>NC_134209.1:104283888-104934166 GCF_965140235.1 Caretta caretta
ATAGCAGTAGCTGAGACACTATGAGACTTACAATATCTTGCAATAACTCTCATTATAATATTTCATTTAAGAAGTCTCCACACACCAAAATTTTGTGTGCTCTCAATTTATATATTATCAAATCCTAAACATACTTAGTTTAAGACAAAATTCCTGCTGAAGTCAACAGAAATTTTGCCTGAATTAGAAGTTCAGGATTTAGCTCATTTATTTTAAATTCTGAACAAAAACATACTCATATTGATGACACTTTGGCTTGTTGCACCTGTTTTCAAATCGCTTATACTCCATTATTGAACATCCTTTTAAAATGAAGTAGGTATGGGTTATTTTCAGTTGTGTTTCTAGCTCATCAGACAGTATTCACTTTATAATTTATTTGAGAAACAATATACCAGTAAGTTAATTTGATTCTTGTCATTTTTCAAGTCCAGTGCAGTTTAATATAATCCAATTGGACTGAAGGTAGCAAAGAGATCACAGAATATGAGAAATAATGTATATTAAAATGAGTGATGTCTGAGGACCAGAAACACAATGGGATGATACCAGACACCTACTGCTAATTGTAATGGATTCCGGAGGATCTGAAAACAGCTCAGTTAGCCAAAAGCAGTGTAGACATACCCTCAGGGACTCCTTAGATCAACAGAAGTTTGAATCAATTGAAAACATAAAGTACTTTTGATATTGTTGTAGAAGGGACAATGTGTGTGGAAACTTTTAACTTAATGTAAGAGTGTTTTAATCACCTGAATATACTGGCGTTATTGCAAGATTTGGTGTCAAGTCCTGTACATTGTTGTTGTAAATAACACAGAACAAATGTTATTGCTGTCTCTTGATTTTATATTATGTAATTACTCTCTCTACCATACCCTCATTCAGTAAATGAGAGAGAATGTCAGCTAAGGAAAACTCCAAGTTGTGGTTGCTCCTGACCCAAACCTGGGTACAATATTATGTATTTCCCTAATAGGAGTGAAGCTAAGATTAACAGTTAATGTTTGCACAGTGGTTTGAATGTGTAAAGTGGTGCATATAAGTGCAAAATATTATATTAATAATAAGGAAGAACAGTAGAAAAAGTGACAGCGCATCCTTTTTTAACTCCTCTTGTTCCTAGTGAAGAATGAGACACCCACAACTTCAGGCATCACTCTCTAGATTCTAGAAATAGATCCTGAATCACTTACCAACAGATTATCTGCATGTCAAACAAATGCAGCTTTTCTGACTGGCACATTGACACTCCATTATAAATGATATAGGAAGACCATATGAACGCTCCAATCATCCTTCAGCTATTTCTTTAAATTAGTGTAAGAGTGTTCTTGCATGATCTCAGAAGTGGCAGCTGCTTAACAGCTAAACTATGCCTTCCCTGGGCAAAACAAGCAAAATTCAAGTGACCCAGCATCAACAGCGTGTCTACTCAGGTTATCATTCTTGATCTTAAATGCCCTTTCCTTATAAATAGGTTAGTTGACCTGTTCCCTATTTTATTTCTTACAACTCTCAAATGTACTGATGAGGAATCTAGCTCTGTTCCTATGTAAGTGACTACTGTAGGAAGTCATTCCAGCCTTTCTTTCAGTATTGCTACCTTAATTCTACTGCTCATGAACTGTCCATTCTGAAATTCATCTTATTCATATATGACAAGATTAGTTCTGTAAAGGCTACCTACCGATTGTCAATTGAAAATATTCTATCTTCTAACAACCTATTCAATAATTACAGTCTTCCCATATCCAGTTGTCTAAATATTTGAAAATTAGAAATTGCATTCAGAACAAAATCATGTTGGGATTTTCTACAGTACTGCAATATCTACTTCCCTGAAATCATGTAATGACTAAAAATTAAGCTTTCAATATTTCAATTGTTTCTAATACAAAACCCACAATTTACCATAATATGAAAAATCCCATTAATGGGATTACAAATACTGTAATAGATTTTTTAAAAATCACGGTTCTTGGGTATGAAAGAAGGGATTTTGCAGATTAGCTCATATGCACCTATCTCTCTGTTCTTTTTCTCTCTGGTTTTACACACCCTGACCCTGAACACAACACAAAGCTCAGCCACTTTCAGCTAATAAGCAATGTGTCAGGGTCAAGGAGAAATGACTGTGTTTACATTCCACTGAGGTTCTTCTCTAACTCTGGAGTAGGCTTGGAACTTGTATTTCATTGGGGAACTGAGATGGGGATCATAGGAATTTCCATAGTACATAGCAGTCCGCATTCACACTCCAGTCAGTACACCAATTCACACCATGCCTCACATGAGGTGAGAACTGGAATGAAACTCAGCCCTCCCCAGACCACCTCCAGCAGCTTTTTTTCCATGGAACATAGGCTACATCTACAGTTCACACCACTCTTGTGGTGTCTGAGGGTATGTGTAGCTACACACCACAGTGAAAGGCAGGCTATGTCCACACTGCCGTGTGTAGCTGCCTAAAGGGTGATGGTCTCTTGGAAAATTTAGCCTCTGAAGTCCAGATCTTGAACCTCCTTGCATGTGGTCAGACTCTTGAAGCTGGGCCAGTGAAGTCAACCTTGCTCTGTTCAGACAGAACTCTTTGCAGGGTGTGGGCTTGTTTTCCAGGGGAAAAAATGACCCAAGACATGGCTCAGACTTGTATGTGTTTACCTACATTTGCTCACTCATTCATATATCTGATTGACACCATTTTAGAAAAGGTAGATTATCAGGGTCTGCTATTACAATTGCTTTTTGCATAGTCAAAAAGATGAGTCACCGTCAAGGAGTATAGGCCAAAATATAGGGTTCGTGTAACTTAAGTCTTACAAAATTTAATATTAACAGAAATATTTTTTAGGTGGTTGGATTTAAAAAAAAAAGAAGCCAATAAAGACAATTTTTTGTTTTTGGTTTTAACATTCCACTACGACATTTGCAACGCAAACATTGCAGCATTGTATTAGCACACAAGAAAAAAATGGAAATTATGTTTTCAAAATCAAGTGGCAAGCAGAATGAAATACAAAAAGTAAGCAAATAGGAAAGATGATGATTAGATTTTAAAAATGTGGTTTTTTTTTTATAACTTAGGAGCTGATCCTGCATAGTGCAGGAAAGAGAATGGAAGGGTTTTTTGGGCCACAGTTGTTGAAAAGACATAGCTGTTAGTTCACATCTTGTTCGGGTATCTGTGTTATGGTACATAGACAGCCAACCTACCTTGTACAGACTACAGGTTTGTGTATTAAGGGGATGAAGGGACAGGGTGTGGAAGTGGCCATTGGCAGGCCTCCTTACCCTTATCCTCACCCTCAATCCTGACCATCAGATCTGGGGCAGGGATAAGTAGATACATACCTCACGTAGTGATGATAATATGAAGTAGGGCTGTTACTCACTAACAGATGTCTCTTCCCCAGGTTTTAGCCGTTGCAGGATTTTAAAATATCCTCAGCCACCCAAGCAAGCAATATAAATATAATTAAAAATATATGTGAGTAACTGGAGTATCTTAAATAATTGAATTATAGTAAGAGTTTGTATTTTTATTGGTGTGGAATTATGGGGTTTATGAGTAATGCAAACATTAGATTTGGGGAGGAGAGATGTCCCACTTCCTAATTTTTATATAAATGTACTGACAGGTAACCTTAGTCACCTGGCTGTGCAATCAGTCTTTAATTATCCCCTTCAGCAGTCATCGTAATCCTCCTTTCACTTCACTGTGGTGGGAACTGGGCATTAGATCAATGAGAGTGGATTGTATCATTCTCATCTACGTTTTATTTTGGTGGTGGCCCTTTTCCTGATCCATTCCCTGTTTCCTGTTTACCGTTAGCTCTGTCAGAACACTGGGCCTCAAGACAAGACTAGAGACTGTAATCCTTTTCTGAAGCTGGCTCCTACTCAATCAATCTAGGGAGAAGCCAGTCCTTCGAAGATATCCACAAGCATGGACCCTTTCTCCCCTGGAGACTCCTGTTGACTTCAGTGGGACTCGTGTGGGCATAAGGGCCTATGCTTGCAGATTTCTTTACTAGATTGAGACACTATTCTGTAGCTTCCATCTGGGAGACTGAGGGCATCGTCTACATATGCTTTGTCATTATAGTAATCACCGATATTTATTTTCCCATCTTCACTTTTTTTAAAAACATTTGAAATGCTGTTTTATTGAATCTGATTTGGCAAATGTCCCATGCAGTAAATATTTAACTCCATGCTGTCTTCCAATAGAAAAAAGAAAAAGCATCCGTCATTAAGAAAAACAATGCCTATGCAGTGGCTGTTGCCAATTATGCTCCAAATATTACCAAGGACTCAGTGCTACCAACAATCTCCAAGAGTGCTACAACCACAGAACCCAACAAGGCAAAGCCAGAAGCCAAGCCGCAAGAAGCAAAGAAAACATTCAACAGTGTTAGCAAAATTGACAGAATGTCTAGAATAGTGTTTCCAGTCTTATTTGGTACTTTTAACTTAGTGTACTGGGCTACATATTTAAACAGGGAACCTGTCTTACTTGGGTTTGCTCCCTCAACCTAAAAGCTGAATTACACTGGGAATGTATAGCATCATTATATCAGTTAGGTTGTTTTGCTATGTACAGTACGACTAATAACTGCTAATCTGTGAACCAATATGTACAGAATGTATATAGATATCTTATCCGTGTATCTCCAAAGGAGACACACAGTGTTTATTCATGGATCTGTAAACAGATAACACCCACGGCTAATATAGCCAACTCTTTAGAAGTTCTACCCAGGGGATTTCCTTTAAACTGGGATTCAAATGCACAGAATTATATCTTCTCCATACAATTAGAGGACAATATGGTCCTGCATAACTATTTAGGAACAGTATTTTCTTAATTTAAAGTTAAACTATTTTTCTATAAAATAACTGATTCTACTTTAATGGGATAAGCTGTCATTAAAAATGATTTTTTTTAAAAAAACTTATTTCATACAATGGTAGTGCCCATGTACATATTATAGAGTGATGAGCTCAAACTATTCTGTTGTTCACAGCCATTTTGGAAAGTAGTTATGTTTAAAACTTAGTAAAGACTATTGGAATGCCAAAGCCATTAGTTCCTTACTTCAAGACCTGCTTTGAACTTGTTAATGAAGTATTCCAACTCATTTAAGTGAGCAGTGGTGAGCATCAATCAACTTCCACTAGAAAAACTTTTTTTTTCTCCTCAGTGTTTGTTTCTCTGAGGTTGCTGAACCAAGTTCTCCTTTTCAGCAAGGTCAGAAAAGGTTTTTTGTTTTGTTTTTAAATTAGATTGACATCAGGCTCATAAATATTGGTAATTGACACTCAGAAATTTTTCAGGGTCAAGTATATCAGAAATATAAAATGCTCTTTTTCCTGCTTCGTATTTACAGGAAAATCTGCCTTAAAAAGGCTTCCTCACATCTGCCCATAGAAGCCACTGTTTTCAAAGGAAACTGCAGTTTGGGATTGCAATCCAGGAAGTTGTCCTCATGGATAAGATTTATTGCTGCTTTTGTAAATTGCAACTTTACATTTCACTGACATCACTTAACAACTTTGTATACTAGAAAGGGTTTTGCTAAGATTTGAGTGTTATTTTTAATAAACTTCAGTGCATCATCAGTAATTGTCAATTATTTCATACACAAAATATAACAAAATTGGAGCTGCCATTTGCAATTTTATATGAATATTTAATGTTAGTAAAATTAATTTTCATCTGAACCTTTGCAAATATTCCTTATGCCCTGAAAGGCCTGGTAAATCATGGCATAACTAATAACTGTGCACTGTATTTAGATTTTAATATACTTGGCCAATCAAAAATATTTTGATTCACATATACATTAGCAGTTATTAGTTGGCCTTTTAAAATAGATACACCTTTATGATGGTGTGTTTACAGTAGAAACATATGTCATCGTATAGTGTCATTTATTGCAGTTTTGTACAGTACTTGAGTATAGTGCATAAAATAGGTATGTTCAAAGTTTGACAAACTTGTACAAATATTTCTAAAATGAATAAATGAATTATCTTAAGACGTGGAAACTAGCAAAAACAAAGAAGAAGAATCTAACATTGCTTTTTTTGCTGTTTAATTTTTCTTGTCTTTTTCTTTGTTTTTAATGTGATTCTATTTTGTGCTTTGCATGACAGTATAGATGCCAAGGTCACAAATGCATTTTATTAGTAGACTTTACAATGAAGACTGACTTGACTTTAGTCAAGCAAGATATTCCATACAACATCAGTAAAATAGAAGGGAGAACCACTGGTGAAATGTGTATTCCCTTCATCCCCTCTAATAAAACCATCTTTATTCATCAACGGTAGTTGAAAAACAAGCACTTTACTCAAAACATTAAAATAGAAATATCCTTATTTTCATATATATATTTATATATAAATGTAGATCTTCCATGTAATACAGAGATGTGTGCAATAGGGTGATAAAGTGTAAAAGGGTTGAAGGCAAGCAATAAAAAGTTTTTTCATGGTATAATTATACATTTTAAAAATGTTTTATTTGTAAATTATAAAAGATCCCTTTAATGTCATAGTGTCCAGGTATAACATATATACATATGTACATATGTAGAATATTTGTAAATATTGGTCCAGTAGAAAAATCCTTTCATGTTTCTGTCTGTTTCTGGTAAAGATCTGTGACTGTGTAGTATAGTGGAGGCCCAGGCTTATCTGCTCTCAGATAGCAGGTTGATTGCTGTTTTCATGTACCTTTGGGCACCATCCTGCAATCTGATGGGGGCTCTCAACTCCCATTAACCTCAACAGGAGTTGAGGACTCTCAGCACCTCACAGGTTTGGGCTTATAAAAAGTAAGGTCTGTATTTACCCCAGTTACATCCCAGATAGCTCAGCAACGTTAGGTTTGCTGTCTCAAATAATGGGAAGTCAGAACTCTGCCCTCTAGACATGAGCGGTGCTTAATTTGTGCCAGGGCTGAGCCCCAGCACCTCTAGGCTTGGCATTTCATAGCCCCAGCACCTCTGCGCTTGCTGTATCAGTCATGAATGTAAAAAAAAAAAAAATGGCTTGAGCACTGGCACCTCTTTCATTGCAAATTAAGCAGTGTATGTGAGTGTGTCCAGAGGTCCATTTGATTGTGTGACGGGAGAGGGCTGTATAGTTTTTTTTTTACAGCTACACACACAAAGGTATCTGACTTACAGAATCAAGCAAGTCCTGTCTTCGCTTGAGAAAAATAACGTGTTTAATTTATAGCTGCACCGGGACTGCGGTAAATTGTGCGCCCTCAACTTCACAGAAGGGCTGCTCCTGTTCCCACCTAAATCAATGGGAGTTTTGGGAGCAGAGTCAAAAATAATGCCTTAGGAGCAACTATTTAATTCACTGAACAGTCCCTCTAGACTTGTGCAACACCTAGAGTAAATTGCATAACCACCAGACCTTTATCGCATACTTACGACGTAGAGAAACAAACACCATGTCAATGCAATCTATGTGCATAAATATGCTTTCAGAGAGCTACATGCAGTCAGTGGGATTTGCAAGGGCATATCTGAAAGCAGTTTCAGCTTGAAGCCTTGTACGGTTGGTCTAAATTTAATGTTGGCTTCTTTTGTTTATTGCATTTTAAGCAATTTCTATCAGTTGTCCTTATGATTCCAATGTTAAATCATTTATGATGATGAAAATGACTAAAAATAAAACTGGAGTGTTCTTAAGAGTGACAACTGTATAGCTGAATGCAAAGATTTATGTGAACACAAGTACCCGAACATGAATTTTGAAATGCCAGCCTTAGGGGTTTTTTTTAATTCATTTTAGTCTGTGGCTAAGATTTTTCAAACCTTAAAAGTTAGGCTCCTAAATTCATATTTAGGCACCTTCATAGATGCTGAGCACTTGGCATACATCTACAACATGGGGAAAAAACACATGGCTGGCCTAGGTCAGCTGACAGTTGCGGTGTAGATGTTGGGCTAGAGCCTGAGATCTGGGACCCTCCACTCTCCCAGAGCCCCAGAGCTCGGATGCCAGCCCAAGCCCAGATGTCTGCACAGCAAATTTTAGCCCCACAGGCGAAGCCTTGTGAGCCCGAGTCAGCTGACTCAAGTGAGCTGCGGCTGTGCTGTGGGTCTTTTATCCCTGTGTAGACGTAGCCTTGGAAGCCTGATCAATTTCAATATGATTTGTGGATGTTAAGCACTTCCAAAAATCAGCCCACTTTTATTTAAGAGATTTATTTATAGATGTAGGAACCTAAATTTGAATGTTTGGCCTAACTTCTGTCCCTTTCTAGTTTATTCCCACCCCCTCTGCCCTCCCAGGCCATCCTCCCAAGCTTTCTGGTATTGCATTTCTTACGTGACCCCACAAATAAATACACTAATAATTTAAAACTATAAAAAAATAAATAAAATGGCCTAACACTGTGGTGACTTGCACTGGGCTCAACATGGTTCCAAGCTAGGGTTAAAGAATAGCTTTTCGATGTAGGGACTGCAACATTTACTCCTTGATGCATAAGGCTAGAGAATAGTACCCAAATATTAATAGTAATATAGAGAGCCCAGGGTTTATCAGTCTTGGCACCCTCTGTGGTAGTCTCCTGTCTTAGTGTGTCGGTTGTAATGCACTGGCTTCCAAACATTTTTGTTGATATTTTTAAACAGACAAAGTAACTTCACCTTTCATTTATATTTAATACAGCTGCGAACTCCTGTGCTATTGTGATGTTTTATTTATGTCCTCATGTTCTCCCAGCTCTTTAGTGCAAATTTTTGGCCTTATTCAAAATGGCCACCATGTCCTATTATTTCAATTGGTGTGACGTTACATGGGCCCAGATATTCACAGGTATTTAGTCTCCTAACTTCCATTGATTTCAATGGAAGTTAAGAGTCTAAATATCTTTGAGGATCTGAGCCATGATGCTCTCAGGGAAAATGTCTGCCAGGAAGGCTCTGTTGTAGTTTGGAAACTAGAGGAGAAACTACATGCAGTTGGGGGAGGTAAGCAGAATTCTGAAGGGAGTGCAAGAGAAGAAGGAGAAGGCTGAGGGAGAATGTGAAGAGAAGGGGACTGAAGGGGAACAGAGGCAGGATATGGGCTCAGGAGACTGTGGGTACTTGAAGTGAGAATGTGAAAGGGACAGCAGAGTGGTTGAGACGTGTGGGGAGCAATTGTGAAGAAATGGGGCAGCGAGGGATAGCATAGCAACTCCACTTCTCCAGAGGAGACGGTAAGTGGAATCCCTTTCTAAAGAGCCCTTGGGAAAGCTTACGTACCTTTGTGTGTGCATTTGAGGTTGGATTTTGAACTTGCAGTTATCACACACCAATTGTGGGCAGACAGCTTTTCACTAAAGGCTAAAAGGCAGATCAGACCCCAATGGATTTTTGTAATCATGATTTTTTGGTGATCTGACTCATAATCTTGAATCCTCTGGATTGGCAATGCCACTAACCACTTCATAAATATAATGTGCTTAATTTTGTGCTCTTCCATCTCTCTGCAACTCCTGAAAAGAAAACAGATATGTCAGGAATAAAGTAAATCCTGTTAGTTCCCAATACATTTTCCTCAGGTTGTATGTAATGCCTTATTTTGAGGGCCTAAGTGGAGCCTCAGAGGTGCATTGGCCCTCTGCACAATCACAAATACCATTATTTGCACTTTTTAAGAAATCTGCACTCCTAACTTAAGTGTTTATGTGAAAAATAAGTCCATATCTGGATATGAAATTATGATCAGTCCCAATCCCACTTTGAGTTAATACATGGCCCATACTGCCAAAGTTCAGATCAGCAGAACAGAGCCATGAAACAGAACAAAAAAAGATGATAAAGTGAGTGTTATCAGCAGAACCAGGAAAATTATTTAATTCTTCTTTCAAAAACAGCAAGTAGAAGGATAAGTGTGCAAACATAGGAACAAGTCTAAATAGAGTTCACTGATCAGGGCTTTATCATTTGATATCACAGAAATAAGGAATTCTAAATTTTGATTAAAGATAAGTCTTTTGCAAAACCTAGAATCATTAATCAAATTATGTTTACCTGAAAAACTATTACTAGTTAGGGTTCCAAATAAGGGAACCCATTAATTTTAAAATATCAAACATTTTTCCTCAGAAACTGTATAATGTGTCTTCCATTGGATAACTAATTCTCAACATAATTTTATGCTTTAAAATACTTTGTTATGCTAATTGTATTATATATGGCGGGAGACTTTTTTCTCATTATTGTAAATAAATCCAAATCCCTAACAATTGGAAAATATGGTTTTATTATCCTGAATTTAGATTTCTAAATTACAGCTTCATAAGGATTTTCAGGAATCCATGAGTGAGCTGATAGATTCCCCCTTCACAAATAGGGGTGCAAAAGGCAAACACTTTGAGACTTAATTTTGGGAATGGCCATGCTAATTGCATTGATAGCTTGTTTTGCTCTGCTTCTATTGTTTAAGTATTTATCTTTCACTTTATTTTCAACTAAATCCCCTTTATTTTTAAACTTAGTTCATGCTTCTGTGATCAGAGCCACTTGGTGGATCCTTGTGCCCATGTGGTTCTCAATGCAGGATTGGGGCCTTACTTGAGAACTATTCACTTTGAGGGCCTGATCTTGCTCCCACTGAGATCAGTGTCTAAACTCCCATTGATCTTAGAGGACTTTGATTAGATTTTAAGGACCTGTCCATGCACTACAAAAGTCAATGGAAGTCTTTCCATTGACTAATGGAAGTCTGATCCAGCCCTCCCTGAGAATTCCTCGATTATTTACCTTTTCACACTGAGAAGATGAACTTTTAAATAAAGGAAGCAAATATATTTAAAATTGGGCTTTGATCATGCCTGTTTTACTCCCAGTAATGTATTAATGTTGGTTTAGGAATATTGTGAAAATACTGTGGATTACAAGTGGGGAACAACACTTGTGAAAAATAATTTGAAATGTGTTTTAAAATATGCAAGATGGTTCATACCCTTCTCTTAGTGCTGGTGTCTACATACACACTCTCACAAATATTTTTATTCTGTAACTTGATGATTAATTATTTAAATTAAGCTGTACTTTGAAATGTTAATTGCTTATTTTACATAACTTTGTGAATTCTTCACTCTGTCAGCTGGCCTGGGGCTCATGTATATGCATTAAAGGTGCTCAAAGATTTCACTAACTGATTTTGTAAACTGTTAAAGGAAGTAAGCTTCAAGGGTCATCTTTGTTTTCCATCTTATGGTTTTAGGCTTTTGGGGATGGATTCAAATACAGAATGGGACAAGATATTGCTTTGATCCGGTGGTTTTGAATTTAGATGTTCATGTTGGCTGTATTAATCAGTTAACAGGCTACTGTAGATTAGCTTTAGAACAGAATGCAACTTAGTACTTTACAGCTATATATTAGAATACAGATGTACAGTTCACACAGTATAAATTATTGAATAAATAATATCCAGCTGCTAAACAAAAAACTTCCACACATAGTCACTTTACTCAGAATTGTTTGAGGGCACTTTACATTTACTTATCGAAAGTGATCACACTAAATATTAATGCACGTGCATTTACAAATTCAAGTTTGATTCAGAGAGAAATCATTGGTAGTAATTTCTCAACTAACCAGGAATCAGAACATACCTAAACACTTGATGGTAAGTGTATTTCAGTGTGTCACCAGGGCTTGAAAATGTATAGGAGCTTGAAAAAAGCTGCTTAGTATACATTGCTAAGTAACAGGAAATAATAAGAATGGAGTTGATGCATATAAAAAAAAATAGTCACAATTTTATATATAAAGCACATGCACAATAAAGAAACTGCATGTTAAATGTAAGTATACTTAACCTTGAACATCAACATCCTATAAAAACTTCTGGGTGACAGTTCACTTAGCTAGTAGGTTTCATAGTTATAAATAAGTAAAGGGGATGATAATATTCTGTAATTTGTGACCTTGTTTTAACTGGACAGAGTTGTTACTTTTTTAAAAGTCTAAAAGAAATAACTTGACTTATGTTTGAATGTGTCACTTTGCTTGCTGTTAAAGAATATTTATTAACCACATACAAAATATTGCTTAACATTATCTTTTTGTACTTATTAAAAGTTAATTTAAATATACCACATTTTGTTTTGGTTGTTTTTAATTGAACAGCATAACTGTTTGACACTGCTCAAGACTTTTCTCTACAAGTGAAAGAATTTTAGCCTCTGCAAGGGTGTTTTTAGTTATAGATGGAGTTCATAGCAAAAAAATAATATTTTGGAAGAAAAACATTCTTTGGGGTTTTCTGATGTTATTTGCTATTTCATTATGGAATTTTTTTTTCATTTCAAACATTAAGCTGGTTGTGGTACGCCAACACATTGACTCAAAGCTTTCATTAATGAGGGTATATTAAAATTAGTAAGACACTAATGGGAGCGGGGTTCCTAACTTTTTAGCACTCGCAGTCTTAAAATCACCAACAAACCCATATTGCAGAATATTTTGCAGCTTCTGGTTTATTCTCAATCTAATTCACTATTTCAGAACAGACAAAACAGCAAAACATCAATGCAACAACTGGACCAAAGCTTAGATTCTATAACAATCTAATACTATATTTATCATCTCTTAATTTGTTGCATCATATCAGATTATATAGAAAGTCAGATTATATATATACAGATTATATTACACAGTAGTTCAGCACATTATGGATGTAACGCTATAAGAAATTGCATTTATATCACATTTATTTATATTAGTTGTTAATATTATTTAACATTTGTATATATAGTCACATAGTTGTGCATGATACTTTACATAGAAATAATAAGATGCAGTCTGCCCTGAGGAGCTTTTACTGGAAGGACATTAGCTTGCAAATCCATATGTGAATAAATAGTCCTGTGATTTTTAGGACTGGATCCTGCGCTGAGTATTGCAAGATAGGATGCAGAAGGAGTTGACACATATCCCAACTAAGAAAGGTTTGCAGCTGGAATCTCATCACTGAAAACCAAAAAAATCCTACACTCGTTCAGTTAGAAGCATGGGCAGGGGATAAATGAGGGGGGCAGGTGACAAAGATAAACAGGCAGCCTTGGGGCACCAGCTGTATCACTTTGCTAGTTGGTGCAGGTGAGTGACATCATGAAAAAGACCCAATGGGAATGAGGCTTTGAACAATCAGTGTCCCCAGCCATGCTAGGATTCAAAAGGTTTTGCCAATGTTCTCATTATCCACATACATGGATAATGAGAACATTGGCATTTATATTATATGTCTTTTTTTTTTAATATAAGGGAAGAAAGCTCTCAATAATCAGTTTATTCCATAAATTGATGTGGGGGAAGTGTGGACTTAATGAACCTTCTTCAGAAGCATTTTGGCTACTGGCAGAGACTGGATACCAGATGACATGGCCCACTATAATGATCTAGTGTGGTAATTCCTGTGTACTCTGCTGCCCTCTATCTGCCCACGTCCATTCTTGTCTCACCATTACTGTAACCAGAGGCAGGAAGTAAAATTATCAGAACCTTTAATCCTGTTTGTTATTTGGACCAGGAAGCTTTTCGTGTCTCCAGATCACATTCAGCAATGCAGGAAGAGCAGAGGACAAAAAAAGTAAGTACAGTATTTTGAGCTTAAAGGATCTCAGTGGGATAGACCAGGGGTCGGCAACCTTTCAGAAGTGGTGTGCCGAGTCTTCATTTATTCACGCTAATTTAAGGTTTCACGTGCCAATAATACATTTTAACATTTTTAGAAGATCTCTCTCTATAAGTCTATATTCTGTAACTAAACTATTGTTGTATGTAAAGTAAATAGGGTTTTAAAAAGGTTTAAAAAGCTTCATTTAAAATTAAATTTAAAATGCAGAGCCCCCTGGACCAGTGCCAAGGACGTGGGCATTGTGAGTGCCACTGAAAATCAACTCGCGTGCCGCAGGTTGCCTACCCCTGGGATAGACCTTAAATATTTCAGAAATGGTCACCCCACATCTGCAACTGCAACCTATCAAGGCAAGTAGTGCTGCTTCTTCAAGTAGTGTTCCTATGGGTGCTCTACTGTAGGAGTGTGGCTATGTCCCTGCACTGCCGATCAGAGAACTTCAGTGGCAGTGTCCATTAGGTCCGCGCAGGCGTGGTGTCTCTTTGTGTTGCGCCATGAGGTTAGTCAGTGTGTGCAGGCTAATCCCCTCAGTTCCTTCTCAATCACCCCTGGCTAAAGACAGAAATATTCGCAGTCCGCTAGGACCATTACTTTGGATTTGCATTTCTAAAGTTAGCCTCCTACTTCTTAGTTGTAGTTCTAGCTGTAGCTTTTTCTGTTTCCTTATTTTTTCCCCTTTAAAAAAAATGAAGAAAGGACTAGTTTCTTTTTTTTCCTGCTTCTTTTCCTCATTGGGGACCCTTCTCCCAATGGGGAATGCTGGCTCACTGGGGTTCAAGAAATGCCTCTCTCGCAAAGAGGCAATCCCTGTCAAAGACAAGCACTCCCAGTGCATTTTCTGCCTTGGGTTCGGCCACTTTCAACAAAAGTGTGGCCTTTGCCAGCAACTCAGACCCTGGTCTCATAAGGATAGAGAGCTAACACAGAAGATTATCTTCATGGAGGCAGCTCTCTGACTCTCTCCGGACATGCACCATGAGTTAACTGGCAGATGTCAGTCTTCCCTGCAGCTTCAACACCTAAAGGCTGTCAGGTGAAAAAACAAGCTGCTGACCCCTCTCATAAATCATTGAAAAAGAATGTGAAGTCTTCACAGTGAGCACTGAGATAGCCGCAAATGTTCTCCAGCACAGTCAGTATCCTTGGTAGCTCTGGCACTGAGACCTTCTCAATCCCGTATCTATGGCTCACAGAAATCCTCAGCGGCAGGTACCGTTGACAAGCCCATGGCCCCAAAGGGTATGGGCACAGAGTCAATGACACCAAGGGACAAGGACAGGAGAAAGCACTCCTCTAAGAAGGCATTACCGGAACGTGATTTTACATCAGTACCATCATCGACACCTCATTTGGCACCAAAGTGACTAGTAGAGACAATATTTTCATCTCCCCCCAGTACTGCCAGTGGCATCGAGTCAGTCAGCACTGCCAGAATTCCGACGCTCTAACGACCTCCATGTATCAGACTTACTGGAGTCTCCTCTTCTTGGTGCTGGAACCTCCATACCAAGTCTTTGATTGGCACAGGCATCTCCCCTGCTGCCCTGTCATGCTCCCCCTCTTTAGTGAAGATTCAGATAGTGAACCTGAGGAGGTAGCATCACAGTACTCCTCCCAGGCTCCTTATGGTGCCCAGTATCAACAGGGTCCTTGAGCATACCCTCAGATAGCCCCATCACCACCATCTTGCTATGGTCACCCATGGGCACTACCACCTCCCCAGTGGCCATACTGAGACCTATGGACTACATATTGGCACCATACCTCTCAAGATTCTAGCCCCACCCAAGAACCCTCAAGGCACACCCCTTTGGCCACGGCTTCCAGAGCTTCAGAACCTCTGGAAGAAATTGTGGAGGAACATGAGGGTGCAGTTGAGGAAGCAGTGACCCCGAGGACTATATTCTTCTCTTCCCCAGATGAGGCCATCATGCCTCCTCCACCATCCCTGGTGGATGACATTTGCCTTTTCCAGGACCTGGCAAAGAGAATAGCAGACACTCTCCAAATATCACTGAAGGAAGTCAAGGACACCCACCATCATCTCCTTGACATATTCCACTCATCCTCTTTCTCAAAGATCCCCCTACCCATTAACGAGGCCATTCTGGACCTGACAGATCCCAGTGTCAGTGGCACCTACCTGCAAGCGGCAGACAAAAATATTATGTCCCAGCAAGGCAGTCTGAATTCCTTTTCTCCCACCCTCCACCCAACTCCATCGTGGTGGAAACTATTAACTCCCATGGCCGTCCACACCAGATGAGGTCCACTCCCTATGACAGGGAAGCATTTGGACCTTTTTGGGAGGAAGGCCACACTTCAGTTTCAAATTACCACTTACCAAACCCTCACAGTGAAATATGATTACATAAATTATTCAAAATGGAATGATTTTATTGAACAACTGCCCAAGTCGCATAGTGACCAATTAATGCCATCATTCAGGAGGCACATGTAACCTTTTATTTTATTTAAAATGAATTTGGCAATGTGGTATTACACCTCCATGGGTTCGGCTCTGGCGGCTACAGTTTCAAGCTTAACAGAGTGAAAGTCACCTCTGCTACTTGCTTCAGATTTAGAGTTTCTAGGAACACATAAAGACCAAGGGTAGTGACCACACATACATTCACAAGTACAAGGTCTATCTGTTTTACAAGTTTTATTAAAGTTACTATTAAAGTTATGATTACCCAAGCATATAGCAATTCTATACAGCCCTCCAGAAGGGATACTGCTTGGGAGTCACCTACAGTGGAGCACCCACAGGGACACTACTAGAAGAAGCAGTTACTCACCTTGTGCAGGAATGATGGTTCTTGGAGATGTGTGTCCCTATGGGTGCTCCACAACCCATCATCTGCCCCTTTACTTTGGAGTTCCTGTCAATGACTCCGTGGTACAGAAGGAACAGAGGGGGGTTAGCCCATGTGCACTGACTAGCCTCATGGTGCAGCACAAGGAGAGAGAGGCACATGTAGGCCTAACAGACCGTGCTACCGAAGTTCTCTGATGAGCAGCACAGGGACGCAAACACACCTAGAGTGGCGCATCCATAGGGGGACACATCTTGAAGAACCATCGCTACTGCACAAGGTGAGTGACTTCTCCTCCTCTTCCAAGGGACTTTGCCCAAGGTGAAACCCACAAATGCAGGGAACTGGACTTTCTCAGTACTTGGACCAGAGCTATGGAACCTTCTTCTCCAATATATTAGCATGACCACAGATTACACTACCTTCAAAAGAATATATAAGAGCCATTTGTAAACACCCTGCTCTGAACAGAATATATACATGCTGTATGTAGTCCAAACTTATTCCCTGAGGTTTGACTTTACAGGTAACTTACATAATATAATACCTAAACATAAACTCAACTTCAAGTTTGGCTGTTTGAGTTTTCTCTGTGACACCTCCTCTGCCCCAGTCCCTTGTTTCCTGAGCCTCAAAGAAATATTGGATGGAGTGACAAACTCCACCTGTCAGCATGAATCACAGAAATTACCGTGCATCTTTATGAAGGCTTCTAGCAACTGAGTTTAGGGTGATTCAACAAAACAACCTTTCATTCTCACACAGGGACCCTACCACGTGCTATGTTGACACACCATGATTTTACTTTAGCCTTCCCACAGTAACTCCTCTGAAGACAGAAGAAAAGAAGGCAGGGTGGAAGAGGAGAAAAATCTTCCTTGTCTACATAGACTCTCGTTGATCCGGAGGTAAGGCCTACAATCTGACTGACTGCATTGTATAACTTTGGTTGCATTCAGGAACTTTGTTATCATGCTCAGTTCCTGATGTAGGAACCAGAAGAAGATTGGATAGGTACCCAGAAAAGAAAAAGAATAAGGGGGGAAAATGTTATTCAAACTCTTCCAATTCTCTAAAATGGTTTTTGTTCAAGTTTCGCTTGGAAGTTTGAATTGGGTCTTTTTTTTTTAATGTATCTTGATTCCTTCATCTAGATGCCAGTCTTCTCCTGTCACGTGTGAAAATGTATTAAATAACTATTGACAATGCTCAGGAGGCAAAGAGAGTGAACATGGTGTAGCCTTCACTGAGCTGCAGGTAGTTATTAGAAGCTGCTGGAGCAGGGATAGCTGGCGCCAGAAACAGTGATGGGGTTGCAGGTAGCAATCTGCTCCCCCTAGGCTTACAATACAACACCCTCCAGGCTAAAAATGCAAACATACTCAAGCTCAGAATGCCTCCCCCTCCTATTGGCACCCTCCACCACCAGAACCAGAAACTCCTTCAGAACAGGACCCACCAGAACCACCATTTGTTGCTGGGTCTGGAAAATTAGGGGTAGCTACAGTGGGGCACATGTGCAGACAGATGTATATGTTGCTTCTGTCGGGCTAGCCCACCCGAAGCTGGTAATTCCCTGCTCTGTGCTTCCTCCCTCTTCTGCCTGCAGTACCTCAATGGCTGCCAGGTAGACTGCAGAATCCAGAGGTCAGGAGTACGACAGCCCTGCCAGAAGTCCCCAGTGCCAGCAAGACATACAGTACTCTGAAGTATATCAGGCACACTACATAGCTGTGGCTCTAGTAGTGTGACTTAGCCCCAGGAGCCTCCAGTGACCACCCACCCCCACTCCACAGCCCCTTGTTATGTCAAAATATTGATGGATAGTTGAGGTGACTTCTCGTCCATCTCTGTACACTGTTAAATCATCCCTGCTAGAGATGAATGATCCCTTGGGCTCTTAACACCACTTCTGAAAAGCAACTTTTTCTGCCTTTGATTGCACCAAATGGGAAGTTTTCCCACAACTGTTGCTGGGGTGGACAGCCCTGGACCCTTCTACCCCTCACCCCTCTTCAAATGTGGAAACATTTCTCTGGTATAGCATATAAACATGTCCAATAAGAGTACTTAATATAAGTTTGCTTGACACGTTTTCTTGCCTTCTTCCTTCATTATGCCTAGAAGACATGAAGAAAAGGGGCCCTCTTCCGTACTCTCTGCAAGCACACAGATGCAGGCAGAATAATTTTGTGGTAGAGCCTTGTTAAAATACTGGCACATATTTTTGTCAGCGGCAACTACCCAAGGGACAAGTGGAATAGCATTTGACTGAAAAGCTGGCTATTGATCTGATTGTTGTTCTCTCTAAGATTCACCTGCCCCAATAGAGAGTTGCTGTGCAGTTACAGAATGCACAAAGATTATCATTTCTGTGTTAGTTTGTCTACAGCACAGTGCAATTTCTCATGACATTTTTGCTTTGAATCCAAAATCAGATTTTGTGGGAGGGAAGGTTTTGTGGCTTTGGGGTTTTTTGTGTTTTTCATTTTGTGGGTGGTAGTGATGGTAGTGGTTTTGGGAGGGGGGGGGTTACGTATAGGTAGTAATTAAATGAAGGACCATGTAACGTTTTTAGAATCAAGGGGAAATATGGCAAAAGAGAGAACAACATTTTACCCAGCAAAGCATTTAAAACATTTTGAACAGTTGTGCTTGTCACTTGTGGATGCGCGAGACCACTAAAGTGGAAAATGAATATTCATAATGTTTGAAATATTAAAAGCAACTCTAACTTCAATTTCTGTGCAGATCTTGAGAGTCCCTGATATAAATTATTAAAGAGGATAGAGTTTAGTATCTCTCCCCCTTTGCATAGACTAACACAACCTCTTGCTAACACTGTAGAGTAGTAGTAAGTGAAAAAGGATGCTACTGAGTTTTATTAAGGACCATTCTTTTGTATTGCGCTACAGAATATTTATCAGCTGGTCAAAAAAATTCTAGTTTCAACATTCCAAAATGTCCACAGTTTTAATTAAAAGCTACCATTTTTCAACCAGCTCTGTTTTTTATCACTTTGCCTGGCACATTGCCAGAGCCAGAGTTTCCTTTTTGGATGGAACAATTTCGTATCCCACTTCTCTTCCTCCAGTCCACTGTGACCACACCACTGTACACAGGCCTGGCTTTACAGTTTTGGGTTATGCCAACAACATGATTTTGTGAGGGGGCGGGGGAGAGGTCAAGCCTAACCTTCAGCTGCAGGAGAACCAGAATCCAACTGTGCTTTTGCTGGGGTCTGTGCATAGTGGCCAACACTTAGAAACAAATACGCTAGGGACAAATATGCTAATAAGATAGAGGTCTAGAAGCCCCTCATCCATCAGCCACTGGAGGATATTGTGAGAATTCTGGAAAATCTTAACCAAACAGTAATTAACCAATCGTAACCCTGCCACATGGCAGAGATAAAAATTATCCCTAATTTACAGATGGGTAAACAAAGGAAGAACAGTTGAGTGAATGGTCAGAGCCCACATTAGAGCTAGGTGAATCTTTCTAGCTGAATCTTTATTAAGTAAAAAATGCAGATTTAGGTTTACTGAACTATTTCTCAAATTTGTATTGAATTTCTCAACTTGTTTTGGTTGAAAACAAATTTTGAAATAAAAAATTTAACATTTTGAGGGGTGAGGGCACTTGACTTTTTTTTTTGGCATGGCCAGTGAGCTGAAAATCAGTCATTTGCACCTCTCTAGTTGTCAGCAGAAGGTAGGATTCATTTGTCCTCAGTCCCATTCTAGTTAAAACTAAATGGGGCCAGGATCTAATCCTACTCTCTGCAAAAGTGCACATGGGTCTCCTGGCTTCCTGCCCTGAAAAGCTACCACCTGCTCCTTAGTCCTGGTGGCAGACCACATTATCATTGGATCCAAATTTTGTAGGTCTCTGCATTCCTTCCCAGAGAGGGACCATTCTGCAGATCAATCTATTGCTGGCCACAAGTGGCCACGTTACCTGCTCAAGATAATTGCTTCCTCAGCTCCAGGCAGCAAGCTGGGATGGACTTTGTGATGGCCTTAACACCAACAGTGGCAGGGAGTGTGACACTCCAGGCACAGAACTGAAAATTGGTCTGCACTTCCACACACAACCAATCCAGGGACACGGGCAATTTTAGCCCAATATCAGATTTGTTTTCCCTTCAGAAAATTATGAGCCTGTCAGATAAGTTGGTGTGTGTGTTGAGGGAATATCTTAAAAAAGAAAATCTCAACACAATCTTTACCATAAAGTTCTCTTGGCTGTTTTACCGGCACTAACCCTCGCCGTGTTCCTTTTCAGACTCACTTTCTGTGCAACTGCTTCCCAATTAAATTTACTGCAGGTGTATGATTTCACTTCCACCCATTACATAGCAGCTGTTCATGCTTTCCAATACAACTGTTAGCCAGTGAAGATGGACATGTACTCTCACTTTTCACACCATCATCTGAGTCAAAGTGTACACCTACACCTTGAATACTGCATGAAGTTCTGGCTGTCTCACCTGAAAAAAAGATATATTGGAACTGGAAAAGGTGCATAGAAGGGCAACAAAAATAAAGGGTATGGAAAGAGACGACTAAGTGGGGCTATGATAAGGGTCTACAGAGTCATGAATGGTGTGAAGAAAATGACTAGGGAAATGGTATTTTACCCCTTGTCAAAATGCAAGGACTAGGGGTCACCAAATGAAATTAATAGGCAGCAGGTTTAAAACAAAAGGAAGTATTTCTTCACACAATGCATAACCCAGGGGAGTCCAGGGATTGTTGTGAAGGTCAAAAGTATGATGGGGTTTATCAAGCTTCCTTCCCCACTCTGAACTCTAGGGTACAGATGTGGGGACCTGCATTAAAGACCCCCTAGGCTTATTCTTACCAGCTTAGGTTAAAACTTCTCCAAAGTACAAACTGTTTTACCTTTTTTCCTTGAACCTTGATGCTGCCACCACCAAAGTGTCTAAGAAAAATAACAGGGGACGTGCCCACTTGGAAACGTCTTCCCCCCAAGCACTACACCCCCTTTCCTGGGGAAGGCTTGATAAAAATCCTCACCAACTTGCATAGGTGAACACAGACTCAAACCCTTGGACCTTAAGAACAATGAAAAAAGCAATCAGGTTCTTAAAAGAGAATTTTAATTAAAGAAAAAGTAAAAGAATCACCTCTGTAAAATCAGGATGGTAAATACCTTACAGAGTAATCAGATTCAAAACATAGAGAATCCCTCTAGGCAAAACCTTAAGTTACAAAAAGACAAAAAAACAGGAATATACATTCCATTCAGCACAACTTATTTTATCAGCCATTTAAACAAAACAGAATCTAACACATATCTAACTAGATTGCTTACTAACCCTTTACAGGAGATCTGACCTGCATTCCTGCTGTGGTCCCTGCAAAAGCATCACACAGACAGAGCCTTTGTTTCCTCCCCTCCAGCTCTGAAAGTATCTTGTCTCCTCATTGATCATTTTGGTCAGGTGTTCATTCCCCCTAAAGAATCTGGCTCTGACCACTGTCAGAGACAGGATACTGGGCTAGATGGACCACTGGTCTGACCCAGTATGGCTGTTCTTATGTACTTCTCCAGTTCAAAATATAACATCTTGCTCATCTCATTCTAATCTGGGAGTGTGAGCTGTGCATTGTCAAGGCAATGTGCTGCCATTTTATAAATAAAATGGGACATATTTTGCTTTGATTTACAACCCATGCCATGGCACTTAAGTAAGTGGTTGTGGTCAGTGTAAAATCAAGGCAGACTGAATCCCAACAAATCCAAAGAAAGAGATAAAGCAAAAACGCACAAAGAATAACCTACTACAGTGCATCTTGCTACTAACACATAAACGTACTTCATGAAATATGCTTTTAACCCACAATTCTATAGGAGTTATGCTTGAGCGGTAAATTGTAAACTACTAACAGCAGCAGGTTTGTTCCTATTGGTGAAAGCTTAGTAAAACTTTAAAAATGTTTGTTTTGAGTCTCTAAATCCAAAGTATATTACATAAATCAGATGATTCCCTCATCTAGAAGAATAAAGAAGTCTAAAATATCCAAACAAATACCAAAGGTCTTTTCTAACGTGTTCAGTAGCCTTAATCTAAGTCTTTGGTATTTTCCTCTCTGTTGGAGTCCATGGGTGAAATCCTGGCCCCATTTTATTCAATGGCAACATTCCCATTGACTTCAGTGGGGCTCGGATTTAACCCTTATCTTGATTGCTGCCATATACATTGATCTATAACCTTTCTATTGTGTTTGAATGATAAAGAATGACATTAGAACACTAGTGATTTCTCACAGTAAGTAAGTTGTGAGTTCCAACAATGGCTTTTTGGTCCACTGAGTTGTTTTTAAGTATAACAAAATCTTTTCTCCTAGCCTATGTGGTTAGAGAGTAATTCAAGCCCAGCTAACTCTATGGACCAGCTCCTGCAAACATGCAGATGAGTATTTGCATTGAACCACTGGGATGATTCATGTGAATATAGTTACTCACTTGTGTAAGTGTTTGCAGAATTTGGCTCTTCACTTTTAACAGTGTGAGCCATATGCAAGAGCCTATTTTGATCCCCCTTATTAAAAGCTATAATTAAAACAAATGGATTTTAAAAAAAAATTCTGAAGATGTTTCCCTCATAGACTGCATATAATTTTGGGGAAATGTGTTTGATTTTTCACATTTCCATTGGCTGTATTAGTTACCAGTGACTGAACTGGACCAGCTCGCTTTTTTTAAGTGAGCCAGTACTTTATTTGTATCTTGCCATTTTGTACTCCAAAATGTATTTTTATTTAAAAAGAAAAGTCTCTAGCAGCCCTTATTTTTGCAAAGAAAACTTTCACATTGTAAATGGAGTGTAAAAAGATGCAGTCGTGTCTGGCTGAGCCTGAAGAGTGTCTGACCTAATAGTTCAACTCTGAGAAGTATTAGCTACCCCACTGTGTGTAAACGGGAACGCTTAAGCCTAAGGATGACAATGCACACGTCAACATTAATTATTTCATGGCTGACAACCTCATAAAAGAAAGAAGAAGGGAAGGCCTATTAAAGGTCCGTGAAGTCTGCTGTGAGCAACATCTCATTTTGGGGTCTCAAGTACCTGAGGCTGGTGAGTGAGCAAAGCCTGGAAAAGTACCATTACTTTTTTACCCATATTTTTTTCTATTTCAGCCCTTGATTCTAAAATCAAGCTTTCCACATGCTTGTTTTCATTGATTTGTTTTCTAAGGGGCTCAGTTAAGCCTTTTCCACATACACAAAATTACCATTTTCATTTAATGTTAAGGTTGTTGGTGCTTGGTTTCCTATGAAGGCAATCAGATCTACCTCCTTTTTATATTCAGGGGCACCAATTATTCTAACATTCATGCACCTAATTAGGTTTTCCAAGTAATGCTTGTCATTGCTAATAAATTACTTTTGATAGGTAATTGCTGTTCTGTGATTCAGTTATCAACACATAGAACCATAGGGCTAGAAGGGACCACAAGGGTAATCTAGTCTAACCCCCTGTCAACAGGCAGAATTTGTTGTGTCCAAACCATCCAAGACGGATGGCTATTCAGACTCCTTTTGACAACCTCCAGTGAAGAAGCTTCCACAACCTCCCTAGGCAGTCTGTTCCACTGTCTTACTGCTCTTACAGGTAGGATTTTTTTTCCTGAGATTTAATCTAAATTTGCTATGCTGTAGTTTGAACCCATTGCCTCTTGTTCTGCCCTCTGTGGTGAAAGAGAACAACTTTTTTCCATCTTTTTTATGGCAGCCGTTGAAATATCTTTCATATCCCCCCTTAATCTCCTCTTTTCCAAACATATCCAGTTCCTTCCTCCTTTGCTCATATGGCTTGCATTCCACACTTTTGATCATCTTTGTCGCTTGCTTCTGGATCCTTTCCAGTTTCTCCATATCCTTTCTATACATTGGTGATCAAAACTGGGAACAGTACTCCAGTTGAGGTCTAACCAGCGCCAAATAGAGCAGTACTATCGCCTCCCGTGACTTGCATGCTATGCTTCTGTTAATGCAACCTAGAATTGCATTTGCTTTTTTTTGCAACAGCATCACATTGCTGACTCATATTGCGGTTGTGATCCATCACAACTCCCGGATCCTTCTCAGCAATGTTGCTGCGAAGCCAGTTTTTCCCCATTCTGTACTTGTGCATTTGTTTTTTCTTCCCTAAGTGTAGCACCTTACATTTGTCTTTGTTGAATTGTATTTTGTTGTCTGTGGTCCAATTCTCCAAATTGTCATGATCCCTCTGAATTTTAGCTCTATCCTCCAAAGTACTGACAACCCCGCAACTGCTGTCTAAGACTTACACCAGTCTCCTCCATCAGAGTTTCTTTTTTGACCAGTGTTGAAGAGTCAGTTTTAGTCTTTAATAGCTAGATTCTCCAACATTTACTCATGTTAAGAAGTATCTTATTCTGCAAGTTGTGCCATTGATTGAAAAGTTTTAAAACCCAATCAAAATAAAAAATCTAATGCTGAATTCTTCTAAACATATTCCAATGGACTACTTTATTATTATATGTCAGAATTATAGACAAAAACTGTCTAAAATTGTTTACAGTTGAACGTACAGTGCTGTGCAAAAAGATAGTGTAACGCCAACAGGACCCCAGTCATCGGCGGACAGGATTGAACCAGGGATCTCTGGAGCTTAGTGCATGAGCCTCTACTGCATGAGCTAAAAGCCAACTACTTGTTAGCTAAGGCTGTAGAGCAGACTCATTTTATCTCTCTCTCTATGTGGTCTTGGTGCCACTAGATGGGACAGAACACCACACCCCGAGGTGTGTAGGTTACAATAGCATATAACCATGGAGTTAGACTGCACTCTAATGCACGCACACACAAAAAGGCCAAATTCAGGTTGCCATACATAAGCATTTCCTAATGCTTGAATGCTTAACTTTGCAACCTAAATAATATCCTTTTAACATAATTTTTTTATATAATTTCCTAAGGTTATTTTTTAAAGGAAAAAGGTAAAAACAAATTATATTATGTGCAACTGTAGCAAACCCCAACAACATGCATCATCAGGGGGGCTTTAACCCTAACCCTTCAGCACAGACATCTACCCCTTACTTACAGGACTAGCTGCATTAGCTAGCAGGAAAAATGGGTATGAGCTGCTGGTACTGTGTACTGGGACAGAGGATGATCAAGGGGAGCTGCCTTCTTCTTGCCGAACTTCAAAGGCCTGCAAGCAATGGAGTTCTTAGAGCTTCTCAGAAGAATGTAGCAAGCATCCTTTATAATGGAAACTGTTGGGTGAGCGAAAATAGGGGTTCACTGTTAGCTGCCCCTATACCTTTTTGAGGTGCTGTTCCAAGAACTTTTTCTTTATTCAGTTGGGGTCAGATTTTGTCACCCTTATTCTTGTTGAGCTGTACCTTATTGTGCAAGGAACTCCAATGAAATCAGTGGAACTTCTCACAGAGCAACATACTGTCCGGAATGAATAACGAGGGCAGAATTGGAACCTGTATTTTTTTCTAAACTTAGTTTTTGCAACTCTCCTTCTGTTCCTGTGGTTAACATTAACAGGACGACTCACAGAGTAAGGTACTATTCAATGTGAGTAAGAGAGACAGAATTGATCCCTAAGGTTGCAGTAGCAGATCACGAATCTTAGCTTTTAAGGCCAGAAGGAACCACCAGGTCTTCTAGTCCAACCCTTGTGTCCAACCTAAACTGCCCTTACTGCAATTTAAGCCCATTGCTTCTTCTTCTATCCTCAGAGGTTAACAAGAACATTTTTTAAAAACCTTTTAGGTACTTGAAAACTGGTATCATGTCCCCCCTAGGTCTTCTCTTCTCCAGACTAAACAAACCAATTTTTTTCAGTCTTCCCTCATAGGTCATGTTTTCTAGACCATCAATCATTTTTGTTGCTCTTCTCTTTTACTTACTCCAATTTGTCCACATCTTTCCAGAACTGAACACAATACTCCAGTTGAGGCCTAATCAGCGCAGAGTAGAGCGGAAGAATTACTTCTTGTGTCCTACTTACACCCTCCTGCTAATACATCCCAGAATGATATTTGCTTTTTTTGCAACCAGTGTTACACTGTTGACTCATATTTAGCTTGTGATCCTCTCTGACCCCCAGATCTCTTTCCGCAGTTCTCCTTCCTAGGCAGTCATTTCCCATTTTGTATGTGTGCAACTGATTGTGCCTTTCTAAGTGGAGTACTTTGTATTTGTCCTTCTTGAATTCCCTCCTTTTTACTTCAGGCCCTTCCTCCAGTTTGTCCAGATCATTTTGAATTTTAAGCCTAGCCTCCAAAGCACTTGCAACCTCTCCCAGCTTGGTATCGTCTGCAAAGTTTCTAAATATACTCTCTATGCCATTATCTAAATCATTGATGAAGATATGGGATAGAACAGAACCAGACCCAGAACTGATTCCTGCGGGACCCCACTTGATATGCCAGCTTGACTGTGAATCACTAATAAAAACTCTCTGAGAACAGTTTTGCAACCGGTTATGCACCCACTTTATATTAGCTCTATCTAGGTTGTATTTCCCTAGTTTGTTTTTGACCCGTAGCACAAGAAAGTGTATCAGGGTAGCTAGTCCCTGAGGATAGATGAAACTCAGTATCTCTGGACCAGGGCAGGTGAGTTCAATCTAGCCAACATAAAGGGCTGCTTTTGGTTTGGTGTGGGGGACTGATTGGGACAGGCTGTGTCTGGGGAGGGAAAGCCAGAGTGGAGGGGAGGGGAGCTAACTAGTGTGGTGGGTCATCTGGAGCAAGGAGGTTAGGTGCTGCCCCAGAGAGGAAGCAGAGCTGGTCAGAACTAGGAACCAGCCACAAGTCTCTGAGAGGGGTAGAGCTGAAACCTGAAGGTAAGGATTGAGTAAAAAAAAACTTTTTCTGTTTGTTTGCTTGCTTCTATTAAGAGAATGAATCTCCTTGCCAGGGACTGGGCATGGCAGTGTATGTTTTGAAGCTAGGGAGTAGCCCTGCCTAGGGACAGAAGGTTAGAAAAAAATCATTCAAAACCTGAATTAATGGGGAAAAATTATCTTGAAGCAGAAACTCAAAAGAACTCCCTTCCCTTTTAATTTAATAGCAATTTCTAAATAAGTTGTTTGGAAACCCTTGAAATGAATTCAGCATTTAAAATCCACTTAAAAATATTGAACATAATTTAGAAAGTCTCTTTCATCTTAAACTCCCTCCCCCACCCATGATCTACATTTAAAGATACCAATGGTGTTCCTGTTCCTTTGAATTTCAGAAATGATGACTAACTGAAAGAAATGTTTTTTTTTTTAAACCTCAGTAATAGTCACAACAGATATTTCTCTAACTCTTTTAAACAACTGACCCAAGTGTATGACCAATTTAATGAAATGTTAAAATGGAGTTTTTTGAAACCATGTTCAGTACACACCCATGAAAGAAAAGATCTGCATTTACAAGAAGCACCTATAAGTGACATATAGAAAAGCCTCAATGAAATAGATTACTGATGCTTTGAGGATCTTTCTGTCATGTATGCTTAATGTTACAGAATATATGAAAACAATCCTGCATTTCTTCTTGATAATCTGACCAACTCAAACAAACGTTCAAAGCATTTAAATATTAAATAAATGTTCAATAAATGTAATGTGGGATCAAGCAAATTTGCATTTCATGATGCATGCTGCTTATTCAGAATGACACGTGTTCAACCTATTGCTAACTAGTGAGTTTTCATTAGACTGGTAATTAGTAGGTGATTTTAAAGTATCCTTGATGCTATAGCTAGAACAATGTTAATATCTATATTTGTCTTCTTTGGGAATAGTTTCAAGAACCAATGATTTAATAATTAAAAAACATGTGGCTAAATTCTGTGTTGATTTACACCCCATTGACGTTTGCTGGAAGTCTGAAGTCAGCACAAAGTCTGTCTCACATACTCAAATATCTTTGGGCTAAATTGTGACTTAAGGCTCACCACTGAGCACTGTGATTCAGAGACACACCTCATAGTCATAGGTACTCCCCTGCTGGCCTATACCAGCAGCCAATTATAACAACGCTTCCCCAGCTCAGCTGTGCTTAGCCATCAAACTGAGGGGATGGGGAATGGGTGGTATGTTGGCTCAAGTTTTCCCAAGGTGAGCAGTAGACAGACAGGCGCACACCAGCTGCTTACTTATACTGCATGATGACCCAAGGTCTGGGAAGTGCTCACTAAGGTGCATAGGTGCTGGAACTGCTGCACCCCCTGGCTTGAAGTGTTTTCCATCATATACAGGGTTTACAGTTTGGTTCAATGGCTCTTACCTCCCCCACTATATAAATTGTTCCAGCATCCTTGCCAGGATGTAAAGCCAAGGATGTGCTGGCTTACTTTGTACTGGCTGGTTGTCCAAGTCACAGACTAGCTAGCTCTTTGTGGTTTGGTCTCCGTGGCGATGCCAATCTGCTAAAGTGTAATATTAAACCCCTTTGGATTCTAATAGCTGTCAAGTATCCAACACAGAGACGCCCATATAGATGTTCATTATGCATTCTCCTAGTCACTTCAAGTCAATCAGTGGAACACAAGTGGCCCCCAGATGTGTACTATGTGTAACACTCCAGTGGTTAAGGCAGCTGTCTGTCATTTCAGGAGTTATCAGTAAGATGAGAAGCTGGGCAAATACTGTTTTTTGATTATATGACCTTGTACTGAAAAAAGGGGACTTTGAGTTGAGGGACACGGACATCTTACCTTGAGCTAAAGCACAGAAATGTGGCTACCCTTCTACTGAGCAGAGAGAGAGGGAGATACCAGTATGTGGATAGGGCAGAGACCCCTTTCTGAAGTGATGTGTCACCAGTGAAGTACAGTCTGACCTGTCGTGTGTTATGAAATGAAATATCCTAGGAAAGGTATCATGTCATGGCTCTGTGAAATGACAGCCCTGCTCAAAAAGGCACTGGCTAAGTTTCCTGAAAACTTGCTATACCTCCACAGTGGGGTAGTCTGTTCTCTCAGTGCAGTCAGCCTAGCCAGCTGCAGGGGTGAGAGGGGGGAGGCTGGTATTGCTACTAGCAGTGTTGGCCCTCCCCAGGTTTCTCTGTGTTGTGAGGCTGAATGTTCTATGCTGTGCTCGGATATAGTGAATGGGGAAGGGTGCAAACTCACTGATGTCAGCAGGGTTACAAAGGTGTAAATAATTCCCTAATAATGAGTTTATTTTTTTTTCAAAGATCAAAACCCAGCCCTTTGTAGCTTCCAGTTAAAATGGTACAAATAATGCTGAAATGCTGGAGAAGTTGGTCAGACGTTATAGCTAGTACTGGCCTTGTGATGCACTTTCTGTTTAGAAGACCTCACTCTCACATATAACTTGTCTCACTTTCAGGGCTTGCAAGAGTGCAATAGCTCTCATAGTATCATGAGTGCTAAAGTAAATGGAAGGTTAGCTAACAATTTTGTTGTTTCAACCAAAATGTATTTCATGTTAATTCAGCATTCACATTGCACTCCCCATTAGCTTCCCTGGCCCAAGTCTGGTACTGATGCTCCACCAGTGGATCAAATTCGGTGATGACTCCTCATCACGTACCACCTGAGGCATGTTGTACATACACTAAGACTTCAGTATAGTATATCTTTGTCATATTAGGCACCTAGTAACTGAGGACAGGGTGGCTAAGATCCACAAATTCATAGATTGTGACCTGCATAGGAAATGTAACTGAGTTTCTCTCTTCATCCCCCTCTCCCCTGCTTCTCTGTGATGTATAAAGAAAGCATAGAGGGATTTGTGGAAAGAAAAATATTCAGCTTATTTTACACTAGAAATTCAGATATCAACTACTCTAGAAAACACCATAGTGATTGAACTTAGTTACTCAACTTTTATTCTTTGAGATACCATGAGAGGGAAAAGGAGTTTGAATTAATGTATTTAAGCTTTATTTGTTTTGTTACGATTTATTTAATTCAAATGTCTAAAGTACGTTTAGGAGACAGGAAGTATCTGTTAAAGTTTCCACTGTCAACCCCTTTACTCCTTCAGGGAAAGTGTGAGAGCTCACAACAAACATTTGAGGCATTCAAACATCCTGCAAGCAAAGAGACTTGACATTCCTAAAGTGAAGAACAGTCAGAAAGAAAAGAAGTTTTTTTGGAAAAACAACAACAACAAAAAAACCCTTTCAGTCCTTTTTCATATAGCGCTTTTACCCTGAACTAGCTATGGAATCAGAATCAGTCTGGAAGGAGTGGGTGGGATGGGAGCAGATCCAGACCAATATTCATCCCCAGTAAACCCCGTGTGAGCATCCTAGAATAAACATGATTTGGTACAGTTTAGATGCCAAAATGATAGGTGCCTTAGAAATGCCTATGAATGTAAAATACCCTCTAATCAGACATTTGCAGTCCTCTTACACTTTGTATTTAGAGATTTAGCATGTTGCTTTTTTTCCATTCAGAAGCAAATGGTTGTTGAAATATTGAGATAACATGGGAGACCACCAGTAATTGTAACAAGCATTAAACAGCCCTAACAGAGCTTCTTGGGTCATAAACTTATGATATTCAGGCCTCAAAACATCTACCATGGGATATTTAACTTACTTTCATTTAAGACATTCTCCACCTCCCCCAGATTGCCTGGTGCCTCAAATCATTTCTGAAATCTTGAGTAATGACTAGAATATTAATTCTTGCACTTGAATGCCTTGAACTGGTGTTCAGGGAATTCTCCTTAAGAAGAACATATTGTAATTTTTGATAAACTATAGCTCATACTTTTACCATTTCCTTTACTTTAGTATATCTATTCCCTAAACTGTTCTGAGTCGCTGAAACATAACTGTATTCTTCTTTCCCCTTAACTTGTCTCCAAGGAATTCTTCTCACTTTATTTGCTTGCACAAAATACCTATACTTGTCATAAAGCATCATGAGAAAAATTTAAGTGTTCCCCTGTTTTCTCTTTGGGAAATTACAGTAGAGCGAGGATTCTTTTTAAAAATTTCTAATATGTTTATCTTTATATCAAAGTATTAATCTGTAGTTTAACCAATACAACTGTAAAATAAGTCAATAAAAAATCTCCTCTAATATCTTTATCTCCCACTCAGAATACATAAAGTTACTATACTGAGTTTTGCCAATTTCCAAATAATTCAAGTTATTCTTCTAGTGAGACTAACACTTCAAATTATTTTATTTGAAGAGGAGACAATTTCCTCACCTTATATCCTAGTTTCCTCAAATTACATTCTGATTTCAGCAGTGCTGAAGAATGCTTGGAGATAGCACATTCTCAATTCCATTTTATTTTATTTTTTATTTTTTTTCTAAAATGTACTCAAGGCACATACAATCCGATCTGTAGGATTTGAGGGGCTCCCATAGCCTTTTATTCATGATTCCTCTGCTTCAATCATTACCTCTAATAGAAGGTTTTGGAGAAAACTCAGCTAAAAGGAACCCCACAAAGTTTGTTGTGTTTTTTTTTCCTTCCCTGGGCCCTCTCCTAGGAGTTTTAACTCTGGAAGTCAAGATCTATTCCATAGCCATGCACGCCTAGCAGAAGTGATCTAGAATGAATATTTACTTCCTGGGGTTGTATATAGAGTTGTGGGAAAATGATCATATTTTACAAATTTTGTGTCCAAATCCATGTTTTCATAATTGGTTTTCATCAAACTCATGGATTCATAATGAAAATGGGAAATCATCACCCTAAACAAATGTATGATGATTTGCTGAAATTGACCAACTTGCACTAAGCCAAAATGTTACAGCAGAAATATGGTGAAATTTCATTTTCCCCTATGTCCCATTCCCACCTAGTCAAACAAAGGCAAGACCCATAACAAATATAAGACCCATAGATAACTCCGCAGGGCTCATACTCCCTTAGCAGCATGCCGCTGATCCTGACCATTACTCATAATCCTTGTTAAAATCCTCCATGCCCTGGTGGAATGGATAAGCAACACAGAGCATCCTTTCAGCTGCTTCCCTCCACACCAGCACCATTAAAAAACAGAAATAGCTTGTCTGCTGTCTTGACCTGTCCTTGCCTGAGCCTTTCATGGGGATAAAACTAATAGGTATACAGAAAATGAGTAGAACTCTATAGAAATTACTTAAAAAAAAAAACTATAGAATTTGAGAGAGTTCAAAACATGAATGACTATCTTGTACTGTTCTATAGAAGGGATAGACTTTTTATTAAATTCTACAGCACTTACCCCTGCCTCCTGTACAAGCCTTGTCTTGGCAGCCTATAAAAAGCCCCTGCTCCCTTGGAAGGAACTTCCAGCAGCAAGGCCACATCTCCACCGCTTATAGCAGCGTCTTGCCCATATCTCCAGTTTTGTTCACCTCCCTTCCCCACATCTGCCTCCCACTCTTCTCACCAGGAGTGCAAGGATTCCAGACAGTTAATGGTCTATAACTGCTTTGACTTTACTCTCTCCTTGGGAATTAAGAGCTGTCTTCATTGCTGCTCACTGATGATCTGTAGCGTCATCACCATTAATTGGCTGTATTTCCCTTCGGTTTGCCACTGTTTATTTCCTCCTCTCCATCCTTTCACCTATGTTTTCCTCCTCTTCACCCCTAGTCACCATCACCCTATGTCTCCTTCCCTCCCTCCTTCCTTTTCCTCATCACCTCAGTTCAGTGCAAAAAGGAATAAATAAGCAGCAAAGAAAATGACTTTTAAAAAGGACTCATTGAGATAAGCATATAACAAATCAAAGTCCCTCTCTTTAATGTTATCAGTAAAATTTTTGTCTCCACTTTAATGTTATGCTGTTTGGCAGAGACAATGTGTTTGAATTGTTTGTAAAGTGACATGAACCCTTCTGGTGCTTTATAAGTAATAATTGTTTGTCCACAGTTGCTAAGTCCCTCCAGCAGCCACCACATCTTCAGAATATTGAAGAATCATATTTTGTGAATTTGCATTCAATTTTAAGTGAAAGAGGGATAGCTTGTTTGCTGCTAAAGCAGTATTTACAACTATTTGAATAACTCATAGACTCAGGCCATGTCTACGCTACCCACCTGATCGGCGGGTAGTGATCGATCTATTGGGGATCGATTTATCATGTCTAGTGTCGATGCGATAAATCGATCCCTGATCGCTCTGCCGTCGACTCCGGAACTCCACCATGGCAAGAGGTGGAAGCAGGGTCAATGGGGAAGCGGTGGCCATCGATCCCGCGCCGCAAGGACGTGAAGTAAGTGATTCTAAGTCAATCTGAGATACGTCGACTTCAGCTACGCTATTCTCATAGCTGAAGTTGCATATCTTAGATCGATATCCCCCCCCAGCCTCAGTGTAGACCAGGCCTCACAAACGTTAAGGTCAGAAGGGACCATCATAATAACCTAGTCTGACCTCTGGCACGTTGCAGGCCACAGAATCTCATCCACCCACTCCTGTAATAGACCTGGAACCTCTGGTTGAGTTACTGAAGTCCTCAAATCACGGTTTAAAGATTTACAGAGAATTCACCATTTACACTAGTTTCAACCTGCAAGTTACCCGTGCCCCATGCTGCAAAGGAAGGCAAAAAACTCCCAAGGTCTCGGACAGTCTGACTCAAGGGAAAATTCCTTCCTGACCCCAAATATGGCAATCAGTTAGACCCTGAGCATGTGGGCAAGACCTCCCCTGCAGCTAGACACCTGGGAAAGAATTCTCTGTAGTAACTTAGAACCTTCCCCAATTAGCGTCCTGTCTTCAGCTGTTGGGGTTTTGGGCTACTGGCAATCACCGATGGGCATTGTAGGCAGTCCCATCATACCATCCCCTCCATAAACTTATCAAGCTCAGTATTGAAGCCAAGTGAGGCACAAGCCAAATAGACCTTGTCAGCTGCTATAGCTTGAAGATAATTCTGCCAAAAGAATTTCTGTTCTGAAACCAGATACTGTGTTCTACCAGATAGTTGTGGTCTATAAGCCTTTAAGTGCTTGGAGGGCTACTGTGGTATCCAGCAGGGATTTCTCCTCCCCTCTCCTCTGAGGTGGATTTGCACCTGCACACTCAGAAGCCAATTCAGTCACAAAGAACTTTGTTTAACCTACTACTTTAAACTGTCATTTTTGAATGGTCCCCAAGGGATTTTAGGAACCACGTAAAGTCCTCTTTTATAGCTCTCCTGTGCTTTATGACCAACATAGATACTTTAAAGTGGGCAGAATGTGTGCAAAGGAACTAAAGGGCAAAAAGAAAATAACTATGCTCTGGCAATTTAGAACAGATGCAGGAATAAAGTAAATACATCAGATAAGTATTTGCTAGATCTAATCAAAAGCTACAGTATAGTTCTTTAATTCTTGAGCTGAATGTCTTCAGAGAATTCTCCTTTAATCTCCCATTCCAGCCTAACTCAATATTTGAGAACTCTTGTAGACAAGAGACTTCATACACTCTGGGTAAGGTGGCGGATGCACTAACACCCAGCAACATGCTTTGTGGTGCTGTATATTTAGGGATGCTTTGTTTAAAAAAAAAAAGTGCTGTGGTGTGTAAAGAACAGATCAAAGTGCCCTCCCAGTAATCGTTCATTGGCCTGACTGCTAATTTTTATGAAGGAATCTAACAACTTCTTCTAAAGGTGTTTAATGCTTTTTGTGAACATTAGCTATCCACAAACTATCTCCAATAGTGCTACATTGTGATTTATCCCAAAATACATGTACACGGTATGGGGCTTTGTCCATCAGGCCCTTCCATTTGTCTCAGATTCTCCATCTTTGGGATAATAAACTTATTCTTGATCTCCATTCAAATCATTCTCTGGTTGGGAAGGAGATGATCCTCTTGTGCAAAGAGAAGAATTTGACCTTATGGGGGATTACCAATATCACCTGGAAGCATACTTTGGCTGGTGGGAAGTTGGATGCCTGCGACCCTCAGCCATGCTGTTGCAATTTGAGGTACTGGCCCACAGCAACAATGGCACACCCAGGAGAGTGCACATGAACCTTTCAGAAAAGTTGCGCAGACTCCAATTTGTGTGTGTGTGTGTGTGTGTGTGTGTGTACACATACCTGATCCACTGAGGATCTGATCTGGTACAGCTCCAAGTGCAGCTACTGATACTCTTTGTTCTTGAGGTCCCTACTGTGTCAGTCAAGATATCAGCCATCACGCATGCTCTTCCACAAACTTATTTTCACTTTCACTGTACACAACTTGTGGATGTTTGCAAACAGGGCTCCCTTTGTAAAGACACACAACTATGCACTTAAGCCCTCTGATATGCATGATGATTACTCAATTTAAAAAAAAAATCTGTCTCAGTATATGCCTTTTTCCTCTCAAGAAAATATATGGTTACATAGGATATCTGTATTATGAGCTAAAAAAATGGAAAACACTTAAGCATGGAGATATGCCATATCTGTATGGAAGGATATCAAGTTGCTAGGATGGGAGTACCTATACAAAAACAACTTTATGGCATGTTAGGTTGTGAGAAACTATGCTAATGCCTGTTTCTAGCCTCTGAGTATGTCTAGTGCGAATTAACTCTTTCCCAAGATCATAGCAGATTCAGAGAGAGCTGAACGTTTGTGCAGTTAATTAACAGCATTTTGCATTCTCTCCTGACAAACCCAACTCCCGAGTGCTTCTTAAATGTTAGATGGCGTCAAAAGTTAGACATAATTGCTCCATCGTTATTTCAGTATAAGTCCACTGGATTTGCAAAATTCCTCACAGAAAATAATGCCAACAGTTAAAACATTTTCTGATCACTCTGCAGGCTTGTAACAGAGTTCACAAGTGCAGTAGAGCAGGAATGGCCCAGTATGCCTCTTACTGGACCTCCGCTTCAAGGCTCAGGTATCCTGGGAGTTGTAAGTGCAATAGGGATCACATGTTGGCAGACTGGAAGCTGGGCCTTCTGGGAAAGGGGCCAAGATTAGAAGAGGTAGCCTTCATCTCAGTAGGGGAGAGACTGGACAGACCCATGCCAGGTTTTGATTCCTGGCAGGGAGAGTGGACAGGAGCAGAAGTAGTAGCTTACTGGTGGGACCTCTGGGACCAGCAGTGGGGTTCCCTGAGGATGGGTAATTGGAAGAGGAATCCAAGTATAGTGGAGGACTGCTGAGAAGAATGCTCTAAATAAAATGATCCTAGAAAGCTGTGAAGCAAGGTAGATTAGAGTTGAGGATGGGAGCTGAGCCGAGAGTAGAGGTCTGGGCTCCTATTTTGTGCCACCTAGAGGCAGTGATAAAATCCCCAGAGATGAGAATGAAGGACTTATTCTCCATTGTGTAGGGGTAAAGGGAGTGTAAAAACATCTGTGGGACAAGGACTTAACCTGGGGAGGGCAGGAAGAACAGTGAAAGCCCTAGAGACACTACAGGACTGGTTAGCTCAGGGAGGGCCATGGTCCACTGAGCCCTGCTGCATGGACTGATACACAGGGGAAAGGGAAGCCTTTATATTGAAGGGTGAGGGATTTTTCAGCTTAAGGAGAGCAAAATACTATTGAGCCCCTGTAATAAGGGGATCCCGAGGTCTCTGCCACTACAGGGGAAGGACCTAACAGTCAGACAGACTAGGCAGAGAGCTGTGACCCAAAGAGGGTGACAGATATTGGTGTGCTATTTGAACTTTAACTCAGAAGGAGAGAACTTTGGTTTTGGCTGGAGGTCCAGCACACCAAATCCCCTACCAGTGTGGAAAACTGAGACATTGCCATCACCAGTTGCATGCCTATGAGTAACGCCTATCCCCTAACACTGATCAAGAGAAAGCACAGATGGTGCGGACAATGTCACTTCACCCCATGGCAGGACTAGCAGCGTTTCATCTATGTGATGAAAGATTTTCAGAGAGCAGCCTGGAGCATGAAGCAATAAAGTGGTGGGCTCTCTTTTGGCTGCTTTTGGGAATCAGAGGAATTTTCAAAGTTTAGGACAGGCAGTACTAAGGACTCAACAGGAAGCCATGCTGAATCTATGTGATGAATGCTTGGTGATAGGCAGAACCACAGAGATCCAGGAGCCCTGCAAGATGATGACAAAGGTGCTCAGATGAATGTTGGCAATTCCTCTCTTCATTTTTAATTGTCTTGCCTGCAGGATAAGGGGCTGCTATACTACATGTTCACTCAAGATAGATATATTTATAAATTTGAAAAACCATGACAGGAAATATCTTTTGCCATCAGCATCTCAGAACACTGAACATCCCACTGACTGGGGAACTCAGTAACACACTGTACAGATCTCCAGATGTGATCTCTTAATGAGATATGGGACAGAGGATGAGGATATGGGTAGGAAGGTCTGACTGTGAAATTGCCAGGAACTGAGGTACTCTCCTGATTTTATTTCATTTTTAGATACACGGGGGGGGGGGGGGGGGGGAGAACAGTTAATAGGATTGCCATCTGCAGAAAAATAAACTCATCAGAGCCCCACCAAAAATCAATTACATATCACATTCAACCAGTCACCTGCCAAATTTGGCCTCAGATTATTCAATACCCGAGTGCTGAACCATTAAAATATCCAGAGCACTTGAATTACATCTGCTTTGGTGAAAAAATAAAGGGAAAGTTTAAAAATAATTTTATAGGTGATGGGTCAAAATACGATTGCATGAGAGGAAGGCTCAGAGGACTTTTGATGAAATATTGAGCCTTTTACTTCTGGGTCATCAGGCTGGCCATGACTAAAAGGCATCACTATTGTCATGAAATGAGAAGGTGGTTCTCAGACCACTTCCTAAAGTCTGCAACAGAGGAACCAACATCACATTCAGCATAGCTTTGTGAGCTTGAGAAAAGAAGGCAAGATTGATTAGGCCTAAGGAATGAACTACTCTTTCACCTGTACAGGTAGTCTCTTCACTTCTGGGTTAAGGCACCTACATGGGACAATGTGTAGAACTGTTGCTTGTGCTTCACCAATTCTGTGGATAAATAGAAGAATTCAGTCCCCTGGGCTGTCAGCTAGGCATCTATCGTGAACGCTACATTCACACCGAAAACAAAGGTTTTGCAGCTATACTAGAGCACCTGAGTTTCGTACCTGGCTTTCTTAAAGCATTTTAAAAACATCAAAAGGGATTAGATTAACTGCTACATCTTTAGGAAACTGCATGAAGCCAACCCCCATGATTTTTACTGGTTCTAATGGGAGTTTCACTACTAAAAACCACTGGTACATTTTTTAAAAAATGTACCGATAAGTGCTTATGTTGCTTCTTGTTTGACCTGTGGATTCCTGACCTATTTTAAAACTGCAGTAGGAATGCCATAGTTATAGTTGAGAAGACAGGACCAATGCAGCATAGTACTATTAAGGCAGATGTGTTAATGTAGGAGTGTAGAAGCTTAAATAATTTAGCCAAATAAATCAGGTTGGTTTTAACTCAGCATTTGGTTATTTGTGTAATTTTACCCATTCAGTAGTATCCTTTCACTTGCAGGCATTGGTGTTTAATGAAATTGAGTTGTCTTACTGAAGACGAGTTATGCCTTGAACAAAGTCAACTTTGATTTTTAGCAATACATTCTAGCAGAGCACAGGGATTGCTCTTAAAAACTTGTCAATTGTTCCTTGGAGTATATGGAAATAAAACAATTTTATTTAGAGTATTTCTCTAAGGAACAATTGGCAAGTTTTAAGGGCAACCATTCTAACAAGGTAAAAGTATACTGAGCTTCCTTGAAATCCTATAAACAAATATAAAACTCAATGAAAACAACATAAATTAGGTAAGAATTTGATAGTAAAAGCCGTACTGTTTTATAGCCCTGGACTTTGTTGCATTTTAGTCTGTAAACTCTTTTTTAATATATAAATACTGTCATGGGCTCAACTAAGATGGTGCTGATGGCACCAATTTTATGACTCCTCGGCAGATACAGCAAATGTTATAAGGATGTTACTGTCCCCCGAAAGAGATAAGCATAAGGATGAAGAACTGGACTTGAACCCAAAATAATAGACCCATTATTAATCTCTCTCACACATACACATACACACACAAAAGTCATAAGGAAGGCTTTTGATAATCTCTATTTGGCCAAGGGACCACACCCATTCTTTCTTGACAACTATATGGGAACTGTACTATATGAGTTTATCACCTTTAGCTTGACTTCTGTGATTCACTCTGCCTGGGGTTTATGACCTAGGCTATAAAGAGGCTATAGTTCATGCATAATGTGCCAGCATTCCTTGCTGAGAGATGGTCTGAATGCTTCCCTTAAACCTGTGCTCTGCTCTCCCCCCGTTTCATCCTCATTCTATTCTGGGTCCAAGTCATGGTGTCGGTGTTGACTGACAAGGCTTGAAGCTGACTGGGGCCAGACTAACTCAAGAACTGTATTCACATCCACGACTCACTGAGAATACGTTGGGGCTGATGCAAATAACAAGATCCAGAGTGAAGGTATCAAGAACTGGAGGCACAGAATTCTCACCATACTGCCTCGTAGACTATGGAACGAATTATCAGAAGAGAACAACCTGAGCCTAACCCAAGCAATGTTCAGGACAGACATGTCTGTGCACTGGCCTTCCCAGAAAGATGAGCCTTCAGAGTATTGGCACCTCTTTGTCTCTCACAGATTTTTATGCATCCAATACCCTTTCAGTAATAGCATCCTACAGAGTGCTGAGCTCCTTTGTGGAATTTCCTATGACCTTATGCCAAAATTAGTGGTTCTGTTATAGATAGGGACACAGAGAAAATGTAATTAGAGGGAGAGGGAAGTTGGAGAATGGAGCTGTGAAGGTGCAGTGTCAATGTTAAGTAAACTACTTTGAGGCGGAGAGTGTAATATAGAAAGAGTTTGTATTGCTTTGTAAATCAACACCAGGACCTTGATTTGCATCTGTAACAGGATGAGGAGCCAGGGATGTGGAGTACGGGTGTGAGAGATCTCCAGCTAGGGTATGTGCTCCTGCATTATGCATGAGCCTCTCTGTGTCCACCCCATCATAAGCCAATAATGGAGTGACACCATCAGAATGGTTGATGTTAATACACTCCAGTCTTTGCACTGCTTTTTTGGGGGCAGTTCATTGTCCTTGTTTAGGTGTTGGCATCAAAACAACAATGAACGCTGACTAGTGCAAGAAACCAAAGAGAGAACCATTTAGAACAAATATATGGAAGCAATTAAAGGAGCTCTGAAGTGTTACATAAATCCATTACTTCTTGCAAAGTATTTATTATCTAGCTGTGACAGGTGTCCTTCAACCATGGCAGTAGGTGTTTCCATGATTTGTACTTCATTGACTTAATAGCATGTCTTTCATAAATCATAGCAAGTTATGATTAACTTCCGTCTTCTGTTGAAAAGCTGGAGTGTAAATGCCCTGGTGACCACTTACTGTGAAATATTAGAAAATCAGTATCCATTTTTAAATTCTATTTTATTTAACAGAAAATGATAGTTATATTTTTATCCCAGGGGGAGAATCTGTATTACACAGTTAGTACAGCACACCAACTATAGTATGCAAAGACTAGATTTTGCTAGTTGTTCTGTATCATGCAGCGGGGGATTAGGCACTGGGATGATGTGGCCCATGCCCATGGGCCCCAGCCAATTAGAGGGCTCCAGAAAAATGGGCGCCCCAACCCTATTTCCCAGCAGGAGTGCTGGGCAGATGGAGTAGGGCAAGCCCCCGTGCCTTGACCCTGATCCCCGGCACTCCTGCAGGCAGAAGGGGTCGGGAGGGGCCCCCACTTGCTCTGGCCCAGGCCCCACAAAAGCTTAATCCACCTCTGGTACCGTGAATTGACATGTGTGAAAATAAAAACCGATACTTGAGACTTACACAGGGGTGATGGTAAAGTTCAGGGAATAATTTACAAAGAATAATTATTCACAAATGTTACCTTTTCCCTCTTTATAAATGGTTCATGAACAGTTCATAAAATTCTCAAGTGAGTTCATTATGTGGAATTGCACATTTCTTCAGCAAATAATTATTGATCTGCAGATCATTTGCATAGAGTTTATTGAAAATATTTGCAATTTGTGCTGTTATTCTCGTAAGTTGTGTGATACTGAGTGATGACTTAGGCAACCAATGAAAATAACACAAATTGTGAATTTTAAGATCAGCACACACATAACCTTATCTGGAAAGTTAATTTTTAGTATAACTACTGACAGAAGAATATTTTAGCATTGTCACACATCATGACAATAAATGTATTACTCTTTAACAGACACACAAATCAATGCACATCCATATAGTGACTGGTTATTATGGGCTAGATAAAAATTCAACTGAAACTGAGTATACACATTGCTAGTTAACTTGTGCTTGGCAATTGATCTACAACCATCTACCCAAAGATCTAAAAAGAAAACTAACAGGATTTGATAAAAGATATATGCTTAATTGGTCAGAGAAAGTCCAGTAGTTTTCCCCAAAAAACACTCTCACATCAGCTGTCTTCAAACATGAAGAAAACAAACTTTACAAAGGAGTTTATCAGTGTAGTAATGACTGAAGTAAGGCTTGTTAAGAATTCTATCTACAACCCAGTAAATCAGGGTTCACATAGGCCAATGTTGTGGGTGAAGCTTCATGAAAATACACAGCACTTTTAACAGTTATTACTCTTGATTTTTTTCATATTGTAGCATCCAATATAGGATTAGCTAGACTGCTGAAAGGTAGGATAGTGTGAGTATCACCAATCTTGTCAACAAGATAATTTAAGGAGATGATCTCAAGACAATGGACAAATAACTGCTGGGGAATGGTTGTATTCCATGACAAAATAGAATGGTTGGTTTGTTGGCCCCAAATTAAATGAGACAATGATAATGAAATCTGGCCCTCTTGAGAGCATACCATAAACTATCAGACATGTGTCAGTCCAGATATGTGACTGAAGAGTTGCATTTCTACAACTCTCTGGCCTATGCAGAGCAACAACTTTCAGCATTCTAGCACGATGAATTTTCGTCATGCATAGATGCTTGACTTCCAAAGCCAATGATTAAAGAGAACTGCAGTGCGCCTGGTGGTAAGATCAGATGAACTAAGACTTAAGTTGTCTACACTTGGAGCTATGGGTCTGATTCTCAGCTGTTGTTGATATACTAGCACTAGCTGTCATCAAGCTAAAGCACTAAACCTAGTACTTTGGCTGTGGTAGCAGGGGCAATATTGAGCAGTGGCATGGGTTAGCAGCCCCAAGTACAAACCCACCCCTGACCCCATGGGTACATACTCAGGACAGCTAGCCCATGCCACTGCTTATTGCTGCCTAGGCTATCAGGGCTACACTACTATTTGGGGTACTGGAACAATTTTTATAGTTGGGGTTCTGAGAGCCGTTGAACCAAACTGTAAATCCTATACCTAACGGAAACCGCTTCAAGCCAGGGAGTGCAGCGGCACCCGCATCACCATTACTTTCAGCTACTATTTTTAGCATGCTAGCTCAATGTTAGTTAGCTTGAGTAAGTCTTTGTGAGTTGGGAATCACAGCTCTAACGGCAAGTATAGACATAGCCGTAGGGTCTTCTGTTCCTAGCTTTAAGAAGCTACAAAACTAATAGTCCTTGAAAGACCAAAATGTTTTTATTTGTATTGCCTTGAGAGCATATATAAAAATTCAAAGCACTGGCAATTGTGAGGAATTAGAAAGTAAGGGGGATATAAAGTACAATTAGCTTTTAAAAAGTGAACAGTATTACTGCTTCATATACAATGAAATAGGGGGAAAAGGGAACATTCCTAATTTAATTTTTGTATTCTTTAAGCTTCCATCTTCCTTAACGTTCTTTAAAAACAGCCAAATATGAGAGAGTCAACAAATGTGGCTTAACGGTTAACTGTTCAATAAATTGATCTGTATTTTCTTTCCAAAATCCAAACGTGAGCTATAATGATATACTACTTTTCTTTTCAGTAATTAATCTTGAAGTTATACTAGCTTTCCATTTTAAGCTTTGGTTTTGACCCATCTCCTCTAACTTAAGCAAAACCTTCTGAAACCATTTTCCATATGTGATCAAATATCACATTACAAGGAAAGTCAAAGATCTGAACAATTTTAATAACAATATTTTTTTCACTACTTGAAAACTTTTCCAACTTTTTGCGGCTTATTGATTTGGCCTAGAAACTCAAGGGACTGGACAGTCTCTCCCATAGAAAAACTCACAGAAGGTTGCTCTGGTGAAGGAAATCTCTGCAATAGTCTCCTCAGAATTCTGATAATTCATTTGGGCCATGGGAAGACTGCTGGTTGCAACTCCTGTGGATTAGACAAAGTGGCTAGCCTGGAATCCATGGAGATCTTGGAGTACCTGTGAGATTCCAGAGTCATATCTGCAAAATCTCTCTGTCTCTGAAGCTGTTTTAGCCTCTGGCACTGCCTCCTAAGCACTCCCCTATTGGCAATATATCTCCATGTTTAAATGAACATAAATGCAGTTAAGGTTATCCAAACAATAGTAACTGTCCCCCCATAACTATAGCCGAATACCACCCAAATACTATAATCACAATATGCAGTAACCCAGTTTGCATTTGCAAGAGCGACACAGAAATCTAGCGCCCGATACTTAATTTCATACCAACACCAAAGAAATAGGCAAAGACCTTTTCACACTGCAAACGGAAGACAGAGCTACCATAAACGGAGACTGTAAATACCTTTTCAACCCTCTAGAAACAGCGGCTGTTTGGGTACGTGCAGATGCAGTTAATTTACAAATGTATAGTTTTCTGGATTTGCTACATACATCGTGCTATGAGCTGAGCTTTAGATGATTCTAAACGTATGTTCCAGCCTTCATTATGTCCATTTGTGAATGATTTACAAATGTTTGGGGGATTTTTTTAACGCCCTCAGGAGATATAACGCAAAATAATTGGTGGAATGGCAGTGGATTCAGCAAATGACATAGTATACCACAGTGTTCTTCATTGCAAAGCCCGCGAGCCAGTGGTGGCTCCCACCGATCCTAAGTGCGGCTCCTTAAGTTCCCGCTAAACTGCACAGCCACACAGCAGGCTATAAATAGCTGTGTGTCAGCTCTGAAGGGCCACGCAGCAGGGACCTGGAGAGAAGAGAGATAGGGGGTGGGTGGGAATTGGAGAGGGGAGCAAGCTGGGACTTGCAGGGCTGCTGTGGGCCTCTTCCCCGGCCCTGGAGCTCCCTGCTGCCAGCAGGGGGCAGAGAGGGCCCCTTCCCCTGGAACTCCTGTGCTGCCTGCTAGCAGGGAGCAAGCTGCAGGGAGTCCTCTGGCCCCAGCCCTGGGGCAGCCTGCCTGCACTCCAAACTCCTCATCCCGAGCCCACACACCCAGCCAGAGCCCTCACCCACTCCCTGCATCCCAACCCTCTCCCCAGCTCTGAGCCCCCTCGTGCCCAGCTCCACCCTAGAGCCCTCACCCCCAGCCAGAGCTCTCACCCCTGCACCCCACCCTCTACCCTATCCTGGGCCACCTCTCACACTCCAAACTCCTTGGCCCCACCCCACATGGCTCTCATATTGAAGGTTTTTTGCCAAAGTGGCCCTCACTTCAAAAATAGTGAAGCACCAGATGAGGTGGTGGACATGTGTTGGATAGCAACAATAACATCCTTCGTTTACACTTGCTTAGTGTGTCAGTTCACTAACTGACTCTCTGGTTTAATCAGAACAGCAATTCTCGAGAGAGTATATTGTCATTCATTAGGCAGACTTCATTCTTATCAAGATACTAGTAAGTTAATCTTTTTTAGAAGTCTGTGATAATGCAGTCTATTTACATGATAAGGAAGGCTAAATAGGTTGGGATAAAATTAAAAAGCAATTAAACTTCCGTTCAAAGCTTAAACCAAGTATGAACTGAATCTTTTTTGATGTTGAAAAAAGTTCAGCTCACAATCTTTCCCTGCACCATTATTTGTCTTTTTCTCATGTCTCTATCCTTACTGATTCTGGCTGGAACAGTAAGTGCCCATAGTATTCAGACAGAACAACTGCCCTGCTAGCCCCTAATGAAATAAGGCCAGAAAGCTAATCAAATATTAGCCTCTTGAGAGCATCTTTAAACCATGAAACAATTTTTACTTCTATCCTCTCATGACATTTTCCATCAAGAATGGAAGCGGGAAACATCAACCAAGGTGGTAATCTCTTTAGGGCAAGCACTGTCTCTTTATGAGATATATGCAGTGTTTTTGTAGCCTTGTTAGTCTCAGGATATTAGACACAAAGTGGATGAGATAATATCTTTTACTAGACCAATTTCTGTTGGTGAGAGAGACAAGCTTACACAGAGAGATGGTTTTTACAGCACATAACAAATGGAGCCAGATGCCTTACAGAGGCCTCTATGTGCTACAATTATTAATTACAAATCTCCTTAGAAGTCTGTTCTCATGACACTTTTAGCCCTGTTTTGCAGACTCAAGATTCTGAGGTGCTTTTCCAAAACTGATCCAAACTATCTGAACTTTTATGTGCTTAGTCAGGCAAAATCTTTGAATCTCATGTGGTTTGCTCCATTCTAGTCTCTACCTTCTTCTTATTTGAAAATACAAATCTTTGAATAGATGTTGCCTCTGCTATAGGCAGTGTTGGTAAGAATGCTCATATTTCAGGTTGCCTGACATGTTCCATTACAAGACTATCTTCTCAGTTGTTTATACCTTTGCCAGATTTTAAACATTTGGGCTGAAAATTTCTCTTCACTGTGTGTCTCAGGCTGAATTGTTCAGAAAATTTCAGCCATAATGGGTCAGCCACTTCTCAGAATGAGGTTGGGGGGGAAAAATGTCTTGTTTTGACCCCTTAAATTCTCTTAATTGCGAAGCTCTAGCATCTCCACATTTTGGAGAATTTACTTGAAATTTGGCAGGGGTGTGTCTCCCTGGTGTCAGGGATGTGCCTTTTTCGGTTCCCGTGAAACAGTGGCCAAGAGCCTCTGAAAAATATCAATTCACAAACGCTCAGTAGAGATTTGATACAGTTTGGTAACTGAATTCTCCAACAATTCCATCTGATTTGCTCCTTCTGGCTGCGAGGGCTGCTGTGGTGCTGGCACAGAAATTGAGAGCAGGGAGACTGTGTCATCTATGCTATCAATTCTCCCTCTACTAGCACCCCGGCATTGTGGTTGAGAAGGAGAAAACAACCTGACTGGCATACAAAGGCATGATGTGTCAGGGAAGGAGACTGGGATGTGGGAGTGGGAAAAGGTGGGGATGCGAATCTGGACCATGGGGGTATAGATTAGATTAAGACATGAATAGGTTGAATGGGTGGGGGTAGAAAGCGTCAGACTTGAGGCAGACAGGGGCAGCATGGTCTGTAACTACTAGAGTACACTCTCCTCATAACCTGGATTAAAAGTTGGAATTCATGAGTCTCAACTTTTCTTTACTGTCAGCAAATAGGTGTAACAACCAGTGGGCAAAATGTGTGCCTTATCTCTCATTAGCGGCTGGTCCACAGAGAAGATGGCAATCTACTACTGGTACCAGTTACTCTGATAGTAGCTCAGTGACAGAGGTCTATGCTGTGGATCTAAACATTTTAACTCTGCTAATGAACCAGGGAGAACGAACACTGGTCCGCATGTTGGAATTTGATGGGGAGTGTTGAGTTTCTTTTTCTCAAAACCTAGGAAATTGAATTCTACAAAATCCTGCATCTAAAGAAATGTTAAAATTGTAAAGTCAAGCACTCAAAAGTTAGAAAACACCAAAATTAAGTCTGCTTGGGCCACCTTAATTCAGCCCTCTTGTGTGTATGCATTATGGTACAGACTTTAATTACCCATCGTATACTGGTTTTTTTTTCCCACAATGCAATGCTGTCCTGGAAAGTTGAATTCTATCCCTGTCTCAGCCACAGAGTTCCTATGTGATGCTAGGCAAGTCACTTAAACCAAACTTTTCACAGGTGATCACTAATTTTTTTGGACAAATAGGTTATTTGCTGAAAAATGCAGTTTTGGTTGACCAGAAACTATTTGTGAATTTGACCCAATTAGGTTTGATTGGGGAGAAAGCTTTTTAGGGCCAGCTTCTGGAAACCATGTGCATGTCTTAGTTTAGTGGTTATGACATTTGCCTTGGAGATGGGAGACCTAAGTTTGTATCCCCACTCTGGAGCAGGGACTTAAACTAATAAATCCCCACTCCAGGGTGAGCATCCTAATCAGTAGGCTATGCAGGAGTATGAGTGCTGTGCTCAGTCTTTCCTGTTGAAGCTGTTCCACTTTGGCCCAATGATTGATTATGCATTTATACAAAGAGAGAGACTTTATAGCCTGATGATTAAAGCACTCACCTAGAAGGTAGATGTGGATTCAAATCTTATCTAGGGCTGATTCAGAGGAGGGAAGTGAAATAGACTTTTGTGTGACTCAAAATGGTCTTCTCCAACTTGATGACAAATTCTAAAAATAAAAATCAGAAATGAACTGAATATTTTTTCTGATTCGTTTGCTGGCTGAACTAAAAAACTGCCGTTCACTACAGACCTCCTAAATATATTAAACTAACTCTATACAGTCTGCTATTCAACTGCTTCATACCTTGTATAGCCTTTTGCACTTGTACAAGTGGAAGTAAAATGCAACCATTTTGATTTGGCAGGGTTTTACACCCACTTTGCATAAGTGTAAATGCCTTCATGTGATGCAAGGCAATGGTTAGTCAGGTCCATAATATGACTTTCCCACTGTAAGTCAGAATTACTAATAATTTAGATGTTTGATATTACAGTATTTGTAGATATCTCATTCCTAATTGAAATATAAAACCATTGTAGAAGAGTGTACTAGCCGCTTTAAGAGCAGGCACCACTAGCCCTCTTTTTTTCTGGTATTGGCTATTTAAAAAGAGAAAATCTGGACAGTATAATTCTCCAAGAAAGCCCAGAAATCAGCTAAACAAGAGGCAGCACATGACTTCTAGGCTATATAAAGGGAAGCCTGTGGCTCAGTAGGAAGAAAAGACTTCCACAAGGTGAAGCTTAGAGACACACAGAGGAAAAGTGTGGGAAAGGGGCTGTGGGAGAAGGCCAAGAGGAGGTAGGAAATTGAATGGCCACAAGAAGGAAAAAATGCCAGGGGCCTAGATTTTCAAAGGTGCTCATTCTTGCCCTGTTTAATATACTCAGATGAATGTACCTAGGGCCTCATGGCATTGTCATAGCTGACTCTATCTGTTCCTTACACCCCTATGCCACATGTAGTGAATGGTGATACTTGTCAGTGCCTTTTGACTGTATATTAGGCACACATGAGTGGTGAGTAGCCTAAGTGCCCAGTGAGCCAGCTCCAAAGGGCAAGGGAAGAAGCCAGGGAAAGCAAGACTACCTTATACACCTGCGTCCATTTCAAACAAATTTCTTACACTTTGGCATCATCTACAAATATTGCAGCTGTGACATGCACAAGGCTAGTCTCATTAGACAGAATGATGGGCAAAATAAGCTTGTTAAACAGCTTCCCTTTGAAAATCACCTTTATCACGGATTTCCCCCAGGACGCTGGATTGTATGCACTCTGCATCCCTGGTCCCAGATAGCTGAGGCAACATCCAACTCACATAATAGTGAGTCAGTCTTTCTCTTTCAGTTAAGGGTGACCAGTAGTTGGCAAGGGCAGGGGGAGTGGACAAGAACAGGTTGTGGGAGAAACTGATATAGTCGACCATATGCAGACTAAATCCAGCCCTTAATTCTCAGGCACAAAGGCTCCCTGGAGAGCAGCAGCTTGATCCTCAGAGGAGAGTTTCACTGTTTGGGGCAACTGCACCTGTATTATCCCTCTACAGTCCAACAAGGGCATCCACTCTCAGGCTTCTAGCTCCTCAGCTGTCGCCACTTTTGGGCAGAGATCCATATCTCTCCTCCTTCTGATTAGGATATTTCCAGGCTGCAGATTGTGAGCCTAATCAGCCCTGCTTTGCCTTCTTTTCTTAGAGGCTATGAACTGTTGTAATTGCCATAATTAAGTTACCATCCAGCTCTGTCTAAGCAAGCACATTTATTCTTAAGGTAAAAGCATTACAAAAATATTTTAAAACGATAAAAGAGCCTACCGATGCTAATAAGCTTACCAGAGATCACCTCGCCTCCAACAAGGGATCTGGCAGTTGATGATCAAGGGGTTTTTCTGTTCTTACAAGATCATAACAGTTTTGGCTCAGAACAGCGAATCATCAAATGTGTGTGTTTCTAGTGGGGTCCCACAGGGAGCTGTTTTTGGCCCTATGCTATTTAAGATCTTTATTAATAACCTAGAAGAAAACATAAAGTCATCACTGATAAAGTTTGCAGGTGACACACAAATTGGGGGAGTGGTAAATAAGGACTGGTCAATGATACAGAGCAATCTGGATTGGTTGGTAAACTAGGCACAAGCAAACAATGTTGTGTTTTTTTTTTAATATAGCTAAATGTAAATGTGCCATCTAAGAACAAAGAATGTAGGTTATAGTTACAGGATGGGGGACTCTATCCTAAGAAGCAGTGACTTTGAAAAAGATTTGGGGTTTGTGGTGGAGAATCAGCTGAATATGAGCTCCCAGTCTGATGCTGTGGCCAAAAAAACAAATACAATCCTTGGGTGCATACAGAGGGAAATCGCTAGTACAAGTAGAGAGGTTATTTTACCTCTGTATTTGGCAATAGTGTGATCGCTGCTGGAATACCATGTCTACTTGTGGTGTCCACAATTCAAGGAGGATGGTGATTGATTGGAGAGGATTTAGAGAAGAGCCATGAGAATGATGGAAGGATTCAAAAACATGCCTTTATAGTGACAAACTCAACAAGCTCAATCTATGTAGCTTAACAAAGAGAAGGTTAAGGGTTGACATGTGTACTGAGGGGTGTGGCCTCCCTCTGAGATTGACAGGAAGGAGCCATTCTCCCCACCCCCCCAGTGGGCAGAGCCAGGCAAGCCAGACCCACCCGACCAGAAGCAAAGGGTTGGGAATGGAAGTTTAAAAGGTGGGCCCTGCTGCTCGATTGTGTGAGAGTCAGAGAAGGAAGCAGATATCTCTCTCCTGCTGCCAAGCCCTGCTCTTGAGATGGAGCTCTGCTGCACCGAGGACCAAGAGGAGGTGCTGGGACTCCTGTTGGACCAGTACTTGGAGGAGCTACTAGGACTATTGCTGAACATGTACCCCGGGGAAACAGAGGAATCCCAGGAGACAGAGGTACACTCCAAAGGGGTAGTAGGAAATAGCCAGGGACACCAGACAATAGTCCAGTTGAATTGCCAGAATTCAGGTCAATGTGTTTTGACAGGATCCCAGCTGACCAAGTCATGGAACCATCCACCACTGTTGGAGCCCTGGGCTGGGATCCAGTGGGTAGGGTGGGCCTGGGTCCTCCTACCTCTGTGGCAGGCTACCCACTTTACTACCCTTCGTTTGTCTGCTATCTGCCTGAGCCAGAGGGCCAGGCCCCCCGGGGTTGCCAGTTGCTTGGCCCTGGCCAGAGGGCCAGGCATCCCGGGATTGCTAATTCCCCATTGAGCCTTGCCTTTATAGATATGTGGTAGCAAGGGGGCCTGGCTTCCCACCGAGACTGACTGGGAGGAACTGTTACAGACCCTACAACATCCTTACAGTCTGTAAGGACCTACATGGTGAACAGATATCTAATAACAGGCTGTTCAGTCTAGCAGAGAAAGGTGTAACATGATCCAATGGCTGGAAGTTGAAGATAGACAAATTCAAACTGGAAATAAGGCATAATTTTTAATGGTGAGAGTAATTAAACATTGGAACAACTCACCAAGGACTGTGGTGGATTTTCCATCACTGACAATTTTTAAATCCGGGTTGGATGTTCTCCTAAAAGATATGCTCTAGGAATTATTTTGGAAAAGTTCTACTGCTTATGTTATACAAGAGGTCAGACTTGATTGATCACAATGGTCCCTTCTGGCCATGGATATATGCCTCTGTGAATATAACTCATGGGAAATAATATAGGAGGGCGCATGCAATGGCAATCGTTAACGTGTTGAGATGCATCGCTGATACCAGGGAAGTGGCCCACATGAGCTTGAATGAGCTAAATGCATATAAAGAGTACTTAATTTGGCAATTATGGGTCTTATGAGGCTTGTAGTTTTACTCATTTTTTGTTTTCTGGAGCTTGGAGTAGTTTGTCCCTTGCAACTTGTTTCAGTGCTACTTTGGCTGAGCTTCTGCACCACCTCCTCCTGGGTTCATCACCACTACTCTCCTTTGTACTTCTGCTATTTGACCCTGAAGGTGAAGATATTCCTTTTTGTGCGGCTGTGTTGTGGAATATAGAGTGTGCAAGGAATATCTTTCCCAAACCTAGTGGGTCAATGCTGTGATGTCCCACATGTGGAAAAAGGGAACTGAAACATATTTTTAGGATATCAGAGGCTCTCTTGGTGACCATTTTTGATTTGTGGTCATAGATAAACCATCTTTCGCAGACAGAGGAGAGATAATGGCGATCAGGAGTTGTGGTCAGACAGGGTATCCTCTGTCTCTTGTGAGGATAAGAAATCATATGAGATCAGCTGTCGGGATAATGAAGCCCATGGTTTAGTATGTGAAATAGACAGTGTAGGAATAGGGGCTGGGGGCAGAATGGGAGCTGCTGATAGTGGGATAGTAGTCCAGTGGCAGGTGGTGGGAAGGCAGGGAAAAACCCCATGCATCACTTCTTATGTAACAACTAGCCCTCCAAAAATTCTCCATTGAAGACAGACCTGAGCTGGACCGGTTATATATGTTGAGGAGACAGCCTGGATAGCTGGTTACCACTTCCACGAATACCAGGCAAGCATTGTACACAGCCATCATAATTACAGAACAGGTCCTTTTTCTGTTTCTGTAGAAGCCTGTCAGCTGGGGGTCCTAGGATTAATGTGAGTCTCATCCATTGCTCCAGATACTGATGAGGAAACTAGTGATCTCACAGAATCTCATGGGGAAATCAACAAAGTCCAAGGATTGACTGACACCTGTGGTTTGGGTAATGGCCCACCGAAAGGATCCTGGTCTCAGGATCTGGTGACTATGACAGACACTGATTCCTTTGTCATGGTGAGAAATAATGGAAACCCAATTGAGATATGCTTCTGGATACAGACCTGCTTGACAAGGCCAAGGAAATTCTGAAGGGGCTGATGCATGTGAGGGGGAGAGGGTTGCCTCCTTGCTTGTGCCTGACATACACACCTATATATCTCTCCTCTCTCTGCCAGCTGCTGTATGACTAAATTGTTGAACATGTCTCCTTGCTCTCTGGTTGATCCTTGTTCTCTCTGCCACCTGCAGACAACCCTCCCTCACCCTGTCCCAGCCCTCACCAAGTTATATGTTCCTTACCGTGATACTGCAGGATTGACGTGGGGGTGGGGAACACAGACTGCCAATGGCTCTCAAAGCCATTAAATAAAAATGGGTCCCAGTACTGAGACTCCAACCTACTAGTGCTATGTTGCCCCAGAGTTAGATTTTTTCAAAGTTATCTGCACCAAAAGCAGCACATAGCTCGCAGTCCAGGTGCATGGCATTTTCAGAAGGCCAGTTATATCCCATACAAACACACACTAGATGCACAATGTTTTCCACAACCAGGAGGCAGTGCTTGGGCAACAATGGCATTTTCAATGCACAGGAGGTGCGACTGCCATTACTTGGCCTATGACTATTCCTATTCCGTTTCAGCTTTGCAAACAGTAGTATTTTCAGCATGAACTAGCAAAATGGCAGCAGGTGCATAGTGCAATACTCTGGCATTAGGTGCAGACCCAAAGGCCTCTATGATCCATTGCCATTTTCAGAATGGACATGGGGAAGAGAAGAATGAGGCATGGTGATGCATCTAAGAGGGTTTCATATGTTTGACAACTGTTACAGCCATATTTTCAAAAGTTAAGTCTGTGCCATTCTGTAAACATATCCTGGTGAAGTGACACACACAGATTTCCAGTGTGAATGTACATAGCAAGTATTTTCATATCCCTACCCCGCTAGCTGGCAAAATGTGTCTGCAGGAACCTAACATACATGTGTAACCTAACATACATGTGTATTGTGCTCATAGGTTGGGCAGGCACAAATGCATGTGCAGTAGTGTGTTTTTTGAAAACGTGGTGCACAAATAAGCTGTTGGATGGATCCAGCAAAGTGGCATTAAATATATAATTCATGTTCAAACCTACATGAACATTTATTGTATATGAAATATTAAAGAAATAATGCATTGTGGTGGCCCTAATACTGCTTTAATAGCTGTAAAAAAAAAACTCTGAAGAATATTGACCTTTCTTATTAAAATATGGCACTGACATTTTGAAGTGTAATTGTAAAAATGAGGTGGGCAGAATTTCGGTATGAAGGGCATAGAAGATAGATTGTAAAAACCACATCACTTTGACGCAGCATTCATATTATGATCAAAACATGAAACAATTACGTTCAGCCAAATAGTCAACATTTTAATAGAAAATAATTTATATAAAACTTTCATTTCCCAGAGCTAAATACCCTTTTTAATTAAGATTCCATCCGATACATTAATTGCCTCACTCACATTAATCATTAAAATGATTACCAACAGTATGATTATAGCAACACTTACTAATTTTAAAAGAGATAAACAATACCAAGGAGAGAGGCATGTGTGCATGTAGGGGAAATGAAACAAAACAGCCCTCATGATCCCTGACTTTTAAAAAGCACTTAAGAGACGATCCCTTTCAAGAGTAGCTAGGATAAAAAGTGAATCATATGCACTATGAGAAGGCAGACATAAAGGTGACATGAGAGACAAGACAAAATAATTACCTAAACTAGGAGGAGTGGACAGTGTCCATAGTACCATTTCCCTGGAAGCCTGTGGGAAGGCACTATGTAAAATAATGCTGAGCCTAAATATGGATTTATTTATCTCCCTTTGATGTAAACAGGTTTCAGGAGCAATGGTTTATGGATCAATGCTGCTATGGATTGTGGAAAAATCAGGTTACACTGCAGAGGAATTAGGCCATCCGGTGGGTGGCCCTGGACTCCACAGATCTTGGGGAATCTGATTTTGGGCACCCAAAACACTTGCCCATTCTATGGTATGAGGATGCAAACATCTCCCAGCAACAGAGCTATCTGGTGTGAACCAAGTTTCCTCTCAACCTCCTTGGGTTCTTGCTTGGAACTGCCAACTTGCCCACTGTGACATTGCATTCCATGTTTTATGGAAATATGCCCATGAGTGTGAATATGATGTAACTGGAATATGCTTTATGCAAAAGGTCTCTTGTCAGGTATTACAACAAAGGTTATAACCTACTTAATATATTCGTCCTATTTGTATGCATGTATCATTCTTTTATCTGAAGCTAGAAACACGAAGTATAACTCTGAGGTCCTATTATAATTATGGGTTTCAGAGGAACAGCCGTGTTAGTCTGTATTCGCAAAAGGAAAAGGAGTACTTGTGGCACCTTAGAGACTAACCAATTTATTTGAGCATGAGCTTTCGTGAGCTACAGCTCACTCACTGATGAAGTGAGCTGTAGCTCACGAAAGCTCATGCTCAAATAAATTGGTTAGTCTCTAAGGTGCCACAAGTACTCCTTTTCTTATTATAATTATGCAAAGTGTGGGCCATTAATGGTGATTTAGAATCTTGATGGCTCCCATTGACTAGGACAATTCGTTGTAAATGGTTTATTTACCTGCACACCTTCCTGTATACGTGTGGGCTTACATTGACATGTGGCCGTGTCATATGATGCTGGAATCCATCTTAATCCTTGTACTTTTTCCATTGATGAGGCGAGGGTGGGGACAAGCAGAGACAAGATTCCCCCTTGTGCCAAAGCTATAAAAGGGGGTGGATCAGGACAAAAGGGGCTGCCAGTCATGAGAACTCCAGCTTATCACCTGAGATGTCTGCTGGATCTAACGAAGACTGTACAAGGGTAAAGGATTGGGCCCAGACTAGGACGGGGTCTAGTCTGTGAAAGAACCTTATTGGAACATCTTTGAGGGTGAGATTACCTGTAATCAGTTTCTTAATGTATTAGCCTTAGATTTGCATGTTTTGTTTTATTTTACTTTGTGACTTACCTTGTCTTGGCTGTTATTACTTGAAACTACTTAAATCCTACTTTTTATATTTAATAAAATCACTTTTGTTTATTAATAAACCCATCGTAAGTTATTAATACCTGGGAGAGTGAACAGAGACAGATGCACAGCTATCAGTGATATAGAGGGCGAACAATTTACGAATTTACCCTGTATACGCTTTATACAGAGTTGTCATAAATATAAAGGGAAGGGTAAACCCCTTTAAAATCCCTCCTGGCCAGAGGAAAAATCCTCTCACCTGTAAAGGGTTAAGAAGCTAAAGGTAACCTCGCTGGCACCTGACCAAAATGACCAATGAGGAGACAAGATACTTTCAAAAGCTGGGAGGAGGGAGAGAAACAAAGGGTCTGGGTCTGTCTGTATGCTGCTTTTGCCGGGGATAGAACAGGAATGGAGTCTTAGAACTTTTAGTAAGTAATCTAGCTAGGTATGTGTTAGATTATGATTTCTTTAAATGGCTGAGAAAAGAATTGTGCTGAATAGAATGACTATTCCTGTCTGTGTGTCTTAAGATTTTGCCTAGAGGGATTCTCTATGTTTTGAATCTAATTACCCTGTAAGGTATCTACCATCCTGATTTTACAGAGGTGATTCCTTTACTTCTATTAAATGTCTTCTTGTAAGAAAACTGAATATTTTTTCGTTGTTCTAAGATCCAAGGGTTTGGGTCTGTGGTCACCTATGCAAATTGGTGAGGATTTTTACCAAACCTTCCCCAGGAAGTGGGGTGCAAGGGTTGGGAGGATTTTGGGGGGAAAGACATGTCCAAACTATGTTTCCTAGTAAACCCAGTTAAAGTTTGGTGGTGGCAGTGGATCCAGGGGCAAAGGATAAAATTAATTTGTACCTTGGGGAAATTTTAACCTAAGCTGGTGAAAGTAAGCTTAGGAGGTTTTCATGCAGGTCCCTAGATCTGTACCCTACAGTTCAGAGTGGGGAAGGAACCTTGACAAGAGTAAAACGGATTTATTTGGGGTTTGGCTCCCATTGGGAGCTGGGTGTCTGGGTGCTGGAGACAGGTAAACTGCTGAGCTATTTTTAGTTAGTCTGTAACTTTGCGGGTGTGGCCCAGATCCTGGGTCTGTGTTGCAGCAGGCTAGAGTGTCTGGCTCAACAAAGCAGGGTTCTGGAGTCCCAAGCTGGCAGGGAAAACAGGCTCAGAGGTAATTTCAGCACAGCAGGCGACAGTCCCAAGGGGATCTCTGTGACCGAACCCGTCACATCCATAATATTTTGGACTTGACTTTCTGTTTTTGTTTTAGTAAAAGACGTTTGACATCTTACACTGGCCAGCATGGAATTTCATCTGCCATTTTGCTGTCCCTTTACCTCATTTTTGTTAGCCTTCTCTGAAATTCCTCACTTTCTTCTCAGTTTTGACTGACCTATATAGCTTTGTGTCTCTCACTAATTTTGCCACATCACTGCTAATCCCCGTTTTCCTTGCCAATGAGAAATAGATTAACTGACACCCATCCTAGTACAGAACCTTGGGACACCACACCGTTAACTTTAGCTATGCTAACCTTTGACCATTTATTCCTATCCTTTGTGTCTTAGCCACTTTCTAATTCATAACAATATTTTACCTTTCATCCTATGACTGTGTAATTTCCTTAATAGACTTTTGTGATGGACTTTTTGAAAGACTTCTTCTTTATCCATTACTTTATTGACATGACTGAAGAATTCTAACAGATTAGAAGCCATGCTGGTTTGTCCCCAGTACACCATCTGGGGGTCTTAGAATTCTAGGTTTCACCTGACATAATCAGTTTTCCTGTTTCTGAGGCAATGCTCTTTGGCCTAAAATTCTAAGAATCACCCCTAAAACCTCCATATTTTTTTAGTTCTGGAATAAGTATTTTCCCAACATCCTCTCTTATTTCCTTATTCTTCTCTATGGTTTCTTTTGCTCACTTGTACTTCAGTACATTTTGTCAATCTCTCAGGATTCCTGTTTCTGATAAGCAGCAAGACATTTTTAGGATTTTTTTAAAAATGTCTTTAGCTACTTACTCTTCAAAACCCCTCTTTGCCCTCTTAATCTTTCACTTTTCACTTAATTTACCATAGATTGTCCTCCTTTCTGGTGTTTCCGTGAAGGATTAGTTTCTACTTTTTCAAAGACAGTACAAGGAAGGAAGGCTATGGCTTGGAGCTACCTTGATCTACATTTATCTCTGTGACAAACGGAGCACATATCAAGTTTGCTTGCTTGCCTTTTTGGCGTGATCTCATTGGTTTTGGTTTCAACTTTTTCTTCCCTTAGATACCATTTTAAAATTACAAATCAGATGAAAATGAAACCTGTGCTAAGTACATTTTTTTTTTTTTTACTGTCAACTTTAGTTGTTTGTTCTTGGTACATACTACAGTAGTGTAGTCCTAATCTTTGCCTGAGCTTGGCATTTCTTGAGTATGCACAGACTGCTATGCCTTCAGGGAGCTGCACTGAAGTCCATGGGCCTCAGCACAGGTACAGCAGTCTCTTCATATTCATCTATTTACACTTCATACAAATTTTCTCCACTAACAATGTGTCTCCATTTCCTGTTATGACAGCATGGGGGTAGGATAACATTTTTATGGATTAGCAAGAGCCTTAATGGTCCAAGTAAAATGATTGATTGTAGGCCCCTTGGAAAACAGTGTGTGCGTGCATCAGTGCCATCCATAGACAAGCCTAGCTGGGAAATGAGAGCGGGTGTACTGTACATGCTGCACAGGGCAAAATTGTCTTTGAAGTCAACACAACCAAGGGGGAGCTTCTCTGTATCCATTTTCATTAACAAATACATGTTTTGTGGTGACTGAGCTCATGCTAGTCAGTGTCATCATTCCCTGGAGGCTCTACTTTCTGCCATCACCTGCCTGTCCAGCTACTTATCTTCAAGTCTTTGAATTTTTCACTTGATATACTGCATCTGTCTGAAGTGTATTGTAAAAATTCTTATCCTTTCAAGAAGATATAGTTCTCAAAATACAGTAACACCACCCTACAGAAGGAGACAAGAATGAAGAACCCACTACTAGCCAATATTGAAATAAGCAGTAGCAAGGAGATTGAACTACACTTCAATATATTTTCCATCTTTTGAGTAATATTTAACTTAGATTATCAAGATTAAAATGGGTCACTCTAATGAAGCAGGGCAACTTTTAAAAAAAATTAAATAAAATAACCCTCTGTTGACCTGGAAGCTGGTGCAACTACACTGATTTCAAAGCGGTTTCAAATTTAAGCTCTATCGTGTAAAGCTCTGTACTGTGCAAAACTAATCTAGAGTGGAGCTTCTGAACATGAACACAATGCAAATAAATAATAAAGTACACCAACACTTGCTGTAACATAATTTATTTTTTATTTAGACTTTTCCTGCAAATATTTACCCATCTCATTAAAGTCAGGGGGACTAGTCACTGTATAAAGTGAAGCCAATGTGTAAATCTTTGCAGGAGTGAGCCTTCATCTCCAATCTGTTTAATCACTCATAGCCCACCCTACTTGTTTAAAAAAAAAAAAAAAGCAACCCCCCCCCCCGCCTTATATTTTCCTTGTGCTGTATTCAACACATTGAATATCCCTAGTCACTTTCATACACCTGCATCCTGGAATACTTTAATACTTTCCATCCCAAAGCTCTTCACTGATTCATATTTGTAAAGGCCCACAATATTCCAGCCAGGTAAATAATATGATCCCCCTTCATTAAAGGAGGTGGAGAGGTGTTGGGGAAAGGGAAGCAAAGAGAGGGCGATGTCGAGATGCCAGCACTCCCCTTTCTTCAGCAACTTGGCCAGGCCTCTTCCTCTAAATCATACAGCTCGAATCAATAGCAGCAGCAGGAGAGATGAAGAGAGACGTTTGCAGATGAGATCAAAGGCGATGGAGCCTCCTGGGCGGGGGATCACTCACTCGGTGGTGGGAGGGGGGGCAGCCTGAGCGGGGACAGTCCCGCATCTTCCAAACTCCTGCAGGAAGTGCCGTGCCAGCCACATCCCCATCACGCAGCCGGACCTGCCCTGAGTCGCGCCCCCAGAGGCGGGGCGGATGAGGAACTGCAGGTGCCCGCATTGTGGGGCGGCAGCAGCCAGCAGCGCAACCCCCGCCCCGGCCGGCTGCAGGGACTGAGCGCGCAGGGCAGAGCCAGAGCGGCGGCAACCCGCGCGCTCCGCCGCCGCTGCGGCCCGGCTTTCCCCATCCCCATAGCAACCGCCCGGGCAACAGGCGCTCGAGCTCCGCGCTCCTCGGCTAGCACGGCGGGCCGGGGGAGGGGGGAGCAGCCTCGTCGCCGCAAGGGGCCTGCAAAGGGCGCGCGCGGGGGGCTGGATGCAGCGACCAGGGGCGGCAGGTGGGCGCAGGGGGAGCCACACAGGGCGCAGCCGGAGGCGGCTCGCTGCGCTAGCCGGGCGCTGAAAGCAACTGGCTTCCTTGCGCTCTGCCTTTGGGGGAGCACATTCAGCCCCCGCGCCGCGGGTGGGCACGAGCTGGCACTCTGCCCCCGGGAGCGCTGCCCTCGGCAACGGACAGCCCCATGCCGCCCCCGTCCCGTTTTGCTTTAAATCCTTATCATCAAGCAGTTGCAACTTCCTCCCTCTACAGCGGTGCCGAGCTCTGCGAGGAGCTCCTAGCTCCCCCCGTCCCCGGCTCTCAATCAAGCAGCGCCGAAGGGACCCTTCTCCTCGTGCGAGGCCCTCTGTGGGTGGCTTCTTTTTATTTCGCCTCCCGTTTAAAAAGACGCCAACCTGTCTGCCGAGCATGTTTCCCTTCTAGTAAGGAAGCTCCACCTCTGCGAGGACTTGATTCGTCCAGCACTTTTTAAGATAATTTATGGAGCAACCTGAGGAGCTTATTGGCCAAGTTGCATGGTCCTTTTAGAGTCGGATCCTACCTGGCTGGGGGGTTCTCTCCCTCTCGCTCCAATGCGCTGGGGGGATGCCGAAATTGCAGAGTAACTACTAGAGAGTGACTTGTAAGAAAACCAGAGAAGAGAGACTTAAAGCCAATGGATTCATGGAGGCGTCCCTCCTTCCCGTGGCCTCTGTGCAGTCCCCGCAGCAGGATGAGGCTTCTGCTCCTGCTGTTGACCGTGCGATTGGGGAACTGGTAAGTACAAGTGACAAGGGGACCTGAAGTGGCTCTGTTTAGCAGCCTCTCTCCCTCCTTTATTGATCGCTTTGGGTTGGGGACGTTGCATAGTAGCAGCCCATTGTAAGTCTGTCCAACTCCCCTCCGCCCCCATCACCCAACTCCTCCTTTACGTTTGTTGTCGGATCACTTTCTGCTTGGACTTGCATCACTTTCACCTGCCCGAGAGCACTGTGTTCTCTAGGAAGGGGAGTGCCCTATTGTTGTTACAAACCTTAACCTAAATTGTAGCTCTTTTGCAAATGACTCTCTGCAACCACCTCTAGTGAATCCGACATTGATAAAGTAAAACTTTACTTGATATGTTTGTCATTTGAGTAAGAAGCGTTTGTGGAGCCCCTGCTTCAGTTTAGCTGCAGTAAGTGATCTTCAACTTACCCTTCCTTTAAAAAAATGCATTTTTCTTACCACCCGATATTCACTGTATGGGGGCTGTGGAAGTCAGTACAGTTGGGAATTTATCAGAGCTTGTACATATTTGCCAGCATCGGTTTCCCAAGAGGACCTTAATACTCAACAATAAAAATTGTTCCATGCAGGCTGCAAGTTATCAGAGTTTCATCTTAGGCAATTAGTTTTATGCATTTTTTTATTTGGTTTAGTTTATAAAAAATAAATCTTCATCATCTGACAAGTGGCAGGTTGCTGTTCCTGTACCTGAAAAGTACTCTGATGTAAATGAATAATACAAATAATTTGGCAAATAACTTAGTTTGATCATTTATTTGCAAAAGAAATAAACCAATATATTTGTACAAAAAATTGTCAACTGCATATTGTATTTTAGTTTTCCACCAAACTCTGGTACTATCTGCATGGCTTTAGGACATAGGTCCTGATCCTGCACAATTGAAGTCAATGGGAGTTTTGCCTTTGTCTGTAATGGGATCAGGATCAGGTCCATTGTGCACATGTGGAACAGCTGGGTAGGTTCTGAGGTGCTGTTGAAGTTGTGAAGCTGAAAATGCAAGCTTTAACAGGAATTTACAAGACTGATCATACAGGCTCTGAAGAAGACATTATTTTCTACCTTGTCAATATGCCATTTATAAATGTCCATGAAAGATGTAACAATGATTTTGTTTTCTTTTTATCTTTCAACTCCTTTAATAATTCAGAGGTAACATTTTTTATTCCTTACTTTATGCATTAATAAAAATATTAAGTAGCTATAATAGTACAATAGAATATTGCCCTGTGTGCCTATCTTTAACTATATGCATCAAATGATCATTCATAGATATAGCAGATGTGCAGTATCTAGGATGGTAAGAAATCCATTAAAAGTTAGACCCCCCGACGCTGAACATTTTAGTCTGTATGAAGATCTTTAGCTTATCTCTCATCTTCAGAGGACTGCTGTGTGATCCCAGTTAGAAACACCACTGATTACCCTTTTCTTAGGCATGTATTAGTGTCCGTTTCTTTTAAAATTCTTGTCAGATTAAGGTAACATTTTTCAAAGGCTTTGATGGAAATGATACCAGCACAGCTGTGCATCTGCAGAATGTTTTTTAATGAACACGTTACGCCTCAGGTGTGAAGGAAATTACCAAGTGGTTTGAGAGAAAAGAATACATATGCTCATTTTATCTGTTCAAAGACTAAGTTTCAAAGACAGGAAGAGCCATCTTAAAAATAGTTGCAGATGTTATTTCATTTTTCACTTATTAAAAATAAAGTATGATAGGTTTAGAGGACTAGGTATGGATTTTTAATCATATATGTAATTAGCAATAGATTTATAAATAAGTTCATGAAGAAGCCTCCAATAAGAGGAAGAAATGCACTTGGATGAATTATTTTATTCTGGGCTGCACCATCTCTTCCCAGATAAAATGGAACCTTCAATATAAATATGTATGATATCAGCTGTTTTCAGGCTTGCTTTTCATTCAGAGACTAATTGGTAACATTTGTTGTTGAGAGCTTTTTCAAGTGACCACAAATGGATGTTTTCCAGAGACTGAATCTCTGATGTGTAGTTTGTTACAGCTCACTGTTGTTCTACAGGGAGCTTTGTGGGACTTTCCAGAACCCCTTCTTAACATTCTGCCACTCAGTTGAAAGAAAGTTGGGAGGAAATTTTCTGCTTCTCTGCATTCTGTTCTAATCTCTGTCAGAAATGGCTTTTCCTTTAAGTAAAAAACATTCTAAAATGCAACATTTGCCTCCTGAATAGACCACAATGCCCCAAACTGCAGATACTTTCCAAAAATTGCTCAGGATGGGAGATCCCCAAACTCCGATACAAGGTCCCCACCTCTCACACCACTCAGACTTCAAAGGACCTAAATTGGACATTCTCTGTTATATGTGTATGCTCGTATGTGTAAACACCCACAACCCCCACTCTTAATAAAGGCTGCTCTAAGTAACATACTTAATGCAAACCTAAAAGCAAGGAAATGAAGAGTTGAGTACCAGTAGAACATACCTTTTAATCTAGACAACCACCTAGAGATGCACATGCATCACAACCTTAACTCTGCCTACAGATACCAACCTTCCAACATCCGATCCCCAAATCTTACGCAACTCCAGCCACTGTGTTTAACTGCAGCATATGTATACCCAAACAGACCATACCTCCCTCCCCTACTGTCCTTTCTGCACAGTTCTCTGAAATTACACATGCTCAGGTTTGAAGAAAGGGGTGTTGAATGGTTGATACCTTTACTGGGGTGAAGATAAGGTTGTGGTGCTTTTTCTATGCTGTATGGTGGTTGTGCTGGAACAATGTACAGTAGAACCTCAGGGTTACAAGCACCAGAGAGTTATGAACTAACCAGTCAATCACACACCTCATTTGGAACCAGAAATACACAATTAAGCAGCAGAAATGCCCCCCCCCCAAAAGAAGGAAATACAGTACTGTAAATGTAAGCTATTAAAAAAGTAAGGGAAATCAGCATTTTTCTTCTGCATAGTAAAGTTTCAAAGATGTATTAAGTCGGTGCTCAGTTGTAAACTTCTGAAACAGCCATAACGTTTTTTTCAGAGTTACAAACATTTCAGAGTTATGAACAATCTCTGCCAAGGTGTTTGTAACTCTGAGGCTCTACTGTAGTTACCTATCAGTCACTTACTTTTAAATGCTTGTGTTTTGTAATAAGATCAAAATTATTATGCTGTCTAAATATAAAAACACAGTAATTATAAACTAATGCATATCACCATGACACAAAAACCTTGACTATAACCCAATAAAACTAATTTTCTTTTATTAGTAATCTCTAAATACACACACAATATAAAACCCTTATGGAAAAGAAACATAAGTTTTTACTACACGTAAGCAATATATGTTGATCAGCCTCCAATGCACATAGTTAGTGTGGCAGAGCTCCGACCTTGTCCCCATGGGTCCCGCACTTCTAGGCGGTTTATGCTAGCCTCAGTGGCTCACCGTGACCTTCCACATAGCCCTTCTCTCTCTCGGGCCAGGGTTACAGTCTACTGAGCCCTTTTCGTCATAAGCCAGCAAGGAGGTTGGTGAGAGAAGTCCCACAGTCTCTGTTGTCCCTAGGGGCTTATTTCAGAACAGTTTAGACTCCTGTCCTGACAGGGGCCTGTCTTCCCCTCCCAGGAGGTGTTTCTGAAGTGGCAGGTTGGGGGGAACTCAGGCCCACCCTCAACCCCAGGTTCCGGTTCAGGGACCCTAATGGTGACAGCTGTTGGTTGCTGACCATTCACTGCCAGAGTTTCTACATTTCCCTGAGCCAGTTCCCCACAGCTCTCCCGCTTCTCTCTTCTTCACCCATACCTTAGGGCTCCCTTACTGATGGCTTGAGGGTGCCTTCATTAACCAGCCCTTCAGCCACACTTCCTCTCCCCTGGCTCTCCTCAGCCTGACTGGAGTGAGCCCTTTTATAGTATCAGAGGGGCCTTAATTAGAGTCAGGTGTTCACATTACCTTAATAGCCTCACCTGACTCTTTGCAGGTTAATTGGAGTCGGGTGTTCTCATTAGCCTGGAGCAGTCCCTGCTCAAGTCACTCAGGGAACAGAAATCTGTTCATCCAGTGGCCAGTATATTTGCCTCTATCAGACTCCTGTACCCCACGTGCCCCCCCGCCCCACCATTGTCCCGGTGGAGGCCCATTGGGCGCGCCACTCCCGGTTGGACCGTATCTATTTGTCACGCTTCCATCTCTCACAGGCCCACTCCTCCAGCATCCGGCCGGCCCCGTTTTCCGATCATCACCTGGCCACCGTGACGGTCTCTCTCTGTGCGGAGAGGCCAGGGCCGGCCTGTTGGCATTTTAATAACAGCTTGCTGGAGGACGTGGGCTTCGTGGCGTCCTTCCGGGAGTTCTGGTTGGCCTGGCGAGGGCAGCGGCATGCCTTTCCCTCGGCGCGGCGGTGGTGGGACCTAGGGAAGGTGCGCGCCCGGCTCTTCTGCCGCGACTACACCCGGGGCGCCAGCCGACGGAGGGATGCGGCGATGGGGCAGCTGGAACGGGAGGTCTTCGAGCTGGAGAGGCGTCTGGCCGCCAGCCCTGAGGATCCATCCCTCTGCGGAGCGTGCCGGGAGAAGCGGGAGGAGCTCCGGGCCCTCGAGGACCATCGGGCCCGGGGCGCTTTTGTTCGATCCCGCATCCGCCTCCTTCGGGAGATGGATCGCGGCTCCCGCTTCTTCTACGCCCTGGAGAAAAAGAGGGGGGCCAAGAAGCACATCACTTGCCTCCTCGCAGAGGACGGCACCCCCCTCACGGATCCGGTGGAGATGTGCGGGAGGGCCAGGGCCTTCTACGCAGACCTTTTCTCCCCGGGTCCGACCGATCCTAACGCTTGCAGAGTGCTCTGGGACGAATTCCCGACGGTCAGCGCGGGCGACCGAGACCGGCTAGAGCTGCCTCTCACTCTGGACGAGTTCTCGGAAGCCCTCCGCCGCATGCCCACCAATAAATCTCCGGGCATGGGCGGGCTGACCGTGGAGTTCTACCGCATATTCTGGGACGTCCTCGGCCCAGACTTAGTTACTGTCTGGGCCGAGTCTTTGCAGGGCGGGGTCCTCCCTCTTTCGTGCAGGCGAGCCGTGCTCGCCTTATTGCCAAAGAAGGGGGACCTCCGCGATTTACGGAATTGGCGTCCCGTCTCGCTCCTCAGCACGGACTATAAGGTCGTAGCGAAAGCCATCTCGCTGCGGCTGGGGTCCGTGCTGGCGGACGTGATCCACCCAGACCAGACCTACACCGTCCCGGGCCGCACCATCTTCGACAACCTATATCTGGTCCGGGACCTTTTGGAACTCGGGTGTAGGGACGGTCTGTCGTTCGCCCTCCTGTCCCTGGATCAGGAGAAGGCGTTCGACAGGGTGGATCACGGGTATCTCCTGGGCACTCTGCGAGCGTTCGGCTTGGGTCCCCAGTTTGTGGGCTTTCTCCAGGTGCTGTACGCCTCCGCGGAGTGTCTGGTCAGGCTCAACTGGACCCTGACCGAACCGGTCAGCTTCGGGCGGGGAGTACGGCAGGGGTGCCCCCCCTCGGGCCAGCTGTACGCTCTGGCGATCGAGCCCTTCCTCTGTCTCCTCCGCAGGAGGTTGACGGGGTTGGCGCTACGGGAGCCGGAGCTGCGGCTGGTCCTGTCGGCATACGCCGACGATGTACTCCTCGTGGTCCAGGACCCGGGCGACTTGGCACGGGTGGAGGCTTGCCAGGCTGTGTACTCGGCAGCCTCCTCTGCCCGGGTCAACTGGGTCAAGAGCTCTGGCTTGGTGGTAGAGGACTGGCGGCAGGCGAGCTCCCTCCCACCCGCGCTTCAAGCCATCCGGTGGAGCGCGGGTCCGCTGCTCTATCTCGGCGTTTACCTTTCTGCCACGCATCCGTCTCCGCCGGAGAACTGGCACGGTTTAGAGGGCAGGGTGGTAGAGCGGCTCCGGAGATGGCCAGGACTGCTCCGGTGTCTGTCCTTTCGAGGGCGGGCACTGGTGCTCAACCAACTGGTCCTGTCCATGCTCTGGTACCGGCTCAACACCCTGGTTCCGGCCCCGGATTTCCTGGCCAACCTCCAGAAATTGATTCTGGAGTTCTTCTGGTCAGGACTGCACTGGGTCTCTGCAGGGGTTCTCCATCTGCCCCTGGAGGAGGGAGGGCAGGGCCTGAAGTGTCTTCGCACTCAGGTCCATGTCTTCCGCCTCCGGGCCCTGCAGAGGCTCCTTTATGGTGCAGGTAGTCCGGCGTGGAGCGCATTAGCGCACGCCTTCCTGCGCCGCCTCCGAGGGCTCCGATATGACCGGCAGCTCCTTTATCTCCACCCGAGGGGTCTTCCGCGAGACCTCTCCGGGCTGCCGGTCTTCTACCAGGACCTCCTCCGGACCTGGAAACTGTTCGCAGCGACCAGGTCCGTGGCGGCCTCCGTGGGGGCAGACCTCCTCGCGGAGCCCCTGCTACACAACCCCCAGCTCCGTGTGCAGGCGGCGGAGTCCCCCTCGGTGCGCCAGAGGTTGGTCCTGGCAGAAGTCACCAGAGTCGGAGACCTCCTGACTACGACCGGGGTGACTGGCTGGATCCCCTGACGCTCGCTCAGCGCATGGGGCTCTCCAGACCTCGTACTGCCCTGCGCGTACTTCAGGAGGTGAGGGCCGCTTTGCCGCCCGCTGCTCGGGTTTACCTCAACCGGGTCCTGCGAGAGGGCGCGCCCCGCCCACCCTCCACCCCAGGCCCTCCGGACCTTTTCATCGGGCCCCTGCCCCGTGGACCCGCCCGACCCCCCCGCCCCTTTACCGTGAGCCGGCTGCGCGAGCTGCAGCCGGTCCGGTTTCAGACCGCACCAAAACAACATCTCTACACGCTCGTGCTCCACACCCTTCATGTCCTCACCCTCGCGTCCCGCCCTGACACAAAGTGGCGGGACCTCCTGCCACCTCTAGAGGGTGAGGAGCCCCGGTGGGCCAGCCTCTATTCCATCTTAGTGCCGAGGCCCGCCGGGGATATCAGTTGGCGGCTCCTTCACGGGGCCGTGAGCAAGGGCGTGTATTTGGCGCGGTTCACCCCGATTCTGGACACCTGCCCCTTTTGCGGCGTGAGGGAAACCCTGGCGCACGTCTATCTGGAGTGCGCCAGGTTGCAGCCCCTATTCCGGCTCCTCACCAATCTTTTGTTACGGTTTTGGTTGCACTTTTCTCCTCACCTTCTCATCTACGCACTCCCTGTCCATGGCCCCACTAAGTCGCGGGACCTCCTGGTCAACCTCCTCCTGGCCCTGGCTAAAGCGGCCATCTATAAAACCAGGGTGAGGAGGTTGGCCGATGGAGTCTCCAGCGACTGCGGGGCCTATTTCCGATCCTCTATCCGTTCACGCCTCCGAGCGGAGTTCCTCTGGGCGGCGTCCACCGACTCCCTTGACGCCTTTGAGGAGTGGTGGGCGCTGTCCGGGGTTCTCTGCTCGGTGTCCCCGTCCGGTTCCCTTCGTTTGACCCTTTGACCGCACTCCCGTCCCTGTTTTTCATTAGTTGTCCCCCGTAATTAGTTGGCTCTCCAGGCCCTGTGGATCTCCCCCTTAGGCTGGGGGGGGGGCTCCTTTCGTAGTGGACGAGCTCCGCCCGCCCACTTCCTGGATCCCAATAGACCAGACTCCTGTACCCCACGTGCCCCCCCGCCCCATCCTGGACTGACCCCCTGTAACAGCCCCCAGCTTTGTCCCTGGCTCCCTGCCCCATTTTTCCCCTTGCAGCCTTTTTGCCCTTCCCCTTACCCCAGCACCTTGCTGGCTTCAGTTTGTTTGCCTGCCCCGCCCTTCTCCCTCTGCAGCCCTTGCTTGTTTGCCCCGCCCTTGCCTCTGAAGTCAGCCCCTAGGTTCCCTGTCCTGCCTCCAGCCTGGTTCTCCCCCCTCCCCATGTGATACCTCTGCCCTGATTGGCCCCTTATTCAGTGCGCCCATGCCCCCTCCCATGCGCTTGTGCCCTTCCCCTGTTTGAGTTTGCCCCGATCTCACTGCACTCCCCAAATGTTGTTATGACCCCCCTCCCCTAGTGCAGCTAGAGGAGCCAGTTTTCTACTCCGAGTCGGTGACTGTCCCCCACAAGCCCTCAAAAGCCCCCCGTCCAGCCCATCCCCTTTGGTGCCCTCCTCCCCTGCCTGCAGCCTAGCGGGGAGGAGTGGTTGACCTGCCTCCCCTTTCCCCTCCTCTTTCTGGTGTCCTTCCCTCCCTCCCTGATCATTATGACGGGGGATACGACGGGTGGGGCCCCTCCAGTAGCCCTAGATATCCCTCCCCCGCCTGCCTCTCCGTCACCGCCCCGAGCCTCTACCTCAGCCGCCGCTGCCAAACCACCTGTCACCGCCCCCGCTGGGGCGCCGGCAGCGGCGTGCACCGGGGCGACCTCCATTGCTGCCACGTCCCTCCCCCCTTAGATTCTGGGGGAGCCCCCCCCAGCCAGCGGGAAGCGCCAGGGTAGGAAGAAGGGGAAGGGCCCTGCTAAAAAGTCCAGGCCCTCCATGGCAGGGACTGCCCTCACTGCCGCCGCCCCGTCATCGGCCGCGGCCTCCCACCCCGCTGCCCCTTCCACCAGCTCTGTGGGTGTCCCTCCCCCGGCCCCCAGGGCGTACGCCCAGGTGGCGGCAGCCCCCCCGCCTGCTGCTACGTCATCTCTCCCGTCCGCCGCCTCCGCTACCAGCTATAGCGGCCGGGGCTCCTTTCCCACCATGACCAGAAAGCACGGCGTCCGTTGCCTCCTGGTGCCTGCCTCGCCCCACGTGGAGACGTACGTGCCGGTGTTGGCGAGGGCGGTGGGGCCCACGGCCATTGTGGCGGCCTCCAAAATGTACGGGAAGGTAGTCTTCTTCCTGGCATCGGAGGCCGCCGCCCAGGAGGCGGCGGAGAAGGGCCTGGCGGTGGGGGGCGTGTTCGTCCCCCTCGAGCCGCTGGATGACCTGGGCGTCCGCCTGGTCCTGACTTCCGTCCCTCCCTTCCTTCCCAATGCCACCCTGTTACCTGCCCTCTCTACCCTGGGGAAGCCCATCTCTGTTTTGAGCCCTCTCTCCTTGGGCTGCAAGGACCCCGCCCTCCGTCACGTCCTTTCGTTCCGCCGGCAAGTGCAGCTGCAACTGCTGCCGGCGGCGCGTGACGGAGAGGCGCTTGAGGGGTCCTTTTTGATCCCCTACCAGGGGGCCCACTACCACGTGCATTATTCCACGGGGGAGGCCCGGTGCTACCTCTGCCGGGCGATGGGGCATGTCCAGAGGGACGGCCCCTTGGCCCGGCAAGGAGAGGCATCCGGGACCCCCGAGCCCCGGCAGGGCGCTGGCCCCGTCATCGCTGGCGCCCCTGGCTGCCCGGTGCCCGAAGACGCCCCTCCTCCCACTCAGTCCATCACTGCTCCTGCTCGGGCCCGAGGGGCGCTCCCCGCAGCACGCCCAGATGAGCGGGAGAGCCCCGCCTCTGCTGCCTGCAATTCGGCGGGACCCCCAGAGGAGGGTGCGGCAGGGATGCTGCCAAGCGTGGGAGAGGGCCCGCCCCAGGGGGACTCTTCCCTCCCTTATTCCGCCCCACCGCTGCCTCCCACGGTCCCTGAGCCATCATCCTTGCCCCCTGACCCGACCCCTGGTAGCCAGCCCCCCGATGAGGCCATGGAGGGCTGGGCCCTAGTCCAGGGGAAGCGGGGCAAGCGGAAGGCTCGAGATCCGCCCCCTTCCATCGATGCGGAAGCCCCCCGGAAGACCAGAAAGGGGGGCGCCGCTGCCGAGCCCTCTGTCTTGCCCGCGGGTGCACACCATCCCCCAGTGCCGGCTGGGGACAACGTGGCAGCACGGGAGGGCAGTGCCGTCCCTCCCCTCGAGTCCCTTCCTTCGAAGGACCCCGACGGAGCCCCACCTGCCCCCTTACCACCCACAACCCCGGTGAGCCTCGGGGCGAGTGTCGCTCCGGGCACTAGCGGGGAGACCTCCGGGGTGGCGGACGGAGAGCTCCCCTCCATATACGAGGAGATCGAGGCCCTGGGTCTGACCCCAGTCACCCAGGGGGAGGATGACCCACTGCTAGCGGGCCTCGATCTGAGCGACCTCACCCCGGCCCCGCCTGTCCCGTACCCCCTTCCCCTACCCGTCACCTTTGCTCCCGCCTCCGAGGAGCAAAGGTGACGGGTAGGGGAAGGGGGTACGGGACAGGCGGGGCCGGGGTGAGGTCGCTCAGATCGAGGCCCGCTAGCAGTGGGTCGTCCTCCCCCTGGGTGACTGGGGTCAGACCCAGGGCCTCGATCTCCTCGTATAAGGTTGACGCCTTTGAGGAGCAGTGGGCGCTGTCCGGGGTTCTCTGCTCGGTGTCCCCGTCCGGTTCCCTTTGTTTGACCCTTTGACTGCACTCCCGTCCCCGTTTTTCATTAGTTGTCCCCCGTAATTATTTGGCTTCCCAGGTCCTGTGGATCTCCCCCTTAGGCTGGGGGGGGATCCTTTAGCAGTGGGTGAGCTTCGGCCGCCCACTTCCTGGATCCCAATAAGACTACCCCATCCCCATCTGGCTCCCTTCGTTTGACCCTTTGACCGCACTCCCGTCCCTGTTCTTCATTAGTTGTCCCCCATAATTATTTGGCTTCCCAGGTCCTGTAGACCCCCCCTTAGGCTGGGGGGGATCCTTTAGCAGTGGGTGAGCTTCGCCCGCCCACTTCCTGGATCCCAATAAGACTACCCCATCCCCATCTGGTTCCCTTCATTTGACCCTTTGACCGCACTCCTGGCCCTGTTGTTCATTAGTTGTCACCCGTAATTATTTGGTTTTCCAGGTCCTGTGGACTCCCCCCCCTTAGGCTGGGGGGGGGGCTTTGCCCGCCCACTTCCTGGATTCCAATACGACTACTCTATTGAGCCCAACTGGCCTAGAGGGAGGAGAGAGACTGCTGCTAGGCCTTGGGCTTTTGCTGCTACTGCAGCTTCTCCCCTGGCTGGGCCAGACACCATACCCCGACCCCCACTTCTCTGCTACCTGGTTGCTGGCTAGCCGCTGGACCACCACCCCCACCCTTGGTTGCTGCTACTCCAGCCCCTTGGTGGGTGGGGGGTGGCTGCTGGCCCGCTCCCCAGAGGAGGGGAATGAGGGACTCCAGGCCTGGCCGTTGCTGCTGTGGACCGTACTACCACCACCACCACCTGTGAGGGATCATTTCTGTCTGCCTGTCCACTGGACTGTGGCCTGGAGCTGCTGCATTTGCTGCGTGGAGCTGCTGGAGCCCGGAGGAGGAGAAGAAGAGACCATCTGCTGCTGGGGGAGTGCACAGGGACTCTAAGGACCGCTGTGGAGGGGGCTTTTAAGACCGAGTAACTTTTGAACTGTGCTCTTGTGGTGGGAGTTTTGACTGTGTTTGTGGGGACACAGGGGGTGTGGCTTGGAGCCTGCCCCCTAGTCCATCCTCCGACCCTGGGGAAGCCCTCCCAGCCGGCAGGAAGGACCAGGGTAAAAAGAAGGGTAAGGGCCCTGCAAAAAAGTCTAAGCCCTCCATGGCAGGGGCTGCCCCCACTGCCGTGGCCCCACCACTGGCTGCGGCATCCCTCCCCGCTGTTCCCTCCACCAGCTCTGTGGGTGCCCCGGCCCCCAGGGTGTACGCCCAGGTGGCGGCAGCCCCCCCCACCTGCCGCTACATGATCTTTCCCACCCACCGCCTCCGCTACCACCAATAGCGGCCGGGGCCCCTTCCCGACCTTGACCAGGAAGCACGGTGTCCGTTGCCTTCTGGTGCCCGCCTCGCCCCACGTGGAGACCTACGTGCAGGCATTGGTGAGAGTGGTGGGGCCCACGACCATTGTGGCAGCCTCCAAAATGTACGGAAAGGTCTTCTTCTTTTTAGCATCGGAGGCTGCCGCCCAGGAGGCAGTGGAGAAGGGCTTGGTGGTGGGGGGCGTGTTTGTCCCCCTAAAGCTGCTAGAGGACTTGGGCGCCTGCCTGGTCCTGACCTCTGTCCCTCCCTTTTTTCCCAGTGCCGCCCTGTTACCTGCCCTCTCTACCCTGGGGAAACCCATCTCCGTTGTCAGCCCTCTCCCACTGGGCTGCAAAGACCCCTCCCTCCATCACGTCCTCTCGTTCTGCTGGCAGGGGCAGCTTCAACTGCCGCCGGCAATGTGTGACGGAGAGGTGCTCGAGGAGTCATTCTTGGTCCCCTACCAGGGGGCCCCTTACCGGGTGCACTATTCCACAGGGGAGGCCCGGTGCTACCTCTGCCGGGCGATGGGGCACTTCCGGAGGGACTGCCCCTTGGTCCGGCAAGGAGGGGCATCCGGGACCCCCGAGCTCCGGCGGGGCGCTGACCCTGTCATTGCCGGCACCCCTGGCTGCCCGGCACCTGAAGCTGCCCCTCCTCCTCAGTCCACCACTGCTCCAGCTCGGGCCCAAGGGAGAGCTCCGCCTTAGCTGCCTGCAATCCAGCGGGGCCCCTAGAGGAGGGTGCGGCAAGGATACCGCTGAGCATGGGAAAGGGCCCGCCCCAGGGGGAATCTTCCCTCCCTCATGCCGTCCCACCGCTGCCTCCCATGGTCCCTGAGCCATTGTCCCTGCCCCCGACCCGACCCCTGTTAGTTGGCCCCCCGATGATGCCATGGAGGGCTGGGCCCTAGTCCAGGGGACGCGGGGCAAATGGAGGGCTCGAGCTCTGCTCCTTTCCATCGATGCGGAAGCCCCCCGAAAGACCAGAAAGGGGGGCACCGATGCCGAGCCCTCTGCCTTGCCTGCAGGCGCGTACCATCCCCCGGTACCGGCTGGGGAAGACGTGGCAGCACGGGAGGGCAGTACCATCCCTCCATTGGAGTCCCTTCCCTCCAAGGCCCCCGATGGAGCCCCTCCTACCCCGTTACCATCCGGAGCCCCTGTGAGCCCCGGGGCGAGCGTCGCTTCGGGCACTGGCGGGGAGACCTCCGGGGTGGTGGAAGGAGAGCTCCCTTCCATCTACGAGGAGATCGGGGCCCTGGGTTTGACCCTGGTCACCCAGGGGGAGGACGACCCTCTGCCAGCGGGCCTCGTTCTGAGTGACCTCACCCCGGCCCCGCCTTCTCCATGCTCCCTCCCCAGCCGCTGCTTCTGCTCCTGCCTCCGAGGGTTCCCTGGGCTCCTCCATCTGCCTGGCCGCAGGTGGCACCCTGCTGTTGGCCGCCGAGCCCACCGAGGCGACCACCGGTGCTATGCGGCTGGGACCCGAGCACTATGGGCTGTCCCTCGTGGGCATGGGGCAATCGACCTCCTTCCCGGGCAGTTCTGCAGAAAAGGACCTAGGGGTTACAGTGGACGAGAAGCTGGATATGAGTCAACACTGTGCCCTTGTTGCCAAGAAGGCCAATGGCATTTTGGGATGTATACGTAGGGGTATTGCCAGCAGATCGAGGGACGTGATCGTTCCCCTCTATTCAACATTGGTGAGGCCTCATCTGGAGTACTGTGTCCAGTTTTGGGCCCCACACTACAAGAAGGATGTGGAAAAATTGGAAAACGTCCAGCGGAGGGCAACAAAAATGATTAGGGGACTGGAACACATGACTTATGAGGAGAGGCTGAGGGAACTGGGATTGTTTAGTCTGCGGAAGAGAAGAATGAGGGGGGATTTGATAGCTGCTTTCAACTAGCTGAAAGGGGGTTCCAAAGAGGATGGCTCTAGACTGTTCTCAGTGGTAGCTGATGACAGAACAAGGAGTAATGGTCTCAAGTTGCAGGGGGGGAGGTTTAGGTTGGATATTAGGAAAAACTTTTTCACTAGGAGGGTGGTGAAACACTGGAATGCGTTCCCTAGGGAGGTGGTGGAATCTCCTTCCTCAGATATTTTAAAGGTCAGGCTTGACAAAGCCTTGGCTGGGGTGATTTAGTTGGGGATTGGTCCTGCTTTGAGCAGGGGGTTGGACTAGATGACCTCCTGAGGTCCCTTCCAACCCAGATATTCTATGAAGTGTCTCTGCACTCAGGTCCATGTCTTCCGCCTCCAGGCCCTGCAGAGGCTCCTTTATGGTGCAGGTAGTCCGGCGTGGAGCGTAATGGCACGCGCTTTCCTGTGCCGATTCCGAGGGCTCCGATATGACCGGCAGCTCCTTTACCTCCATCCGAGAGGTCTTCTGTGAGACCTCTCCGGGCTGCCGGTCTTCTACCAGGACCTCCTCCGGACCTGGAAACTGTTCACAACAACCAGGTCCGTGGCAGCCTCTGTGGGGGAAGATCTCCTTGCGGAGCCCCTGCTACACAACCCCCAGCTCCGTGTGCAGGCGGCGGAGTCCCCCTCGGTGCGCCAGAGGTTGGTCCTGGCAGAAGTCACCAGAGTCAGAGACCTCCTGGACTACGAGCGGGGAGACTCGCTGAATCCCCTGACGCTCGTTCAGCGCATGGGGTTCTCCAGACCTCATACTGCCCTGCGCGTACTTCAGGAGGTGAGGGCCGCTTTGCTGCCTGCTGCTCGGGTCTACCTCGACCGGGTCCTAAGGGAGGGCGTGCCCCGCCCATCTTCCACGCCAGGCCCTCCGGACCTTTTCATTGGGCCCCTGCCCCGTGGACCCGACCAACCCCCCCGCCCCTTCACTGTGAGCCGGCTACACGAGCTGCAGCCAGTCCGTTTCCAGACTGCACCAAGGAAACATCTATACACGCTCGTACTCCACACCCTTCACGTCCTCACCCTCACGTCCCGCTCCGACACAAAGTGGCGGGACCTCCTGCCACCTCTAGAGGGTGAGGAGCCCCGGTGGGCCAGCCTATATTCCACCTTGGTCCCAAGGCCCGCCGGCGATATCAGTTGGCGGCTCCTTCACGGGGCCGTGAGCACGGGCGTGTATTTGGCGCAGTTCACCCCAATCCCGGACACCTGCCCCTTTTGTGGCGTGAGGGAAACCCTGGCGCACGTCTATCTGGAGTGTGCCAGGTTGCAGCCCCTATTCCAGCTCCTCACCAATATTTTGTTAAGGTTTTGGTTGCACTTTTCTCCTCACCTTCTTATCTATGCACTCCCTGTCCGTGGCCCCACTAAGTCGCGGGACCTCCTGGTCAACTTCCTCCTGACCCTGGCTAAAGTGGCCATCTATAAAACCAGGGTGAGGAGGTTGGCCGATGGAGTCTCCTGCGACTGCGGGGCCTATTTCCGATCCTCTATCCGTTCACGCCTCCGGGCAGAGTTCCTCTGGGTGGCGTCCACTGACTCCCTTGATGCCTTTGAGGAGCGGTGGGCGCTGTCCGGTGTTCTCTGCTCGGTGTCCCCGTCCGGCTCCCTTCGTTTGACTCTTTGACCGCACTACCGTCCCTGTTGTTCATTAGTTGTCCCCCGTAATTATTTGGCTTCCCAGGTCCTGTGGATCTCCCCCTTAGGCTGGAGGGGGGATCCTTTAGCACTTCCTGGATCCCAATAGGACTACTTTGTTGTAACCAACTGGTCTGGGTCTATCACAATAGACAACTGAAACATAAATCAGTAATGATACTCTCCTACCAATATACCTTCTTCTCAAGAAATAGCAATTATACTTTATCAAAAATGTAATTTAGTTGATAAATATATTTAACTAATAAAACTTTTCCTTCTTGATGTATCCTTTATGGAAAATATTTATATACTGAATTACAGATAGCAACAATTTCCCTTTTTTCTCACAACAGTCCAACAAAAGTGTTCAGTCTGATAATGATAAAATGATGATATGATAATAATAAAATATGCATTTCTTAATAATTTATAAGAATAATGTATTTGTATTGACAATAAAATATTTATGATGTTCGTAACAGTTAATTTCCATTTATGTGCTTGGTATATGATGTGATGAGAAACGACACTGTTGTCCATTAGCAACTGTAACTTTTTTTTTTTAAGTGAAGGTTGTTTTATTAACATTTAACCTCATTTTAACATTTTCTTGATTTAATATACAGTGTATCTGGTCATAGTTAAGAACTGAGAAGAAACTGTTCTTAAAATAATCGTAGTTTTCTTACAAGTGACTTAAAAGGAAACTTTCAAACTTTGGCAAACTAGATGAAAGAGGTTATTAAAACTTTGCTAGTCACTTTTAATATAAGGGTCTTGTGACATATACCTGTATTTGAATAAGAGGTTCTATCCATTCAGGCAGAAATCCTGCAAAAAGAACCATCCAGGCAGACCCCCATTGTCTTTAGTCAGTCTCCATAGGGATACAGGGGTCTATCTCCGCAGTGTATCTTGCAGAATTGGCACCCCAGTTTCTGCTTGAACCCACAATGAAGTTATAATTTCTTGTGTATAACAGAATATCTGGTTTCTGTGAATTCAAGAAACTAAACTATAGGAAATGCTATTCAAACCTGAAGAGTTGGGGTACCTTGACACTGCACTACCATCTGGGTGACCAGTCACGAGGACTCAACAGCATTATGTACAGATGTATTATCTCAGCACAAACTTGGCAAAGCAATGTCAATTTAACTTAAATCACATCTAACTCCTCCCCGTTTCTGTAGCATCACCTACAAAAATCATTGTTTGTTTCTTTTAATTACAAAGTATAAACAACCATCTTGACTTTAGCAAAGCTTTTGATACGTTCTCCCACAGTATTCTTGCCAGCAAGTTAAAGAAGTATAGATTGGATGAATGGACTATAAGGTGTATAGAAAGCTGGCTAGATTGTCAGGCTCAACAGGTAATGATCAGTGGCTCGATGTCTAGTTGGCAGCCACTATCAAGGGGCTCGGTCCTGGGGCTGGTTTTGTTCAACATCTGTATTAATGATGATGGGATGAATTGCACCCTCAGTAAGTTCGCAGATGACACTAAGCTGGGGGAGAAGTAGATATGCTGGAGGGTAGGGATAGGGTCCAGAGTGACCTAGATAAATTGGAGGATTGGGCCAAAAGAAAAGTGCATAGTTCTGCACTTAGGAAGGAAGAATCCCATGCACCACTACAGGCTGGGGATCGACTGGCTAATCAGTGTTCTGCAGAAAAGGACCTGGCGATTATAGAGGACGAGAAGCTGAATGTGAGTCAGCAGTGTACCCTTGTTGCCAAGAAGGCCAATGGCATATTGGGCAGAAGATCAAGGGAAGTGATTATTCCCCTCTATTTGGCACTGGTGAGGCCACACCTGGAGTATTATGTCAACTTTTGGTCCCTCCACTACAAAAGGGATGTGTAGAAATTGGAGAGTCCAGCGGAGGGCAATGAAAATGATTAGGGGGCTGGGACACATGACTTACAAGGAGAGGCTGAGGGAGCTGGGGTTATTTAGCCTGCAGAAGAGAAGAGTGAGGGGGGATTTGATAGCAGCCTTCAACTACCTGAAGGGGGGTTCCAAAGAGGATGGAGCTTGGCTGTTCTCACTGGTGGCATATGACAGAACAAGAAGCAATGATCTCAAGTTGCAGTGGGAGAGGTCTAGGTTGGATATTAGGAAATGCTATGTCACTAGGAGGGTGGTGAAGCACTGGAATGTGTTACCTAGGAAGGTGGTGGAATCTCCATCCTTTGAGGTGTTTAAGGTCTGGCTTGACAAAGCCTGAGGTCTCTTCCAACCCTAATATTCTATGATTCTATGATCTAACTGCACTTAAGCCATTGACTTGTGAGTATGCCTTAACAGAATAACCATGTTGTCATGTCAGTTCCCAGTGGCAGAGAGGAGTGGTGATAATAAATAGCGATGTTTATAATGCTGAAGGGAAGCTTCCAGTGTAGGATGGTGTAGAGGAGACACAGAAACTTAGTTTTATTTAACATTAATGACCATAGGAAGGAGTAAACAATGCATTGCGTCAGTCAGAAGATAAAACTAAAGTATTGGTCCTGCAAAGTTTTACGCACATGAGTACTTTTATGCATGTAAGTAGTTCCAATGAATTCAATTAATCTACTTGCCTGTGCAAAGTTAGATTTGTGTAAGTGCTTGAAGGACCAGGGACTAAATTGATAGTAGCTGTGAGGACACTGAAATAATACTAAAGGACCTTGGGAGACTAGAAGTGTTGTCAGGAAATAGCAAGATGAAATTTAAATGGCAAAAATGACAGGTAATATATCTAAAAGGAGAGGGGAAGCATATCTAGCACTGTATTTTGGATTCCTCACATCAGTGTAATGGCAGAGATGAATTCAAGTATTTTTTAAAATTCAAGAGGTTCTTTAAAATATGTTTTATTCATAGATTTCTAAAGTAAGAAAGCTCCATTATGATCATGTACTTTGACATCTTAGATAACATGGGCCACATAATTTCACCCAATAGTTTCTGTATCAAGCCCATGACTTCTGTTTGAGCTGTAGCATATCAGAAATATATCCAGTCTTCAGTTAAAGACTGTAAAGTATAGCAAATCTACTGTGTCCCTAAGTAAGTTGTTCCAAGGTTAATTACTTTATTTTGCTGTATTTCTAGTTTGACCGTGTCTAGCTTCAGCTTCCAGCCATTGGATCTTTTTATGCTTTTTATTCTAGATTAAAGAACTATATGTTACAGCCGGTCCCAGTCCTCATCTCTGGATGGTCTCCAGTTTGTTCTGAGTAGACCTGACCACTGGATCCCACATGCTTCTCACCTTCCCGTCCCCCGACTCTGGGTAGTGACTATTCATTGTTTCTAACTCTGGGTCTCAGACACAGTGTCAGGTGTAGACTCCACATCTGACACACTTCCCTGGGATATGGTCAGGGGCTCCAGAGCCCATCTGCCTTAAACCTTAAAGGCAAAGTTTCAACCCACCTGAGCCCTTAGTTGCTCATATACACTCTCTCAGATCCACCTCACTGCAGGCACTCCCAAGTTCTTAATTAACTACTTCAGGAACAACATGGCAGGCAAGCAAGGAATACAGGTTAAGCAAAGGAATTTCTTAACCACCTTTACTTTTATTCTCAAGAAAGTACTAGAGAGTTACAGATTTATGCAAAATAACATACTGAAACACAGCCTCGTTAGTGTCACATCACTTCCGAGAGTCTGAGGTCTGGTCAGCATTTCAGGCAAGGCACTGTCCTTCTTGCCTTCTCCCTCTCTACAGCCAGATCTTCTGGCATAAGAACGTGTATGGCCCCTCTTGCTCAAAAAGCCCCCTCCTTAAGTACAGTCTGCTCCTTTTTGCCCATGTGCTTCATCTGGGAAATTCCAACCTCTTCTTCCAGTCTTGTTTCTGTGTAGAGAGTCCATTTGCCCATGATGATGGGCCAGTACTTGAAAGACCATCAAAGTTGGTGGTCCTAGATTGCTCTATGATGGTTTCTCAGCCATAGACATTCAACTAGGTGTCACACCCCAAATAATAAATGGATGTTATAATCTAAAATAGAAGGATACACTACAAAATAAAGGTCACAGTGAAGGTTACAAACCAAGGTGGAGGTTGCAATACAAAACGGAGTTCACAATTTGATACAAACACATCCCACTTTGTCACACTGTGTACTGTTTGAAATCTTTTCCAATAATCGGTAGTTGTAAACTATGATGATGTAACTCCTTACTTTTTTTGGATAAACTAAATAAACTGAGCTTCTTAAGTATCTCACTATAAGGCATACTTTCCAGACGCCAAATCATTCTCATAGCTCTTTTCTGGACCCTTTCCAATTTGTCAACATCCTTCTTGAAGTGGGCACACTAGAACTGGACATATAGAAGTAAAACCACCTCCCTATTCTCACTTGGTATTTCTCTGATCATGTATCCAATGCTTTCATTCACCCTTTTAGCTACAGCATTGCCTTGGGAGCTCATGTCCAGTGGTTATCTACCATGACCCCTTAAGTAATTTTCAGTGTTGTTTTCTTGTGTGCCCTACATTCTTTGTTCTTAGATGTATGATGTTGCATTTGGCTATATTAAAATGCATGTTGCTGAAATGGCCTCACTTTACCAAGTGATCCGGGCTAATCACTAATAACTCATCTGCCCCTATCCGTATTTGCCAGTCCACCAATTTTTGTGTCATATGCAAATTTTACAAGCAATGATTTTATATTCTTTTTCAAATCACTGATAAGGCTATTGAACAGCATTGGGCCAAGAACAGATCCTTAGTGGTCCTCACTAGAACCACTCTCATTGGATGAAGATTCTCCATTAACAAGTACTTTTATCTTGCTTATATGAAATCCCCAGAAGATGTGATCCTGTTCTGGACAACATAAATTTCAGATACACAAGGATTTACTATACTTCCAACTTCATGTCTTCAGCATTCATGGAATATTATTTCCTTTCTCTATACCTTTTTCCCCTTCACAATTGTAATTACTTAGACTATGTAATTACCTAGGGCTATCCTTTTATCTTGGGTCCTCTGATGATTCTCCACTTATTTATCCCTGTTTGGCTTGGGTGGGTAGTTCCATACAGAGTGTAGAGTTTATTTACATTTAATTACTCAATTAATTGCAGGATCTGCCCAAAAAACAGAAAAATTAATTACTGCAAAAATCAGAAGGACCTTTCAACCTGACTCATGTGTAGTTGATATCAGAAACTTCAGAAGGCTATCAAAGCATTAGAAGACTTGCCAATCCATATTTCTCTGTTTTTCTTATATTCACTTGAAATAAGTTTTCCTAAGCAGGATTTGAGAGGGCACACTCCTCATTGTCAATTAAATACTTTTGATGACTACTTTATTCATCATGCTAGGATAGATATTTTTTTTCTGTTTGCATGATATATATTGAACGCTGACTTCAGAAGGTACTTTGTGGAAAAAGTTGAGATGATTTTTACTACAAGAGGATTTTGCAATTGAAAATCCCAATCACATTTACACTATCCAGCTGTTCTTTGGCACAGTCAGAATAAGAATTCTACTGATGTTCAGATATTAAAACTATCTGAATAGGAAAAAAGGAAGAGCTTCCTTGTTGAAAATAATGAGCACTCTCAAGTACCTTGCTAAACAAAGACTTGCTTTAAGGGCCATGGTAATGAGACAGGCAACTTCAGTGAGTTTCTCACAGTGGGTGCAGATGTGTGCCTAGAATGCAAAAGTGGATGTCACAATTATCAAGCTGCACAAGTTTTGACATCCAAAATAAACTACTTGAAACATCTTCAACAAGATTACAGTGGAGGGAATTGACATGTGAATATGGAATAGAGTGAGAAACCATTGCTGCTGTCATCTGTGATGGAACAAAAGATATGTGTGGTCTTCAGTAAGATAGCATTTGCACAGTCTTTCCCAATGAAACTTTTTCCAGGAAGATTTTTTTTTAAACCAAGCCGCAGAAACCATATGAGAAGATATTTCTTACATTTTTGGATGTCTTCTTGGAACTCTGAGCGAGTAACCTAAGCTGACCCTGATAACGTAATTGGCCAAACAATGTTAAGGTTTGTGTGTGTGTGTGGGAGGAGAAGGCAGCTGTTATCTCTTTGTTCACTTTTCAGCATATGTTATTTTAGTCACACAAGAATCTTATTTCTTATCTCAAATTATGAAAGAAGGGGATGCATGAACAGCTAGATGTTGTCCTTTGTAAATCCAAAATACTGGAAATAAGGTTTTGCAAATGCTCGCTAAAAGCCCTGTATGCAAAAGCAGCCTATCTGAAATCCCTCTGTCAATCAAGGTAAATTGTTTTGGGATCACAAAATTGAGCAGTTTTGAAATCAGCACAAAGAAATTCTCATGGTTCTGAATAGAGTTAGTTAAATGAAAAACTCAACTGACTTCTGGACAGTTATGTAAAATGGGCAACATTGTTAAGGCTTCAGATCACTTTTAAATTGATTTGGGTACTTCAGCTCCTGAACAAAGCTTTTCAAGAGAAATCAGAACATACATGGTAAAAAAGAAGTGGTCATTACGGAATGGCTCTGCTACATTTAGTCCAATGATAATTTCAGTTTAAAGCTTTAAAGCTGTGTCATAAATATAAAGGGAAGGGTAAACCCCTTTGAAATCCCTCCTGGCCAGGGGAAAGCTCCTCTCACCTGTAAAGGGTTAAGAAGCTAAAGGTAACCTCGCTGGCACCTGACCAAAATGACCAATGAGGAGACAAGATACTTTCAAAAGCTGGGAGGAGGGAGAGAAACAAAGGGTCTGGGTCTGTCTGTATGCTGCTTCTTGCCAGGGACAGACCAGGAATGGAGTCTTAGAACTTTTAGTAAGTAATCTAGCTAGGTATGTGTTAGATTATGATTTCTTTAAATGGCTGAGAAAAGCATTGTGCTGAATAGAATAACTATTTCTGTCTGTGTATCTTTTTTGTAACTTAAGGTTTTGCCTAGAGGGGTTCTCTATGTTTTGGAATCTAATTACCCTGTAAGATATCTACCATCCTGATTTTACAGGGGGGATTTCTTTATTTCTATTTACTTCTATTTTTTATTAAAAGTCTTCTTGTAAAAACTGAATGCTTTTTCATTGTTCTCAGATCCAAGGGTTTGGGTCTGTGGTCACCTATGCAAATTGGTGAGGCTTTTTATCCAACATTTCCCAGGAAAGGGGGGGTGCAAGTGTTGGGAGGATTGTTCATTGCCCTTAAGATCCAAGGGTCTGGGTCTGTAGTCACCTAGGCAAATTGGTGAGGCTTTTTACCAAACCTTGTCCAGGAAGTGGGATGCAAGGTTTTGGGAAGTATTTTGGGGGGAAGGACGCGTCCAAACAGCTCTTCCCCAGTAACCACTATTAGTTTGGTGGTGGTAGCGGCCATTCCAAGGATAACGGGTGTAATATTTTGTACCTTGGGGAAGTTTTGACCTAAGCTGGTAAAGATAAGCTTAGGAGGTTTTTCATGCAGGTCCCCACATCTGTACCCTAGAGTTCAGAGTGGGGAGGAACCTTGACAAGCTGCTTAAACCAATAGCAATAATAACCATCAGAGGTCAATTTAAAATTTATTACAGACAGTATCCACCTAAAAATATATGTAAAGCAGGAGAGAGCAATGTATAACTTCCTCGGAACATCATTTAAATGGAATATCTTTTAGAATCTATTCTTCCGTGTGTGACTTTGTTCACAGATTCAACCAAGATTTTATGAAAGAACTAGTGAAACTGGAACAGTGAATATTTACTCGAAGAGATGACAGACAATGTCCTTGTTAAGTACCCAGAGATAAGTTTGGTTGTACTGAAAGTTCAGTTACCTATGTTCAGATAGACTTTGTTATGCAAGCATCACAGATGTTGAAGGTCATTTAATCAGAAATATAAGAAAACTGTTTCAAGTGAAGATCTTGCTGTGACTAAAACTTAAATTGCTGAGCTTATTATTTGTGGGAGAATATTTTTAATGTCCTTTGGAGATATATTGCTAATCTATGATGAATCAGAAGAGGCTTGATCACCTTGGCATACCCATTAAGATACTGCAAGCTTGATTGCCTGGGCACTTAAAAAAATTGGCAAAGGATTTCATTACACAGAATGATTGGAAGATAACTGAAAGGGTTTCTATTAGGGAGCTGAGTGTTTTTGATTTTGAAACAAAGTTTTTAATATTTAATGTTAAACAATTTTTTGTATCTAGTATATCCTCTAAAACCTCAACCATTCCTCCTGCTCAATAAAAGTGCTTCTTATTTCTGTGTACAATATGTTTTAACAGTATATTCAGACTTCCTCTTCCTTTAAATTTTTCTACTGCCTTAGGGCCAGATTCTTACATTGTAAAGCACTGTCTGCAAGTCTGCAAGCAGTCTTGTTTGAAATTATTGGATCCGCTTGGGGAGGCAATGTGAAAAAGGGTGGCAGAACTGATTATTAGAAGTTACATGTTTTGAGCAGAAGAAGGCTAGTTATATTCAGAACATTTCTAAGGCCTTTATTTATTCATATACAAGGACACACTGATTAGTATTTAAATCTAACCCTAGCTTTTCATTATATTCCTCCATAACATAAAATATGTAGCCATTATTGTCAGCTCTTGTGACTTTATTGTGACACTTGTGATATTTGGGGTTCCTTTTAAATGGGTTTCCATGAATGTCTAACTTCAAGCTCATGAAGTTTTGGCTTTAAACAGAATTGTTGTCATCACATTGACAATAATGGGAGATTGCATTTGATCTCAGCAAAATGACCTCCATGTCCTTTTATTCTTTGCAGGTGAAAGTGAGGCTGCCAGCTTCCATTGTTTCCAAAGCCAGGCTGCCACTGGAAAATGAGACTGTGGGAGCAGGCGAAAGGGAATGTTTTAGGGGATAGGACAGGAGGTTATGAGGAGTCAAAGAAATGTGGTGCACAGGAAGCAGAATGAGGGGGATGCAGGATAATGTGGGGATCAGGGAATAGAGGTAGCTGGAGGCAAATTGAGTGGAATGTAGGGGCATGAGGTTGACTAAAGAGAGCTGTTGGGGAATGTAGAGAACAGGAAGAGGCACCCCACATCCCAAGGAATGGGAGAGAGTGCATAGGGTTCCTTCTGAGTAGTAAACATGGAGGTCTGCCTCGTGTCTTTTGAACACTAGAGAAGGTAATACAGGTAATGCATCAAAAGCAACATAGAGATTACCTCATATATATGCTCCAACCTTTGAATCAAACTGTCGTCTTTGATTGATCTACTTTAACATACTTTCTAAGAATGCCTCTCTCTCTTCCCCCCTACCCCCCAATATGGTTAGTTCTCCAATTGCAGCCACAGAGGTGGGAAGTTCTCTGGATTAAGTACTCATTGCAATGAAATAATACGTATTTACTGATGAGTAATATTTTTGTATATCCAGGACTCCCAGCTTTTCTCTAACCCCTGGAAGGTATAGTTGGTCCATTTTGGTTTCATATTTGCCCTTAATGGGCTTCGGATCAGGTCCTGTTGATGATGTGACCTTTGGCCAATTCATCCAATTTCTGAAGCCTCATTACCAGGCCATGAAAAAGAAATTCTTTATAGTATAGGACCATTTACAATGCTCTGGAGTAGGATAGTGGCTGTTCAGGTGTCTGACCAGCTGGAAGCCTTATCTGGAAGGCTTATCAATAGAGCCTTATTGTATATATGTAAAATATCCCAAACTGTATCATTAGTCAGGATGGTTATTTGCCATAATGAAAAGATGAAGAAATCATAACTTTGTCAAGGCAAAAAGGCAAAATCACATTTCTAATTAAAAAGAAACAAAGTAATGGAAGACAAAATTCTAATTAATACAGTCTAGATTACACAGGAGGCTGAGACAGAACACAGTGGGAAGCCCTAAAAGGAATAACTAGTGTTGTGTTATGATTGGCTCACCTGTGTGCAGCATGGAAGAAGGGTTTTACCTAGTGGGACTATAAATGAGTAACAAAGTGTGTGTGTGTGTGTGTGTTGAACACTGGAGCTGTTAATTTTGTTAACTTAATTTGTTACTCCTGTGAATCTTGTTCTTGTAATGATTTTTATTTAGTGGATACATTCACACTCTTTTTCTGCTTTATAACCACAAGGCCTTTAAGGATAGAGCACACAGGAGGCAGGCTCTTGCTGTTACTTACTTCCACGTTCTGTTAAATATATTTGGGCTCTGACCATATCTTTAGTTATCTCTAAATGATTATGCATTGTGAAGCACTGGCTTTCCCCTTTCCGGTCTGCCCAATCTGACTGCACTGACACTGCAGCCTCTGCCAGCCTATCGAGCAAAGGAACAGAACCAAGACTGGGTCTTCTTAATGTAGTTGTACTCTGGTGTCTGCTGATCACACAAACTGTTCCTTTTGTCTTCAACGTTCTCCTTGGTTCATTCATATCTAACCAGTATCAAATGTCCCAGGTATATGGAGGTGGAATGGGGGATGTGTTATGAATACCAACGTAGTGACTTCAGTAGACTGTTAATAGATACTGAAGTACAGTAGAACCCCAGAGTTACAAACTGACCAGTCTACCACACACCTCATTTGAAACCAGAAGTATGCAATCAGGCAGCAGAGCAAAAAAAAAAAAAAAAACAACCCAAAAAGCTCCCCAAGTACTGTACAGTACTGTGTTAAATGTAAACTACTACCCAAAAAAAGGGAAAATTTTTTAAAAAACTTTTTGACAAGATAAGGAATCAGTTTCTGTGCTTGTTTAATTTAAATTAAGATGGTTAAAAGCAGCATTTTTCTTCTGCATAGTAAGGTTTCAAAGCTGTATTAAGTTAGTGTTCAGTTGTAAACTTTTGAAAGAACAACCATACCATTTTGTTCAGAGTTACGAACAACCTCCATTCCCAAGGTGTTCGTGACTCTGAGGTTCTACTCAGTGCAATGAAGGGGTTAACAATGGGCTTTGACTAAAGGTAAGTGCAATGCTAGTAGTTCTGTTCAAAGCAATAGTGAAGTTAAGTGCAAATTTCAGCTCTTTTAGAAGAGCGTTGACCTGAAATGTTGACCCAGTTCTGACCACCTTACTGACATCTCATCATAACTTTTTATTATAAGTATTATTCTGTGTTAGGAAGGAAAGCAAAGTCTCCAAGTTCATAAAGTCATAGGGAACACTGTACACTCCCCTGTGGCTTGTGCACTATTAGTTCCCATTATCCAGAAATAAAATGTCTTATCAACCACAATTAATCATTTAATTCATTTATGAAAACTCTAAGGTCACTTTATCTAAAACGTTTAATCTTTATGGTCATTGATTGCGTTTAGGCACTTACATCTATAGGGTGCATATAATCCCTGGTATGGTACCTAACCTTACTTATGCTGCATCTGGCAGAAGGAGCAATATCACTGCTCTATTTTTTATAATTCATTGCATAACCTGACAAATGTTAATTACAACTTAAAGCTCATCTGATTATTTCCCCTCATATTAAAAGTAGAACAAAGACCTATGATATTAAAGTCTAAAGATGAACATGCTGCCTGATGCTGAAAAGACTTACTCAGTCATTAGTCACTTATGCTCAGGGATTTATTAGTCATGGTAATGTCTCTAATTAGTTGGAGGGTATAAGCATAATTAGGGCACTTTTTATCTAATTACAGTTAACCATATATACGTAGTTACTGTTCAGTTTATCATCATAGCCACTGTAATAAAAACCTCTGTTTAGAAATGAAATTACTTTTTATTTATGGCAAGACTTATTTATGCTCCTTCAAGTTTATTTTTATTTTAAAAGAATTCATAGTTAAGTCAAACTCAGCATCTGAAGTATAATGGGTGATAATTAGTGTAGTGCCAGGGAACAGTACATTTTTAATGTTTGACAGTCTATCAAATTCATTCTTAATCTTAGTGCCTACAAACATTCTCCAAAGGCTGCATAGAGAGTGGATCTTGTTGAGACAAATCATATTTCTTTTCCATTACTTTACACTTACAGTAATACATAGGAGGAAAGAGATGTCATGCAGTGGAAGTACTGAAATGTTCTGTGACTAAAACTGGAAGAAAATAAATATACATAAAAAAGTAAAATTGTCCTCCCTCCATTGTTTTAGGAATGGGTAGAGTTCTAGTAGTAAGGATTGTGGCAGAAGATGGGAGTGAAGGGTGGCTTTAATATACATGAGTATTCAATAATTTATTTTTATTATGGCACAGTAATAAAAAGGTTTCTATCCGAAGTCTGCCCTTGCCAGATATTCAAGCTACAGCCTTTAATTCAACAGTTTCACCTCTATGCCATAGAAAAAATATAGCCACCCAAGAAAATGAACAAAAATACCCCTTCCTTGCCATTGGGTAGGGCGAGTATTGAGCGTTTTTAAAATATAGACCCTGGACCAATAATCAAAATAAGAAATGTGACATCTAATAAGAATCATACTCATTGGACTTATTTAAGTGAATTTGAAAAAACTGAAGGATGCCAGGATGGAATTCTTCCATCTGTTTTCCTAGTACCATATTACTGATGAATGTTGATGTTAGTAGCTTATAAAAAGTTATATTTGTATTTGTAATATAGAGTTTTGAAAGTTGAGGGGAGGGAATGTTCCCATTGGTTGGGGGGATAGTGAAATAATAAAAAAAAATATATTCTATCCTGTGTTTAATGTATAAAAGAGGTGAGTCTATGGCAGAGTACATCAAAGTACTATAATTTAGAAAAGTGCTAGAATCAGTCAGACCTTTTGGTTATATCCTTACCACTTGACCTAAAGATATAACTCCTTTAGCTATGAGTCGGTGGCTCTTAACATTGGTGTGGGAAGGTCACTAAAAGGGGACATGATCCCATTCACATCATCTCTTCCTTCAGAATTTAATGAAAAAGCACTGATGCTTAAAGTGGCTCCACTTGAGCAGATCCCTGCACCTGCATGGAGCCCTGCTGGTTTTGAGTCATTGGTAGGTGTAGGTTCTGTCTGCACGGAGTCATATTTGCAGGGCTGGAACCTTTAAATAAAAAAAGAAGAAAAGGCCTGCTCCACAGCAGTGATATCTCCATCCAATGTACATTTGTTGTAAATTCAGTCTAACTACTCATTATCCTCAATGGGAAAAGCAAAGAGAGTACAGAGCCCCTATACTTTTACTAAATTTAAGCAGTGATTAGAGTAACCAAGCTGGTATAAACAGGGACAAAACATAAAATAATAGCAATTGGTAGTTCTGAAAAGATGCATGTACAGTTGTGAGACTTCTGTTATTATTCATTTTAGTGTTCGGTATGGAATTCCACTAATGGGAATCTTTAAATAATTAATAGCTGATATTGTATAATGTCTGTACAGTACTATAGAGATGTTTAGTTCCTTAGACTTGAAAGGCATTGCATAACACTTAAGTGATTTCCACACTATTGCAGGGGGGGCTGGCAGTGACCCCTGTATCTAGGTTGCCTAACACTTTCTATTATAAAAGGTTCTTACAACTTTTTGCATAGTTATTAACACCTCTGTTGTTTGCTGTAGGCCTTTTGATTTTTCCCAGGAGGCAAGCGTTGAGATCAGAGAGGTGCCTTTTGCTCATTCCATGAAAATCCATTCAGCTGTGGCTCAATTCTAAACCACTGAAAATAGCAATTTCCCTCTTGTGCCTGCTTAATTTTGGCAGCAAGCCAAACACCATGAACATTCTATGGCCTTGTCCTCACAACCGCACCAGCAACATGTACTGAAGTGGGACCCCCCAGGAACAGACTGAGCAGCCACAGTAGTTGTAGCAGGGAGAGGGAGGAGAAGAGAGCAGTGCGGGGCTCCCCCTGACCACCTGGACATCCAGCACATAGCCCTAGCAGCCCAGTCTTCCCTCTAGGGGCACTAAATGAGCAAAAAGGTCTTTCCGCCTCCCAAAGTGAGACACGGAACCAAGCTAACATTAATCATCGTCCGAAAGCCAACACTTTCTGTGAAAAAAATATAGTTTAGTTTTAATCCCAATTTTCAATTGGAAAAAAACAGTTTTGATAGAATTTTTTCAACCAGCCCTAATTATGTATTTTGAGAAATGGTAGGAGATCGTCTGATTAAAGACTAATTTGGGATATCTATACAAAGGAGCAGAGTTAAGTCTGAGCATTCATATTCTTGCAGTGTCATTTCCTGACTTGTTTGGATACTTGACTCTATAGGCTTAATGTTCTCTCCATGTAGAACTTTTTCTTTTTGATTCTATTTTGATGGAATATAATCAAGAGGACTTGATTTATATGTGCAGAATACTTTTAAGTTAGTTTAGACATTTAGGACTTATGAACTTCGAAAATTCCCTTTAATGATTAAAAATATGCATTGACTTTTGTAATCTGTTGGTCATCATTTATAATAACACATCTTAATGGCATTAATTCACTATAGAAAAGTAAAATGTTTTAAAACTAAATATGGGATTTTCCAAATCACCTAAGTGACTTTCAGTGACGCTTGTGATCATTAGTCACTAGGATATATCTGCTCTACCTTTTAAAACCTGCAGCAATGACTCTCAGAGCTTGGGCGTAAAGGCCCCTGCCTCAATATTAAAAACAGCTGTGTAGATTTCAGGCTTGGGCTGGAGCTCTGGCTTGGAAGCTCAGGCAGCGTGGTGGGTTTCAGAGACTGAGCTCCAGCCCAAACTGTAAGGTCAACTCTGTTGACAAAAACCCCATGAACCCATGTCTGAAGGCCTGGTCTCTGAGACTTGCTTCCATGGGTTTTAAAATGCATTGTAGATGCACTCTTAGGCACTTCTGAAAAATCTTACCCTCAGAGTACAATGGAAAGCAGTAATTTTTTTAAACAGTATTGATGTGCAACTTCTTCCAAGGATAATAATATAACTCCTTTCTGTTGCCTAAATACCTTTGCTTATCTTAGCATTGAAACTATGACTTTTATGGGTTCCATATGCTGTATTATAATTAATGCTAGCCATTGTCTCTTTGTCAAGGTACACTGTATGACTCCCATAGTTACTGCTGAGACAAGGTGGGTGCGGTAATATGTTTTATTGAACCAATTTCTGTTGATAAGCGAGACAAACTTTCAAGCTTACACAGAGCTCTTCCAATAAAAGGTATTACTTCACCCACCTTGTCTCTCTAATATCTTAGGATCAACATGGCTACAACAACACTGCATAGTTACTACTATCAGTTTGATGCACTTTGATTAGAAGCCCACAGCAATTTCCTTGGGGATGAGTAACGTAGATTGCAAACATTAGCAATGGAGAAATATTTAAGTCCACACTCATTTGATTCAAATGGAGATGAAAATTACTTCCAGGCATTCGCTGGTGTTTTGGAGATCATCTGAGTGGATCTATAGACACACATTTAAGCCACTACCATTTTTCTTCTGAATCAGTGATAAATTATAAATGGCTTCTTATCTAATTGAAAGGTAGATAATAAATGGGCATGTAATTGTTTTCCTTGTGTATTTCTTCCATCTTAATAAAATGTCCTGATAACAAATAATTTGAACTAAAAGGAATAATATAGCACTCTTGCTGCTGTCTGTTTAAATGTAAATAAACTAATGACACACAACTTTTAGCTCCTAACTATGAACATTTAGTCATAAAAGAATGCATACATTAGGAATCCTTGCTCATTGTTTGGACTAAGTAAAATAAATGTGTTCTGTTTTAGAATATTCTGAGGCTAGAACAAAGTATTACCGTATGGGAAATCTTGGTTTGGGAATCTCGTCACTGGGCACTAGGAGAGTTGGAGACATTAAGGTGATGGTTTTGATTTCTGAGGGACACCTACTCTCATGATTCACCATCCCTTAGAAAAATTAACATAGTGATTTAAATACAGCTATTGAATTGGGAAAAGCTTAAGAAAAAGCTCAAAATAAAGGTAAAATTGCTGTCAAGATTTCATTCAACTTCACTCTATTTGTGATCTGAGTTATTGTATCTGAATGGCAAACTCTCTTCTTGACACATTTCTCAGGTGGATGAGATACTAGGTGCTCTCTGCTGCCGAAAAAAATAAGCAATAAAATATATCAATTAGGTGTAACTATGTGCTGGCATCAGAATATGTTCAAATCTTTATTCTACATAATAATTAGGTTACCATGTTTACTCTTTTTGTCATTTCATTCTTCCTGCAGAGTGTATTTTGTTTCACTGTTTTTCTTCCCTCATGTTTCATTGAACCACCCTTAGTGCTGATAAAGCAGATGATGAGGATGATGAAGATCTAACAGTGAACAAAACATGGGTACTTGCACCAAAGATACATGGTGGAGATGTCACTCACATACTGGATTCCTTACTTCAAGGCTATGACAGTAAACTTCGGCCAGATATTGGAGGTAAGTTCATCTCACATTATCGTAAATAGAAAATATGAACCAGAGAATGCAGACATTGCATAGGCTTTAATGAAATGGTGGCAAGTAGCTGTTTAAAAGTCAACTGTTCATGAATTAATGTATCAAGCTAGACAAACAGAATGTAAATAAAATGGAATATGTGAAAATAAATTTCCACTTTTTTATAGCAAGTACAATAGAAATTGTATATATATATATCTGTTTTTTTGTACTATGTAAAGTATTTAACTTTTGAGGCTGTCATAAATATAAAGGGAAGGGTAAACCCCTTTGAAATCCCTCCTGGCCAGGGGAAAGCTCCTCTCACCTGTAAAGGGTTAAGAAGCTAAAGGTAACCTCGCTGGCACCTGACCAAAATGACCAATGAGGAGACAAGATACTTTCAAAAGCTGGGAGGAGGGAGAGAAACAAAGGGTCTGTGTGTCTGTCTATATTCTGTCTTGGCCAGGGATAGACCAGGAATTGAGTCTTAGAACTTTTAGTAAGTAATCTAGCTAGGTACATGTTAGATTATGATTTCTTTAAATGGCTGAGTAAAGAACTGTGCTGAATAGAATAACTATTTCTGTCTGTGTATCTTTTTTGTAAGTTAAGGTTTTGCTTAGAGGGGTTCTCTATGTTTTGAATCTAATTACCCTGTAAGGTCTCTACCATCCTGATTTTACAGGGGGGATTTCTTTATTTCTATTTACTTCTATTTTTATTAAAAGTCTTCTTGTAAGAAAACTGAATGCTTTTTCATTGTTCTCAGATCCAAGGGTTTGGGTCTGTGGTCACCTATGCAAATTGGTGAGGCTTTTTATCCAACATTTCCCAGGAAAGGGGGGGTGCAAGTGTTGGGAGGATTGTTCATTGTTCTTAAGATCCAAGGGTCTGGGTCTGTAGTCACCTAGGCAAATTGGTGAGGCTTTTTACCAAACCTTGTCCAGGAAGTGGAGTGCAAGGTTTTGGGAAGTATTTTGGGGGGAAAGACGTGTCCAAACCACTCTTCCCCAGTAACCAGTATTAGTTTGGTGGTGGTAGCGGCCAATCCAAGGACAAAGGGTGGAATATTTTGTACCTTGGGGAAGTTTTGACCTAAGCTGGTAAAGATAAGCTTAGGAGGTTTTTCATGCAGGTCCCCACATCTGTACCCTAGAGTTCAGAGTGGGGGAGGAACCTTGACAGAGGCAATATCAAATAGGTAACAAATTACTGCAATTCCATGTTTGTTTGTTTTTTCATTTTGCTATTTTAAATGTGATACCTTTGAGAAGAAGGTATTCCACATTGAGTGTCAAAAATCTACCCTGAAATCTGCAAATATTTATTTAAATGTTTCTACCCAGTATTTTTAGTCCTGTTGGAGATAACACAATGCAATCCGTTTCAGGAACAGGTTACTAACTGTTACTAAAAAGAAAAGGAGTACTTGTGGACCAGATTCACGAAAGCTCATGAAAGCTCATGCTCAAATAAATTGGTTAGTCTCTAAGGTGCCACAAGTACTCCTTTTCTTTTTGCAAATACAGACTAACACGGCTGTTACTCTGAAACCTGTCACTGTTACTACTGATTTGTATCTAATCATGGAACACAGTAATACCAGGGTACAAAATATATCAGGAGGACACAACAGGTCATGCTGGTTGGGGAGTGTCACTATATGTGGCAGAAAGTGTAGAAGCAAATGAAGTAAAAATTTTAAATGAACCAAACTGTACCATAGAATCTGTATGGATAGTAACTTCATGCTCAAATAATAAGAATATAGCAGTAGCGATATACTACTGACTACCTGACCAGGATGGTGATAGTGACTGTGAAATGCTCAGGGAGATTAGAGAGACTATAAAAATAAAAAACTCAGTAACAATGGGGAATTTCAACTATCCCCATAGTGACTGGGTACATGTCACCTCATGTACATGGATGAGATGCAGAGATAAAGTTTCTTGACACCTTAAATGACTGCTTCTTGGAGCAGCTAATCCCGGAACCCACAAAAGGAGAAGCAATTCTAGATTAGTCCTAAATGGAGTACAGGATCTGGTCCAAAAGGTGAATATAGCTGGACATCTTGGTAATAGTGACCATAGTATAAGTAAATTTAATATCCCTGTGGCGGGAAAAATACCACAGAAGTCCAACACAGTAGTTTTAATTTCAGAAAGGGGAACTACACAAAAATAAGGAAGTTAGTTAAATAGAAATTAAAGGGTACAGTGCCAAAAGTGAAATCCTTGCAAGCTGCATGGAAACTTTGTAAAGACAACCTAATAGAGGCTTAACTTACATGTATACCCCAAATTAAAAAACATAGTAAGAGAACCAAAAAGTGCCACCATGGCTAAACAACAAAGTAAAAGAAGCAGTGAGAGGCAAAAAGCATCTTTTAAAATGTGAAAGTAAAATCCTAGTGAGGAAAATAGAAAGGAGCATAAACTCTGGCAAGTGAAGTGTAAAAACAGAATTAGAAAGGCCAAAAAAGAATTTGAAGAACAGCTAGCCAAAGACTCAAAAAGTAACAGCATTTTTTTAAAGTACATCAGAAGCAGGAAGCCTGCTAAACAACCAGTGGGGCCACTGGACGATCGATATGCTAAAGGAGCACTCAGGGACGATAAGGCCATTGCAGAGAAAATAAATGAATTCTTTGCATCAGTCTTAATGGATGAGGATGTGAGCCATTCTTCTTAAATACAAATCTGAGGAACTGTCTCAGATTGAGGTGTCATTAGAGGAGGTTTGGGAACCAATTGATAAACAGTAATAAGTCATCAGGTCCAGATGGTATTCACCTAAGAGTTCTGAAGGAACTCAAATGTGAAATTGCAGAACTACTAACTGTAGTCTGCAAAAAGAAAAGGAGGACTTGTGGCATCTTAGAGACTAACAAATTTATTTGAGCATAAACTTTCATGAGCTACAGCTCACTTCATCGGATGCATTCAGTGGAAAATACAGTGGGGAGATTTATATACACAGAGAGCATGAAACAATGGGTGTTACCATACATACTGTAAGGAGAATAATCAGGTAAGGTGAGCTATTACCAGCAGGAGAGTGGGGGTGGGGGGGGAAACTTTTGTAGTGATAATCAAGGTGGGCCATTTCCAGCAGTTGACAAGAACATCTGAGGAACAGCTGGGGGGGGGGGGGAAGGGGGAGATAAACATCTTTTAAATCAGCTTCTGTACCAAATGTCTGGAGGATAGCTAATGTGATGCCAATTTTTAAAAAAGGGTTCCAGAGATGATCCCAGCATTTACAGGTCGGTAAACCTGACTTCAGTATCGGGCAAACTGGTTGAAACTATAGTAAAGAACAAAATTGTCAGACACATAGGTGAACATAATTTGTTGGGGAAGAGTCAACATGGTTTTTGTAAAGGGAAATCATGCCTCACCAATCTACTAGAATTCTTTGAGGGGGTCAACAAGCATGTGGACAAGGGGAATCTAATGGATATAGTGTACTTAGATTTTCAGAAAGCCTTTGACAAGGTCCCTCATCAAAGGCTCTTAAGCAAAGTAAGCTGTCATGGGATAAGAGGGAAGGTGCTCTCATGGATTGGTAACTGGTTAAAAGACAGGGAACAAAGGGTAGGAATAAATGGTCAGTTTTCACAATGGAGAGAGGTAAATAGTGGAGTCCCCCAAACGTCTGTACTGGGACCAGTCCTATTCAACATATTCATAAATGATCTGGAAAAAGGGGGAAAAAGTGAGATGGCAAAATTTGCAGATGATACAAAACTACTCTAGATAATTAAGTCCCAGGCAGACTGCGAAGAGCTACAAAATGATCTCACAAAACTGGGTGACTGGGCAACAAAATGACAGATGAAATTCAATGTTGATAAATGCAAAGTAATGCACATTGGAAAACATAATCCCAATTATACATATAAAATGATGGGGTCTAAATTAGCTGTTGCCACTCAAGGAGGAGATCTTGGAGTCTTTGTGGATAGTTCTCTGAAAACATCCACTCAATGCTGCAGCGGCAGTCAAAAAAGCAAACAGAATGTTGGGAATCATTAAGAAAGGGATAGATAATTATACAGAAAATATCATATTGCTTCTATATAAATTTTGACTACTGTATGCAGATGTGGTCACCCCATCTCAAAAAAAGAGATATTGGGATTGGAAAAGGTTCAGAAAAAGACAACAGAATGATTAGGGGTATGGAACAGCTTCTGTATGAGGAAAGATTAATAAGATTGGGACTTTTCAGCTTGGAAAAGAGATTACTAAAAGAGGATATGATAGAGGTCTATAAAATCAGAAATGTAGAAAGTAATAGGGAAGTGTTATTTACTGCTTCTCGTAACACAAGAACTAGGGGTCACCAAATGAAATTAATAGCAGCACATAGCATAGTCAGCCTATGGAACTCTTTACCAGAGGATGTTGTGAAGGCCAAGACTATAAAAGGGTTCACAAAAGAACTAGGTAAATTCATGAAGGATAGGTCCATCAATGGCGATTAGCCAGGATGGACAGGGATTGTGTCCCTAGCCTCTGTTTGTCAGAAGCTGGGTGACAGGGGATGGATCACTTGATGACTACCTGTTCTGTTCATTCCCTCTGGGGCACATCTCACTGGCCACTGTTGGAAGACAGGATACTGGGCTAGATGGACCTTTGGTCTGACCCAATATGGCCATTCTTTTGTTCTTATGGATCAAGGCTCCTTTGTTCCTGACTTTGTACAAACACACAGAAAGAGGTGACCTTGCTCTGAAGAGTTTACACTCCAAATCAGTGGTTTTCAACGTTTTTTCATTTGTGGACCCCTAAAATATTTCAAATGGAGGGTGCAGAACCCTTTGGAAATCTTAGCTATAGTCTGTGGGCCCCCCAGAGGTCTGTGGATCACAGGTTGAAAACTACTGGTCTAAATAGATGAGACAAAGTCCAAGAAGGAAAACAGAGGCACAAAAAGGTGAAATGACTTGTCCAAGGTCACTGGTAGGGCCAGAATTGGAATCTAGGTTTCCAGACTCCCATGCCAGTGTGCCTTATTCATTAGCCACATTGCCTTTCTGTTTCTGAGAATCTTTTTTCTCCACAGACTTTTGTCCCTGAATAAAGCATAGGTTATCACATTGTTTCCTCTGTTACTTCTCTCCAGAACCAGGAAAACTTGTAGCCCCGTGCTTCACTGGCCTCAAAATTTGACCCATACAAAGAAATACAGACTACACCTTCAACTCCTGTCCTGATGCTTATTGAAATGCAGTAGACATTTAACAGAGAAAGAAACAAAATCCGTCATTAATGCACTCATCCGATACTCCACTTCAATTATGTTGATAAAATCTGGTGTTGGTTTCAACGTCTCAAGACTTGCAGAAAAAAGTTACTTGACTGGGATTATCCTTAACTTTCAAGGTAATAATATCCCACAGAAGAATGTTTGTTGTTGAATTAATTTGACTCATTTATAGTAGCAACATTTTTGTCTCTGAGCCCGAAGCTCAGGGGTTCAAATACCAGAGCAGGATTTGGTCTCTTCCTGATGTTGACACAGCATTTCAGCATTTGAGAACAAGGGGGAGTGCTGTACTGTTAAAAGTAGAATCCTTTCAAGGAGACACTGGGTTCCCTTTTCTGCCTGTTTCTGGTGACTGTCCAGATGAAAGTTGAGAATCCTATGATAATTTTGAAATTTAATAAGAGAAAACACCATTGTGTAGCCAGTCTTTCTCTGTCCCTCTCATTCCAATATTCATGAGCTGTGCTGACTGCTTAATAACCACTTTATTTATACATTCATTATTACTAACTTTGTTGTTTGTACTTTGAAATGCCTAGAGCATAAAGATGCCATTCTAAAACCATATTTTGTTCTTAACATAAAACTGCTGGCTTCTAGATGGAAACAAGGTTGTATAAATCCAAATTACATACAGACATTACTTTGTGGAAGGTTTTTATTATTAATCTGTATAAATTAGGAAATCAATACAATGCAAGTGTGGTAATGCCTTGCCTTGCTTTTTGTTTGCTTGTTTCAGGGGGTTTTTAGGTTCATTTGGCCCTCCTGAGTTTACAGTGATCCATGTTGTTCCATCCTTAGTCCCATATGTGATGGGTTTGGTCACAGAGACCCCCTTGTGACTGTCACCTGATGTGCTGGAATTACCTCTGAGCCCATTTTCCCTGCCAACTTGGGACTTCCAGAATCCTGTCTTGTTGAGCCAGACACACTAGCCTGCTGCAACACAGACCCAGGGTCTGGTCTAAGCCCCCAAAGTTTCAGACTTAACTGAAAACTGCACAGCAAATCATCTAGTTCCCAATGGGATCCAAACCCCAAATACATCCATTTTACTTTGTATAAAGCTTACACAGGGTAAACTCATAAATTGTCCACCCTTTATAACACTGATAGAGAGAGATGCACAGCGGTTTGCTCGCCCTGGTATTAATCACTTACTCTGGGTTTATTAATAAACAAAAGTGATTTTATTAAGTATAAAAAGTAGGATTTAAGTGATTTCAAGTAATAACAGCCAGAACAAAGTAAGTCACAAAGCAAAATAAAACAAAAGACGCAAGTCTAAGCCTAATACATTAAGAAACTGATTACAAGTAATATCTCACCCTCAGAGATGTTCTAGTAAGCTTTTTTCACAGACTAGACTCCTTCCTAGTCTGGGCCCAATCCTTCACCCTGGTACAGTCCTTGGTAACCAGGGTTTTTCTCATGACTGGCAACCCCCTTTGTCCTGCTCCACCTCCTTTTATAGCTTTGGCACAAGGCAGGAATCTTTTGTCTGTGCTTGTCCCCAACCCCGTCTCATCAATGGAAAAATACAAGGATTAAGATGGATTCCAGTATCTTGTGACATGGTCACATGTCACTGTAAGATCCCTAGTCTCCATTCTTCCTGGGTTGGCTCACATGAACTCAGGAAGGTTTGCAGGTAAATAAACCATTTACAATGAATTGTCCTAGTCAATGGGAGCCATCAAGATTCTGAGCCACCATTAATGGCCAACACGTTGCATAATTACAATAGGACCTCAGTGTTATACTTTTTATTTCTAGCTTCAGATACAAGAATGATACATGCATACAAATAGGAGGAATATATTCAGTAGGTTATAACCTTTGTTATGGTATGTTACAAGAGACTTTTTGCATAAAGCAAATTGCAGTTACCTCATATTCACAACCATAAGCATATTTCTATAAAACATATGGAGTGCAACATCACACCCTGTATGGTCCGTTCTCAAAGTGACAAAAACATGGATTGAGATGGTTGATATTTTCAGAATTTCCAATGTGAAATACAAGAGAAAAAGTAAAAATGTTCACTGTTTTCATCCCCCCCGCCCTTGTCCCTGTTCCCTCCACCCCTATTTTTTACCTGTACTATACAGGCACTGCCTAAATCCAAAAGAAAAAGTGACACTCGTAGACACAGGGTCCAGCTACTAAATGGCCATGCATGAGATTCACAAGGACCCTCAAAATGCAAACCTGCAGTATGAAAGGGGGCCATACTCCCCCAGTCAGAAGCTGTTACAGTGTTCACTAATTCTTAGATGTTTTAGATTCTTTGTGACGTTTTCCCTAGCCTGCCAACTTTACTTCTGTCTTGTCTGACTTGGGTACTCTGCAGCCTGATGTCATCTAAACTCTGATCTCATTCTGAGATTAGGTTATCTATTTTGCTGGATCCGCTGAAATGGGATCTTTGCCAGTTATTTCAGTGGAGCCAGGATTTCACCTCATGTCTCCTGGCCCATTTAACAGCATTCTGAACACGTTGAACTGGAGGAGGTAGGCAGATGGAACCGTGTGGCACCTCACATGAGGCCCTTGAGGCTGAGGAACAATTAGTGATCTCATGGATCTCTCTCAAACTAGGAGAGGCCCATTCTAGAGACCACAAGTGTGCCCGCAGTATCTCAGCAACCCTTCATCACCTCCATACAGCCGTGTCACATGACCTCAAATGTTCTTTGGAACTGAGAAAATAGAACTCCACTTGGATCAATGAGAAAGTGGAAAAATGAATTCTATATTAAATACTTTCCTTGTGGCTCTTCCTCCTTTTCCCCCATAAATCAGCAGAGGGACAAAGGGGCTTCACTTTAAAAATCTTCCAGCCCACTCCCACCACATTTTTATATTGCCCAGTCCTCTTGGCTAGGGACAATGAGGCTACAGGACCTTAATTCTTAACACTTACTGCCCTGTTGTGAGGTGCTGCATGACATGTCCTTTTCCCTTCATGTATAACTTCACCCACTCTGCAATATGAGGTGGAAAAAGCAAAAATTCATAGTTACAATGTTTTTAAAAACAAATATTTCTATTGCTGAGTCCTGGCCTCTCTCACTCTCAAATTCCCATCCTATAAATTAGCTGGGGGAAGTTCATGGTCTCTGTGTATATAATGTCTTCTGCAGTTTCCACAGTATGCATCCGATGAAGTGAGCTGTAGCTCACAAAAGCTTATGCTCAAATAAATTGGTTAGTCTCTAAGGTGCCACAAGTCCTCCTTTTCTTTTTGCGAATACAGACTAACACGGCTGTTACTCTGAAACCTGCATATCCTGTGACACCTATACGACAGCACACCTTTATAAGATAGCCAGGTATTTTAAGAAACTATCCAAATAAACTGAATGCAATTCTATCCTTCCTCTGTTAGAAGATGATCTCTTGAAAGAAGCTAGTTTTTGCTGAACACTTTAGACTGTCTTCTTTGTATTAAGAAATGAAAGTCATTGAAATGTTAAATATTTTAAGAGTTCTAAATTTCGTCTGTGAAGTGACATATTGATCTAGTTGATAAGGATTATTAATGCATCTTCAGGTATGCTTTCGTTGGAATGTAATTACATAGGTTGAAGAAACCTGGCTAAAAGCCAGTTTATTTTTCCTACACATCTTCAATAAGAATTGACAAATTACACATGATTTTTCCAAACATTTTCTTCTTTCTGTTTATGATTCAAATTTTATTTTGGAGGATGAATCTTTTTAATTTCTTCCTCTACCTGACCTTTTCCATCACTGCTTCATATAGTCACGAAACGTATCAGACAAAGGTACGTTTTCCAGTGTGAAACAAAGATTCATGTTGATGACTGAAATTTAATGACAATGAAAAAGGGGAGTTATGTTCCATGTGATTCTGTGCACAGTGATCAAAAGCCAATCTTATGCAATGACTACTCCTTCTGTATTTGATAAAGGGATCACTTTTATTCTTATTTTAATAAATAAGTTACATTAACAGCATACAGTATATAGAGTTGATTACATATGTAATTATTATGGTTGCTCTTTTGTTTAGTGAGAACTACGGTAATTGAAACAGATGTCTATGTTAACAGCATTGGCCCAGTTGATCCAATCAATATGGTAAGTCCTGATTGACTGAAAAATATGTTTGGATAAATAAGAAATACCACCACTTTTATTCAAATTATTGCCTTTAACTCCTCTAACTTTCATCCAATTATAGTGTGCCCCTGTAGTGTTAAAGAACATTTGTATTATGTTTTTAAATTGAATTATGATACCATTATGACAGAAGCTGAAGATTCTCTGTACTTGCCAGCAATTGCCATGTACATTGGCCAAAATGGACAGTCTCTATGCAAATAAATGGACACAAATCTGACATCAGGAACCATAACATTCAAAAACTAGTAGGAGAACACTTCAACTGCTCTGGCCACTCAGTAAAAGATTTAAGGGTGGCAATTTTGCAACAGAAAAGCTTCAAAAACAGACTCCAATGAGAAACTGCTGAGCTTGAATTAATATGCAAACTAGATACCATTAACTTGGGTTTGAATAGAGACTGGGAGTGGCTGGGTCATTACACACATTGAATCTATTTCCTTAAGTTAAGTATCCTCACACCTTCTTGTCAACTGTCTAAATGGGCCAACTTGATTATCACTACAAAAGTTTTTTTCTCCTGCTGATAATAGTGCATCTTAACTAATTAGCCTCTCACAGTTTGTATGGTAACTTCCAACTTATCTGTGTATATATATATATGTTCCATTCTATGAATTTGATGAAGTGGGCTGTAGCCCATGAAAGCTTATGCTCTAATAAATTTGTTAGTCTCTAAGGTGCCACAAGTACTCCTGTTCTTTTTATCTAAACACAAGCTCTCAAAAAGCAGGAAATGTATGCATTGCTTACATACCAAGGTAATAGGTGCCTTAGAAAAACCTAAAGTAGACAGTATGACCTATGGCCAAGGATATACGTTCTACCCTAACAGCCTTACAAGCCCAAGGCCTCTGGCATGAACTGCAGATACTGTCGGGGAGTCACTGTCTCTGACTGGGCTATATGGGAAAGAATAAGTGAAAAGCCTCTGAGAGGGGAGAGCAGAGGAGCAATGGGGTAGTGGAAAGCTATCAGATCTCCACGCTCCCTGTAGCAAGCTTCTGCAACCCCATCTGTCTGCCTATTGTGGCCTCCTTTCACCTCCTCTCCCGACACCTAGTTTCCCTTGGCAGTCCCTGAAACAGTTCACTGTGGCAACGGCATATGTGGCTAAGCAGCCACCTGTCCAAGGGTGTAGCAAATAGTAGCCTCTTCCATCAGACACCAGCATCAGTGGACAGCAATCCAATTTCAGTTGTTGGGTTTAGTGTGCAGATGCTGGGTGTAGTGTTGGTGCCTGTAATATACAGGAGGTCAGAATAGATGGCCTGGTGTCCCTTCTAGCCTCAGACTGCATGTCTTTAATATCTCTTCCTCCCCATTCTGTATTTGTTCATCTTTCAGTGCTCTTATTGGGCCACATTGTGATAGGTGCTTGCTACCAGTTCTATACTATTTCACACCATGAGCAGTCCCACTGCAGTCAGTAGGGCTACTTAGTGGAGCAAGGTGCTAGTTAGTGGAGTAAGAGTATTACAGTCTGGCCCTGAAGAAATCGCCTGTGTTAACGTTGTACCTTTTCTACTTTGGGCCCAGACTGTGATCTTCTTACTCGTACTGTTGAGCAGTTACTAACTAGAGTACTCCCATTGAAGTCAGTGCAACTGTTCATGTGAATAACTGCTGACCAGTGTAAAGACAGGTGGAGAGAGTGTTGCAATTTGGCCCATGTCAACTATAGCTTCACTTATTTATATGAAATACATTAAAATCACCATCCTCTTTGGTTTCTGAAATATACTAATGGTGTATGGCTTTGAGTCAGTTATCATGCATTTCATAAAAAATAAAGCTTATTATGAAAGGAGAAACTACTGATGCTGGAGACAGACAAATCCACCCCTCACCCCACCAAAAAAAAATCAAAGTCCTTTTGTTCCCCATACATTTTTAAAATCAAGAGAGAACTAAATATCACAGATATGGAAGAACTGTAACCAGAAGTTTAGAAAGACATCCGTAAGGCATCAAATTCCACATCCTGTTCTTAACACCAGTGTTTCATATTCAATTAGTTCCTGTAAATATTCATAGAATTCTCTTTCCTATCAAGTGTTGCACATTTATTAGGGAAGGTGATTTTGCTAGAATTCAGATACTTATGCCAAATAAAGGTCATTTAATTTCAAAACCTTTCACTTTCCAAACTGGTGATATTTTACAGGTAAGAATCTTTTTCAATAAAATATTTCACTTTCTTTGCATATCACTTAGTCATAAGTGGAACATTGGGTGCTAAAGATATATTACTTTGAAAATTACATTAAGAGCTTCAAATATGAGCAAATAAGTACAGTGTGGAAGTTTAATACTGGCTTTATTTTCTCTCATGTGGCCTGGTATATTGATCATCCATAAGCCTTTGTCTTTTGGGTTTCTTGCATAACTTTACATAAATATATAATTCAATCAAACTTTTACATCCTCAGTGAAATAGAGAAATATACATCTAAAAATGTGCAGTTGTAAAAAAAAAAAAGGGGGGGGGGGAAACATACGTTGTTATAATAAAAAGTATAAAACTGGGAAAATGCAGAGGACTGTGTTAGCAACCTGACAGCGGGCAACACTGTTTCACAAGTATGTAACCCACATCTATTCTGTGGTGCTTTGTCTCCCTCCATTGGTGGCTGAGGTTGATAAGCCTGCTATAACTTTACCTAAGAGAGGTGGCTCTTTCAGTGCAGACAACAGAGGCTCATTGTTTCAGGTCCAAAGGTCACAGGTTTGATCCCCGCTGCCAATGACCCACCCAGGGACATTACATTGCAAGAATATTTACACAACTTTATCTGAGTTGCTGTAATGTCTCCCATAATGTTTTATCTGGCGTAAATAAAACAAAATATAACAATCTTGATTTTTTTTAGCTGTTACTACCTTTTCTCTCTCTTTATCTGCCACTGTTCTTCTTTCATGCCCCTTTTTCTCTCTTTCCTTCTATCCTAAAACCAATAAAATGCTTAGTTTCCCTCTCTTAGTTTCTCCATTCTCCATCTCCTTACTCAAACATCTCATTCATTGTCACTCCATACACCAGGCCATGATTAGATAAAGAGGATATCTCTGCTCCTGGGCTAGGTTGATTTCAATGTGAAGGAAGACTCTAAGGTGCTGGGTTGAAGACAAGGCTCCACTCTGTACTCTCACGGCATCTGTTGGCTTTTTTGTCAGCCTCTGCTATGCAGTGAGTGGCAGACTTCACTTCTGTTAGGAAGGAGTTACCAGGGAGGCAGATTTCTCTTTCAATTACTTATTTCAAGTTAAACACCCAAAATTCTACAGCTTTTTCAGCCAGTAAATCTCCAGGTTTGGGGGCTAATATGCTGCAGTTAGAGCGATGTTTGGAGGATGCTTTCTAAAAAAAATACTTTGTAGCTTTGAAGTGTACAATCCATATTTGAATTGATAAGATGTTGTTATAGCCGCTGAAAAAGGATGGTAGTACCTTATCTTCTAAAGCCTATTAAAGTGCTTTTGGTATTTAGCGCCCAGGAAAATGGGCTGATCATTGACCACAAGAAACACCAAGCTGAGCTGCATGTAGCATGCCGGTTGTGCTCAGTGGTGTAAAATATGTGAATTCAATAAAATTGGACAATTTTTCAAAACCTTCTGTAACTTAGTGGTACACAGATGTAAAGATCACACAATTGAAGAAATTGCACCTCTTCCATATATACATGTATTGTTACATGTAACACATTATATTACTACCCTAAAGAGATTAAAGCAAAATAACTTTTGTCTCTTTTCTAGTCTGTACATTTTGACAACAGTTTGTATATCATCAGTTTCATTGTTTCCACTGTATAAGCAATTAGTCTACTCTGCAAAGCAAAAGGGGGAGGGCGGGGGTGCGGGGTTGTAATATTTTAAAATCATTATTGTAAAACCACCAAAATTGGAAGGCATAATTCATGACAATATTTATAATTAACTTATTTTAGAAACTTGTGGTGTCCTTCTATTATTTAGTCTGCTCGTACAACACAATATAGTCAGAAACAGCTTCTTTGTAACAGAATATAACACTGAAGTGTTATGTCACATGATCCGCTGTTTCTGAACTAGTTTGAAAGAAGAATGTATATTATGAAGAGGAAACCAATTACCTTTCTGATTTTAGCCTTCGTCCCCCAGTGCTACCTGATGAACACACTTATACTTGCATGAAAAAAGAGGCTTAAGTGTATGTGAGATATTTGGTAGAATTTGTCTTTGATTGCACCATTTTGTAGATGTTGGCTTCCAGGATTTAATTTACAAAAGTTCTACACAAATTTTAAATGGTGTGGACATGATAATCATTCTCTTGTGCCTATGGCTGTGAGTATCTACAGACACCAGGTGCTTGAGTAAATATTTTCCATGTACAGTACTGGTACAATTCTGTCTAGTCTTTGGCATCATACAGTAGCCACACAAGATATGGCTAAGAGCATTTTGAATGACCAATGCCCTGGTTACAGCAGTAAATTCTGCTGAGGCACAGGTTCTAGCAGCATAGAACTTAGGCCCAGATACACGATGAGTTTCCAGTTCTCATCCTTCTGCCTTTTCTTAACCATGTTCTAATATCTGCTGTTGCGCATAAGTACCAAATTCTGCTAATGCTATACAATACCATATGGCCCTCTTCATAGCCTTCACTCCTCTCTCCTTCTTCTATCCAACTTGCTCCCCACACAGACAGGCTACTTGGCTGCACTGTGGTAATTTTTTGTGTGATTTCAGATCAGCCCCTCTCTCTGGTGATCTGTAGGACAGACTCACTATTTTTAATTTCTTGTACCATTTGTAATACTTTCTGAGCTATCCCCTACATTGTCAATTAGACAGTAATATATCAAAAATACCCCTGTCCATTATGACTACTCCCTAGCCTTCCTGTGCAAATATTGCCTTGTGATGTTGTGTTTCAACTGTGAGAATCATTGTACCAAACTTAATTTCTCTCTATTAAGTTTTCACATTATCATGCAATAGTTACTTTACAGTTCATCTTGCCTAACTAACATTTAACATACACTTTGAGATCCTTAGAAGAAAGCCTGTGTTTATGCCATCATGTACACAAACTACACTGGTCAAGAAGTAGTGATTTCTCATTGTAGTTGCATTTGTGCACCATAGATGCTTACAGTGAGTACACTATATTTTGATTTCTTTTTCTTTGCTTATTACTTTTGGTTGAGTCTTACACGTTCTTATTACCATGTTTTGTTTTAGATGCTGTGGAAAGTGCATCAGTGACATTTTAGTTCAAACAGTTTTGGTTTTTTTGCTTTTTTGTTGGTTTGGCATAAAATAATTTATTGAGGTTTCAGTTTTTTGAAGTATCAATAAATATCTCTGTACATCATAGATCAAATCTCATTTTAATAGAGGTTAGTTCAGAATGAATTTTGAAGCATTTTTGAGATTTTACAGCATAATTGAATTTGTGCAATTTGTTCCCTTAAAATTTGCACCCACATCTTTGTGCCTTCTGCTCAATTATGGATGATTGGGCTGCTTGAGTCTCTCTAGTTACATTATAGTGGGTGTAACTCAAGAAGTCAGAGGTTCAGCAAGGGAACTCCTGTGTGTTTTAAAACAAATAAATAAAATCCAAACTCTCACGTGCCATAACTGCAGGAAGTACCCTAATAAATATTTCAGGTAGACAAATAATTAACTGGCATGATATTTATTAGTAGTCTCTAATTATACAGAAGAGTCAAAATAACTCTTATTATTTATTTATACAACCACTTATCTGTTTTTCACATTCATAATGACCCAGATTAGTATGTACACCAGATGTAACAACAAAGAATATGAATTTATCTGCTGTATTATTACAATTTAGGGAGTCACACATACTTTTTCCTATACACCTCTTGTAAACATGTCATTGCAGTATTATTTCCATTAGTCTGGCATATGTTCACATGACAGCCTATAGTAAGATCTGTTAATGGGAATGATCTGATTGGTTTAAAGTTTCCAGCCGTTGATGAAACTGTGTTCTGTTCAATAAAGTTCCTATAAGCCCCGGCTGCCTCTCCTCCCCATCAACACAATATCAAAAATGTCAGATTTATAGGTCAAAATCTATTGCAACTCATTGGGCTCCCCAGATGTGTCCTTAGGGTCCTAAGGAAATAACCAAAAGTGTTTGCTGAAACAAATAATTTAATTTCAGCTTCAGTCCCAGGCATGGGTATCTGTTGTTGATGAATCCATTGCTGAGCCTGAAACAGTTCCCATAGTTTTAAAAACAGGGGGCTTTAAAATAACTTACCAAAGAGAGCAGCCACATTTTAGAACTTTTGTTAGAGTAGCTATAAATGAAAGTCTGCTAAATATTTTAATACTGGAGATCTTGCTTAAAAGCCCTTGTTTGACATGCAGGTAGAGGGTGTGTGTGTGTGTGTGTGTGTGAGAGAGAGAGAGAGAGAGAGAGAGAAAATAAGTGCTCAGGGACAGTATGCTGGTGATAAAACAGCTAATGCTGACAGCTTTATTCCATGCATTCCTGCCTCTTAGATCATATTTTCACTATTTTGTATTTGACTGCCTTGATCGCCTAACCCTTTTATCCCCACACCAAACTGTGTCTGTGGAATTTAGTAATATCTCTCCTTATTGATAAGGTCAGAATGCCAGTATATTTTCTTTAACTTTCCTGAAGAAGAATAAAAAAAATTCCTCTATTTTTCTGGAAATCTCTTGCTGAAAACGCTTTCTTTCTGTTTAAGTCTTCAGCCAGAATCAACCCAAGAGGGCAATGACCTCTAGACAGAACTGAGCTGATATGAATCAAATGGGTTTTCTTCTTCATCTCTGCAACTTGTTTGAAGCAAGCTGCACTGCAGACCTTTGCTGAATCTTCATCTCAGACTTTGGCTGAAGCAAGTCTTATGCTATTTCTTGGACTTTTGGTTTAGGGAAATATGGTTGCATTTGTATTTGTCCCATAAAGAATCAGGACATTTTTACTCTTAATTTCCTGTTTTCCATATAAAATACGCTCCAGTTAGCACATCGCCACTAGCATGTCAGACCCACTTTGCGGCACATTACTCTTTAATACACCCTTGTATTGTGGAATAGAAAATCAGTTATGAGACTACTAGAAAAACATTAAGAAACAGTTTCCTTTTTTGATGGATTTTACTTACTCTTTGAAGTCACTGTACTCCTCAGCATGTTGGAATGACACATGGTTTCCATCACAATGATTGTAGTTAGGCCTTAGAATCGATGTTGTTGTTCCAGATGCAACAGCTGGTTTACAACCTGTGCAATAACTTTTGCAGAATTAGTTACATCCACGTAGAACATCAGAGAGCATGGTCTGTTTCCTTTTCTCAAGGCCTTCCAACAAAAAGTCAAGTGTCTAGCTGTACTTGAATGCTGACTATGCATGTTTTTTCATTTGCTGTTTGAAATTGTGACAGATCTCAGGAATTGTCTTATTTAAATAGCATGTAGTGACTGTTCCTGATTTTCTTAGTGCAGTTACTTTTTATTATTGATTGATTTTTTTCATTGGCACTACTCAGCTGAGTAATTGCTCAACCATTCACAATCTGGCTGTCTGATGGTCATCCATCACTATTCATTATTTTCTCCATTTTGAATTATGTCACAGTGCTGGAGAATAATATTTGTGCCACAGTTGAAAAGAGATGGAGAAAAATTGAGGTAAGCTTTAAATAATTAGGCAGGCTAGCTCTTTATTCAAGTTATGGGAGAGCAGAGTTCTAAAGAGTTCAGTGTCTAATCAAATGGCTAACATATGTCATGGTCATTGAACCCTAGGTATAATTTGAGGCTAAGTGTGAATGAACAAACATTTTGCTGTGGCCATAGATTAAATCGGTTTTAGTTTGCATGGCTATTTTATCACTTGTTTCATTTCAAAGAGAAAGCAGTAAACCATTTTTATTTTAACAATGTGGCACTGAAAGGCAAAAGGTTTGATAAAAGACTAATGGAAGAAGTGATAGAATTGTTAAATGTAACTTTCTGTACCAAAACAAGAGAGATTAAATAATCATCTGGAGAGAGATGCTGCAGTACAGGAGTATACCATTTTATAAATCTAAAATACTGTTCTGCTGGGTGGTATAGAAGTAAACTATTAGTTTCTACACACACTATGACCTTCAATCATCTGGTTGTGGCCAGCACTGCAGACAGGATACTGGACTAGAAGGATGTTGGGTCTGATTTAGATCGTAGGAACTGCCACACTTATTCATCAAATTTTAGGAGCCACACTTCTCCCTCTTGTAGAGAAATTACAGGTCCTTCAGGAAACAGGGAATGAAATCGGTAGCGGTTTCATCTTCTAGAATTCATGAATCCACTAAGATCAGTGCAGATATAAAGCCAACACCAGAGGCAGGATCTTTCTCTGGTCTTTCTCTTCCTACCTCTCTTTAGCACAGCCTTCAGTACTGGCTGTTGAACCCAAAAACCTCTTGAAAGTGTCAGTCAGCTGTGCAGAGGGGCTCTGTAGGAAAGTAATGCAGCCAGAGAATATATTATGGATCCTCACGAATAGCAGTCTTTCCGTGCAGATGAGGAAAGATAAGAATGCTTTGGAGGTGGCAGAGAAAGGGAGTGAGTTGCATGTGGAGGGCCCCCCTCTGACATCCTTTCTCACGGATCCATAGAATTGGGTCCAATGTTGCACAGCAGTGAACTATTCAGCAACAGATTATTAATTTTGTTGTATTATATTTTATGCATTAAGTTGTATTTGAACGGTGATAAATGCTGCATGCAAGGTGTTAGCAAATATACGACTATGTCTAGAACTCGTATTCAGAGCTAAAATGTAAGATAATATAAGTAGCTGGCTTGGTTCCCTTGCTGGAATTCCTGTTTTCCTTCAAAATCTTCTAGTAGTTTTTCTTCCTTTTTAACCTAAATTTGTTGGGGTGGTAAGTGTTCTGCGGCTGTGTGAAATTTTCCTGCTCTGGTGGGTTTGACAGTAATGTTACTTTGACATATTTCTTGTTTGCAGTTCTACTGTGAAAAGTGAATATTTAAAATGCCACCTTCTCACTCTCCTGATCTGCTCCTGTTGTATATTGAAAACATCATCTGTTGACTTCACTCACCTAGTGACTACTTTTTACTCCTGTTAATGCTGCAGAGGTAGCTCTAGGAGAGGGAGCTGGTGCCTGTTCTTTTCTTATGTGTCTTCAAAAGAATTACTTACTCAGTTTCAATTAAACTTGTGCAGCCCATTGAAGTCACTTGAGGGCGGTGGGGAAGTTCTCCACTGCACTGTGTTTTGTGTGATCATTTACACAAGTGCAGAGTTAGTGCCAAAGGCTGCCTGTCATTCTGACTTGGTAGCATTTTGCATCCACTTTGAATTCCTGTAGCTGACTACACAAAGCACAGGCAAATGGAGAGTCAGGCTTTGTTTTGAAGGCAACATTTAAAGACAAAGGGGTTGCACAAATATAACCGATGGCCTAATTTGACCTGTGGAACCACAACTGCTGGTGATAGTAGCTGTCAGGAAATAAATTAGACTCTTAGATCCAGTTGATCCCAGGTCAGTCTGCATGATTAGCAGTTACAGGCCCCCCAGTCTCCTCCCTCCCACCTTTTTCCTTATACACGGATGATTTTTGAACTGGAAATCACTCAAGGACAATAAGCAAAGCTCCACAGTGCCTTATTGGCAGAGTGATTTTTCAGAAAACAGAGACACTTCAAATTGTAATTGTGTTTAAAGTCTTTGCAATTTCTGACAAGATTGTGGATATGACTGAGACTTGTTTCACCCCGTGTAAGGGGCCATATAGCTACTCCACCCAGGAGCAACCCAGGAAAAGAACAGTGATACAGATGATAATAATTCCTTCCCTGGTCTCCCCCACCTTGATTCAGAAGGTCAGTAAGTTTTACCGCTATGCCATCCTCATGCTAGCTCAGCTGTGCAGGTTGGCATATGGGGCAAGATGGAGGGAAGAGAGTAGGGGCAGGGCATTCTCCACACATGTAGACCCGTAGAACCCTTCACAGGGTGAGGGAGTGGGTCTGTCCTTCTATTCCCTTTTTCCCATTCATGACATAAAAGGGCAAGTCACTATCTTGCCCTGTATCAGTTATGTAACATCTTTAAACTGTTATAGACCTAACTTGTTCCAAGTGTGTTATATTACAATTGTTCAGCTGATATTTTGTTTTCCCCCTGGGCTCTTTTCCTACCTCTCTTTTCTGTGTTTTCTTCCATTCATCCCACTCGCCCGGAATCCTCTCCTTGGTTTGCCTGCCTTGTCATCTCTCCCACAACAAGGCACTTCTGAAAACATATATCAAAGTTCAGGGCAACTGCACTTGTATTCCCCTCCATGGTCCCTCAAGAGCACTGACTCTAGGCTCCTGGTTCCTCAGCAGTCACCTCTCTTGGGCAGTGACCCACATTTCATTCCCTCCTCAACAAGGTTTTTTCCAGGCTGCACAGTTCCCTGACTGTGTTGTGATGTCCACAGCAAGCAGGCATCTGCACTTTGCTTTCTCCTCAAGGCTATGAACAGCATAATTGCCAGCAGTTATAAGTTGCCCCAAAGTCCTTTATAAGCAAGCAAATTTATTCTTAAGGTGAAAGCATTGTACAGAAATCCTATTAAAAACAATAAAAGAACCTACACACATGCAACTGAACTTACCAAAGATCACACCCAGACTCCAACAAGGGCTCTGGTCAGAGTCAGTCCTGCAAACTCCACAAAGGAGTTTTTCTGTGATTACAACAGCCTTAGCTCAGAAAGCCATTGCGCCATTATTAAACACAGTCTTTTGAAGTTCATATCACTTCCAACTGTTTGCACAGCATCTTCACCCCAGAGAGGTTACATACAATCCCAGTCCACAGGCATACATAACCTTTGCATATGGTACAATGGACTCCAAAGATACTTAAATTTAACTCAGTAAGGGTTTTTTTAGAAAATTGCCATATCTGCCACAACATACTTAATCAAAACGACCTTCAAACCCTAGTTCTCCCCTCAATGAAGTGTGACCTTTTTCTTTTTTATATAGGCAGCTAAACAAATGAAAACAGCCAGCAGTTGAAGAGTAGGATTAGCAATATGTGCCAAACGTCATGATTCAATCATATGCCTTTTTCCTCCACCCTAGGGTGCAAAAGCAACGTTTGAAAATTAGGAAGTGCCAGAATTAAGACTGCCTATGCAACGTTAATTCTGTTCCCTGCATGCATTCTGATACAATCTTTAATTATATGATCACATACTATTTTTCCACCTGTCCCCCTGCTTCATTCAATGCACAGGATGGACAGTGCTCAGGGAATGAGACAGCTGCTCCATATTTTTATCATCATCATTCAATTAGTGATCCCTGCCATATTTACTGTACCCCATCCAAAACCTGCACTGAATACTGAATCATTCATTTCCTTGTAGTCTTTTCTATGGCACTCATTGCTTTTGTCCCTGAGTGTTTCACAAACATTAAATTTAATCTTAACAACCTTCCAGGAAACAAGTATTATTATCCCCATTTTGCAGAGGGGGAAACTAAAACTAAGACAGTGACTTTCCTGAGGCAGTGAATCAGCAGCATCTCTTATTGATCTTTTGTTTTATGTTATTAGATACAGGAGGGGGCAGATCTCTAGCTGGTGTCAATTGGCAATGGCTCTATTGACTTCAGTGAAACGATGGCTAGTTTACACCCACTGAAGATCTGGCCCAAGGTTTTTATTTAACAAGTATTGTTTCCTTCTTCCTTCTTTCCTTTCTTTCTTTTTTGTAAAATCTGGCTGATTTTTATGTTGCTGGAAACACATTGAACTGAACATATTTTGGGTATATTAATTTCTTAGAAAACAAAGACATTAGTACCTCTGCAGTCAGTTTTACTTTTATATGACTGACATTGTATCTTGTTTTCTGAAGAGACCAACATTTAGAGGCGGTATTTGAGTGACCCAGGTCAAATAATTGAGCACTACACATAAGTGGAGTCCACTGTAATTGATAATACCTTCCTTTCTCATGGCATTGAATTCTATGCAAGACAATTTATATTATATAATAGGGCAGATTGCCCCTCCAAGTTAAAACTGTGGTGATTCCCCCACCCCAGGAAATGGTGTGTTGTTCCCCTCCGTGTCAAAACTAGCACCTCTACAAGAGACCAAAGCCAGCTGCATGAAGACCCTGTGCCCCTACACAGGGTCAGCCCCTCCGGTCACACTCCCCATGGCTACAGCTGTCCCTGGGACAAGGATAGAGAGCTGTGTGGAAAGGTACACCTCTACCCTGGCCTTCCAAGTCATCTTGTTCCCCAGAGCAGACCCTGAATGCACTGAAAGCCTGTGCAAGGTCTCTGTGGAGAAAGAAACATTGTTGCAGACACTTCCATTCATGGATGGTCCCTTCCCCGTGGGTCTCAAGGGCCTAATATGGCCCTATGTCAGTAACAGAACTCTCTTCAGAGGAGATGGTGTCAAGTTGCTCCTTTGTCTTAAGTGCAGAGCAGCCCTGAGGGATTTCTGAAGAACAAGTCTAACACAGCCATAAAAATTTCTCCCCTCCCACGCTGTACAGTTATTACTGTCATATGTAGATGCAGACTGAATTGTCTAATGAGAATCCTAGTTTCTTATTACCATTCTTCTGTTCTGGACCTAAAATATCTATTAGGGAAATTAGCTTTCCATCAAGATAAGATGTTACCTACAGCCTAAAATGGATGTGTGGTTTTCTTTAACAAAGTTTCCTTCCTACTGTGAACTTCTGGAGTTGTCCTCCCGACTCCTTATGCAGTTCATGATCAAAATTTACATGGCAAATGGTGAGGTTTCCTTGGCTGCATGTTCATGAATTTTTCAAAATGTGTTTATCTTGACTGGTAGACAAATTCCATATTTTTTGTCATGAGACATTCATGGAAATGTTGAAAAATGACCCCATTTTACCCATGGGAAAACTTGTCACAAAATGGTCAAGATAATTTAAAAAACAACAACAACCAGGCCTACAAACTCTGGTCTAACCAAGTTATGCTTGGTGAAAGAGTAGCTCTATTTGCATTGTGAACCTTCGGGCTGCTCTAGCTCACATTTAGGTACCTATGGTCCCAAGTGGCTGTTCTGGCAACTGATTTAGGGATGCTCCAGTCATGTCCCCCATTCCTCAGTTACTCCTTTTATATCAGAGGCTAGAAGTGCTGTACACTCCTCAAGCAGTGCAAAGGAGTCCATAGCAGAATGAAGGAGCTCACCTTAAGTTTAACTTTTAAAAAAGTATATTTGGCATATTGGCTTTGGTTGTTTGTGTGTAAATATAAAAAACATATGGTTTCTCTTTTTCTAGGAATACACCATAGATATAATTTTTGCCCAGACTTGGTATGATAGTCGCCTAAAGTTTAACAGCTCAATGAAAGTGCTTATGCTTAATAGCAATATGGTTGGAAAAATTTGGATTCCAGACACTTTCTTCCGGAACTCAAGAAAATCTGATGCTCATTGGATCACAACTCCAAATCGTTTGCTTCGAATCTGGAGTGATGGACGAGTATTGTATACTCTGAGGTAAGGGCTCATGAACTGGATGCAAAGGCGCTCTTCATTAATATTTTCACTCATTGTTATATTCTGCAATCCATTACAATTAAACCTATTGATTTTACAACTTTAATAACAATTGCAACTGGCAGAAATAAATGAATTATCATTACTAATATTGTGAATGGGACTTTGAAAGAATTATAGTAAGAAGTAACTTCCAGGCCCCTTTCGGTTTCAAAGTTCAGAGGCTCAGAAACAAACGTGGAGATGAATAAGTTGTGGCTTAGTCAAGTGGAACATAAAATATATGCTGTTGTAATGTACTGCTCAACAAGAAATTAAATAGGAGCAGGGGGCAGATTTGTTTTATTTAGGTACAAGAAGACAGTAAAGATAAATAAGATTAATGTAATGTGACAAGCCAATACCGTAATTTGTGTTTAACTCTTCAAGTGTCACAATTCCAGCTGTACACTGGACAGCAGACTCACTGGACTGAATTGAACTCTTAACTGTCCCCTATAGCTATTTTGCACAAAATTATATTTGAATAAAAGAAAGCACTCAGTTAAAATATTAGTCAAAAATACTTTATTTATATATATGGGGTAGGAGTGCCCATTATGGGAAATAGTTGTTTGCCCGTATAGGAAAGTATCCTGTAATAATCCTTTAGAAGGAAAAATAATCTAACATAATTTAAAAGGACACTGTTAACTTGATTTTTTAAAATGTCGTATTTTGAAGAGTGCAGTTTTCTGATAGAGCCTTCTGGTGGAGCCCTCTTTAAAGAGTATATCCTCTTTTGCAGAATTTCCTGTATAGAGTTTTATGCTCATCTGCTAATGTTTAAAATGTTTGTTAGCTTTTTTGAGCACCACCACCAAACCTGCTCAGACCCATTTCTTCTACTGTCTTCCAGCCAGCTTGCTGCCTGTCCAGTTGCAGTTCCAGGTTTGCTGCTGCTGTTTCTGGTTAATATTCTTTTAGAAGGCCTAGGGAAGAGCACTCATGTAAGCTGTCCACGAGCAGTGGATGAGAGTGATGTCACCAAGCTAGAGTATGAGACAGGAACTGTAATCAACCTTCAACAAAACCCAGTGCTGTCCAATGTACACGTTTGTATCAGGGAAAAAGATGGCCTGAATTTGGCCTAAAGTGGAAGTAAATGGAGAAAAGCAAAGTTCATATGATAGCGAATGATGGAGCAACAACAGGATCTGACAACACATCACGCCATTTGGCTACAATTACCCCTATTGGTCTTCACCACTTCCCTTTTGGCACTTTATGGAGCAGGATTGGCACTTCTTCACCCTCAACTTCATAGGCAGACTGATTTTCTGCCTCCCCTGAAATTGGTCAGCTGATCTCTTCAAGACACCCATCTGTGATCCCAAACCTAATTTGGGTTGTCTTAAATAAAAGCTGATTTTATTGGTTAACTATCCAAAAAGGACAAATAACAGAAAAGAAAACACAGGGAATAAATGCATGTACTGTAGTTGGCTACTTAAAAAAAAGCAAACAAACAAACAAAAAAACCACATCACGCAGTGGATACAAAACTTTCAAATTGAAATATAGTATGTTTTCTGCAGCATGGTAGAAGTCCTTTCCTTCTTGCATCCTGAAGTCTATCCATCTGTCTCAACTGGTCAGATCAGATTTCCAGAAAGGCCCCAAAGAAGTGTGTATATAAAATAGCAACTTGCTTCATAGTCCTATTTTGCTTGCCAGCTTCTCCCCCAGCACTCCTCCAAAAACACAGGGATATTTAAGCATGGTATTACTCTCAGAAATCAGTTTACTTGACTCCTATCAAAAAGAAGGGGAGATTTAATTGCACAAATAGCAGTTAGGTGCCTAATTCCCAGTGGAAGTTAATGGGAGCTGGGTGCCTAACTTGTGCCTTTGAAAGTTTTCTGCATAGATGTAGGGTATAATTTTCAAAAGCCCCTAAATGACTCAGCAGCCTAACTCTTATTTTCTGGAGTTATTTAGGGCACATTTAGGGCACTTATCTTCTTGACAATATTACTCCTGGGCATCTTCTCTTTAAGAGCCTGATCTTCCTAATTACATTGGGGGGAGGGATAGCTCAATGGTTTGAGCATTGGCCTGCTAAAGCCAGGGTTGTGAGCTCAATCCTTGAGGGGGCCATTTAGGGATTGGGGCAAAAATTGGGGATTGGTCCTGCTTTGAGCAGGGGGTTGGACTAGATGACCTCCTGAGGTCCTTTCCAACCCTGATATTCTATGTTTCTATTAGTACCACTAGCTTCATTGAAACTACCTACATGAGTAAGATCTGCAGGATGGGGCCCTATGTACACAATTCCACTCTTGCACATCTAGACATCAGGCATAATGATTCTGAATCCCATGTTAAGAGAAGCCATTAGAGTAGGTTATTAGGTGTCTAATATATAACCATCTATCAATGGCTTTCACATAAAGAACATGTGGTTTAAGACTTCCAGAGCGTGCAGTGGAGGGAGCACAGCTCCGGCTCCTCTGCTAATGCTGGTGGAGAGCTCTCCCAGTCTTGGGTAAGTGGCACTTTTCTACAACTCCCCCTCCTCTTTGGTTAGTGAGGGGAGAACTGCTCCTCCTATTTTAATCAGCTCATACTAGTGAAGAGCTGAAAGGACACAAAAATAGAATGGCATACTTGATATACCTTGTGGGTAGCATAACTGGTCATGCAAACTAGCATGACCAGACACACGGGTCTTCAAGTAGTATTTGGCGCTTACGAAAGCTTATGCTCAAATAAATTGGTTAGTCTCTAAGGTGCCACAAGTACTCCTTTTCTTTTTGTGAATACAGACTAACACTGCTGCTACTCTGAAACCTGTTATTTGGTGATGGATACCATTCTTTAGAAATGATATTGAATACTTTTTGTACATGGTCAGTTACCTATCCCTAATACACATTCACTGGCCAAAACGACTTGCATATACTCTAATATGTAGTACAAAGGGTCTAGGTGCTTGAACATAACCTCACTCATAAAACTTTTTCTTCTAATTAGGTTGACAATTAATGCTGAATGTTATCTTCAGCTTCATAACTTTCCTATGGATGAGCATTCCTGTCCTCTGGAGTTTTCAAGCTGTAGGTGGTAAAATACTTCATAATTTTATTTTCTATTATTTAAATTCAGACACTGTTGATTGATAGGCTGCAAAGCAGCAGGTCCGTGATTGCACATTAAATTCTTGCAGAACAGAAAACAATTAGCTGTTTATAGTTTGCTTAGTCTTCTCTTGAATTGAATGAAGGATGTTACACTTCATTTCACTGCAACTTTAAAAGGTTAAAAATAATCCTACCACTTAGGGGCCTGATACAAAGCCCACTGGAGTCAACAGCTATCTGCTCATTGACTTCTTGGCGCTTTGGATCAGATCTTAGGAGAGGAAGAAATATATATAATCTGCACAATTTACCAGCGTTTAAGTGACTACATGTAGTATATTTAACAGTATAAAATTACAGGATCAGGTCACAAAAAAGTAACACTTAATCACCACAACTAGGCCCACTGTATAAAAGGATTAAGGCCTGTTTTACAGTGCCCTCCTCCTACCAGACCTAGTTTGGCTCTTGCTGAGTCACTCACTTCCTGGGTTAATTCTAACTAAACTCTCAAGGAATTCATGGAAGCAGTTTCCAGCAGGGTTAGTTGTTTGATCTAAGCTTTCTTAGCAAACAAAAACAAAACCTTGCAGACTCTTCCCTCAAATGTCTGTGCAGGCTGAGTCATCCCTTCCCCAAGTCTGTTCTTTGCACCGGTAACTCCAGTGACCAAAGTTTCCTTGCTCTAAGCTCAGAGCTTCAGCCTAAATGACTCCACATAGTATCCCTTCTGCCCATTTGGAGCAAATCATATCTGCAGTAGCTACAGTAGCAGTCCACTGGAAGCACTGTCCCTGGTCTCAGCTTTCTTGAGGGTATTGCAATCCCTGCCTCCATTTCCTGCTGCCCTCTTTTATAAGGGTCAGCTAACTAAGTTCCAGACCTTTCTCAGATGCAGAGAGTGGGGCTAATCATCCAGCTGCAGGCCTCTGCCCCCAGAGGAATACTATCCCTGATACCTTCACATACCCACCTGCCTTGAGTGGGCCTGTCATGGCACTTACCACAGGGCCTACTGTGTTCTTCAGTTCTTGAAAGCAAGCCTGTATTCCAATGGTCCTTCCTAGGCCAATATCTATTCTAAATTGAAAGGGTTGAAAGTCTAAGTACCAACTTGTCACATGGGCATTTGAGTCCTTTATGATTTGGAGCCATCTTAATGCCACATGGAAAGGGTGTTGCAAACAGATAACATCTCAGTGCCTTTACAGCCTAGTGTATGGCCAGGCATTCCTTCTCAAAGGACAGAGTACTGGGTTTCCTGGGCTAAGAGTTTTCTACTTATGTAAAGGGCAGGGTGCTCTTCTGCATGGAAACTTTGGGGTAGCACTGCATCTACAGTGTAATGCAAGGCGTCTGTTTGTAGGATGCATTCTCAAGTGAAATCGGGGCTATGGAACACTGGCTTGTTGTAGAGAATCTGCCTAATTTTCCAAAATGCTTGATCACGCTGGGGGGACCCCGTGACTTGTCCAGGGGCTGACTTTTTTAAAACCAAGTTGGTAAGAGATGCAGTTAATAGGGCAAAGTTGGGCACAAATCTTCTATAATACTCTGTTAGGTGTAGGAAGGCCCAGACCTGCTTTTTGATTCTTTGTTTGGGGGGTGTTTGCTAGGGCCTCAACTTTGTCAACTAGGCATCGTACCTTCTTGTTCCCTACTAGATGAAAAAAATATTTTTTTCCTTTCCCCACTTTGCAGTTCTTTGGGTTTGCTATTAAATGGGCTTCCTGTAGGGCCTGAAGGACAGCTGCTAGGTTCTGGAGGTGGGTGGGCCAGTCCCAACTGTATACCAGCCTCTCATCTAGGCAGGCCATGGCCTAGTGATGGTGGGACCATAAAACCTGATCCATTAGCTTATGACAAGTAGATGGAGCCTCATGCAACCTAAAAGGCATGGTAACAAATTGGAATAGGCCCACTGGGGTAGAAAAGGTTGTTTGTTGTTTTCCTTGGGAATCAAGAGCAAGGGGAATGTGCCAATAGCCCTTTTGTTAGATCTAATGTTGTTATAAAACAAGCTTCACCGAGACAATCTAGCAGATCATTGACTCGGGGCATCGGCTAGGTATCAAATTCAGAAATGGCATTTTTCTGATAGAAATCTATATCAAACTGAAGGCTCCCATTCAGCTTTAGTACTAGAACTACCAAAGTACACCAGGAGATACAGGAGTCCTTGATGACTCCCAATCTTAACATTTCCTGTACTTTCTGAATGAATGGGTTTTTCACCTTCTGGGATTTGATATGATTTCTGAATGGGCTTGGCCCCTAGCCCTATGTGGATGTAGTGAGGCACCATGGAGGTTTTCCCAGTAATAGGGAGAACACCTCCTTTTAAGATCTTAGGGTGTTGTTTATTTGCCTTTTCTGCCCATTAGACAGTCCCTTCCCAAGTGATACTTCCTCTATCCTAATTTTGGCTGAGGCACCAGATCCTCTTCTCCCTCCTCCAGGTGGATACAAGGCTTTCCTGTACCTTCCAGGGTTTTAACAGGTTTACATGATAAATATGCCTTGTTTTTTCTGGTCTGGGCTGTAAATTTCATAATCTGCGGGTCCCACCTGATGGAGTACTTCATATGGGTCCTGCCCTTTGGCCAAGAGCTCATATTCCCAGCTAGCAAGGAGCAGGGGCACTTGGTCTCCCAGTTGGAATTCCTTAGCTCTAGCCCCTTTATGATATTGCTGTGTCTAGGTCTGTTGGGCCTAAGAGAGGTTAGTTTGGGCAAAGAGGCACAAGAGTTCTTATCTTTCCCTCATTTAACTGACATATTGGAGGACACTGGTAGGTTGAGCTTCCTAAGACTCCCTAACTAAGTTCAACATTCCTTGAGGCTGTCTCCCTTAAAGAAGCTCAAAAGGAAAGAAGCCCATGGAGGTTTGTGGTACTTCTTGTATCGCAAACAACAAATATTAGGGGGAGCAGCTAGTGCCAGTGTTTGGCCTTGGTTCCCACAGGCTTGTTTAACGTATTCTTGAGGACCTTATTGAACCTCTCCACCTGACCATCAGCCTGAGGAAGATAAACTGCTGGAGTAGTCACACTTTCAACAGTGCCCAAACTTGTCACTCGATCAGTGACTACTTCCAATGGAAGCCCAGCTTAGGAAACCAGTTGGTGTAGCTCTCGCTCCAGGATGGAGGCAAAGGTGTTTCATAAGGGAATTGCCTCTGGATGTTGAGTGATATAGTCCACAAGAACCAAAATGAACTTGTGATATCTATCACTCTTTTACAGAGGGCCTATTATATCAATCCCTACCTGCTCACAGTGGGTTGTGATGAGGGTAGGGGGATGAGAGTGGCCTGGCCCTGACCCTTTGGGGCTCCTTTTGGTAATCAGGGCATGGCAAGCAGAAATCAGCTGCCTCTCTACATATCTCCAGTTAAAAGAATTGAGCTAACAATCTTTCTTGGGTTTTCACCTTACCCAGATGTCCAGCCATGGGAAGAGTATGGACTAGCCATAGGAACTCCTGCTTGGCAGATTTGGGGATTAGGAGTGGATCTCTGGGTTCTTTAGTTTATAGGTGTCTCTCTACCCAGTTCAGAATTTCATCCCATAATTCAAAGCAGGGAAACTGGTGAGAAGTGTGTTCAAAAGTAACTGTCGTGTTGGCAGCAGTGACTTGGCTGAAACCTTCCTGAAGTGTTTGGTCATCATCCTGAGCTGCCACAATATCAAAGGTGTCACTCAAGACACTGTAGTCTAAGATGGTAAGGGTATCTGCAGTGTCCATGGGTAAGTGATAACATACAGACTGTTGGGATGTTCCCCTCACAGAGTTTACCCTTTGGGAAGGTCCTTCTCCAAGCTCCATGGAGTCAGCTCCAGGATAGGCTTAGGCTTCTGCTTGATCCTGAGACTTCCCTGAATGTCTTTGTGAGCTCTGGGACCTTCACGAGACTTCAAAAAGATTGGATTGAGCAATAGATCCTAGCATCCTCAGAAGGGGTCTTTTCTTGAGGTAGGGGGTCTGAGTTGGAGGGAACTGATTCTCCTTCCAGGAGAGTCAGAAGACATTTCCAGTCACATCCCAGGATCACTATCCAGGGTAGGTGATCACCACTCTACCTGGAAGTGCCCTGACTGAGCTGCTAACTGCAAAACAAATGAGGCCATTGGGTATGTACAGATTTCTCCATGAATGCAGGAAATTCAGATGGATCACTCTGGATCCAGGGCTTTGGGTGAGACTAAGTCCCTTTGAAGTAGAGTTTGTCCACACCACAAGTCTATAAATCCCTCCACTCTGTTTGTCCCTATTTTTAGAGGGACCATGAAAAGCCTTGGGGTTGGTTTGGAGTCTCACCTGCTTAGCCAAAGAGGCACCCTAAAAAGCCATATTCCATCACAGGGAATTCCCGCCTAGGTTGCCCAGGTAACATATCGGGCCCTTCATGGGAGGGTGGTGGTGGTCCCTTGAAAGTCTGGGACCTTGGAGCCCCTATTCCTGGTGTGCCTGTGATGAGCATAAAGTTTCATTCGCTCAGGGCAGACTAGTACTATGACCCTCGGTGGTTTGGCAGGTTATTATCCCTTGAAACTGTTCTAAAGAGTGGCCAGCCCTCAGGGGGACTGTTTTTCCTACTCCTAGGCAATTTGGCCTCTAAGAACCTTTCAGTTGTCTCTAGTGACTTCTGAATGGATGTCAGGTAAAATGGTCAAACCCAGCTTTGAACACTATAGGGAGAATGTTCAGGTATTGTTGTAGGACAGTATTGTCCATAAGCTCCGCCACAGTCTTTGTCTCTGGGGTTAGCCATCAGGTAGCGGAGTCCTAAAGCTGTGGAGCTACTTGCCTGGGGGCATGCTCCCTTAAGGAATGGCTCTGGCTGAAATTTCTTTTGATAAGCCTCTGGATTTTGATAAGTCTGTTCCACTCATGCTCTGCCAGCTGGGCTTCCTGCAGGCATCACTGGGTGGCCAGAAGTGCCGTCGGGAACTTCCTTTCATTCTCTGCATGCTGTTGATTCACCATTATTTGGAGTATCTTCTCCATAGCCCTTCTTGATGGAAGGGGTTCAGGGCAGGCCCCTGTCTGGGCTCTACTTGTAAACAGATTGGGGCCTGTCTTAAAGCACCCTCCTCCTACCAGCATTGTTCTTGCTGAGTCACTCACTCCCTGCGTTAATTCTGTCTGAGCTCTCTCAGGGAATTCTGGGAAGCAGTTTCTAGCACAGTTAGTCATTTCATCTAAGCCTTGTTAACAAACAAAAGCAAAACCTTGCAGACTCTTCCCTCAAAAGTCTGTGCAGGCTGAGGAGTCCCTTCATGCCAGTCACTTCAGTAAGTAAAGTTTCCTTGCTCTTCCTTCTGTCCATTTGGAGCAATTTCTCTCCACAGTAGCTCCAGTAGCAGTCCATTGGGAGCACTGTTCCAGCCCCTCAGCTTTCTGGTGGGTGCTGCAGTCCCACCTCTCCATTTCCTGCTGCCTTCTTTTATAAGGGTCAGAGAATTAAGTTCCAGTACTTTATTAGGTGCAGTAGGTGGAGCAAATCAGCCAGCCAGCTGCAGGCCTCTGATTCCAGAGGAATGGTATCTTTTATACGTTTGCATATTGCTTTCAGTGGGACTAGTTTTTATGAGTAAGAATTACTAATTTACAGGATTATCCCCTTTAGTATAAACTCTGTTAAGCATATAAAATTAATTTGTTCCCAAGGACATTGTGCTACCATTGGTAAAATAAAACACTGAACACATCTAAACAATTTATTCCTTAATGTACAGTGGAATGGGAGATGAATGTAACTACAATGAAACTTCTTAAATGAATATTATTGCTTAATATTTGCTTCTTAAATACTTCAACTAAACATGCTTTCACAGCTCAGGCCTGTTCTACATCTAAAACTTAGGTTGACCTAGCTATGCTGCACGGGGGTGTGAAAAAGTCACACCGCTGAGAGATGTAGTTAAGGTGACCTAAACTTCCATGGATCTAGCTACTGCCACTTGAGGGAGGATGGGTAGATTTATTATAGCAGTGGAAAAATCCTTCTGTTGTTGTAGCAAATATCTACGCAGCTGCAGCTGTGCTACTGTAGCATTTGTAGTGTAGATATAACCTCTGTCTTCTGAAAGACTGAATTGGCCTAGTGCACCTAAAACTGGATTAACGCAGTTCTGAATCAGGTCCCAAATAGTCAGCATGGAAAGGCAAATAAGTTTCCAAAAGCATTTATACCTTTTAAAGCAAATTAAGTATGAAATAAATAAAAGTAGCTACCACATTTAAGCTTTAAATATGCTTCTCAAATTATGCCCCTCTGTTGTATTACATTAAACTATCATTCTAAAGAAACAGAATCAGTACAAGCTAAACTTTTTCATATTTGAATATTGCATTATTAATTTGAGACATACATTTTCCTTAAATGTCTGTATTCGCTATCATTTTGGTCGGTAGTACATTTAGCCACACTTAAAACTGAGACATTTGCAGGCTAAAGCTTAATAGTACATCACGTATGTTACGGACCAGTTGTTTTCTGACCCAGTTATTTGGGTTGTATCTAATTTCAGAGATCACAAGTGAAAGCATTCTCTGCTGTATACTGTGAATGAATACTTGGTTTGGTCTACTTTGTTCTAGATGGATACCCCAGAAATGAAATTGAATACAAATGGAAGAAAACCTCCGTTGCAGTCGCAGATCCCAAATACTGGAGATTGTACCAGTTTGCATTTGTAGGGTTACGAAATACAACTGAAATTTCTCATACTCTGTCTGGTACGGAAAAATCTGATGTTTTCTTGCATGCATTTAGAGGATTAGCAGCCTACGCACTTTCATTCTTTGCCTAAATTGTGCAAGGAACCATTTAGTTGTTGTGTGTGCTACTAATGTCTAGGGCAAAACAGAATTGCAGCTGACCTGTTTTAATGGATAAAAGTCCTTTGGCAGCTTTGTTTAAAAGGAAAGTACATTATGTTTCCCATTGTAAATTTTACAACATGGTATGTATTTGGAACAAGAATACCAAAAATTATGGGATAGAAAACCACTTGCAATGTCTAATTAGAATTGTGGGCTTTTTCCTCGTAGGGGACTATATTATCATGACAATCTTCTTTGATCTGAGCAGACGTATGGGATACTTTACTATTCAGACATACATTCCTTGTATACTAACAGTTGTTCTTTCATGGGTCTCATTTTGGATTAATAAAGACGCTGTGCCTGCAAGGACATCATTAGGTATGTATGTTCCCCATGCATAAAAATCTTCAGAGAGAAATAAACTAATCAAAAATATCCATGGCTTTAAAATTATGATTCTGGGCTTGCACCAGGGGACACCACAGCAGAGACTGAAAATCCTCAGGGAATCTTGATCCAACCCCCCTGGATCTGTAGCTGTGCACATAGAGGAGTTTTCTATATATTCTCTTCTTATCATCCAGCATGAGGGCAGCCTGGTTAATGATTAGGCTGAGAGGCATGATTTTGCTGCAGTGAGAGTTGCAGAACACAGGGGCAGTTAATCCAGGAAGATTAACTAATACCAGTTTTTAACCTATCTGCGTCTTTATTGGCCTGCGACCACAAGTTTTCTGTTCTCTGGCTTCTTTCTCAGAGAGCAAGTCACCCTTTCCTTTTCTGTATGCAGAAGGGGAAGGACCCTTAAACATAACAGTTGTTCCTGTCTACATATGCCTGATTCTCCTCTCACACCTGGACAAATTGGGAGTAACTCAACTGAAATTAATGACGGAGTTAAACTTGTGTGAGAGCAGAATTAAGCCCCATTTCTGTTATTTCCATGGTTTTGCTGTGCTCCATGCCACGGAGCAGACTGGAGACTATCAGTCTAAATATATTATAGCCTTTCAATATTGGCTCTGTTTTAACATTTGGTTAAGGTACTCATCCGAGCTCATTTAATTAAATCAGTTTAAGAATAGTAGTAGCCAAAACAGTTTCTAATTTTAGTGGTGCTAAAGAAACCATATTTACTCTTGTTAACATGTTGCAGTTATTTATGCTCTCTTCAGAAGTACTGGTTTATCAGAATAAATACTTTCACTCTGTAGGAGAACACTTGCAAATTTGGTTACAAAGAAATATCATTATTCAATATACTACTATTTACCTACTGGAGTATGAGTAACAGGAGTTTACTGACAGTATTAATGTACAGGAAGAACACAGGAAGAACTAGATTTTTTTTAAAAGTGATGAATTTTTTCACTTAGTTCTATGCTATTTAATTAACAAAAAGTTCCATAAAATGTTAGTGAATAGAGTTTAAAACCTAATGATTTGATGTCTCATGATATTTAGAATCTATATAAATTACCTCTAAAGTATAGTATTTAAACCTCAGCATGGGCACAGTCTGAAAAGAGAATGTAAATATGGCATCCTATGTTCCCGATTCATTGTCTCTTGCCAACTGCATATTCAGTTTGTTCACTTTACAAGGTGTTTCTTCTAAACTGCTAGCCCTGAAAACTTACCCTAGGATATGACAATCAAGCTAGTATTTTTCCAGCTCTCATATCAGCAACAGTAATGCTGTTCCAACTAAAATGTGTTTCAGGTATGTCATAGAGGTTTATAGTACTGCACTATAAGTCATGCCGGTTGGGTTAGTTACTGTTGACTGATGTGTAAGCAGTAAAGAACCCTGGTTGACTGTCAGATCCCAGGATGATTTTGCTAACTGGCAGATGGAGTGGTGTGGTGGTGGTGGTCAAAGATTTTACTTGTAAATGGAGCTAATTTGATATGAAATCATTGGGGCGGGGGAGAGACACAAACCAGAATACCCCACCATGCTGTTTTTTTAGAGTTACTCTTCTGAGTATAACCACACTTTAACTCTATTTGACAAACAAAGCTCCTGTGCTAAAGTTTATTTTGATCATTAAAGGGCTGAGCTATGAGGAAACTGTGTTGCATCCATGGGGACAGAGGAGCAATCCAGACACCTCTTGTCCCTACCCCATCGCCACTTGTGAGCAGCCATTCCATAGCTTCACCATAGCAACGTCTCTACTGCTTTCATTGTGAGGAACACTGGGAACGTTTGCTACTGTTCCGTCTTCCCCTATGGAACAGGACTCTGAAACTAGAACAGTGGGAGGGTACAAGACCATGCCCATCCCTTACCCACTGGCTGTTGCAGTAGGAATGATGCACTGAAGAGGGGGACTTGCTAATGGATGGAGCTGACTGCTCACCCCACCCACATGTATGGCAGAACGTTGGCAGAAATTGTGCCTTTCCAAAGCACAGTGGTTCAGATTTTTGAAGGCACCTAAAGATGCACATAGGCACCTAATGGTATTTTTAAAAAACACCTATTGGGAGGTAGGCATTTTTGAAAATCCCACTAGATACTTATCTGCATTGTCAGGTGTGCCAATGTGAAATTGGAGTAGCCCTTGCATTCTAAAGTTAATCATGAAGCAGAAAATATAATATAAAATTGTTGTATTACATTAATGGAGTGTGAGTTGGTGCGGATTTTGAATATATAGTTACTAAAGCCAGCTCTTCTGTGTGATTGGTTCATATATCAAAGGCTGAGCAGCGAGTCTTCAGTGGAATGCCTCTTCTGTGAATTAGAACTTTCATAGAGATGAAGGCCAGAAGGGATCATTAGATCATCCAGTCTGACCTCCTGTATATCAAGGGCCACTACATTTCACCCAGTTAACCCTTTCTTCTGAAGAATCGATGGTTAAGTAGTGCACCTTTCCCCTAGATATTAACATTTGTTCCTTATTCACATTTTAAAAATATTTAAAATCTGAATAACATTACGCTGTATAAAATGTTGAAAATTTCACAGTCCTTTACAATTTATTTAACTGCAGTGTGTGGGAGAACAGAGAGGATTTGAACCGAGGCTAAAATCATCTCGCTCTCTATAGCCCCGGTCTTGCCATTGGATCCATGGGGATGGACTCTTGTGCTGGCACATATATTTGTGCTCATGTGGAGCCTCATGAAAGTCAGTAGGCTGTGTGTAGGTGGAAGAGTCAGTTTGCTCAGATCCGACTGTAGTACTGGGGAACACTGGGCCAGTTTGATTGCTTTGGTACTAAAGGGAATAAATTAAATGCTTCACAACTAAATTTGTCTGTAGTATCACTTATTGAAATACCTCCCTTTGTTTCTGTTTTTGAACAGGTATTACTACAGTATTGACTATGACAACACTAAGTACAATTGCTAGGAAATCTCTCCCTAAGGTTTCATATGTGACAGCAATGGACCTTTTTGTTTCAGTTTGCTTCATTTTTGTGTTTGCTGCCTTGATGGAATATGGCACCTTGCATTACTTCACCAGCAACAAAAAAGGGAACAAAGAGAAAGAGAAGTCATCAAAACACAAGCCAGCTGTAAGTTTAAGCAATTTGGGAAAAGCCTGCTTAGTTGTAATTTCTGTATTTTATTTTTTACAAAAAGTTATTTTTTTATTTGTATTATCATAACACCTGGGAGTCTAGTCATGGACCAGGAACCCATTGTGCTAGGTGCTGTATAAACACTGAACAAAAAGATAGTCCCTGCCCCAAGAAGCTTGCAATCTAAAGGGAACATTTAAGAGGCTAGCTGGCAAACTGCGAGGCTAACAGTCAAAGGTAGTTAACATGACAGCCTTTCCCCCTTGGATTCATTTCCTGATAATGGCACAAATGAACATGAATGTAGGCTCATCCTACTCTCTAGTGGATATAAGTTAAGCCAAAAAGCGGTTGAACATAATTTTTCATGGCTGCAATGGAGAAACCCAATGCTTCATCAGGATCCACTACTGCGGACCCAGTAACTCACTGAGTGATGAATCCCACTGAAGATTCAGCATGTGTGCAGGGTCCATGCTAACACATCTAGGCCCAGGATCAGAGCACAATACTGCAGAAGCAGAGGTGTTGTAGGTGGATTGAGGACACTTGCATAGAAAACATTATAATCAACTTCAGCCAGAATTCTTTATTCCTTGCTTTCATGAAAAGCAAATTCCATAGCCTCATTCAAGGATTTTTTTTTAATTGAATCAACACGCTGGTATTAAAGTCTGAGATTTGTTGAGTGTGAAGCTCCACACAGCAGAAGTACAGGAACAAATATTAATGAAGCGTGTGTTCTAATATATAAAACCTGTTCCGTATACTTTTCAAAGAATCTAATACTAGCAAGGAGGAAAAATACTTCAAACTAAACTTTACATTTACAAAACATTGAGATAAAGGCATTGAATATCTTGTGCATTGAAATACAAACTGAAATAGCCTTATTTCGTAATAATTGAAGCTTGGTCACCACTTTCTTTGGGAAACCTGGCAGGAGGACAAGGACGACAAGGAAGAGGCAGGAAAATGCCCCAAAGCTACCTTGCTGCAAAGCCCCCTTCCAAATCATTGAATTAGAATATGGTACAGCTTGGTGGCAATACCACTGCACAGGTGACTGACACCTCCTGCTTTTTTCCTCCAGCTTGAGGAAATCAGAGAATGACAGAGCATCCTTTCGTGACCAGATCAAAGAAAAAGTTTCTAGGTATTGAAGGTGAACATTGCTGTTGAGATCAGGTTCTCTAATGTGGCTGAACTGTGTTTGGGATAGGTCTAGGATGGAGTGAGGGGGAATGTAATTTTAAGTCACCTTTGCAGCCCCATGATTCTAGGGCAGTCCAGCTCAATCAGGGAGCCATGGGAGCAGCAGGGGAAAGGAAGGCTTGGAATCTCTTCGACCAAACTGGTAGGAGGACATGCAGTCACAGATGGAAGGGGAGCCTAAGCTTAATTGATGGGGGGTGACAAAGATAGAGGCTGCAGGTGATGGTGTGTCTGAGCTCCACTTTTAGGGCATGACTCCAGGGTGGTCACTGCAATATGTGTCTACTGGTCACAGTAGACTGAAACAGGAAGGGAAGCTCTCAACGTACTGACGAGGAAAGGGAGCTCTGGGGGAATGCTGCCTACCCAAGGAAGAGAAACTGCCCTTCACTTTAACCTAGCTAATCTGCCTCCATCACCAGTGGGGCTGAATGCATCCCATGTATTTTAATAATAGAAGTAATAAGAATCTCTTCTTTCCCAGCCTATGGGAAAAAGAGTTGGTTAATTTTATATATTTTTTCCATAACAACCTTTTATTAGTATTAAATGTCTTCTAATATCAGAGTCAAAATATCTAAACATCTCTTTTGAAATAGCGGCTGACCAATATCCATTAAAGTAACGGAGGTGCATTGATATAGAATTCCCTTTACTTTACCCAGACTTTACTGAATTTGCTTTCATAAACTAAGCATTTGTATGATATTCTGCCAAATGATACAAGACTTACAGCACCTAAAGCAATATAAAATATACAGTATTGGTGAGGCATACATAGAATCAATTACTGAATGTGTAGCTAGAGATTTATCTAAGATGAGAACCAATGATACAATATCTAGAACACTGTTTAGTTATGTGTTTTCCTTTATAAATGTGCTTTGTTTCTTATGGTCTGAGAAATGCATACATCTGTTCATCCAGATTTCTTCAAACATGTTTATAGCAAACTAAAAATATCTGAGAGCTCATATTTGCTAAGTGATTAATCTGAAAATAGAGGAATAATTTTTTAATTTCATGTATTAGTTATAAAAATACCAATCTAATGAAAAATATAGTTTTTGCTCAGCGACATTGTTTAAATGCAGTGAGTTTTCTAATTCCAAATAGAACAATTAAATTAGCAATCTATTTAATTACAGAGAAGCCATACAGTTACAAACCCTGATGTTTCTTCAACTGCCTTTCTTCAAGTTCTCTATTAATTCCTTTTTTTCCTTCTGATTATGGGTGTACTATTTTAAAACCAATTTAATTAAAAAAAATCAGTTTAATTCTTTATGAAAAGTTTTCATTCATACTTGTTCTGGAAAGATGGCTTATAGGAGTCTATTTCCAGGTGGGTATTTAGTAAGAGATTACTACTCCTGGAGTTTAGTCCACGAAGATGCTGATAATATAGCATTTTATCAAAGGGCAAGATTTTTGCAGCTGATTAAAACTGTGTTTATTCTACAGAATACTTACTAACATGCAGGGGCAGGAGTTGAGTCCATCAACAGCATTTTACTTCATTTGTTAGTATTCACATAGCCCTTTCAGTGATGGTTGTAGGGCTAAGTTAATTTTCATGCCCAGAGAAAAGTTATCTGAGTCATTATAAAAAAGAGGTTACTTTTTCCCTTCAGTGAACATAATACACATTTAATAATCCCAAAAGGGTAAACATAATAAAATATTAATATGCAGCATATCCTTATGCAATATATAAATATATAACCATGGCATATAAATAAGCAAAAGGATACATCTTGTCTGTATATTCTCACAACAGCAAGATTACTACAATATATTGAGCTGAAAACATATTTCCATGAATAAAGGAGTTTGAATGAAAAGTTATTGTCTTAGCAACACTGAATTGGTAAATGGCTTTCTGAAAGTATAATATTCATGAAGTTAAAAATTTCCCAGGATGTGGGAAATAGGCTGAGTAACAAAGTTCCATATTTAAAAAGTTCCTTGTTATGTGTCAGATGGATGCATATTACACAAAAGACACAGTAGGGAAATTTCAAGCAGCAAGGTGTATGCAGTGTTGTTCTTACCGTGTTGGTCCCATGATTAGTGAGACAAGGTGGTGAGAATATCTTTTATTAGACTAATTTCTGCTGATGAGAGAGACAAGCTTTCCAGCTTACACTGAGTTCTTCTTCAGGTCTGGGAAACGTACGTGCTGATTTACACCAGCTGAGGATCTGGCCTTTCCTTAGCTCTAGATTTTAATGTTTACTTTTTTCTTTTTACGGTTTTCTTTTATTTTGAGCTTTTCTGCTCTTTTCTCTCCCCTTTCTCATTCTCAAGCTGTTTTCTTTTTTGTTGTTGTCTCCATTGATTCTCCCTCCTTTGAAACTCTGTGCTATGGAACATTCCAATTATTGTCATTCACTTCTTTGTTCCACCAATGGACTCATTCTCACAACTAGACTGATCACAGTTGTGTGACTCAGGTCTCTCATTCCTTCTCCATCTCCTGAATGAGTTTGAGGACATCGCATCTCCAGCATTCTCAACGCTTTGCTGGCCTAAGGAGAGAAAGACCAGTAGTGATTGTACAGCCTGATTCTTCCACATGTTGTGTTCTTTGCTGTGGCTGTCTCAGTCATATACTGGAGCAAAAGGAGCGTTTTAGATTGTGCACACTATTTTTTGTAAATGGCACTTACCCTGGTGGGCACGTGCTGCCGTTATATCTTCTAGGCTAGACACAGATTAAACTGTATCTTGCTCCTAACAGTGGGACATACCTCTTCCACTCTCTTAAATCCATTTGCTTCTTCTTCTACTGTTCCATCTTTCACTTACTGACATGCTTAAACCATAACCTCTTCTCCTACAAAATTTGATCTTTATGAGCAAGAAAATCTCAGAGCAAGGGATCTAGACATGCTTCAGATACCCTTTTATTCTTGCCTAAAAATAAAAGTATCAAGCCATTACATATTGTAACTGTTTGGGTAAGTTATGTGTGTGTTCCTTTACTGGATAGAACTGCTCAACAGAGCATCTGAAACCCTTGCTTTGGGTAGTTTCAAGATTCTTGGGTATCTTTTTACACAAATAGTCAGGACACCTCTGGCACTGAATAGCTGTGCCATTTTGGATAAATGACTTGACAGCTCTGGGCCTAAATTTTCCCTTTTATAATGTGGGTGTAATAATACTTAACTGTCTTACAGAGGTGCTGTGAGGCCATAATTAATTAACGAGATTATTGAATGTGGAAAGGTATACACTGTTCTGACCACAAAACAAGGAGGCCGGTGGCACTTTAAAGACTAACAGATTTGTTTGAGCATAAGCTTTCGTGGGTAAAAACCTTACTTCTTCAGATGCATGGAGTGAAAGTTACAGATGCAGACATAAATATACTGACACATGAAGAGAAGGAAGTTACCTCACAAGTGGAGAACCAGTGCTGACAGGGCCAATTCGATCAGGGTGGATGTAGCCCACTCCCAAGAATAAATGAGGTGTCAATTCCAGGAGAGGCAAAGCTGCTTCTGTAATGAGCCAGCAACTCCTGGTCCCTATTTAAGCCCAAATTAATGGTGTTAAATTTGCAAATGAATTTTAGTTCTACTGTTCTGACCAGGACTGTTCTGCTGCTTAACACTTTAATACATTTTTGAATTATTTCATAGAATATCAGGGTTGGAAGGGACCTCAGGAGGTCATCTAGTCCAACTCCCTGCTCAAAGCAGGACCTACTCCCCAACTAAATCATCCTAATCAGGGCTTTGTCAAGCCTGACCTTAAAAACCTCTAAGGAAGGAGATTCCACCACCTCCCTAGGTAGCCATTCCAGTGCTTCACCACCCTCCTAATGAAAAAGTTTTTCCTAATATCCAACTTAAACCTTCCCCACTGCAACTTGAGACCATTACTCATCATTCTGTCATCTGGTAACACTGAGAACAGTCTAGATCCATCCTCTTTGGAACCCCCTTTCAGGTAGTTGAAATCAGCTATCAAATCCCCCCTCATTCTTCTCTTCTGCAGACTAAATAATCCCAGTTCCCTCAGCTTCTCCTGATAAATCATGTGCTCCAGACCCCTAATCATTTTGTTGCCCTCCGCTGGACTCTTTCCAATTTTTCCACATCCTTCTTGTAGTGTGGGGTCCAAAACGGGACACAGTACTCCAGATGAGGCCTCACCAATGCCAAATAGAGGGGAATGATCTCATCCCTCGATCTGCTGGCAATGCTCCTACTTATACATCCCAAAATGCCATTGGCCTTCTTGGCAACAAGGGCACACTGTTGACTCATATCCAGCTTCTTATCCGCTGTAACCCCTAGGTCCTTTTCTGCAGAACTGCTGCCTAGCCACTCAGTCCCTAGTCTGTAGCAGTGCATGGGATTCTTCCTTCTTAAGTGCAGGACTCTGCACTTGTCCTTGTTGAACCTCAGATTTCTTTTGGCCCAATCCTCTAATTTGTCTGGGTCCCTCTGTATCCTATCCCTACCCTCCAGTATATCTACCACTCCTCCCAGTTTAGTTTCATCTGTAAACTTGTTAAGGGTGCAATCCACACCATCCTCCAGATTATTAATAAAGATATTGAACAAAACCAGCCCCAGGACTGACCCTTTGGGCACTCTGCTTTATACCAGCTGCCAACTAGACATGGAGCCATTGATCATTACCCGTTGAGCCCGACGATCTAGCCAGCTTTCTAGCCACCTTAAAGTCCATTCATCCAGCCCATACTTCTTTAACTTGCTGGCAAGAATGAGTAGTCAGTTAAAAAAAAAGCTTCTGAAAAAAGCATTTTATTTCTGTACATTCCATGGAAGTAAAAGCTGAAAGAAGTGGTTTTGGTTATTTTCCTCATGACATAAAGTTTAGAGACCTCACCCCACACTGCACCCTTTATGCAGCCCTCACCACTGTTCCTTGAATTTTACACCACTGAAACCAATGGAGTCAGCTTGGTGCAAAACCAGGGTAGCCCTATAATGAATCAGGCCCTGTATCTTTCTACTTATTTGTTTAAAATAGTGTAATAAGATGGCCGATGTTAGTCTGGTGGGTCCTGCACTTTTCTTGGCAGGGAGCTAAGATGCCACCCCTTTCCCCTGTTCTTGGGGCATCAATAGCCCCACTAGTGGCCCAGGAAGGTGGTAAAGGGGGGAAGAAGGGGAGGGGTCTGGGTTTGCTCCTTACTCTGAGCCCCAGCCCCCTCTCAACTCCTGTGCGTTCTTACCCTCTTCCCCCTTGGGTGGGGTACCTGCAGTCCTTAGATGCTGCGGAAGGGAGTCTCCCTCTCCTACTGGGGCAGGGTCCCCTTTACTTCAGTTCTCTGATTTTTCAAAGTCTCACAGCACACCTGCAAGCTCCAGTCCTCTCACCTTCCTCCTCCCCTGTCTGCCTGAAGCAGGGGGTTTTATTAGGTTCCTAACAGGACCTTAATTGACTGCAGGTGCTCCAATTAACCTGCAGCCACCTTCCGTAGTCTACAGGGAACCACGCCTTAATTAGCCTTGAGCTTATATATTTCCCCTCTAGCACTCTCCCACTGCTCCCTGGCCCTCCTGTATCACAGTAGTAATAAACATTAAAGTTGAACTACAGCTTTTATTTCTCATTTAAAAACAAACCTTATTTGTGTAATTGAAATGCGGGGAGAAACCTCTAACTGTTGATTGCTAATATAGTTAGTATTGTATTTTCACAAAATTGGAGACAATTAATTCCTTCAGGATAATAAATTAGCTCCTGTCCGAAAATGAGAAATAGCAGTCTCTGCAAAATGGCCGTGCTTATGATAAAGTTGATATAAAATATTAGAATACATTATTTAAATAACGTTTCTGGAGGCTTTGGACAATGCCAGTGACTGCTGGCCATTGTACCACTTCAGTACCAACTCTAGGAGATTACTGGCTGCAAGGATGCACTGGCACAAATCACTCTCTTAGCAAGGACTCGGAGACCTACACAATGTTCAAGGTAGAGCCTTGTAAGCGGTGAAACAGCACCCCAAAAGTGCAAGGTCCCAAATGACTTTGCTTCCCATGTCTGTTATTGGCCATCTTGTATGTTTGTTTGCTTGCCCCCACCACGTGACCCCACAAATCTTTCAGAGAGTTTCCCTTCCATATTTTCAGGTACTAGGGATATAAATGCTTTCATTGCAAATTTGTGCTCTCTTGGTCTATCTTCTAAATGTATCTCTTTCCATTGCTTTCTGCCTCATTCCTGTTCAGTATACGAAGGTGCTCAATCAAAGTGCTGGAAGAGGAAAGGGAACACATATGAGCATTATATAGGGAAAATATGAAGGATCGCTATTTTTTTTCTGCCTAAAGATGCGGAAGGAGACACCAAATCTGAGGTTGGAAGAAACAAGGAGAGTGAACGAGAGGACAAATGAGGAGTGTGGGGTTGAGGTTGGAAAGAGGACAGACTAGGGAATGAAGAAGAGTGGGAAAACATGTGATAGAGGAATGATGGGGAAAGGAACCAGGGGACTGAAGGTGAGAAATAACATGAAAAAAAGGAGACTAGTAGAAGGAGGAAAGAGTAAGTAAATAGTGTGAGTAAGAAGAAGAAAATTCAGGACAGTAGAACAGAACATCCTTTGTATAGTCCATTATTTATTATGTATTTTATTATTATATAATATCAGGTGATAGGTTTCCGTCACTTATCTGATGAGATTATCTACATAACATATTTTACCAGGTTGTAGCAAGGTTGCCTTTCTGTGCGGTACATGTCCATTCAACACAGTTAACACATGGTGCCATATTAATCACTGGTTCAATTTCACTGACTTGAATAGAGTTCTGCTGGGGAAGAATTTGACTCTTGGTTCCTAACTGCCTGGGTCTACCATTCACCAACTTTAATTCCAGAAGAGACCATTAGATCATTTAGTCTGACCTCCTGTGTATAAAGGCCATTAAACTTTCATACAGTTACCACTGTATTGAGCCTAATAACTTATTTGGCTAAAGTATATCTTCCGGAGAGGCATCCAGGCTTGATCTGAAGACATTAATAGATGGAGAATCCACTATTTTCTATGGTAGTAGTGTTCTTATCCTGCTTGTGAACAAGTTTGTGACCCAAATTTCAGGCTGCAACTCTGTTCCAAAATGTTCTTTGCACTTTATAGATGGGTCACCTAACTCTGTCTGTGTAACCTATTTATTCCTGCCTCACAGAACAATCCACTGTGCATTGCACCATGTGGAAAATATTCATGATCCTTTGGCCTCATCAGTTAATTATATAAAATGTTTCATAACTGCAAAAGTTTCCAAAATTGATTTCTTCAAACATGAAATTCTGTGTATTGTACTGTAAAATATTTGTAGTTGGACATCGCCCAGGGAAACATAAGGGTTATTTTTTTCTCTCTGACTATAACCAACATATTGTTCTCTTTAGAAATCGTCTGCAATTGCTGTCCGTCCTGGATCAACATTAATAGCAATTAACAACATTAATCACCTCCAACAGCGTGACCAGGATTATGGATATGAGTGCCTCGAAGGCAAAAACTGCACCAGCTTTTTTTGTTGTTTTGAAGACTGCCGCACAGGTTCTTGGAGAGAAGGAAGAATACACATCCGTGTTGCCAAAATCGACTCCTATTCTCGAATCTTCTTTCCAACAGCCTTTGCCTTGTTCAATCTCGTTTATTGGATTGGCTACCTTTACCTATAAATTCCAGAGGTTTGACAAACTCAGAAAAGGGATAAGTTAACACTGATACTGTTTAATGTACCTCAGTGAACGATATAGACTTAGAGCTGCTCAAAATTTCTGAAATTCGCATGAAAATTGAAATTCTTGAAAAAATGAAAGGAAATAGAATGACATTTTCATACTTTTCCATCTCTAATTGATCAATTATATAGATAATTTTTAACTTTTGAAATTAGGGGCGAAACTTTCAAAATACTTTTTCTGAAATTCTTTCTTTTTTCCAGCTCTAACAAAAATGCAGAGAAACCAGTGGTTAAATGGCTGAATCAGGCACCTCTTCATAACTTTTAAGTTTTGTTTTTAAATGGAATAACAGCTAAACATTGTAGCATCTCTTACACCAAAGTTAACAAAGCCTTAATAAAACAGGTTTAGCGCCACTGTTACTGAATCATTCTCATATCTACCTTTTCTACCACAGAGTGACTTTTAAAAATAAAAAACACCTGAACTTTTATAAATTCCTATTTTAAAGAGGTTGGCATGGAATATTCCTCTGGTCCATTTAACCATTTGTCCTCTGCATAATACTGGTTACAAGTATGTGTAAACCTGAATGCACTTAATTAGCACTTAATGAAAGCAGAATGAAACTGACAGGTTATACAAAGGCAATAGTAATTCTGAACTGGTGTGATCCTGACCATCACATAAGTTTTGTGCTTAAGTTTATGCTTGTACTTTTTCCATCATTACTTAGCTATTGGTAGTTTCCTAGGGTTCCGAAAAAAGGGCAAAATCCTGCAGAGATCCTTAACTAATGTAAATTGGTGCAGCTCTACTGATTTCACCAGAACCAGAATTGATGAGGTTCAATAAGGATAAGTGCAGGGTCCTGCACTTAGGATGGAAGAATCCAATGCACCGCTACAGACTAGGGACCGAATGGCTAGGCAGCAGTTCTGCGGAAAAGGACCTTGGGGTGACAGTGGACGAGAAGCTGGATATGAGTCAGCAGTGTGCCCTTGTTGCCAAGAAGGCCAATGGCATTTTGGGATGTATAAGTAGGGGCATAGCGAGCAGATCGAGGGACGTGATCGTTCCCCTCTATTCGACATTGGTGAGGCCTCATCTGGAGTACTGTGTCCAGTTTTGGGCCCCACACTACAAGAAGGATGTGGATAAATTGGAGAGAGTCCAGCGAAGGGCAATAAAAATGATTAGGGGTCTAGAACACATGACTTATGAGGAGAGGCTGAGGGAGCTGGGATTGTTTAGCCTGCAGAAGAGAAGAATGAGGGGGGATTTGATAGCTGCTTTCAATTACCTGAAAGGGGGTTCCAAAGAGGATGGCTCTAGACTGTTCTCAATGGTAGCAGATGACAGAACGAGGAGTAATGGTCTCAAGTTGCAGTGGGGGAGGTTTAGATTGGATATTAGGAAAATCTTTTTCACTAAGAGGGTGGTGAAAAACTGGAATGCGTTACCTAGGGAGGTGGTAGAATCTCCTTCCTTAGAGATTTTTAAGGTCAGGCTTGACAAAGCCCTGGCTGGGATGATTTAACTGGGAATTGGTCCTGCTTCGAGCAGGGGGTTGGACTAGATGACCTTCAGGGGTCCCTTCCAACCCTGATATTCTATGATTCTATGATTCTATGAACTATTCCACTTTAAACCAGATCAGGATCTGGCCCTGAACATGGTGCTTCTCCTTCCTCTCTCCTGCTCCCTTCCCCCAACTAGTCTCATTCATTTAAATGGACTACCCATAGTTGTAAAAACCATTGTGCTCAGTAGAGTTTGTAGGACTTGGGGCCAGCTATTGTTCTCCCAAATTCTGCCACTGCCACATGACATTCAGAGGCATTACTTTCCAACTCCAGCCCTCGGAGCAAAGGGCATGGCCGTCTTCATTTCATCAGAAACCCATATTGTTTACTGGTTAATCCAAAATGGTAGTGCTTCTATTGATTCTGTTTGTCTCTGTGTGTCTCCTTCGGAGCCAACACTAAAAAGCAGCAGTTTTAGTACACTTATAATATGAATTGTTTCATAATGGCTATTGTACCAATTGTATGTTTAATTGGAAATGTGTGGTGTTGAGAAAGAAAAATAATTATGCATTTCAGGTAATTCTCCATGGTGCGACACATCCCTAAAAAGCATAGGACCCTGTCATGCACCCCCTCCTCACTCAGATGTCCCATTGACATTAGTGATATTGTGCAAGTGGTGGACTTTCCAGACTGAGCTCACTGCTTGTTGGCTGGCTAAATTAATTAGCACTTTTACATCATCAATAATTTTGTCTTCACTGCAGAAAAGTACAATCCTTTCTGCTTTCTGACCTTTCATAGACAATGAAACTGGTCTCAAGCTAACCCACAAAAGTCAGCTGTGTAATTGAAGAATTCCTTAACTAAAAGTCAAACAAGAGAGTCCTTGAGGATACTTTAAAGGGGATTTATGGGACAAGGAGTTGTCTACTATAGATGGGCCTTAGTGAAGACTTCACTGTGTCAGAGGATACCTCCACAAAGCATAAAGAAAATAACTGATAGCTTGAAGTAGACAAAGATTTATCATTTTAAAGGGGAAGACCAGAGAGTTCTATTGAATAGCATACCTTCTCTGGATGTGTCTCAGAAACATACTGTATCCTTATAGTCGCTGGTACAAGAAACAATATGGCTTGATATAAATTCGACACTGAATTCAGAGGTCCAGATCCTGAAAAATATGTAGGTGCCTAACTCCCATTGAAATCAATGGGATTTAGGAGCCTAAACATCTTTTGAGGATTTGGGCCAGAGGAACTACTCATGTGAAATTTGAAAACTGCATTTGACCTCTGAGTTCAATGAAGAATCAAAGGCCAAAAAAAACCAACCCAGTGATTCTTTGGGGAAAATGTATTGATGGACACAGTTTAATGCAAACTTTATTTCAATATTTAGCTGATAGAATGTAGAAATGATCAGGAGAATTTGAAAGACTGCCACTGACGTTGTCAGATTTCTTTTACGGGGTAACCTTTTCAGAGCTCAGAGCTTCTCCTACCTGCTAGAATGAGGGTAAAAGTGATGCAGCATCTAAAGACATTTCTTACTCTACTGTCATTTTATTATTGCTTAACAGGCCAGTTTCTGGGATATGTCCAAAAAAATTGAAATGAGCCAGTTCCAACTACCAGTGCAGTTGTGATGTTTTCACTGTGCATTGGGAATGTGGTGAGGGTGGTTTCAATAGCAGTAGATTAAAGGAAAATGAAGAGTACCATGCTTACTATACCACTAAAGGCCCCATCCTATGAAGAGCTGAGCTCCACCAACTCCCGTTTAAGCAAACGGAGCTTAGGGAGCTCAGCCCTTTGCAGAAGGAAATCAGTACTTCACTGTTGCAGAGGGAACTCTCTCTTGGCACATCTGGTTAGTTATTTCTATTTCATTTAGTTGTCAGTTGCCAATCAGCTCCAGTGAATGAATTAGCAAAGAGAGAACTTCCTGAATTGGCAGGGGATTGACAAGAAGTCTGTCATCTCTAATTTGTATGAAACAATGTAATGGAGTATTAAAGCTATTGAATGTTAGGGCTGTTTGGTTTATGAATACACTTGCTTCTGTCTGTTAACCAACTTTTGTGTGTACCTCATTTGTTTCTGGTGAAATCATTTCAGGTTTTCATAGTACTGTGTGTGCAAACAGAAATGAGAATGCAGTGAACTATAACTTGGCATGCAATAAATGTGTTGATTTAGCCCTACATGTTTCCTTTCTAGTCTGCATGGAATCACTTTCCCTAGATACCAAGACATCTAACTGAACTTAATGAAAAATGACAGAGATTAGATGTGATCATCTTTCAAATACACATAGCTATAAAATGGAGAGTGGCTTATTTGCTGAAGTATGCCATTGTGAGATCTGGAGGTTTGGAGTAGTGCACTCTGGCCCCAATTCAGCATAGCACTTACGTGCATGCTTAAGTCCATCCCTGTTCAGAACAATACTTGGCCTGGATTCAGGAAAGCACTTATGCATGTGCTTAAGTGGTCTCAAGAATAGAGATGTTTTTCTAAAATGAGTCCTTAAACATGTGATTTCAATAGGCAGCACTTAAATGACTGAGCCTTAACAACATGATCCAAAGCATATTTAAGTTGATGGGAGGTTTTCTCATTGATTGCAAAGGGCTTTGGAGCAGCTGCCATATAAATGAAGACGGGTGGGAAAATGGAAATAGAGAAAACTGCATGAAACTGTGCTTCATAGGCTTGGGAAATTTCTGAAATGTTTCTTGTGAAAGACCTTAAGTGATACTTTTATAGTCAAGTGATCATCTCTCGATTGTGTAGTTAATGCAGCTAAATGTGTTATTTTTCAGCAAGGTTTTGTGTATTTGATTGTATTTCACTCATTACCCTCAGTGTTTGAATGTTTTATTTTATGTAGTGACAGGACCAAGCAAAAAAAAGTGAATTCTGATTACTGTGCTTCACACAATTTCTTTCAATATGCTTCACAGGCCTGGTCCCTTGTCTGATGACATGGAATGTTGCAACATTTTAAAGAAAAAATCCCTTCCGAAAGTGTTGTTTTGCCACTGTAATTATCTGTTGCTTACTTGTTATGTTAATGTACGGTTTGTTTGATATTTGAAAGATGCTTTGTAATTTGATCATCATGTGTACCCTTAGCCTGTCTTTCGTATCAAAAGCTCACAGAAAAAGATTATATTTATTTTTTAAATATTTGTATAAAACCAGATATTTTGTTTGTATCCTTCACCATCACAATTCATATTTTCAGATTTACTGCAAATAAGCCTAATTTGTGTTTTTTTAAAATCCTTATCGGTGTTTCAAGTTAAATTGCACACTGTTGTAATTCTTCTTTGCATAGTCATATTTTCAAAATAATCTTTTATCTGTTTTTATGGTATCCATCTAAAAATATAGCTTCTAATGATTTGCATACAGCCAATGGAAAACAAAATCATTGTCCACGAGCTAATTAAACAAGTTACTAAAATACAAGAACAGAACTTGACAGTATTACTTTGCTTTCATTTCTATAGAAGCTTAAATCTCCAACACACCTTGATAAACATGGCAAGGAAGCAATTCACCGAGGTGTAGAAGTTCCACACTGGCAGGTCTGCACACGTAAAGCATCAACATGGCAGAGTACATGCACTGTAAGCTATGGAAGGTCTCTGTCCTGGCTTTTAATAAACTTGAGATTTTCAAAAGCATTCAGCGTTGGCCTAATTTTGTTCTTAGTGACGTCAGAGGGAACTGTACTACTGACTTCAATGGGACAGAATTAGGTCACTTTTGAAAAACTTCACCCTAACTCCTGGCCACTGTATCATCTTGGCTTCTTTTAGTTTTAGAGTATCTTTCAGAGGTGCTCAGTGTCACACTATTAGTCTCCCTGCAGGTTAATTGACTGTCTGTTTTTAAAATAGCATCAGAAAAAAAATTGTAACCAACCAGATTTAAAATAAGAAATAATTAAACAACATCCAGGTTTTTTTCTAGAGATTAATGACTGGCTGGAAGGAGTTAACGGCATTAACCCCACTGGTCGTGAATTTCTGTGAAATATCCTGTTATAGGGATACTATTGTTATTATGATTTTAAACTAAGGTGGAAAACATTTTTGTTTTATGGCTGATTGTTTCAATTGGCATTTACAGGGCCTTTCTCGAGAATTAATGCCATCTACATTAAGCCAAGAAGATTGCACGAATCACATCTCATTATCTCATAAAAAATGTTCACTGTATCTGCACAAAAAATCAGACTAAGTAAATAAATTGTTACATGTATTTTTGAAAATAGTGTATAATTTACCACACGGAAATTGCCCATGCAATTTTTCAATGACTCACTAGAGAAAATCAATTCACTGTGTAATAGAGTTATAGAGAGACTATTAGGTGTCAAATCAAAGCAAAAGTGTAGATAAAAATAAAATGGATAAATGGCTCTAGGCCTTGTTTTCACAGAGAGGTTTTATTAATAAAATCGATAGTAACTTGTTTCATAACAAAATCCAGGTGAACTGTGATTGAAGTCTCATGGCATTTTTAAGGAAAAATGACTAACAGAATCCCTAAGCTTTTGGAGTGCCCACTGCAGAGGCAGATTAGGGTTCCATCTCCAAATGTCTGGTAACGCTGGATTGACAAAACTTGGACTATATGAGAGTGAGCCATGCTGACTCTCTGCAAAGCACTCCAGATGTGAACCACTAGAGAGAGAAGGTGGGGTAGTAGCAGGCCAGCTAGCTGGCTAGATCTAATGGTATACTTGTCAGTAGATGAAGGGACATTGAGGAGAAGGGTTGCTCTCTATCCATTATCTAAAAGTAGCATCGCTCCAGAATCCTCTGATCCCAGAATTGTTTAGGTGGGCAACTAACATAGCATTTGGAAACCAAGTTCTTCTGTGGCCGAATAGGAGAGGCAGAAATTTCAATCTGGTGGCCAGAGCAGATGGCTGGTGGGCATGGAAAATTTTGCTCTGTGACTAGGGTTACAGTTTCCACCAATCCATAGGTCTATTCACTCTCTCCTCAAGAGGGAGAGGAGTCAGCTTGCAGTAGTAAGGTTTCCCTCTCATACAATCTCTGTAGTAGTTGCTCTCCCATTCACCCCTTAATTGTTTTCTATTAGTGTTTAGCCAAAACTCAGAGATGATTGGGAGTGGAGATCATTGTATTGTGTTGTGTTGTATGTCTACACTACAAGGATAGTAAAATGGTTAATGTGGGCTGGAGAGGCCAAGTTACCCACCTGTTTGAACCTGGAGGGTGGGCCAGGCCTAATTAAGGATGAAGCCCAGCTGGGGAGAACTGGGTACTATAAAGAGAGGAAGCCTAGACTAGATGAGGGAGCTGCTGAAGGAGGAATTGATGAAGATATGCCTGAGAGGGAGAACTCAGGTGGGACCCAAAATGTGAGGGGTGTCAGTGGTAAGTCTACTTTTTTTTACGTGTTTCCTGGCTTCACAGACTGATCTTGGTCAGTGGGCTGGATTTTTGTTGACAGCCATGTATGGGGTCAAGGAAGAATGTTTTTCCTTGAGGCTGATTGGCCAGGGCTTGTGTGTGGTGGTTTGCCATTCTACAGCACATCTGGGAGGTGACTCTTAGATTCTTCCAGTTGTGAGGCATCAGGATAGCACTTTGGGTTGCAGAGTGCTTTATGGATTATGGCTGGAAAAACTGGTTGTTGCAATGTTGACCAGTGGAAGTACTAGTCCTTTTTATGCTAAAATATACAAAACTCATGTTTGTGGTTGGTTCAGGCATGGGAAATGGTAGAATGAGTCTTTATATCTGTTCAGAAATATGATGCTGGCTGCTGCTGCCACCGCCACCTTCCCCTTGCCTTGAGAAGACTGATTAGGGGATCCTTGTTGTGAGACCAAATCTCCTGTAGACAGTGGGCCATGATCTCTTTGAACCTAAGAAGGTAAAGGTGTGTTTCTTCTGTCCATCATGTGATGGCAACAGAGATATAGGGGCTGTCCTGTTATGGCCCTGATCTTCAAAGTCAGGTATGTGCAGAAACTTGTACTGGCCCTGTGAAGAGGCAAATACCTGATCTGTGCTCACATATTGGGCATTCACATACTTAAGTCAATCACAATTGTCTGCATATGCCTAACTTTGAAAATTGGGCTTTATTGCCTCACATTAGTCTTTAAGGCATTTTTGCAACATTGCCCATTGTGTGCTAAGACCTTTTGTGCATAAAGGGCTAGATTGGGATACTCTTGTTTGTGTTGAATCCACAAATAGTCCCTTTAGAATCAACAAAACTATTCAGTGCGAGGAAGGGCTTCAGAATCGGGCCCAATGGAAATCAGGATTCCTGCCCTGAAAAATTTACAGTGTTTACTGATCTTCCAATTCTTAGGTTTTAATTCTTTCATAAGGCTGACCTTTGAAGTCTTTGTTTTCCCTGTCCCTGAAGTTGTGCTAATCAATTTTAAATTGATTTTAGACTTTATTTTAAAAAATAACCAAACAAAAGAAACCACCTCCGTAGCCGCCTAGCAATGACAATACTCAGCATTGTCATTATTTTATTTGGGGGTGGGAGACTCCCCAATCAGGAAATGAGACCGCACTATGCTAGCATGTGCACACATGCATATGAGGTCCCTGCCCAGAGTTATAATGTAAGTAGTATTTCATTGGTGCCCTGGCTGCACTTCAATTTAATTTTCAAATTGACAAGTCCTTTCTTTCATTCGGTTTTCTTTTTTTAAAAAAACAACAACTATTCCCTCCCCAAAGCATTGCATAGGCCTCCTTCCTGGTGTTTGCAAATTGGAATGGCTTCTCTTTTCTCTTCCCATGGGTTGGGGGCCTTGGATTCTTTTTCAGTGCCTGTCTCCGCTCATGGTAACTCCTTTCTGTGCCTGAGACACAGCGAGCGCTGTCCCTGTGGAAAATAATTAATACTGTGACTCTCTTCACAAGGAATATAACCCAGTACATGACCAACACAGTACACTAATACCAGCCCCAACCAATGAAATGCCACACTCAGAACAATATAACAGAGAGAACTGCATTGGGGCTGAAAACAAAGGATCAGTACTAACTAAAACATCAACCATATAACACATTCCTCACCTCCCTACATCTGCAACTGTACACAGACCCCAGCTCCCTCCCTAGCATTATTGCAGGTAGATGGGACGCTGAGGATAAGTCCTGCGATGAGTGCTGCAGCGCTGTGAATATTTGCCAGCTTACACAAAAAGAAAGGGCTCTCCTTTATGGTGTCTTTTGCCCTGGGTAGGGTGAGGTGTTCTCCTGGCTTCCTGGTCTGGAGCCCTGTGGAGGTTTTAGCTGGCACTGGGTTTATTCTCTACCTCCTTGCTTGCTAGTCTCAGTAGGGCTTGGTGCTCCCAGATAGCAGGTTAAATCCCACAATAGCTAAGTTCCCCTTTCGGGGGGGAAGTGGGAATTGAATAGACTTCCCAAGTTGCACTGCTCCTCTCCCAGCTCCAAACTCAAACAGCCCCAAAGTGAAACCAAAATGAATCCCTCATTCCTTTTGTCTCTGTGGCAGCCTGCCCCCTCCCCTGAGGGACTTAGCGATCTTAGCCTGTCATTGGTTATATGCTTTTGTAGGAGTTTCTACTCTATTCTGTGCCATCCCAGACCCCAGGCAGGCTGGAAACTGCTATCCAGAGGCTCTGGAGCTATTGTTGCTGTCGTCCCAGAGGGTAGGCCCCCTAGAGGCTCAGTTCAGTGTTGCAGGAGCTAGCAAACTAAAGGGAGTCTCAACAAATATTGATGCAGTCTGACTCAGGGTGTTGATTTACGCTGGGTTTTTTCTACCCCCATATATCTTGGTGGTACCTATTGAACATATATATAGATGTACAGCTGGACATTACTGTCCATCAGATTTTCCTGTAGAACAATAAGTGGGTAGTTCTTGTGGAGCACTTAATGTTGGAACAAATGACAATGTAACTTACTGCTAATTACAAGAATTTACATGGTTACCTCTCTAATATGGAGAGATGTCTATTTACACCTGCTGAGGATCTGGTCCAATGTACTGTATGTGTGTCTATGTATAGACACACAATTCTATTGCAAATATAAACCTGTACTCATACCAAAATCTATTCCAACAGCCCTTCTATTGCTTCAGTTTTGCTGGTCTCCCTATGACTGTACTAATACGTCCATTTCTGTTGGGTTGCTGGGTACAATTCCAACAATAACTTTGATGTTCATTCAGCCACTATTATATTCAGCTACACAAAGCTTCAGAGTATCTCAGCAAGCTTTTAATATGATTAGGCCATGACTTGTTTCATCTCTCTTAAAAGATCATGGTCTCTCAGTGCCAAAACTAAACCACTGGCAAGTATTAAATGGAATGTTATGTGATTCTCCGTTGTGATAAAGTATTTTTGCCAAGTAAGAATCCTGTCCAAGCGTCACTCTCTTTTAATATTTGACAACATTATTAAAGGTAGTGACTAAGCTATTGGAATTCAGAGCCAGTAAACAAAATAAAATTGTGGCCAAACCAGGCCTATTTGAACCATAGTGACTATAGTATAAAGGAAAATGAGAAATTGAGAGACATTTTTCTTTAGGATGGATGGGAGAGTTTACAACTTTTACATATAGATCAATCTCTGAACTAACATTCTGATATGTTTTGGGGGCATATTTTCTTATACTACTGTGCACTGGAATAACTTTTGGGAGGAAGGTCTACTCTACTTATGTGGCAGTTCAAGTAAGAAGACTCTAGGAAATACAACAAAAGGTGTTGTCAAGGTTCCTTCCCCACTCTGAACTGTAGGGTACAGATGTGGGGACCTGCATGAAAGACCCTCTAAGCTTATTCTTACCAGCTTATGTTAAAAACTTCCCCAAGGTACAAACTTTGCCTTGTCCTTGAACCGTATGCTGCCACCACCAAGTGTTTTAAACAAAGAACAGGGAAAGAGTCCACTTAGAGACGTCTTCCCCCAAAATATCCCTCCAAGCCCTACACCCCCTTTCCTGGGGAAGGCTTGATAAGAATCCTCACCAATTTCTACAGGTGAACATAGACCCAAACCCTTGGATCTTAAGAACAATGAAAAAGCAATCAGGTTCTTAAAAGAAGAATTTTAATTAAAGAAAAAGTACAAGAATCACCTCTGTAAAATCAGGATGGTAAATACCTTACAGGGTAATCAGATTCAAAACACAGAGAATCCCTCTAGGCAAAACCTTAAATTACAAAAAGACACAAAAACAGGAATATACATTCCAACCAGCACAGCTTATTTTACGAGCCTTTAAACAAAAGGAAATCTAACGCATTTCTAGCTAGATTACTTACTGACTTTACTGGAGTTGTAAGGCTGCATTCCTGATCTGTTCCTGGCAAAAGCATCACACAGACAGACAGAACCCTTTGTTCCCCCCCCCACTCCAGTTTTGAAAGAATCTTGTCCCCTCATTGGTCATTTTTGGGTCAGGTGCCAGCATGGTTACCTTAGCTTCTTAACCCTTTACAGGTGAAAGGGTTTTTCCTCTGGCCAGGAGGGATTTTATAGCACTGTATACAGAAAGATGGTTACCCTTCCATTTATATTTATGACAAGTGTTAATGCAACATGTACGGCTGCACAGTAAACTAGATGGCGCATAATGGCTTACAGTTGCGGGGAGGGGGGGTTAAGGTTGTTTTTTTGGCGGGGGGGGAAGAACATTGCATTTAATTTTCTTTTTTTATTATAAAAGAAAGTGCCTGTTTGAAGGTTAGCACTTCAATGGCTTCAGATCATCTTTGAAATTCAGATCTCAGTGAGGGGTACGACTGGTGAATTCCCACTCTTAGTGCAGCTGTTATGTGGATGAAGACAGATGTCTTTTTGCAAGCTTGTGCTTCCAGAGCAAAAGTGCACGCTGCTTTACACAGGGATAGCTCTGTCCACAATGGGAAAAGTTTGATATTTAAGCCTAAATTTTCAAGCATGATTACTGATTTTTCTTTTTTTTTTTAGCTGCCTATATTGTTTGGTGTCCAATCTAATATACTTTAAAGGGGCCTGGTTTTCAGAGAGTGGGGTATTCAGCACTTGCTGAAAGCCAGGTCCATTAAGCTTTCTCAAGTTGGGCACCCAAAAATGGAGGCAAAATAATTGGTCAGTTCTGAAAAATTTAGTCCTCTTTTTTAAAAGAAATGGAAAGACCAGATGACTTCAGAATACAGCAGAAGCTGCCAACAAAGCTTAAAACCCAGAAACCCTAGCTTTAAAATTTTTGTTGTTGTTTTCATGCCTATCATATTCTTTTGTCTGAGAAACGGGACAGAGGAGGAAGGAGGGTTTTGTTCTCTCTTACTGACACAGTATCCCTCATGCATATTGGACCACCAATTACCTGAAAGCAGCAGGCTGCTGCTGCTTGTGTGTCTCAGTGGGAAAACAGCAGCCCCTAGAAAGAGAACATGGTTCAGTATTGGATGGAGCAACATTAGCCTCTATTGACATCTCAGCAGGTGCCCACTAGGCATAATCAGATATTTTTCAATGTTTTATTTTATTTTTCCCCAAACAGAACAGATTCCAGTCATTGGTGAGGATGAGATCTATGCCAGTATGGAATTTTAGAAGTTTTTGCTGTAACACTGCTAAAAAAGTGTGTAGTTTTATTTGAACAACGCAGGATTTTTTTTAGTCAAATGGATGACATATCTCAAAATGTTAAATCTCCTTCAAGCAGAGGTAAAGCCCAGAATACTAAAAATATTTAGCTTAAAAATGAATGGTTCCAAAAGTTGTGAAAACAAGGTGTGATGATGCAAACTGTTTTACTACTTTAGTAATAGCAAGCAGTGCTTCAGTACATGGTGAGATCTTAAAACCAACAATTCAGACAAGTTTTAGTTATTTTTTTAAACACTTCTTAAAAAGGCTATCCTGCCTATCTGACTGCTCGGGGGACTTGTTCGGGCTCTGGCACAAATTATATTAACCTCCTGAGGGTTGTCTATGGGCTGCTTCTCAATCCAGAGCATCCCAAAATCCCCTGTAGCCTCCTGGGCTGTAGCTCCCACTGGTATGCGTCCAACTACCCTAGGCTTGCAGGGAGCTAGAGTATGTAGAGGTGCTGGTTTGGGGGACAGAATCTGTGTATTCCTTTTGTTTTATTTGAAGTATCTAGTAATGCTAGGGCTCAATTTTACCTTCCCAAGATTGCCAATGTGCTCTGTTAGATGTACATTTCAGTAATGTACTGCTGCTACACAATACTATGTCCCTGAGAGCACAGTGTTGTTTAAATAGCCTTTTACTTCCCAAACTAGCTTCTACAGTTTTGTTCTTTTGAAGTAGTTGATGGATGGGGTAATATGGGCAATCTTTATTACAGGCCTCAAAAGCAAATTCTGTCACCTATATCTTTTAGAATGAGTTTTCAGCAACAGGTGCCTGGTAGAGATTGAAATGCATTCAAATCCTTGGAGCAGCCCAAAGAACAATGGGGCTGGTCCTGCTTGAGGAGGGAGTTGGACTAGATCTCCTGAGGTCTCTTCCAGCCCTAATCTTCTATGATTCTATGTTAATATTCCTTTCTGCAAACTCACGGTGCTGAGACTTGGAAGGAGAGAGCAGATCGAGATCATTCCCTGGACTGACATGCTCTGACTAATAATAAAAGTTATTTATTAAACATTAGTGCACTGGATGCAGTGTGCAGTAACACACAGGAACATACAGTCCTTCCCATATACATCTAATTTAGACAAGCAAAGCAGTTCAGATGCCTAGAGCATCATCTAAGTACAAATGGAGGTGTGATGCCAGAGCTGAATTGAGGTTTTCTTTTAGTATCTAGAGTCAGAATTGGTCTTTTTTTTTTCTTTTTTTAATTTACCTTTTAAAATCAAGTGTGTGTATGCTCAATTCCTGAAGTGAAATATCTGGAGACAGACACCCTCTAGCCACACAGCAAGTACATCAGTGTCATAAGGTATTTCATGCTACTCTGGCAATGTGTCTCAACCCTGACGTAGAAGAACCATTGCTAGTTATGAGACAGTCATTAAATGTACAGGTACATTCAGTCCTTGGCTTCTCTGGGAGTGCTAGCTGAGTTGCCATTTGCAATGGCTATTTTTTTGTGATCACCTGTCTATTGGGAACAGGGCTGCAACCATCAAACTCATTTCACACAGGCCAGAACAACACTCATTTGGTAATGACTTTTAGTAACTACCAGCCTGAGCTAGATTTGAATTGGTAACTGAGAAATTACAGGCTCTATAGCCCATTACATATCCCCTGAGCCATATAGTCCACAATTAACTGCAGCCTGGCTCTCTGTCCTCTTCCCACTCATTCTCTCCTTCAAGCAACATTGCTTCAGACTTTTCTTTCTCTCCTTGCGTATAGCTATCATCTACCCTTCTCTTCACTCCTAATCTACCCATCACAATTCCTTGGTCCCTTTTCCTTTAGCTGGAGAGAACTGTTAGAAGGGGAAAAAAATCTTATTTGACAGCCTTTTAAATGGTAGTAAATATGGTAATAACTGTCTTAGGGAAAAGAGAGGAAATTGGTTATGGGCTCAGGCTGCTGCTGTTAAAATCTGATCCAATTTTTTAGACTACAAAACAAGACAAACTCTCTCAAAAGAGAAGAGAACCGCAAATATAGAAAATGCATTTTCTATATCTCTGGTGTTGACTCAATTTCAACCTCACTACTGGAAAAACAAGGGCTTGGCAGATGGTCTTATTAGCCACTCTGAGACCTGACAAACTTGTACCACCATTAGGCTGTTTAGGGCATTGCTTTTAGCTGGCTCTTTAGTCACAAACTTACAGCAGTGTTGCAAAATATGCCATCTTGTCTGACTAAGCCAGGCTTTTATAAAACAGAAGGCAAAAGAAGAGGGATAGGAAAGAGAAGAAACAAGGTAGGGGGCGTGGAGACTCAAGTCTCGTAGCCTAATGGCATTTGGGATTTAGTCAGAGCTAGTGGAGATGGCAGTGTCATCTGGGTCCTCTCTGTAGCACAATCTGGTCAGGCCATCTTTCACACAGTGGTGTGAAGGTGGGTCCAAGAGATGTGGAGGTGGCACCCATGATGGTGAAGCTCACTCCTTTCTATTTTCCCATCTTCCATTCAGCCAGCATTTTTTAAGGATCCCAAAAGGGAGTGATGGGTGGACTAGCCCATCCCCTTGATTATTTTGTTCACCAATTAGGCCTAACTTCGGACACACCAAATTTGATTTCCCCAACTTCTTTTGTTTACCTGGTATGATCTTAACAGTCCTTGAGTTATACCAGTAGACCTTGTCGTTTAGACTTACTTAGTCTGTGTCTTCATTTTGCATCTTTCCCCATCAACCTTTATTGTTCTAGGTCAGCGGTTCTCAACCTTTTCCTTTCTGAGCCTCTACCTCTCCCCACCTACCCCCAACATGCTATTAAAAGGTCCAAGGTCCACCTATGCCACAATAACTGGTTTTCTACATATAAAAGCCAGGGCCAGTGTTAGGCTGTAGCAAGCAGAGAAATTGCGTGGGCCCCCATACCACAGGGCCCCCCACAAAGCTACATTGCTCAGGCTTCAGTTTCAGCCCCAGGTGGCGGGGGTCAGGGCACTAGACTTCAGCTCCATGCAGTGGGGCTTCAGATTTCTGCCCTGGGCCCCAGGAAATCTAACACCAGCTCCCCTTGGTGGCCCCCTGAAACCGTCTTGTGGCCCCCCAAGGGGCCCCAGACCCCTGATTGAGAACCACTGTTCTAGGTTATTGCAACACTTTATAAAAGTTGATGCACTTTCCCACAGTTGAGCTTACAATTAGAGTGAACTTGTAGACCCAGTTATTACAACAATGCACCAAGCTAAAGAGGTTCTGTGAGGATACAAGGTCCCACTTGTAGTCTAAATGAAGTCAGTGACAAAAATCTAATTCAGTGGTGTGGAGCTGGGCCCCAACTGATTAGCCTAGATTATTTAAAAAGTGTGTGGGTCAGAGCCTATTGGCATAAACTCCATTGGAGCCAATGGAGATACACTGATTTACAGCATCAAATGATATGACCTATGGAATGAAAAGAGAATCGAGAGCCATGGACTAGAAACTTGATAAGTAGTCAGTACTTTTTTGCATTAAATTCCAGGGCTGTTTTAGTGTAGCTAAGAACTACCTTTTTGGCTTCAGTGAATGGAAAACACAGGCATCGACTTTCCGATGTGCCATGGAGAGCTCGACCCCTGGCTCTGCCCTAAGTCCTGCCCCCGGCTCATTCAGCCTCCTGCCCCGATGACACCCAGCCCTCACTCCTCCTTCCTCACCCAGCGCCTCCTGCATGCAGCAAAACAACTGATTGCAGTGGCCAGGAGGCATGGGGACAGAGGAGGAAGTGCTGATCACTGGGGCCCGCTGGCAGGTGGGAGGTGTTGGGTGGGACAGGGAGGAGTTGATCAGTGTGGGAGGTGCTGGTGGGGAGCTGGTGGGGGACTGCTGGTCGGTGCTCAACCCCCATCATTTTTTCGCATGGGAGCTGCAGCCCCCAAGCACCCATAGAGTCGGCACTTATGATGGGAAACCAACTTGGAGGTCACATGGTGACTGTTTGTAGTGCCAATATACTTGCAGTTCTGATCTTGTCAGTGAGCATGTGCATGTTCCAATTTGTGTTATTTAATGAGTATTTCTGTAAGGAAGGTGTTGCTCGAGAGATGGGGTTGATCTTTAATTTATTGTACGGAAAAACAGATACAGAAAAATCTTTGCTTTGTTCTGTTGTCCTGACCAAAATTCATCTCTCGTGCTGAATTTATAGGCTCAGATTCTTCCTTACACAGCCTCTAGGTCTGGCATAGGGACCAAAGGGAGGCAGCTTATTATAGGAGCAAAATGCCCTGGCCACTCCCCCTACCATTTCTGACACACCCTGTAATGCCCCCTGTGCCAGGATGTTGACCTGTGTAAAATGTTATCACTGGCATGACTGGAGAATACAGACCTGGTAGCATTTCACATTCACTTGGCAATGTGCAAGACTGGCTTTTTTTTTTTTAAGTGCTAAAACATCCTGTCTAAGACAGAGTGCAGCTGATATTCATTAATGTTGCTGCCACTGACCTAAACCTAGCTAAGTGGTCTGTTTGGACTAGTGATAAAAGAATCAAAGATGCAACTGGAGTTAAATCTCAGTCATAATGTTTGTCATAAAGGGAAGGGCAACAACCTTCCCATATACAGTACTATAAAATCCCTCCTGGCCAGAGGCACAAAATCCTTTTACCTGTAAAGGGTTAAGAAGCTCGGGTAACCTGGCTGGCACTGGACCAATACGGGGACAAGGTATTTTCAAATCGGGGTGGGGGGGGGAGGTTTTGATCTGTCTGTTCTGAGTGCTTGCTGGACACAGATCAAGGAAGCAAGCAATCCAACTCCATTAGAATCAGTAAGTACTAGCAAGGGAATGCATTAGCTTATTTTTGATTTGGCTTGTGATTTTTTTCTCTGTGCTGAGAGGAAGGTGTATTCCTGGTTTTCTTTTTGTAACTTTGAAGTTTTTGCCCAGAGGGAAATCCTCTGTTCTGAATCTGATTGTCCTTTAAAATTACCTTCCATCCTGATTTTACAGAGGTGCTTTTTTTACTTTTTTTTTTCTTTATTATAAAGTTCAGTTTTTTTTAAGAATCTGATTGGGTTTTTAGTGACCTAAAAACCCAAAGGGTCTGGTTCGTGCTCACCTTGTTTATTTTTCAAGCCTCCCCAGGAAAGGGGGTGTAGGCTTGAGGGGGGGATATTTTGTGGGAATAGGAACTCCAAGTGGTCCTTTCCCTGATTCTTTGTCTAAATCACTTGGTGGTGGCAGCATACCTTAGTCCAAGGACAAATAGAGACTTGTGCCTTGGGGAAGCTTTTAACCTAAGCAGGTAGAAATAAGCTTAGGGGGTCTTTCATGTGGGTCCCCACATCTGTATCCTAGAATTCAGAGTGGGGAGGGAACCCTGACAGTTTATATTCAATCTTCTTCAAAATTAGGACAGATTGGGGGTGGTGTTCCAAATCCATCTTTCCTAGAGAGATTCAAATAAAGTTTAGGATCTTGGTCAGATGTTCCCCCACCAAAGTTTGGAGAGGAGGTGGCTTGACTCTCTCACTAAAGATGGGCCCCAAACCAAAAAGAAACGTGGCAAGGAATCTATACTTCAGAATGGTGAGGTTTTTTAGGGCATGGGTGGGGCATGGTCTCTGGGGTCTCCCTTCCCACTAAACATGAATTGCTTTTCTAGATCTCCAGTTACAAAGCAGGTTGGTTTTGTTTTTGAATTATAGGTAGATGTATGTGAATAATGTAAGTATTGAATTACACGAACACTGCATTGCAATTTGCTATAGTTCTCTTCAGTCCAAGTAACATGTGATGTTAACTTACAGATTTGTGGATGCCTTTAGGTGACACAGTGCCTTAAAATTCTAAATGATGACTTGGCTAAATGGGAAAATTGCATTACAAACAACCTTCACACTTCCCAGCAGCCACAATTGAATGTGATGCCCTGGCACCATTCTAAAATGACACTAAATGAAGTTATACATCGAAGCCACATGGTCCTTGAAGCCACTTGAGATAGTAATTTTTTGATATGTGCAGACAGCCATTAACAATGTGCTCGATGTTACATGGAGTATGGGGAAAATATCAGATGCTTGCAAAAAGTTTTGAAGTGGCTACTAAGTTCAGTAGAAGTAAACACTATGTAGAAGTACTTCTACATATTTCTACCATCTACTACATTTAATCAGTGGAAATAATTAAGGTCTCTGTGTGATAGCATTGTAACTCCGTGGTTATTTTGTACATTGTGTCCTCAGGATCCTCAGTGGCCTCTTAGGAGCAGAGTCATCAGTGCCTTCCCTAGCACAAGATCAGTGACCACACTGTCACTGAAATTTTTTACCTTCCTCTAGAAAAAGAGAATAGCCACCATGCTTTCCAAGATGGCACAGTATTCTAAAACCAGATTTGATTCAGCAGCCTTGTTTGAGCTAAACAAAGTGGACTAGTTATAAACAAAACTGGAATGGAAATAAAATATACTTAACGGAACTTAAGTTACTAGAGAGGACTGGCAGTGTTGTATGGCTATTTGATCGAGGCCTGTTTGCAGTGGAGATGCTGGTTTTAAAACTGGTTCGGCTAAAGCAGGGGTTCCCAAACTTGATTTGCGGCTTGTTCAGGATAAGCCCCTGGTGGGCCGCGAGATGCTTGAGCATCTGCAGGTATGGCCGCTCACTGCTCCCAGTGGCCCCGGTTCGCCATTCTCGGCCAATGGGAGCTGCAGGAAGTGGTGGCCCGGCCCACGCTGCTTCCTGCAGCTCCCATTGGCCGGGAATAGCAAACCACAGCCACTGGGAGCTGCAAGCGGCCGTACCTGCAGATCCTCAAGTAAACAAAGTGTCTCGTGGCCCGCCAGGGGCTTATCCTGAACAAGCCGCAAACCAAGTTTGGGAACCCTGAGCTAAAGCCTTCTAAAACCTATTAGAACCAGGGTGTAGACCCAGCATGGGTTGTTCTCTTTTGGCTTTTTATTTTGCAAACCAATTTCAAGACCATCAAAGGTATGGCCACCTTAAACCATTTCAAGCCATTCTACAGTTCTGATGGGCTTGAAAACTGTAAGTTTACTGATTTAGAAAATGTCCCCATGAGCATGGAATTGCATCTCTAGCATGTTTCCTCTTGTTTTGGGAGTATTTCCAATATATCATATTCTAACTTGGCAAATGCTTTTCCCTCAGACACCTCTAAATTCCTTCTTTTCCTGTGCTGGGAAGGCCTGACATCTGATGACTTTGTTTATCTATCTCTCACCTCCGTTAAAGACACTTCTCCTACCCAGTCTCTTCAATTCCTTTTTTTTTAAAGATCAACAATTCTAAAACTTCACTGTGGTGCTTGGACAGAGTGTTTGAGTTATCCACTAACGGTAGCAAGGCAGTGTAACTATTCTAATATTACAAGTACAAAATGAAAGCTTGTAGATACAGACTGAGAGGTTATGACCTATTGCAGCATGTCTTCCCTGAAGTAAAATGAAAATAGTTCTGATGGTGTTATCTGCTGCAAAGGGTAGATATATTAGATTTTTCCCTAATGCTCACTTGGCCAAAAAAAGGGGAGGATGTTAAAATGAACGTTGAGGGATGGGGGGGAGGGGGTAGGAGGAATTGTGGCTTAGGGCTCCCAGGAGCACCCAGCCCAAACTAGGAATGCTGCAACATCTGAGGAGAGACACTCCTCCCTTGGCATAACAGCAAGTATAGTATTAATACAGTGACGAGGACAACCAAAGGGCAGTTGCAGTGAAAGTGAAAGGGGCTCTGACCCCTTGCTCCTGGCAGCTCATCTCTGCTTCTCTGCTCTGCATAGTGGAAGCATGAAGTACAGATTTGAGAGACCAACAGGCTGTGATTGCTTGGCCCCATCCCAGCCTCTTGCCTTCAAGAGGTGTCTTCTGCTCTCACTGACTAGCTGCAGGGAGTTTGGAAGGAGAGGGATGCTCTACATTCCCCTTTCCTCCACTGCCTCCCCACAAAAAGCAACTTTATAAATAGCCATATTAGCAGTTTTCAGAGCAAGATGGACCAACACTTTGAAGGGGAACTGAAAATGAATCTCTTAGGCCATACAGAAACCCTTTCACTTTGTAAATAAACATCCATGTTCATGTATAGGAGTGGTCATCTTCTTTAAGGTCCAGGGAGTCTGGGGCTAGCCAGCCTTGTCTGATTATCTGTTCCGGTTGGGAAGGGGTCAAGTGGTCTCTATAAAAGTGGAGAGAGCTCAGGTGGAGGAAAACTGTAGGAGGGAGCCTTGTTCCTGTGAGTCACCCTGGAGCAGAAAGAGGGAGACAGAGTGAAAGACTTCTGGACCCATTCAGCTTGGGTTTGTTAGCGGGAAATAGGGTGGTGGTTTTTCTGTTAATAAACTAAAATAAAACTCTCCTGAGAGAAGAGCCAGAAAGATCTGAATGTGTTTAATTCTTCCTTGATTGGTAAAGTGGGCCAACATCCCTACAGTTCACTTCAAGGAAGTTTAAAATTAGTGTGTGTGTGTGTGTGTTGGTGGGTGGGTATGGTTGTTGTTGGTGGTTGTTTTTTAAATAGACTCATGGCTCCTGACTCTCAGCACCAGCAGCTAAACTAAAGTTTATTATCTGACAAATTCTCACCTGTGTTTCTGAACTCCCTGCTCCCCCCATACAAGGTTCTCTTATGAACTAGCACCTGAAGATGACTTTACCTCAATTTTGCTAGCAACTTTAATGGACATTTGATCTCTGTCTTTTGTTTTCTCTGTTAGTATAAATCAGTCAGGTTTTTAAATCCGCCTCTTAAATGGATCATAGCACAAACTCAAGTGAATATCTCTTTTTCTGGGTTTTCCCTGGCATGTACTCCTCTGGACTGCTCAGGGGAAGAGAATCTGGGCTTGGTGTAATTTAACTTCTGTTTTACACTGTCTGAGCTCCCTGTGCTCCCAATTGAAAATATTAGCTGTGAGGGCTCACATTCACTAAAGGGATTATTGTCAGAATAAGCTACTATAACAATAAACTGCTTTAGGTCAAAATAACCTTTTTTTGGCTTACAGCACAGCAGAGAAATGATAGTGTTTTTTGCATTTTTTAACATACATACAGACAATGAGCTGTAATAGCCATTACCTAGTTGTAAAAGTCCAAATTGGGGCTGGCCCTTCTATGGCTACTCGGTGTGGGGTTGTTTGGAGGGCGGGGGTTAAAGGAGAGATGAACAGGGAGGAACGAGCCTTCCTCTCTGTGACATTACACTCCATATTCTTTATGGAAATATGCTTATAATATGGATATGATATAACTGAGATGTACTTTATGGAAGATGGCTCATGTAAGGTATCATGGGAAAGGTTATGATTTACTGAATGTTTATCCAATTTGTATGCATGTATCTTTATTTATCTGAAGCTGGGAATATTGACCATGTCTCTGTATTTCAAATGTTCTACACTGGATGAGGCCAAACAATGTTAATGGCATATTGAAGAAATGCACACAAGCATAAAGATTAGCCCAGGAACTGTGTGCAATAGAAACCTCACAAAGATAGCTCTGCACGATGGGAACTGTTTGACCCAGGTCAGATAGCTCTATACATTGGGAACTTTTGACCCAGATCACAACAAAAAAGCTTTCCAGCAAGGGAGGGGGGATGGGGAGGAGATATAAAAGAGGGACAATTACAACATGGGGGGGGATCCTCACTCTTCCTACTACAACACACCTGAAAACACCTGAGGAACAAAGACTGAACTGTGGGAAGTGATGGTCCCAGGCTGGAAGGATTTTTAGCCTGTGTAAGAGAATCTGGGAAAGCCAAGGCAACTCTTACCTTAAGAATCTTCCAGCCTGTTTATCACTCAGGCTGAGAATTTGTTAATTTGTATCCTACCTATCTAGTGTGTTAAACTCAGTTTGCAGCTTTTGTTTATTTACTAAGGTCTTCTGCTTTGTTCTGTTTGCTATCCCTTTAACCACTTAAAATCTACCTTTTGTAGTTAATAAACATTTTGTTCATTAAACAAAGTTTATGTAATTTCTAACTGGGTTGGGGGGGGGGCAATAAGTCATGCACATCTCTCTTCACATTGAGGAAGAGGGCAGATTTTTATGAGCTTGCACTGTGCAGATTTTTCTATACAGTGCAAGACAGTATTATTTTGGGCTTCACTCCCAAAAGGGGTGTGCACATCAGTGCTGGAGAAGTCCTCTCACATAGAACTAACTTCAGTCTGTGGCTGCAGCTGGGTGTGGCCGTGTGTGTGTGTGCGTGCGTGCTGCAAGAGGCCAGAGCCTAATTCAGCAAAACAGGGTGTGGGAACCCACACCAGTAGAGCAGGAGAGGCTCAGTGAAATCCCAGTACATCAGGTGGCACCCCGGAAGCAGGGTCCAATCCATCACTCTCCTTGTGCTTTTGTGCTGGCCACAAAGAGGCTGCCAAGAATAGCCCCTGTATGGTTGCTCCCCATGGGAGCAATTCACTGGATAAGGTGAGTGTGCAAAGCAGGAGGATCCATGGTGCTAAGCAGTGAGGGAGCTTTAAAGGGCAGGGTTGTGGCAAATTTTCTCCTTCCCCTCAGCACAAATCCAGGTTGTGTCAACAGACACTGTGCCTCCTAATGCTCTCCCAGAACAATGCAGCTACAGACACATTTTAGACCCAAATTGAGTAAAACGGAGAAGTTGGATTCCTCATCAGTTAATCCAACATGTATACATGAGGTTGGGGTTTATACAGTTCCACCACCACTGCTAAATTACCCTATTGGTATGAAAGGTTCTGACTTTACTGAAAGGAAACACTTTGAGAAGATCAAATGTTTAATTTTATAAAAAGTTCCAAGGGTTTTGACTCTGGTTTAAGCCTGAATAGGGACAGACTTTGAAATCTTAAATTTCCTGTGGAATCGAAATTCTAAGGTTTTGGTTAGCTCCATTCCCAATATATGTGTAACAGGGCAAGCTGGCCTGTGGAGAAGGAACTATGTAGATTGGGAAAATGTTTCCAATGGGATGCTGTCATAGGATAAGTGTTGAGCAAAAAAGTGAATGAAGCAAGATATAGACACTTCTCTCCCCCCACCCAGAAACAAAAAGCAAGCCCCTGGGTGCCCAGACACCAGGCTTTGGACTCCTGCTCATTTGGAACTTTGCGAGACTAATTTGAAGGATTGTCTACTGGCTTCTGACGAGAGGAATCATTGATTGGCTCCTGTGAGGAGCAGGACCAAAGCTAGAATGTGTCCCTGAGGGGAAGCACTGCTGGTCTCTTATTAGATTAGGCTATTTAGAGTATTGAAAACAGTGTTAAAATTACAAGCTAACACTTAAACTTAATTTAGGTTGCTTACAGGCTAGATGGCCCTGGAGGAAAGTATGGGATCAGAGCCAGCCTAGAGAAAGTTGGGATGAGTTGTGCCATTCTATTTAGGAAGAAGCCTGCTGTGTGTGTTTCCGGTTTGTTCTTGTGTGTTATCATTCTGAATTTTAAGATATAAGGTAGGGTTATGTCAGCCTTCCAGCAAGTTTCAGAGTAGCAGCTGTGTTAGTCTATATTCGCAAAAAGAAAAGGAGTCTCTAAGGTGCCACAAGTACTAACAAATTTATTTGAGCATAAGCTTTCGTGAGCTTCAGCTCACTTCATCAGATGCAGCATCTGATGAAGTGAGCTGAAGCTCACGAAAGCTTATGCTCAAATAAATTTTAGTCTCTAAGGTGCCACAAGTACTCCTTTTCTTCCAGCAAGTGTATTTCATGTTTATCTAACTTCTTTGTATGTGAGCCTAAACAAAACAGGTTGTCCCTAGAAGTAGAAAGATTATTGAACACTGCTGTTGGGATAAGTAAAACTTCTGTGGTTTTTGACTACACCTCCAATATCGGGGTTTGACAATCAGTGGGGTTTGCAGAGTTCTGCAGGGCCCTTAAAATGGAGTTAAGAAAAGCAGCCAAGATTGTCTGATATTTACAGGCAAGTGTACTGAAAAGAAAAGAGGGATTAAAAGGGTGGTACTAGTGACCCAGAAACACAAGTGTTGAATAGGGTGTGTATGTTCAGGAAGTGGCAGGTCATATGGCCCTCTAAAACAGTCTACAGGACTGGCATGGTCCTGTTCCCAGTTCATCCAAGCACAGGGGCATTCTGGAACTTGTGGTTCCTGTTACGGTTTGAGTTAGATAGTTGATCAGATGTCAGGTAGCTTTGACTAATAAATGCCAATAGAATTAAGATAAATCAGCACTAGTCAGGCAAATACATACATTATATCAATCTGGGAAACAGCATGCAGCTGTTAGTTTGTTTTCAAAGTATGATCTTAATCCTACCCTTCTTTTGTATCTCACTTGATTACAGCAGGTGGAAAGTTCACAGTTAATACAGACCTTTCTTCTCTTACCTAGTTTGTACCTCCTGTTTTTTCAGGGTACAGAGATACCTACCCCAATTATTTCTAGTGCCTGCACCAATTTTCCCTAGATGATGATAAACAAATCATGTTCGTTATATTTGGCCTTACTTCTGAAAGGTTCTGCATACACAAATGGGTTACGTACAGTTCACCTGCATGGCATGAGTAACAAAGCATACTGGGAGCCTGGTTCATGGTTAGCATAAGTGTATAAAATACAAAGTCTTATAAAAATATATAATATTGGCTAACATTTCCACAGTAATGACTGTTAAAGACACAGCAAGTAATGCCAGGAATATAGGAAGCAGCCCGTTCAACAGAGCACAGAGAGACTGGTTCCTGCTTTCTCTACTAAAAGACCCTGGATTGTGCCAGGGCAGTGGGGAAATATCACAAGAGAGCCTGGGAAGGAGAAGTAGAGACCGAAGGGTGTAAAGGAGGCTAGGATTATCCCAAGGAGTGGGAAGAGCGTAGGAAGTCATATTGGAAGTAAAATGGGAGAAGAATGGATGGCTTCTACTTCATTCAGGGCCTCATGGGTGGAGCTCACAGAAGAGGAAAAGCATGAGCTCTCCTGTGCCCCAAAGGAAATACCAAGGGGTGCTGTCAGACACTGAAAGAAAGGAGAACCTTGATAGACCTTTGAGGGAAGGTAGTGCCCCTCCAATACTAGATGGGGACAGGTGGAAGCCCCTATTGCATTCCTGCATGAGAGGAAGGCCTTTCAAACTGGATTTATAACCCTATGTGTGGTGGTGGTAGCAGTGGGAAGGTTGATACAGCCTTTATCAAAGAGGGTGTGGCCCATAGAGGGAGAGAAGGCGGAGGAAGCCTGACTGATAGCCCTCTTGGCCAAACCAAGAATTTAAAACTACTCTAACTACCCACCAAAGAGTGAAACAAAAGCATAGTTGCATCTCCATGCCAGAGAGGTAAGGTCCTCATTATAATACTAAATAAATTTTCTAATATTGAAGAAAATTAGCTATATTTAAGAATCTCTCCATGAAACTGTGGCATTTCATCTGCTCTCAAAACAGGTTTCACACTTGTTTGTTCCATTTCTGAAATTTAGACCTAAACTGCTATAAACTTCACTATGAATCTTTAAACTGAAAACCACTTTGGTCTGAGAAAATGACTCAATACTTTATATACAAGAACAAAAGGTAGTTCTGTAATAACTTCAATGGTGGAAGAAGTGGGGGAAGGGATGATCATTCTGCCAATTGTTGTAAAAAATGGCTTGCATAACAGTGGTTTCACAGTTGGCTATGTTGTATGATGAGTAATGTTGCTATTGAGCCCTTATCAGGGAAGCAATGTGAGTGTGAGTCTTTCATGTTGCCACTTTTGATTCTGAATTTAAAGAAATACAAATATTCCACATGAATATGAATGAACACAACAGTGTTATGCCAATCAGATACACTGCCTGAGAAAGTTGACTACATTTTCCAAAATATGATAACTTATTCTCTACTAAAACATGCACACTTTAATCAATTAAAATGTTCATTTTAAGGATTTTGTAGATGTGCACCATAAAAGCCGCAAGGCACTTTTAGATTAAAATGTTTTCTTCAGAATAGTTAAATGACACCTCAAATTAAAAATAAAAGAGCAATCAAATTAAGGGCTCGATTACTTTGGGTTGTGCCTAAAATCACAGTATAAACTGCAGCACCTCAGGAGTGGCCTGGGAGGAATTGTGTCATGGACATGCTCCTCTGAGGTAAAATTCATCTCCTGACCCTCTCTTGCTCCATGAGGAAGTGAGTTACTGCAGCCTTTAAAAGGGTTCATTTTACTTCCTCATGCTGGACATCTAATTTGGCCTCATGAGTAGAGGGGACAAAGCCAAGACTCTGCTCTTCCCACTGGAGCAGATGGGCAGTGAGTGGGTGCGGGAACTGCTTGCTATCCATCATGCCTGGACCCATTCTCTGGATAGCCTCTGCAGGGGCATTAGGCGAGTAAGGGGGGTGGGGAGGGGAGGGTACATAGCCCTCCTAGTCACAATCTAGCCCCAAAATAATGCTGATGAGAGTGGGGCAGACAAGGAAAACATAGAAGCCTACAGCTAAACAACAACTTTAATGTATGCCCCATACAGGCTAACTTAAAGGGCCAAATGTGAACTTACTCCATGTTTTTGGATATTAGATTAATAGCTTAGGATAAAGCACACAAAGCTATTATTGGCATGAATAGCAGATTTGGAATTCATCAGTCTCCAGAAAAAAAATACCTAGGATCCAGTTCTGTGATACTTAAATAGCCCCAATGAAGTCTGATGGAATGACATGTGTAACTCAAATGTCGTATATGACAACAGTTGTTTTAAAACCAAAAGAAAGCAGTGGGGAGGAGGAGGAGACTTGCCTGAGTCATGTCTCTGTCCAAGAGCAGAGGGCTTCTCTGCTTGAAGGCCTGGAGACACGAGAAGAATGGTTGTAGTTATTAGTCATGCTCAACCGTTTCACTGTACATTGTGTTCCAACCTGCTGTGAAACTGGTGTTAATACAGAAATGTTCATCCTGTCTGCTCCCTCTCAGCTGCAGCTCCCTTCATGTTTAGTGATTGGTGAAGGAGCATGGGAGTTCCTGCCCCTTTTATTTTTAAGAGCAGTCTTGTAAGAGTTTCTGGTACTGAAACGGTTATCTGTTGGAATGTGTTCAACATGTCTATGCTGGGAGATAAACAGATATAGCTACTTACAGAACAAGTGGGATTTTCTAACTCTGCTAAGGGAGTTGCATTCCCAGCACCCGCTAAAGTTCGGTTTCCAATTATTTTAGGTGCTTTTGAATGCCCTATCCTAAAAAAATTAGACAGCATTTGCTGTTTCTGCACAAATAACTTGTGTCCCTCACCTGGGGCTTTTCTCTCTCGTCCTGTTTCTGAGCTGGGTTGGCAGGCTGAGAGGCATGATTCTTGGTTCAGAAAGAGAAATGATTAGTATGAAATTACCTGGATAACTGAAGTTTCAGTGAGTAAACCCTATTTTCCCCATGCTGTGTTTTCTGAAGAAGTTGTTGGTACCCAGACAGGCTCAGTGGTTTGAGCATTGGCCTGCTAAACCCAGGTTTGTGAGTTCAATCCTTGAGGGGGCCATTTAGGGATCTGGGGCAAAAATTGGGGATTGGTCTTGCTTTGAGCAGGGGGTTGGACTAGATGACCTCCTAGTCCAACCCCCTGCAGGGTTGGTCCCTTCCAACCCTGATATTCTATGATTCTAGGCTACATTGAGGAATGCAGCATAGGTGTTTCAGGAGAACTTATTATTGTAAGCCATTCTACATAGGAATGAAGCCACACATCTGGAAAAAACCCTGATACAAAATGTAGCAGCCATATTTGTTTAGCTGCACAAGTCACAATGAATGCATCGCCACAGGAAATTTTATTTAATTTTTGTCCTGGGATCTGATTTTGGCATCACTCCTGTGACACTTTCTTTGGGTACCCAGGCTGAGTCACCTTGCAAACTGCCTGTCTCCAGTGATGGAGATACTTGCTGTCATCTCTGATGCCATCAGCCTGTTAGCCCAAAGGAGATAGTCTTTCTTTGCCTTGTATGCTAACAATAGGTGCACCTCAGTTTGAGTCCCTTTTGAAGCATTCCCATGTGATTTCCAGGCCCTGTCACTGGCTATTCACAGAAATACCAGGTTTGCTGTCCCCAAGGGAACAGCATATGCACGAACTGGACTGATTCAGCTTAGGTTCAGCTCCTTGTACAATAAATATAACTCAGTGTTGTGGTATAGCAAAAACAATCCTAAGCCTATTACCACAGATCAAGAGTTTGTGATCATTAAGGAAAACAGAAATATATCATATATAAACAATTATAATAGGCATTGTAGAAATTAAACTTAACTTTAACAGGCTAACAATCTGTCTGAAGCAGTCTTATCTCACCCAAATGTCCTTTGTAGCATTTCCAACCAAGGCTGGTTGGGATCCCACTTTCATGAATGTAAACTGCTATCTATTTCCTCAGATGCAAGAATGAGGGGTGGCTTTTTGCCTTTTCCTTGGATCCCACAAAGTTCATTCTGCATCTCCAGACTCAGGATGCACCCTCTTCCCCACCAAAGCTTATACTGCAGTGTGCTAACTTCATACATACATGGGGCTTCCATTGTGTTGGCTTATAATGATAAATTTACATGTTACCTGCTTGCCTCAATTCACTATACATCCTTTATCTGGCAAAAACCTGTTTTAATCAACCCAATAACAGTTCATGGAGGATGGGTCAATCAATGGCTATTAGCCAGGATGGGCAGGGATGGTGTCCCCAGCCTCTATTTGCTAGAAGCTGGGAATGGGTGACAGGGCATGGATGAATTGATGATTACCTGGTCTGTTCATTCCCTCTGGGGCACCTGGCATTGGCTACTGTCAGAAGATAGGATACTGGGCTAAATGGACCTTTGGTCTAACCCAGTATGGCCATACTTAGGTTCTTATGTATGCCTTGATTCACACTTCCATGGTATTTGCACATACATTTCACAATGGTATTAATAACCAGTGTGTGTCTAGCTTTTATGAAAGACCTTACTGAGCAATCCCTGGGGCACTGTGGTGCTGCAACTACCCCTGCTCAGGGCTGGGCCTACAGGCACCAATTTAGCCTTAGCATAGACGCATTGGGCAGGATATGTGCCAGATCCTCAACTGGTGTAAATTAGGATAGTCCACTGACTTGGGTGAAAGCCAGGTAGTACTGGGGTTGGGAAAACCTGGTTCATATTCAATAAACTGCTCCAAATCTTTGCCCAGAAGTTGAACTGATGACTATCCATTTGGGGGTTCCAAATCTTTCTTCTACCTTTGTCTGAATGTGCAGTTCCTGGGTTAAGAACAAAAGTGGAAGTACCAAAGGTGGTTTTTTTCTAAACTATTCCTATAATACTTCCTCCTCAGCTGTAACCGAGGAGTATGGGAAATCTCCCAAGAAATCCTGCTCACATAAGGCTTGCAGAACAATGTGGTTACAATTAAGCTTTGGGTAAATATTCAAACTTTAAATGTCTTTGAACATTCAAACTTTGGGTGGCGGGGGCAGGTGGGCACTAGTTCATTAAGAGCATACTGGTCAGGAGAGAACTTGTATACTACAATTGGCCCTTTTCACTTTGAAGGCAATCTTACAAAACCTTTTAATAAAATATATATACAAATCTCCTTAGAGAATAAATGTCTAATTTAAAAGTACTACAATAACCAGGTTATCTTTCTTCACGAGCAAGACTCGCAGTCCAAAGGTTCTGTTCTGCAGACTTATCTCACTTGAGCCCACCATCCCCTTGATTTCTGTATATTTCATCTTCATGGGCTGCAATCTGCTATCTCAATCAGCTATAAATTGTAGATATTACAAGTAAAACTCTCAGATTCTAGAGGCAACTCCTGATGCAGCATACTTTGCTGATTCATACTACTACTATGTACAACGCCCTGAGCTGGGAGCAATATAGCAATGTTAAGGAAAGCAGACCCATTGTTAGTTAATTGTTGTAATACAACCCAATTACCACTTCCATTTGCCCTTGGCAAGGAAAAATATCTATGCTGTTTTGGTATTCTTTCAGATGGCATTGTTTCCACTTGTCATTGCAAAAACCTGTTAAGTTGTCATCTTTTGAATCCAGGATGCCTTTTTTCATGAGACTGATTATTTACCATTTCAAAGTCACAGCCATCCTGGATAAGGTTTGTTAGTATTACTAAAACATGAAGAGCAGAATTGCTGCAGTTTAGAAAACATTGGAAAGGAAAGGACAGATTGTAGATCAACCTGATTGCAGTGACATGTTGACTGCGGAATATTTGTTTACCGTTTCTACTTACTAGGCTGCTCCAAAAAGTGCCACTTGTTTAAAGCAACCTGACATGTGCATTACATTAGGCTGTATATGACCTGGAGGAATACGAAGGGGTGTGTGTGTGTTGTATATAGGTAGGCTAGACAACTTAAAATAGGAGCTCCTAGTCAGGGATGTGCTTTGCAAAAGGATTTTTGAGGTCTAGTACAGTTGCTGCAGGAGGGATGAAGGGAATTCAGACTATAAAGGCTCAAACACACTACTTCAGAAAGAGCAGTGGCCTCTTCAACTCAGTCAGGGCCCAAAGCATGTTCCTGAGGTGCTCAGGCTGATTAAATCCACCTGAAAGTGATTTGCCTTCATTCAAAATGGTCACTTAATAAAATCAGTGGCTAGAATGGTGAAAAAGCATCTTAAAATAACCAGGACCATTCTGAAGGTTCACTACCTGCTTTCCAGTCAGTAACATGAACGGAAGTTTTAAAGAGTAAAGTTAAAGGGACACTGCCAAGATTTCTTAAAGTTTTGGTTTCCATTATTTCTAATATCCTAGTAGATGCTGAAAACATTTTTTCTTCCCCTCATATTTTGTCCTTTTTTATTAAGCATTATCCCCGCCCTAGTAACCAAGGAGTACAAAGTTAGCAGAAGTTTGTTTGTTTTACTTGTTTACTCACCAGCATTACTGATGATGACATTAGCACAGCTGGTGTGTGTACTGAAGTTGGGTCTGAACCACAGCATCAGATCTGAGGCATCCTACATCAAACCCTTCCCTTCAAACGTTGGGGTTATTTGAAATCTGAACCAAAGATGGATCCAAATTTTGCATTTAAACATTTTGGTATTTACATACCAAATTTACATTTGGACTAAATAGCCCTCACCTAATTGCTCTTAAAAGCTGGAAGTAAACAACCCAAACAGAAAAATAATGTGGTAAAGGATCCTTCATGCCAAACATTCCTTCCTCTCTATCAGGGTTCAGAGGAACAGCCGTGTTAGTCTGTATTCGCAAAAAGAAAAGGAGGACTTGTGGCACCTTATCAGGGTTTTATTTTCTTCCTATAAGGACATGTTCTCTAACCTGTTGCCATGTAGGTCCACACAGCTCATTCCCTGCTGTGGCCTCCACAGCCCTGATGCTGATGGCCAGTATGCATTTTGGCATCAATGAGGTACCCACTGGGAGTGTCAGCCTGGCCATTCTGTGAAGCAACAGCAGAGGTACCCAGTAGGAACAACAGGACTATCATGGGCTTTCTAACTGCTCTCTCTCTCTCTCTCTTTCAGAGAGCTTTATTATATAGATAACTGATGGAATGGCAGTTAGACTTCTAAATAAGACTCCTAGTGTTCTGATTGGTATCAAAATTAATATCGGACTCTGGAAATATTGAAGGGAAGGAAATTCAGCAACAGCAAATGAGCAAAATAATCTCTGTTGGACTTGGCCAGCTCAAAGAAATGAGTATCGGACTCTAAGAGAAAAAGCAAATTTCTTTTGGTATATGAAAAGACAGAAGGAAAGCTAATCATCATTAAGATGAGAGACAGAGGCACACAATCAAATCTTGAACGCAGATAATCTCACAAAAATATTGCTGGCAGTTCATTGGAAATAACAGAACTTTAAATCCTGGGCTGCAAAAGTAGAAAAAAATCAGAGTAAAGAAAATAATGAATTAAATATTTTGAAATCGACTACCATTTTCTAGAAAGAAATTCATTATTTGAGTGGACTGGCCATCTGAGGAAAGTCTACTTTTGTACCATACAGGCTAGCATTATGGAATCTTAAAGAAACAGGCAAGAAGTCAATACTGACTCCTGATGAGGTGAATATCCAGTTTTATTGATGTGGGATGTAAATATTGTGTGCCCAATACTGTTGGGCCTGTTTGTATTGTAAGTTAAACTGGATTTGGCCAATTGAGTCCATGGCTCAGTGAATGCCATGATTTATCACTATTCAAGGTGAACATTGGCAGTTACATTTGGAGCATCTTCATCAGCAATGCATAGAATTTTCTGTTTAGAGTAAGATTTTTTTTTTAAATGCTACTCCGCTAGTATTTCTTTAGAAGTCTGTCTGTCAGAGTAGTTTCACACCAAGTAGTAAGGCATCTAAAAGATGCAAGTGCAAAGAAATGTTCCTGAAATTATGTGCCTGTATTTTTATTTGCAGAATGACTTTAAGAAATAAAAATAAGGGCAGATAAGCTCATGGTTTTTGCCTGGCTACAGTAGTGTACAAACTCAACGCACTTCTATTTAAAATATATTGCATATAATATGTATATGCTCTGATCAGAGATGGACTTTGCGTTCTACTATGGTAGAATCTGTCTGGAAGTGTACCTAAGTACAGTATCTTAATTTCTTTCTCTGACATTTGCGAAGAGCATGTGAAAAACATAGTAATGGGAGCTAATAATTCACAATTGATTTAACAACCTGCACTAAGAAAATCTGGTAAAGCTTACAGTGCTAGGTAAGCTTTTGAATATGCTACTGAAGAAATATAGCGGTATCAACAATAAATGATCAAATACACACAGTATGTGCCAGGTATTATGTTGTGGGACATATGATGTGAAATAAAACCAGACTCCTACTTTCCTACATATTCTTACTTGAGATTCAGGCACTTCACTAGAGTATTAGGCTCCTCAATAACAGGCTACCTATTGAATATCTGAGTAACAATGAGAAATCTAAAGGGAATCCACTCTCCTCAGAAATGCTACTGGTTAGGATGCATTTAAATCTGTATTTAGTACACAGAAAATCCATTGAAATCCCCAAAACTATTCCAAACGTAATACTTGGTTCCCTGCCCTGCTGCTGCTCTGTGGGGCTCAAACAGCCTGATGCCATCTTCCAAACTGAGGAGACCTTCATCAGAAGTGATGACAAAATCACTGTCCTCTAAAGATACAAATCAAATGGGGTGCTGTGGCTGCCCAGTGCCACCTGAAGAGCCTGTGAGCAATGGGGAGGGCTTTCCAGCTGAGTAGAGTGGTCCTAGTCAGAGTTTAGAAGTAAAGTGGGATGGATCCTTGGGATATGATATTTTGCTCTTTCCAAAATGCTAGTGGCCACTGTACAATGTCTCATGTGCCTGTGAACGTACTCATAATTAGAGGTGGTGGAATTTTTTCAAAACTTTGACAAAATTGGAGGTTATGTTTCTTCACAAATTTCCCCTGTGGCAGGGCACCTCCCTGGCCCAGTCAAGAAGGGGTAAACGAGCTCCTCTGTGTTCAATCAGCCCCATCCCACTGACCTGTACCTCTGGTCAGTCCTGGAGAATGGCAGCTCTTTCAAAGGGATGACTCCATCTCATGCTGGATGGCCTTCAGGAGCAAACAGAAGTAGTGCACAGAGCTCCTGGGCTCCAGGGAATGGAGGCTTGGCAAACTGCGTCAGAGCATCAGCTGCCTGAGTGCTTTGAGAAAACAGAGGGACCAGCTCTTCTTCGCTTTTCTTTTCAGAGCCCTGAGACTCAGCGGTGGTGGTTTGGACACCCAAGGGATAAGCAGCCCTGATCTTCCTCCCAAGGGCTAGTGGTAGAGCCCAGTAAAATCTTTATATTTTTTATATAATATTTTATGTGGGGGAATTTAATTTTATTCCCCTGGAGGGGGCGGGGTGTCCCTGGGGTATGTATATGTAGGAAATAAAACAAAATTTCCCATGAGGAGGGATGGCCTGAGGTTGGTGGGAGGGCTGGGGACTGAGCCCACCCTGCACTCCCCATGCAGTGGTAGCTCCTGTCCCACAGCATTGTGACCTGGCACATGGGGTCACAGAACCATTCAGGTTTGGCTTGGCCACCCTCTCTCTCACCCTCGTCCTAGCAGAGAAATAGGCAGGCCAAATTTGGGATGGTGTTGTGACCTCGTGTGCTAGGTGCAACTCATGGACGTTTGGCCTGCCTGCCCCCTCTTGTCTTATGCTTTCTTATTCATTTTATTTCATGCTATTTTGAAAAAAAAAAAAAGGGGGGGAGGGGGACTCTAACAATTGGCCTTTACCTGGTGTGCGACTGCAAAAGCCTGGCCCTTTTCATGGGCTGTGGAGGTGTTTTTGTATTTTCTTCTGGACTACTTTAAATCCCACACCCTAGAATGGGGGCATAGTCCCTAAGAAGTAGAGCTGGAGGACTACAACCCAAGTCTAGAACTTAGATGAGTCATATCACTGAGAGAAGGAGGTCCAAGACAAAAGGTGCCCCCTCACCCCAAGGTGATATCAGAGAGAGAGAATGTATGCTTCTCCCCTCTCCTCCCCCCCCCCCTCTGACTTTTACTCACCCCACCTGAAAATAAACCAGCTGAACTCATGGTCAATGCTGATTACTTGCATCCAGTGGTGTGGTTTGTTTCAGCAGTCTTGGGACTTGACCATGCATCTCTAACCAGCTTAATTCATCAGGGCAGGGTCTCTAAAACCTTACACATGGAAAGGGATACTAGGTATTCAGTAACTTGTTCCAGGCCGCCACACTAGAGCATGTCTAACAAATTCAAAAATTTGGATACTCTTCTCAGAGCAACAGAAGAGAAGAGGAAAGGAATGCACTGTTACTGGCCCTTTAAGTCCAGGGTCAGTGAGCTGAAAGGGCAATTGTGGGGCTGGAGGGAGTACAAAACCCCAGAGCCTTGAACCCAGGTTGGGTTTTGGGTTCAAAACAAAACCCAAGTGAAACTTGTCTGGCTATGGGTTGTGGTTATGTTGTGAATATATTGTACAGCTCTAAGGATCCAGATTTCTGCTATGAAATGATCTTTCCCATTAATGTATTTCCCAAAAAGAGACTTAAATAAAAATGAACCTTTGTAGCAGGAAGAAGGGATTTCTTAGCCCAAAACCAGCTGATCGAAATTGGCTTGTCAGGACCTAGAGTTAAAATAGTATTAAATATACTAATCTCTTTTTTAAATAAAAAAAATCATAGTAGAAGAAATTCTCAGCCTGGTAGATCAGTTTTACCGACGGTGGCTCAGATCTACACAAGTAGAAAGGGCACATATTCATTTTTTTCCCCTCCAGGAATCATTGCAAATGAATCTAGCACAAGCTGTGTGCAGCTGCAGTCTCATTTTATTAGTCTGTCTCTCTCTTTAAAACTCACGTAGCTCAATAACTCATGGCCTCTTCTTGTTTCATCTCATTTTCCCAAGAAAACCTCATACAACCTTTGAGAGAACTTTTCATTCTTCTTATATTGAATTGCACCCAGAATGACCCTTTCTCTTGGTCAGAGGGTATTTATTAGTTACAGTCCCAAAGAGTCTTTAAATCTTATAGATGCATTTGACTGTTACCTTTTACCACTAGAATGGGTACCCAGTTATTCAGAAGCCCTTGCACATTTCAGTCATGCTGTAGTCTATAGCAATGTACTTTGTGGAAAAATAAAATGTCAACTTGCCAAAGGCAAAGCTGTACATTTAGTCCTCTTTATCAAATCAGCTGATTACAACTCTACCCTGCTCTTCATAATTATACAGTGTAAAAAACATCCTCTCCCCCCACAGACTGAGGAAAAGCACTTGGTACCTAATTGGCTGACTCTCAGGTGATAACATGAATATATAGCCAGTTGGAAAGCTGAAATGAACACCGCTTTTCTTTATGACAGTGGTGGAGATCTGATTTGTATGTACAGGCACAGCTGTGATTTGACAGAAAACTGGGTAATTGTGAAATGCCAATTAGATGTGTGCATATTGTTTGCATAATTTGTGAATGCATTGTTAAAAATCAGCTGCATAATATTACCTCCTAGTTAATGGGCACAGACAGATTAATCTAAAATGGTAGGATTATAACTCTGCTATGCAAGCCCTTCCACCACTGTCTTAACAGCTCCAGCTAATTAAGGGAACAGTGTCTCCATAATCTGTTCAGTCAAACCTTGAAACCATTAGAACCCTCAGCAATACAGCACTGCTTATCATTAAACAGGGAAGAGGCTCCTTAGTGGGAGGTATATTCATGCCAGTTGCATGCTCTCCATTGCATGTGTCAAAATATAAAAGGAAGGGTAACCACCTTTCTGTATACAGTGCTATAAAATCCCTCCTGGCCAGAGGCAAAATCCTTTCACCTGTAAAGGGTTAGGAAGCTAAGGTAACCTCGCTGGCACCTGACCCAGAATGACCAATGAGGGGACAAGATACTTTCAAATCGGGAGGGGGGAAAAGGCTTTTGTCTGTCTGTGTGTGTGATACCTTTGCCGGAAACAGATCAAGGATGCAAGCCCTTCAACTCCTGTAAAGTTAGTAAGTAATCTAGCTAGAAAATACTTTAGGTTTTCTTTGTTTTGGCTTGTAAATTTGCTGTGTTGGAGGAAATGTGTCTTTTTGTAACTTAAGGTTTTGCCTAGAGGGATTCTCTGTTTTGAATCTGACTGCCTGCCTGTGAGATGATCTTCCATTCTGATCTTACAGAGTTGTTCTCTTATCTTTTTTTTTGTTCTTCTAATAAAGTTCTGATTTTTAAGAATCTGATTGGATTTTTAGGGTCCTAAGAAACCCAAGCTGGTTTGTGCTCATCTTGTTTATTCTCAAGCCTCCCCAGGAAAGGGGGTGTAAGGGTTTGAGGGGGATATTTTGGGGGAAGACGTCTCCAAGTGGGCTCTTCCCAGATTCTTTATTAAATCGCTTGGTGGTGGCAACATACCAGGTTTTTTACCTAAGCTGGTTCCCAAGGCAAGAAAGAAATCTGTGCCTTGGGGAAGTTTTAACCTAAGCTGGTAAGAAAAAGCTTAGGGGGTCTTTCGTGCGGGTCCCCACATCTGTACCCTAGAGTTCAGAGTGGGGAAGGAACCTTGACAGCATGAAATGTCAAATTAGGTTTATTTAGAAATGTTAGCCAGACTTCTGCTTCCTTACAGCTCACACTAGAGGTGTGCCAGCTTCTAGATAAAGGCCATGGGAAACTGAAACATTCACCTCTGATTCAGTTTGTATTAAACCAGCCTATCAGGAATTCAGAGAGGAAGAAACCAAAGTCTGGAATACTTAAAATATAGGATTTAGTATGAATTTAAAACATTTGTTGAAACCCCTGTATTTTTAATGTTTCTCTTGCTCTGTGTATTTGATTTACACTCCTTCATTCCTATAGCTTATACATTCAATTGTATACTTGCTCAGAACCTCCGTTATAATATCCTGCCTTATATAAAAGCTGCTGGCACTTTATTACAATAAAGGTTAATTTATTTGAAAGCCATCTTATTCTGTATGTCAGAGTGTTTTACAGGGAAAGGATGTCCAGTGGTTAGAGCATTAGCCTGCGACGTGAAGACCTGGTTTCACTTCCCTGATCTGCCACTTCATGTGTGGCCTTGGTAAATCACTTTATCTCTCTGGCCCAGATCTTTAAATGTACTTGGATGCCTAAGTATACCATTCAGGAAACTACTGGCATTTTCTAAACAACCACTGTGCTGCTTTCTAATCCTGTAAGCACTCAACTTAGGCACTATAAGACTTTCTACCAGGCAACGTCCACAAACCCATCTAAATGTTGATGCCTCCCTACTGCTAAAGAGCTACTCTGAGCCATAGCATAAACCAAAGCTGGATTCTCAAAGTAGGTGGGGGGATGCCTATCTTTCCAGTGGGGCCCAATCCCATAGGCATGCTCTGAGTACCCCTAAAACCTGATGTGTGCAATCACACAGCAGGAGGGGCAGCTTCATAGATAACCAGGCCAGAAGGGACCATTGTGATCATCTAGTCTTACTTCCTGTCTATACATAATCCATAGAACATCCCCTAAATTCCTAGAGCAGATCTTTGAGGGAAAAACGTTCAATCATGATTTAAAAATTGCCAGTAATGGAAACTCCGCCATGACCCTCAGTAAATTGTTCCATGGTGTGACTGGGCAAGGCCAGATGGCTATAGAAAAGTAGTGGGAGATAGATATATTCGCTCCAGGCTAAACAGATCCCTGGTACCAGGATAAGTGAAATGGAAGGGGCTCCAGGTCAATTAAGACACCTGGGGCCAATTAAGAACTTTCCAGAAGGCAGGGAGAATGCTAGGTTGATTGGGACACCTGAAGCCAATCAGGGGCTGGCTGAAACTAGTTAAAAGCCTCCCAGTTAATCAGGTGGGTGTGCATGTCAGGAGCTGTGGGAGGAAGTTGCGCTGTTGGAGAGGCTGAGTAGTACACACCATATCAGGCACAAGGAAGGAGGCCCTGAGGTAAGGGTGAAGTGGAGCTTGAGGAAGTGAGGGCTGCTGTGGGGGAAGTGGCCCAGGGAATTGTAAATGTCATGTTTCTAAAAGGTCAGCTACCATAGCTGATACTATTAGGGTCCCTTGGCTGGAGCCCGGAGTAGAGGGTGGGCCCGGGCTCCCCCCCACCTTTGCCCCCTGATTAATCACTGAGACTGGGAGACAACAGAGACTGTGCAAGGAAGGATAACTTCTCCTCACCTCCCTCACTGGCTTATGATGAAAATGGCTCAGTAGACCATGACCCTTGTCTCTAGAGAGAAGGGTTACGTGGAGGGTCACAGTGAGCCTCTGAGGCTAGCGAAATCCGCCAGGAAACGTGGGGCCCACGGAGGCAAGGACAGAGCTTTGTCACAATGGTGAATTCCTCCCACTGTTAAAAATGTATGCCTTCTTTCCACTCTGACTTTGTCTAGCTTCAGCTTCCAGCCATTGGATCATGTTATACTTTGTCTGCTAGATTGAACAGCCCATTATTAAATATTTGTTCTCCTTGTAGGTACTTATACAGTGCAGTTAAGTCACCCCTTAACTTTCTCTTTGTTAAGCTAAATAGAGTGAGCTCCTTGAGTGTACACTATAAGGCATGACTTCTATGCCTTTAATTGTTCTCATAGCTTTTCTCTGTACTTTATCAACATCCTCTGGAATTGTGGACACCAGAACTGGACACAGTATTCCAGCAGAAGTTGGACCAGTGCCAGATACAGGGGTAAATAACCTGTCTATTTGTCAAGATTCTGCTGTTTATGCATCCAAGGTTTGGAATAGGTTTTTTTAGCCAGAATGTTCCCCTGGGAACTCATGTTCAGCTAACGATCTACCATGACCCCGCAAATCTTTGTGACATTGCTTCTTAGTATAGCGTCCTCCCGTGCTGTAAGTACGGCCTACATTCTTTGTTCCTAGATGTATGTTTACATTTAACCATATTAAAATGCATATTGTTTGCTTGTGGCCAGCTTACCAATTCGCTCAGTGACTTGTCCCCTTTGTTTACCACTCCATCAATTTTTGTGTCATCTGAATTTATGGGATCAAGCTGAACTGCAAACTGTTTACATGTATGTAGCCTTTCAGTTAGTTGGCATTTTACATCATTTGGAAGCTCTTCAATTCTCCTACTAACTGTGGCATTAGAAAGTGGTATGGACTTAAGTTTCTTCATTGTATCATTACTAACCTATAGCAGGTGGAAGAATCTGTTCTTCTCTGATGGTATGGGATTTTCTGCTCTTTGCAGTCTGAAGTGCTGGTAAAGATGCTTTTGGAGCCCTTTCTGGAACTTATATGTTTGTCATTTGAGTTTTCTGTCTACTGTATTCTTTTTTTCTTTTAAAAAAGTCTCTGGATTTATACCTTCTACTCCAGGTACCTTGTTGTGAGGTGTTTCAACTTGGCAAGTTCAATTGCTTTGTTTGATAGGATTTATAAGCATACAATGCATTGCAGTCATCCATCACTAAATTCCATAAAACCAAAATCAATCTAATTTTTGTCAAACTCTGTTCTTCATTAGTTTCTTACTACTTGCATTGCCCATGGCTTCAGCACAACTTGCAGTACTAGTATGAGGACATTTTTAAAAACTTATCCATTTTCAATCTAATTTGCTCTCTCGCTGCAAAAATATATTTCACTTCCACCCGCCAAAGACCTCTCAGTCATCAAAAAAATGGATGTCACTTCTTTGCAACAGCAAATCAGCAGTGAGATTTTGTTTTTTACATTGATGCTTGTGCAATGTGAGTATTATGGTGTTCATGCACCATGGAACGTTGTGTAAACAGAAATAGTAGATTTGTTGGTTTTAACTGTTAGGCAATGCGGATGTGGTGAAGTGTGGGGTTTTTGTTTGTTTTTTTCCCTGTAATATTTTGCAGACCCCCTGTGCACTCTTTAGGATTAATGACCTAGGAGAGAAGGACACCCCAACATTAGTAGGGTGAGGAGCTACAACTAAGGCAAAGGGGCTGAAACCCATACTGAATATGCATTAGGCATGGTGGCATCAGTATAACACACACAAGCTGTGTCCCAGCCTGTGTGCCTTAGGAGATGCCAGGATGATGACCACTAGTGATAGTGAAAGGGAAGATGAGGAAGAGGATAACTAACACTTCAGGTTGTTCTGCAAGACATGGGGAGAGTATATGGCTGCTCAGCTCATTCTGTATAATCTCTACCTACCTTGCTGGGTTGGAGTGTTTGTAACTTTGCTAACTGTGTTAATAAAACTATCACCAATACAGAACGTTTTTCCTAAGTGTGAGTGTTGGAACCGTGCATGAAGAGGTTCCCAGTTAAACAGGAATTCTAATAGTATTGAGCCTGATCTTGGGACAAGAACCTACCAAACCTCAGTGTTAAGTGGGAATTTGTAAGTAATAAATATAATGAATGCATAATCAATAGATCAGGCAACATCTCCTTACTCCTAAGCATACTTGTGGGTGGTGGCAATTATTCTCTAACAAGGAATTAAAAAGACTAATCTGGTGGCAGCCTGTAGTATGGGGTTTCCTAAAACTTTCACTATATTTCACAAATAATTTCACAGCCCTCAGCAGACCTAGAGATGACATTTCAACTCCTTGTTCTGTAGTCTATGCTGGAGGGTGGTAAGATAGTATGCTGGATAAGAAGAACAGAAAGCATGGCATGAAGCAGACTACAGTTGTCCTCTGCAGACAGTTGCATGTCTGGACGGGAGATGATTAGGCCTCCAAGCTCGTCAATCTTTACCTGGTTTTGAAACTGAAAGTCCAGAAGTGAAGGAAACTGAAATATTTTACAAAAAAAAAAAAGGAACTACTCAATGTATGTAAAAACACTTGATAGTTCTGTGAGTATTTTCAGAAGGAATTTACAATGAGAGAGGGAAAAGAATACTCCTGAGGGCATTCTGCACCAAAAAATTAAAAATTATGCACACAGTATTTTAAAATTCTGCAAGTTTTATTTGTCAATAAATAAATGCAAAGGCTCCAGAGTGGCAGTGGGGAGCTTAGGCCACTGCTGCAGGAAGTGGGAGATCACCCTGAAGCCCCTCCACCCCCAGAACACAGATTCAGTGGGGAGGCTGTACCCGACCCTGACACAGCACAAGGCCTGGGCCTCCCTTCTCTGTGTCAGGTGCACCAGGTGTGGTGCAGGCAGGTTCAACCAGGCAGGATCCAAGTATGGAGGGGCTCAGTGTGGAGAGATCAAGGTGTGGGGTGAGAGGATTCTGTGTGGGACAATCTGGGTGCAGGCAGCTCACTGGGAGGTCTAGATGAGGGGGGGTTCTGGATACACAGAGGCTCATTGTGGGTGGGGTTCCAGGTACAGGGGAAATGGAACTCTGCAGGGACTTCCAGGTGAAGATGGTTGGGGCACAGTGGAGGGTTCTGGGTGCTGGGAGAGTGGGGGTATGGGTGCAGCTAGATGGAGGTCAGTGGTATGTGGGTCTGGATGTGGGAGCTCAAGTTGGTGCAGGGGGTAGGGCATCATGGTGGGGGTTTGAGTGCAGGGGTGGGGGTCTGGAGGCAGGGGTTGAGGTTCAATGGTGTGGGGTTTGGGTATGGAGGACTAAAGGGGTTCTGGATGTACCAGGTGAGGCTTGGTAGGGGTGTCTGGGTATGGGAGGACCAGATGCAGGGGTTGGGTGGATGGGGGAGCAGGTCCCTGTACAGTGACTCCTCCGCCCATAACTGAGGAGCAATGGTGGGAGGAAGCAGGGGAGGATGCTGAGCTTCCTGCAGTGGGGGGAAGTTTCTGGTGGTGGGTCTGACACAGCTCCAGCTTCTCCTTTCAGGGGACGAGGAAGTCCCCTCCTCTTCTGCCTCCAGCCCAACCAGGACTAGCAGCTGACCCCAGCTCAAGGTAGGAGCCACTGGCTCGGGTGTCTCCAGTCCTGTGGTGATTTACCTCTCCAACAGCTGCTCTGGGTGCCTGAAATGATGTACCTGCACTACTAGGGAGTGGTGCATGACTGCTCTTGCAGCTTCCCTTTGCTTGCCTGTCAGAAAGTCATTTTTCTGCAGGGAAGCAAATAAATCTGTGGGGGACATGAATTCTGCACAGTGGTGCAGAATTCCCCCACGAGTAAAAGAATCTGGTACAAACAAAGCTAAAGGAATTAAACATTTTAAAAATGACACAGAAGTAGACTTCCACAGTCTCTGTACTCTGTGGGAGAGAATAGTAGTGCTTTCTTGGATATCTGCATTTGTGGCTTGTTTTACACTTTCACTTGGGGTGAAATCCTGACCTCATTCAATACAGCCCTGCCAGACCTAGGTGTGTTTTCCCCCCAGTGTGATTCTAAATGCACATTCCTGTAAAGGGGCAAAGTGGGAGCATCAAAGCTCCTGGTGCACTATTTTGCCATCAGTACTATCCCAGTGGATGGGTGGGGTGGGTTGGAAAATGTGTTCAAGTCTAATATCAAGAGTACAACACACATCAGCTAGGCCATTTTAATGGCCATCTTCCATGAATATGTGAGAACAGCTACAAACAACGCCAGTTGATAGACACCCTGACTTGAAATGAAACCATTAGGCTGTCATGGGGTAGATTGGTAATGCACCTGCTATTTCATAAAAGAAAGAAGCAGCAAGATGAGTTGCTATCCCTACTGTATAACCAGTTACAACATATCACATCTTCCCCATACTTTGTACTTGTTTTCTGCATGGCTTGTGTTGTGCAAAGACCATTTTTGTGGCTTTATGCTAGTACCCGCTGCAATACATTTGATTGGCTACCAGTGATTCCTGTGCTTGAGCAGTCAGCTACTCACACCTGTAGCAGGTCCCATTCTCTGTCACCTCAAAGCCTTCTGTCAGTGAGAGAGTCTGCTGTGTATTCAAAATGACATAAGGGGTGAAGAGAAGGATTGCCCAATTAAATTATACCTCTCACACAGGCGGAAGGCCAGCTATACTGGGAAGAAAACAATTTCATTTTTTTAACCTGTTAGTTTTGCCAACCAATAACTGAGAACTGTTAGTGATGGTCACATCAGCTCAGTACAGTACATGTGGGCATCTATACAGTTATCCTAAGAGCTGCCATAGCAGAAGCCAGTGCTTGTGTTAATTAATAAGACCACCTAAAGTTCACAAGTACGCAACTTAAACTTTAGCCTTTTCCAAGGAACTCTGGACAGCCAGTGAAGATTAGCACAGAACCCATGGTGATACCCTATAATCAGTTCCCTCAATCCAGTAGCTGGCATTGGGATTGTGGGTCCAGTGACTTGAATCTCTGAAAAGCTCTTGTGCATTTTATATACTGTGCAGAATGATACAAAAACTGGTACTATACCACTCTGTGCAATTAATGACAATCACAACTGATTTAGTGAAAGGTAATCTTCCCATCTGTTTCACTAAACCTCTGAAAGGTCAGATACTTCTCTGAACCATATGGAAACCTGGAACTTCCATTTTTCAGTCAGAAGCAGAAATGAAAATAATGTTTAAAAATATTAATCTTTTAATCTCAGAAAAGGTTTGATTCATGCTTGGCTTGTGTTCCAGGTGAAGGTTCTGTGAGTTAACTTCATCCAGATCCACTTGTTCACTGCTACTCTATGGGGTGGTATTTTTTCTTTAAATTTAAACAGCACACGAGTGGTGCCTTTACTACAGTAAGGACTACAGTGTAGGAATTTTTCCAAACAAAAAGCAAAACCAAAACCTTACCTACTGCTTTCTACAACTTCAGTTTGCAAGTATCCATCAAATGAATAACTGATCCATGGAGCAACACAGCCTTTGGCAGCCAGTTACTAAGGTTCTTATCTGCAGGAGTTAAAATTAAGCACAACATTACTAGAATTTGACAAGTCCCTTAGTATCTGCACTAGGTCTGAATATCAAGCAGAGCTTGCCAAGGTCCAACTGAAAGACAAGAATAAAAGATCTCTGCCTAAGCTGAAAGAGTATATACAGAGGAGATTCATTTATTGCATGTCATAACTTGTTCAGCTCTGCAAAATTGACTGGCCAGATCAGCTTATTGATGCCCTGAAAGACAGGGGCTGGGGAGCTAAAAGTGAATGAAAGAAACTAATAATCCTTTATGACCTACTGAGAACTATATAGAAAAGACAAAAAAAAATCCAACAAAATATGAGAGAGGGTGCAATATACCTGATAGACTGAAAAGCAACAGCAACAGAGGTGATGCTGGTAAGTGGCAAACAAATATGTAAAATCAGCTAAGGAAATGAACTGTTTCAAAAGGAATGATTCTCAAGGCAGGCCTACACTACAGCCAGGATTGACGTTCTGAGATCGAGCCACCAGAGAGCGATTTAGCAGGTCTAGTAAAGACCCACAAAATCAACAGCAGATCGCTCTCGTCGACCCCTGTACTCTACCCGTGAGGGAGAAGAGTAAGGTAAGCTGACGGGAGATTTTCTCCCATCGACCCCGCCTGTCCCCATAGTGGACACCCCATGGTAACTCGACCTAAGGTACGTCGACTCCAGATACGTTATTCACGTAGCTATAGTTGCGTAGCGTAGGTCAGCTTATGGTGATAGTGCAGACATAGCCTCAGTAACTTCAATATGCATCTTGATTTTTGTAAATTTAGTTTTGATCTTGAGCTGAGTTGTTTAGGGTCCAATCCTGCAATCAGATCCACATGTGCAGACCAGAGTATCCATGCAAAGCCCCAAGGGTCGATTTGTATGGATCTGATTACCACCGGATCATGGCGATTGTTATAGTAATAAGGTGCACAACAACATGCAAAACTCTCTGACTTGTGCAGGATTTCTGGGTGAAATCCTGGCCCTACTAAAGACAAAGGGAATTGTGCAATTGACTTGAGTGGAACCAGGATTTCACCCTATAAATCAGAACAGACAAAATATATTTCCAATCCTGGAAGATCTAACTAAATTAGCAGAGATGGTCATTTTTTTTTCATATTTGAAACTTGGATGAAAATTTAAAATGTGATTTTTAGGGTTTTTTTTAATTTGAAAGTTTGAAATTTTCTCTTGCTCTTCCTATCCCCCCCCCCCCCCCCAACAAAAAAATTCTACAGATTAAATGTGGCCTTTTCCATCAGATTTCTGAATTAACACAGACTTTTGTGAGGATGGTTCCCCCCGCCCCGCAATAGAAGTATTACATTTACTGGTGGGTGGTGGGAGGGAGGAAATACTAGGTAGTAGCCACTAGAATTCGGTGAAAAATTTTTCATCCAAGCTTTTTTTGATTTAAAAAAAAAGATTTAGTGATGTTGACATAGTTGAGAATTCATCATTGTGGAAAAATTGTTCAGTTGGAAAAATAATTCTGAAACTGAAATGTCAAATGTTCCAATTTTTTATTTCTAAGTTCCCTTAATTTTATTTTTAAAGCCCTAAATATTTTAAAATGGTAAAAACCAAACCACCAATTTGATCAACCTGATTTTTTTTAACTTTGTTTCAATTCACCCAAGTTTTTTTGTTTAGTTTTGTTTTCTTTTTTCATTTTTATCTGACCAGAAATAACTTAGAAATACTCTTCAGAATTGCCAATGAACCAAAAATTGGTTATTCACCTATTCTAGTAGCCCCTCCTCACTGCTTTCCATGCATCAAACCTCCTAAATCTAGAAGCTTCAACGACAGTTTCCCTTTTAAATGATTTGTTTTGGAGAAGTTTTTGCAAAGTGAAAAATAACTTGCTGGAAGAACATGGCAAATCTTGTAGATTCAGCCCTCGCATGTGACCTGTTTGATTGTAATGCCTCCACAAGGATTTTTAAAAATTATTTTATTGAAGTTATCGTTCCTTGCTAGGGATGACTAAAAATTTTCCATGTAAACAGTTTTCTTCAAAGGAAAATTGGGTTTTTTGACAGAATGTAATTTCTCAGAAAGTGTCTGCATGCCACACACAACTTCAATTTTTCATGGAGAAACTGAAACTGAAAATGTGACTGAAAAACTAAAATATTTGGATTTGGATGCTGTTACAATGCCTTGTGGATTGTAGTTCAGTTGTTCATTTCCCCATTCTTATGATGCACTACAGCCAGAGACTCCTTTGGTGCATGGTCTCCTCTTTCCAGAAAGACATGGTGTTTTATGAGAGGCACACTCCAACTAGAAGGCCTGGCCTATAGCAGAGAAAAGGAGCATGAGGCATGCAAAGCACAACTCCTATGAGGCACTAGTGGTAGTTCCACATAGTATATTTTCGTTTGGGGGCATTCGGCTTTTCAATGAAAAAATCAAAAGTTTTGATGGGGATGGGAAATGTCATTTTCTCACCAGCTCTACTTATTACAAATACATCTGTGCATTCATATAAATAAGCCAGCAATATTGTGGTTCAGGTCACAGTCTTTGCTCAGCAAACATGTTTAATACGCCTACTAGATAGTGGGAACAGCTAAGTACAGACCAACAGTAAGTGGAGAGGCCTTCCCCTCCAAAAATCCATAGCTCAGGACATGGGGCCTGATCCAAAACCCTCTGACGTCAATGAAACATTTTTAAACAGGAGAACACCATAAAATACAGGGCACTTCCAGTGTGAATTCTGAGACAAATGCACATTGTTCTAAAATACATGGCATTTTCTGGCTTGGTGAACACTTTTTCATAAAATGCCTAGTGACTGCATAAATAACCATGAATAATAAGTATTATGAGCTCATGTACCATAGTGAACCAAACTGGTGTTTTAATTCACACACATCCATAAATCAGGATATTTTTACTATTCCACTCGCTCTAGTTATATACCTGGATCTTGGTAGGTGATAAGGCAAGCTTCACTTTTGTATTTAAATGCCTCCAGTCCAGACAGCTGAGAACTATTTCTTTCCAATTGTTTGTTTTAGGAGGAAGAGAGAACTAGGACTTATGGGTGTATGTGTTTAGCTCCAAATTGTCTCTTGTTGTGGGGAAATTCCAATGGGAGTGGGCTCTGGGTGGGAATCTCCAGAGTTCCCTCTCCACCTCCATGCACACCATTCTTTTGGAGGGGTGGGCTATTTTCTCCTCGTCTAAGTGACCATATGGCCCATTCCCAAACCTAGCAGGTCCCAAGAATCAGTGGGAGACCAGAGTCATCCACTCTAAGTCTTTATGCCTCTGTAGCAACCCTGGCTCCCTGGTGAAATGTTAGGTTTCTGCATCGAATTTCTGTGGAACCAGAGGGCAGGGGAAATACATTCTTCCTCCCATGACCTGCCTAGTTTCCCTCCCATATTGGGGTTCTCACACCAAATTTTTTGGTGGCCTCAGACTACGGCACCAACTCTTGCTGGTGGCCGCTCTGACAATTTTTCCTAAAATACTTTAAGAAAAACAAATAAGTATGCACACATACATGTCCAAATATTGTAATTTATTTATGTAGGGTTTTTTGCAGACTCAATAATAAATGTACAGTTGTCTCTAATCTTTACTGGGCTTAAACAGAATAGAAATACAAATAAGGTGTTTTGCATGTTTTGTTCTTTTCGGTTGATTTTTTTTTTTAAATTTGCTAGCTTGTAAGTCTGCTACTGTGAAAAGTGATATTTGTATATTTGTTAATATCACTTTTCACAGCAGACTTACTCAACCCCGGCAAGCTGGGAGGACAAACTAAACCCTGGATGGGGAGGTGGGTAAGGAGGGCCTTGGGTGATGGGGGACTGGATGGGGGGCTGGAAGAGGTAGTGGGAGGTCAGGGCGATGGGGAGGTAGGGGAGTCCCGGGTTACATCCTGGGGTGCTGCTGCATGGCTGGGGACTGAAGGAGGCAGCAGGGGCAGAGGTGACATGCGGGGAATGAGCCTGGGGCTAGAGCCTGAAGCCCTGTGGCTAGGGGATGAAGCCCACCACCTCATGGCCAGAGCCTGACGCCCACCGCCCCAGGGCTGAAGCCTAAAGCCCAAGCCCCACCACCCCTGGGAAGGTGGGGGACTCACACTGGTCACCTGCTCCTACAGTGTTTGTGGCTCCAGAAGGGGGCAATGACCAACCTTTGCTGGTGGCCCCGAGGGAGGAGCCTCTGCTTCCTGCTCCCCCCCCGCCCCGAATCACCACCCAGGAGGTTGTGGCTGCAGCTGCAAGAAATGCCCCTGGTGGTGGCCACGGTGCCCTCATTAGCAGAATACTTCACTAGACTCCAGAGGTCTGTGCATGGCCTGGAGTTGGGGGCAAGGGCAGATCGGGCTGTGGAAGTGGCCATGTTCCTGTCTATACAAAAGTGGGAGATCCATGCTCAGAGTCCCCTCTATTTGCAAATATAGGTGATGTGATCTAGCCTGTCACTGAAATCTTCCTCCGTGAATATGACCTTTTCCTTCCCTAGGAATTTAGGAAAAGTGTTTTCAAATATATGCCTATGCTTCAGACTCTCAAAGTACTATAGAGTCATGGTAGATATTGTTGTAGAGTTAAAGTTGTGACTCGCTTCCTTTTAAAACCAGATTTTGATTCAACCCTCAAACTTCCTTTCTGCTTGAATTTTTTTGTCTAGTCTCCAGACAAATGAAAAGTTTTTTGTTTGTTTTTTTGGAAAGTCTAAGGCGAATAAGACAAGTTGGTTTTAAGATATGGGACTTGGAACAAGGGAGCCATTTTTCACTTTGGGAGATCTCTCTTTTGGAAGGGCATCTCTCAAAAAACTTGCCTTGGTACATAAACTTCAAATAGTCCTGGGACTCAATTTTGTTTGAGCTAACACCCGTCTCATTTACTTTGGTGCCTTTGAAGGCATAGCTCTTTTATACCTGCAAAAGTCAATCCACAATTCTAAATGAAATAAAAAAATACAATATATGGCACATTGTGGTACCTGGATATGAAAAGTGCCATATAAACTCAAACTCTCGCTTCATGAGAACAATGGGAAGTTAACTTTAATCTAACTCTCTACCAGCTACTAATACACCCTGAAATTCACATTGATTATCTGTATTAATCAGCTTTGAAGGCAAGTCCACAGATGTACATAATTTTATCGTAAAGCAGTGATGTTAGAAAAAACTTCTGTCAGACTATAAATACAACATTATTCTCAAGAAACAGCAAATAAGTACTAACACATTCTATCAGCAACTTGCTTTGATCTTGATTGGGATCTCTAGACACTACTGTAATACAAATGATAAGAATATTTAAAAATATATCCCATTTAAGGGTGCCCCTTAAAAGAAAATGCGTTACTGAAATCAAGACAACAATAATAGTAAAAGCTGAAGACTTAGAAGTTGTTGTTAATGAAATAGGGATTTCCTTATAAGAATAACAGGCCAGATCCTTAGCGGGTGCAAATCGGCAGTGGTGCTACTCTGATTTACATTTGGCTCACTGTGTTTGTCATTTGGGAAGTGTAAGATATATGGTGTCCTTATCTTTTCGTTTCCCTGCATTTTTAAATGCCTGGCTTTGTGTATGATGGGATAGGTACGTACCTGAGTAACTTTAACCAGTTTTTAAAACTATTTGGTTTTTTTTAAAAAGCATTGTCAAGAAGCAAAAGAAGGGTGCATGCCTATTTTTGCCTCTAATGTTTTGGCCAACTGAACTAGCTGTTGAATAGGTGTCTACAGTGAAGAACTCTGTTATCAGGAAGCCAGCTAGCATGAGGGGGAAAGGAGTCCAGGAGAGCTGGCTGTATTTTAAAGAATCCTTATTGAGGTTACAGGGACAAACCATCCCGATGTATAGAAAGAATAGTAAATATGGCAGGCGACCAGCTTGGCTTAACAATGAAATCCTTGCTGATCTTAAACACAAAAAAGAGGCTTACAAGAAATGGAAGATTGGACAAATGACCAGGGATAAGTATATAAATATTGCTCGGGCATGTAGGAATGGAATCAGAAGGCTAAATAACACCTGGAGTTGCAGCTAGCGAGGGATGTTAAGAGTAACAAGAAGGGTTTCTTCAGGTATGTTGGCAACAAGAAGAAAGCCAAGGAAAGTGTGGGCCCCTTACTGAATGAGGGAGGCAACCTAGTGACAGAGGATGTGGAAAAAGCTAATGTACTCAATGCTTTTTTTGCCTCTGTCTTCGAACAAGGTCAGCTCCCAGACTGCTGCACTGGGCAGCACAGCATGGGGAGGAGGTGGCCAGCCCTCTGTGAAGGAAGAAGTGGTTCAGGACTATTTAGAAAAAGTGGACGTACACAAGTCCATGGGGCCGGATGCGTTGCATCCGAGAGTGCTAACGGAATTGGCGGTTGTGATTGCAGAGCCATTGGCCATTATCTTTGAAAACTCATGGCGATCGGGGGAAGTCCCAGAAGATTGGAAAAAGGCTAATGTAGTGCCCATCTTTAAAAAAGGGAAGAAGGATGATCTTGGGAACTACAGGCCGGTCAGCCTCACCTCAGTCCCCGGAAAAATCATGGAGCATGTCCTCAAGGAATCAATTCTGAAGCACTTGGAGGAGAGGAAAGTGATCAGGAACAGTCAGCATGGATTCACCAAGGGAAAGTCATGCCTGACTAATCTAATTGCCTTCTATGATGAGGTAACTGGTTCTGTGGATGAAGGGAAAGCAGTGGACGTGTTATTCCTCGACTTTAGCAAAGCTTTTGACACGGTCTCCCACAGTATTCTTGTCAGCAAGTTAAAGAAGTATGGGCTGGATGGATGCACTACAAGGTGGGTAGAAAGTTGGCTAGATTGTCGGGCTCAACTGGTAGTGATCAATGGCTCCATGTCTAGTTGGCAGCCGGTATCTAGCGGAGTGCCCCAAGGGTCGGTCCTGGGGCCGGTTTTGTTCAATATCTTCATTAATGATCTGGAGGATGGTGTGGATTGCACCTTCAGCAAGTTTGCGGATGACACTAAACTGGGAGGAGTGGTAGATACGCTAGAGGGTAGGGCTAGGATACAGAGGGACCTAGACAAATTGGGCCAAAAGAAATCTGATGAGGTTCAACAAGAACAAGTGCAGAGTCCTGCACTTAGGACGGAAGAATCTAATGCACAGTTACAGACTAGGGACCGAATGGCTAGGCAGCAGTTCTGCAGAGAAGGACCTAGGGGTGACAGGGGACGAGAAGCTGGATATGAGTCAACAGTGTGCCCTTGTTGCCAAGAAGGCCAATGGCATTTTGGGGTGTATAAGTAGGGGCATTGCCAGCAGATCGAGGGATGTGATCGTTCCCCTCTATTCGACATTGGTGAGGCCTCATCTGGAGTAGTGTGTCCAGTTTTGGGCCCCACACTACAAGAAGGATGTGGAAAAATTGGAGAGAGTCCAGCGAAGGGCAACAAAAATGATTAGGGGACTGGAACACATGAGTTATGAGGAGAGGCTGAGGGAACTGGGATTGTTTAGTCTGTGGAAGAGAAGAATAAGGGGGATTTGATAGCTGCTTTCAACTACCTGAAAAGTGGATCCAAATAGGATGGATCTTGACTATTCTCAGTGATAGCAGATGACAGGACAAGGAGTAATGGTCTCAAGTTGCAGTGGAGGAGGTATAGGTTGGATATTAGGAAAAATGTTTTCACTAGGAGGGTGGTGAAACACTGGAATGCATTACCTAGGGAGGTGGTGGAATCCCCTTCCTTAGAAGTTTTTAAGGTCAGGCTTGACAAAGCCCTGACTGGGATGATTTAGTTGGGATTCGTCCTGCTCTGGGCAGGGGGTTGGACTAGATGGCCTCCAGAGGTCCCTTCCAACTCTGTTATTCTATGATTCTATGATGGAGGAGTTATTCAATATTTTGCAGCCTTAAGAGGGATTTGTGAGAAGGCTTTAATGGCTCCTTTATGTTAAAAAGAGGAAGGACCTAAAAATGCAGTTTCAAATGCAAAGACTCTTCAGGGAGGTGGCAATACTGCTGAAGGACCCTTTGTGTATTGCAGCTGCTCACATGTTATCCATTGTGATGTAGCAGAATTTCGCTGATACTAGACCAGGCCTAGTCTGAGCACAGATGGATCTGGCTACAACTTAGAGAGGTCACTGCAATGATGGCACTCGATTCCAGTGTTCTTTGAAGGGCATACAGCTATTTTCACTACATCAGAACACTCGACAATCATGAACATCATAAATACTCTCCTGTCTCTGCTGTTTGGCATTTTGGCTGGGCTGATCCTAGTTTTTGGCTTGATTGTAATGTTTTGCATCCTGCTTTTCAGCACAAGGCTAACTGTTACATTTGGTGAAACTAAGATGGTCACCATATTTGAAAAAGCAGCAGTGGTGACTGAATTTGTCAAACCCAGTCCAGTCACCAAACCAGAAGCAACCCACCTAGTAATCGAATTTGACAAAGCTGAGCTACTTGCCAAACTGGCCAAGGAGATCGCTCCCAACTACAGTGTGGTGAGTATTGGCATTTTCTTATTCCAGGCACAACTTAGAGTGTGAGACTTCTCAGTTTGTCTGTTCTGCCTGGCAGAATGAGTTAATGTGTGAATGGGTGACCGTGTTAGTTTAGAAATACTACTACTTTATGACTCCAGGCTCCATTTACTCTTCTGCTACTGCCTGTTTAAAATATACCATTGATGGACTGGACTGCAGTAAGAATCACCTTAAACCTTACCAGCTATGAGGGTGGGAAAAGGGGTTATTCCTACTTTATGAATGCAGACATCAAGGCAATTTGAGGCTAAAGTCATTTTAGGAGAACTTAGTTAATATTACAGCCATCTCTGTTTGTTCCTACCCACCACCTCCTTAACACACTCCAATTTAACTGATGCTTTAGAGTTCCCTTTAGTTTTATTAGAGAAAAGAATAATGCTGAAAGAATCTATTACTTGTATTAACCTAGAGGATGCTATTACTAGAGGGCAAGATTCTGCCACTCTTACTCATGTTCCACAACACCATATTTCGTGAGAAGCTCTATTGAAATCAATGGGACTTTTTGAGAAGTAAGAAGTTACTTAATGTCAGAGAGGGTGGCAGAGTCCAGCTTTTAGTGATTATGAACTGAGCTCTGGAAGAAGATGGAGTAGTTTAGAATTTTATGTATTGATCAAGTAACAAACAGTGAACAAATCTATAAAGAAGGCAGAGAATTCAAACAGTTAATGTACAGTAGTAGTAGGCCTGCTACACAACTACACTAAGGCCACTTCATGCCACTCAGACAGTGCAAAGGGGGGATAAAGTAGGAATAAATGGAATGACAATATAAATTACTCCACCTTACGGCCTTTTTGCACTGCCAGAGTGGTGTAAAGCATCTTTAGTGTAAATGAGACTCTAACCCACTACCTCTAATCACAAAGAAATAGGAGATCCTCTGTATTATGCGGAGCTATTTCATAAGAGTAGAACTGCAAATTGGCTAAACACACTGAAAGCCGAATTCCTTTGTTAATACATCTTTTCAAGGTGACATTTCTGAAAGAAGAAATGAAAACAGGCTGATGCTGCTTCGTCTGTGGTCTGACACTGAGGTGCTACTGAGCCTCACCCACTCCTTTTGTAGTCAGTGGAAGATGAGGGTGCCCAGACCTTGTAAGAGGCAACCTCATAGAATTGGGTGCCTCAGCTGGAAGGTGATTCAGTTCACTTTGGTATTACAATGTCTCTGAATAAGGAGGAGGCTCTGACCCTGTGGAGCTAGTACACGTACTTAAAATGATACTGTTGTGGGCCTCTTTGAGTTTTTTGTTTGCTAGTCAACTTGCTATATACTAATCCCATGTCATGTGTTCTTTGTAATGGCTTTATTTCAGCCTCATTCATTCGTAGAATTCAAGGCCAGAAGGGACCATTGTGATCATCTAGTCTGACCTCCTGTATTTACCTACCTTTAAATAGTTAATTTTATTTACACATCTTGACCATATTCTCTTTCCTTTTGTACTAGTGATCCTCTATCTTAATATTTACATTAAATAATAAGCTGAGACTCTGGTCCTCTATATTTTTCAAAGTTTTTAATAAACAAATAGACCCAGTGATTGCACAAGTTGTGTAAAGTGGCTGGCATAGCTCCACTGATGTCAATTTTGCTCTACAAAATGGTGTCTTCCATGCTGTCTCAGGTCCTGTGAGGAAATAGTTCATTAATAGTTCTACCTGGATGTGTGGGTCAATCTCAGGATGACTGAGCCAGCGATGTGATGTGACTGTGAACAAGGCAAATGGGCATTTCAGTAGAGGGAGAGAAGTATTAGTGCCGTTGTACAAGGCATTGGTAAGACCTCACTTGGAATACAATTTTTGTCATCCATGTTCAAGAAAGACAAATTCAAATTGGAGCAGGATGATCAGGGGAATGGAGGGCCAATCGTGCAAGAGGAGATGGGAAGAGCTTGGCTTATATAGTTGCTCTCTATAAATACACCAAGGGCTAAATATCAGGGAGGATGAAAAGCTGTTTAAGTGAAAGGACAATGCTGGCACAAGAACAAATGGATATAAACTGGCCATGTACAAATTCAGGCTGGAAAGTAGAAGACTGTTTCTAACTATCAAAGGGATAAGGTTTTGTAACAACCCCCCCAAAAGAAGTTGTGGAGGGCAAACAACTTAATTAGTTTTAAGAGAGACCTGGACAAACTCTGCGTGATTGTATGATTGGGTTGCTTGTGATTGCGGGAGAGAGGTCAGTAGCCCTGGGCTCACTTCAAGTTTGTTTTATGTTCCTCAGAGCTCATGCATCGCTGTTTCAGCTGGCCACCCGCAGGTGTGAGGAAGGGATTTGTGCCCCCTCAGTGTATTGTGTGGTGTCTTTTCGTTGTTGTTTGTTATGTTTTTATCTCCTTCCTCTAAAGCAACAGAGATGGCCAGGGCAGGAGATGTGCAGGGTGCGCCAGGGTTCAGAGGTGTCACTGAGCATTTTGTCTCAGTGATTGGTTGGGTGGTTCTTGCTCACATGCTCAGGGTCTAACTACCATATGTTGGGTTAAGAAGGAATTTTCCTTGAAGTCTAATTGATACTGATTTTAGGGAGGGTTTCACCTTCCTCTGTGTCATGTAATTTAATTGTAGTTAGGTTTTATAATTTAGCTGTATTTATTATTGTTTCTTATTTGTATTGTGGTCCCATCTAGACCCCACATTTGGGAATCAGGACCCCTTTGTGCTAAGATCTATATCTATATATAATGAACACACACACAACAAAAACATGTACTGTGTCCCAAAGCCTCATAATATGTTGGGCTCAATTGGTATTTCTTACATGTATCAACAATTAATATAATTTATTTTAGAAGGGAGGAATTGGGATAAATATCAGAGGGAAAAAATCTTCATAATGAGACCTATTAATCTGTGAAATATGTCTCCTAAGGAAGTAGTGGAAGCACTTGTTCCTGAGACATTTAAAACTACACAATACACTAGGAAAAACAAGGAATAGTTCTGAATTGGTAGGTGATTTATATTTTATAGGCTAACAGGACTAAAACCATCTAAAACCAGTCACTAAATGTAGACACCCTAGGGTAGAATGGAAAGAAGATGACATCATGTACCACAGAGAAGTAGGCACAAGTCTACAAAGTTTGTTTAGCATGTTTTGTCTTAGGTTAGACTGTCTATGCAACTCTTTCTGGCATTTATTTGTTTGCACCATACCTAGTACAAGGGAGTCCTGATCCTGAATGGGGTGCCTGGTAATAATAAACAGAAGAAAAATAAGATGTTGACTATTCTGATACTTTTTTATGGGATTAAATTGCATTGAAGAATAGTTGCTATAACTATCATTACCCATAGTTACTACACAATAAAATCTGGGATTCATAGAATTGATACTTTTTCCTTTTTGCTTAGAATAGAAAAGAGCTGTAGTATCTGATACTCCTGCAAAGTGTAAGTAAATACTGACTTTTCAACAACTAGTGTACATGGTCTTCTCCCAGACCACTGCAATCAATATTCTGGCATTTGGAGCCATGGTTCTTAACTCAAGTGCTTTTTTTTTTTTTAAACAAAGAACATGCAGATCTCTGTGAAAAACAAGACTTGGACTGGCATCTTGGTGAAAGTGGATCCCAATGACAACACTTGGAATGCCAAGGCCAATATCCAAGTCAAGTCTGATGCCCAAGAAAACATCAATTTAGAAGAGGAAAGCTTAATTTTCAACTGTAAACAGCTGAAGGACAGCTGCACGGTAACAACTTACAACATCCAAAATGAACCCACAATCCAGAGCCTAGAGCTGAGTGATGTTGTGAGGGCCATCTTGCAGGTGTTTTATGGCACTCTTCAAATGCCATCAGCTGTGGAATCCACTGACACCAGTGAGATTAGCAAGAGTAAGGAGGCAGAAATCCATCAGAGCAGTGAAGAGTGAGCCTATCCTCTTCACATCTGGAAGACTGACACCATTTACAAGATTACAACGTTCAAGAACCCACTCTCCACGGATTGTTGCTTTTGAGGAACAAAACAGACATAACTTGCTCATCTGTTACTCACTGATCTGTGGAAAAAATCAGAGCATGCTGTACTCCTAACACGTCCTTGTTTTTTTTGTTCTGGTTCTTTAAGTTATGCATATAGTTTCTTTATAGTTCTTTAAGTTATACGTGTAACAGCCACACTAATAGCATCTGCCATTTCCTCATTCACTGCTTAGTGCAATAAATTATATTTTACTGTCCAGTGATTTAAGTACTGCTGGCAGAAAAATGGGGGAAGGGAATTGAATAATTTTTATAGGGTTTTTTGTTTCCCCTTTCTTTCATTGAAATTCAATATTTGAAGAAATTTGTGAAAACATTTAGAAGTTTCATAGTGACCAGCCTTCCCCTTAGTCACCAGTAATGGAGGGGAAAAAACCCTATCAGAGTATAATTATCTCAGGCATGAAATCAACAACTGTTTTTAATCCTCCCTGTTATGGACAACAATTAAGACAGTACGCATAAACCTGTTAATATTTGACGTACTAGCTTCTATGTCTGTCTGAGTGCAAACTTTATTTTTGCATAATCAGCATTAGCCTCCTCTATGGAAAAGATGCAGAGGGATAGCAGAGGCTATGTTAGCCCATATTCTGAAGCAGTGGATGTGGAGGGAGGGGCTGAGTTGTGTCATCCCTTGAGCCCCACCCCCAGCCAGCAGATGATCTGGCAGCGAATTCCATCTTTGCCACCTATACAAACTGAGGTTTTAGCACAGAAGTGAATGTCACTCAATCAGTTCCTTGTATGGTTCACTTCAAGAATACTGTAACAGGCCAGACCTGTAGCTGGTCTGAATGGCCTGGCTCCATTAACCTCAGGGGAGCTGGGCCTGTTTGCACTAGCTGAAGATCTGGCACAGTGTGTTTCTACACCTGAAGTGAAAAGTCAATTAATTTAAGAAACCCTGTAAATCTAATCTCCAAACTTGAATGTCTAAAGTCAGTCCTCTAAATCCATATTAACACATCCATATGACAATTTTAAATTTAAAAACCTGCATTTAATTACCTAAAATATATACTTAGGTGCTAGCTTTAGACAACCATGTTTAAAACTTGGAACTTTTATTTAAAATTTATAAAAATCTGCATAACTCAAATGAAATAGTAATACAGTCCTATAATAATTTTGCAGTGAGGGACATACAACCAAACACTTACCTCACGAATGTTAGTATGCTTAACTTCTGCCTTCAGGTGTATGTGAAGTCAATGGAAGCTGCCTTCAGATATGTGCACACTGAATTTAGTTCAGAAATGTTTGCTTTCTATACACTTCTTTGCCTGAGGCAAAGTAAGACCTCCATGCACAAAAATTACAATTCTTTCTCTGAATCCTAAAAATAGGCGAGAGCTCCCCTGTGAGGTACAGTATGGTGTGCCTGTTGAATAGTAGTAGTTTCACCATCTAGCCAATTTAGTAAGCTGGTAAGAATAAACTTAGGGGGTCTTTCATGCAGGTCCCCACATCTGTACCCTAGAGTTCAGAGTGGGGAAGGAACCTTGACATGGTGGCAGAGCGGTGGGATCATTTTGAGATCATTTTGAACCAGAAGCACAGCAGGATTTTAAAAGGATTTTGCCTCTGGTCAGGAGGGATTTTATGGCACTGTATACAGAAAGGTGGTGACACCTTCCTTCATAGAAAAACTGTATTTGCAGGTTAATTATCGATAATAAGCCTACAATTATTTTCAGCTGAGTATTTCTAAACATTGCTAAAAAGGAAATTGGAGCCACACATGCATAGCAGCTGAGGTGACTTTGTCACAAGGGCGGAATGATTATTTTGTGTCTAATGGAACAAGACTGTGCGACAGGAGATCTGAGTGCTGTTGCTGTGACTGTCCACAACCTCCAGTGTAGTGTTGGTCTGTAGTTCACTTTATTTCTGTCTCAGTTTCCTCATCCAGATGATGGGGAAATGGGAACACAAGAATTACCATACCAGCAATCTATCCACTCCAGCATCTTCTTGATGTCCACCTGGGGACCTTCCCATGTGCCCTGTGATGCAGTGACCTATTTCTTTAGGGTGAATTTACATGGTTGCCAGTAAGGGGGAAAATGTGTTCCTATTGAGAAAATGTAATCCAGAAGTCATTATGAAACAATAAATCTGGAGCCCTACAATACTATTTTAAGAGTCACTTTCCAAAATATAACCCCATTAAAAGCCAACAAAAAGATGCTAAAATTGCCCATGTAAGGGCTATGCTGTGTCCTTTTAAGGAGACTTAATTAATTTGCAATAAATTGAACATGTTAGAGCCATCCCCTGCTTAATACAGAAAAGTAGACCATGAGTCTACAGGCCCCAGAATACTGCAACTTAATCCAAGTGGCTAGCTTGCTCAAATAATTATGGAGCTTCATTTATGGTGGTGGCCTTAGGCTCCACTTCTGCATTACTTGTTTTAGTGTACTGCCTAGGACCCCCAGTCATGGACCAGGATCCCATTGTGCACAGTGCTGTACAAACAAAATGGCAGTCCCTGCCAGAGCATACAATCTATACATGTCAGTTGCCTGATGGTTGATGTGGGGAACTCGATGAGTAATTGAGATGACCTGCTCCCCTTCCGATGAACAGCTGACACATACATGTGTACTTTCTCTCTCTCTCTCTCTTTTGCTGGGTGACTCTCTGTATGGTACCAGTGCTGCCTTCAGCCAGTATTCACTCCTTGTCTCTTTTAGCCTTAAAGGGTTAAAATCCTTTCTCACCAGGAGATATACTTTTGTGGTAATTATAATGTAGCATCACTTTGAGATGCAGCAGTGAGGTGTTTAAATAACAGTGCACATATCAGGCTTACTTGGTTTTAGGTTACTGAAAACAATCTTATATCAAGAACAAGTATAATCTAACAAGGAACCAGAAGCAGTAAAGAAATAGTTTTATACACAGAAAACCCTCTTCTTACCGTGTCCATGTCAGTCAATCTTGAACTTCTTAATTATGTGCAAATATACACACCTAGTGTGCTGTGACCTGTCTGTGTTCCATGTCACTTCTTAGCACTAATCCTTGCTGCTGGGTGACTGGGATGGCTTTGAGAGGCCCTCACTTTCTCTGAGGAATCTCTCTCCTCCAAAGCTCACCAGGATCAACCCTTGTGGGAAGCTTCTGGGGCTCAGCACACCATGTTAAGTTCTCTTCAGGTCCCCTCCTTGGAGCTCCACTAACTCTGCTTCAGTTAGCCCCCCTCTCCAAGCAAATCTAGCCAGACTTTCCGTCTGCTCCTCCAGCTCGCTGTTCCCTGTGACTACCCTGCCACCATTCCCCAAGCTCCCTCTCTCAAGATCCACTCTCCAACTGTCTCCTTTATTGACCTACCCAACAGAGGCTCCACCCCCCCTTTGGTGATGTCACCAGCCTCAGCAATTCTTTCACTGTCATGTACAGGGAATACTGTTAGGAATGATGGTGAGGCAGTGTGGGTTAATGGGACAGTACTTGAGCTTGGCTACTGGTGGTTTAATATTTCAGGCAGGAATGTAAAAAAATCTAAATATTGTCATTTTTTAAACATTTTAATACAGTGAATTGTAATTATGGTAAGTGAATAGTTAACTGTTAGGACCATGTAGTTTCAGAACTTAAAATTTTTAGGCCAACATGACTGGCAAGGTGATAACACATTAAATTAAGCAGAAAAAAACAGCTGATAATCAGAGGCCATGTACTCTGTAAAAAATGAAATAAGGCTGAAATAACTCTGAAGCTTTCAGTTTCTGACCAGAAGTTTCAGTTTTCCCTGGAGAAATAGGCAGGTGCCTTTTTAAATACAACTTGTTTTAGCTTGTTTTGCTTTTTGTCTTGTTCCAAGTTAGTAGCTGAAGGGACCAGCTTTATCTGTGGTATGCTGCCATTGATTTCAATGCCATGACATAGTTGCCCCATGGTATTTTATAGACCCATGGGGAAGATGATCCCTCTGCAGAAGTGACAACTATCCACCACAAAGCTTGTACACACCTTCTGAAGAAACAAAGTCAACACAATTTTATGTTGGCCATGCAAGAGGCCAATAAATATAGTGTGAGGGGTTTATTCTAGTAGTGTCTCTGCAATATGGAAACAGATTTCGTATGCTGAAACAGATTTCACAGATTTCATAGTTCACCATCAAGGGAAAGGTCTGCAAGCTTAAAACATCTCTACTGATGTTTTAAAAAAAAACTGCTGTGTTTTGGGGGGAGGGGAGAGGGAAACATCATGAGATTGAAGAACTCTTTGGAAAGCAGAGGAGTAGAAAGCATTCTGAATAACTGGGACCTAAGGGAACTGCACTCGATATACATTAAAATAATAAAAAAAGAAGGTGAGGAAGGATATTAGCCATTTTACATTTCATTGGCTACTGATAGAGAAGTTTGTACTTGTTTTCAGTTATTGTACAATGAGAATATACAGACTACATCTTCCAGTTATAATAGCTAATATAGCAGCTGTTTTAAACTTCTTCTTACAAATGGGGAGCTAGTACTGAAATATTTGCTTCTCCATATAAATTGGAGGACTGGCCTCTGATCTTCAGTTTCATGTCATTTCTGGCAATCTGCCCTCTGCTGGTGGTGGTTCTGCAAAACTCATGACCTCAAAGTCAGGGGGTGGGAAGGACTTTGATCAAGCAGGAATAAAGGGGTTGTGGCTCCTTTAAGGGGTCCTTCCCTCCTTCATGTTGAGAGAGGTGCCATCACCTGAGATAACCATTGTTAATTATCTGGGAACCTGGATGGGGGGGGGAGGAGGGGGAGGCTGCCCAGGTAAATGCTGGCATCTCCTGTTGGCAGTTGTCCATTGTAGATACTCATTACATAGGGAATCTGATTGCCTGATAAAACAGAGTTGGAAGTGGACTTATGGGAAGGCATCCCCTAAAGAAGCTGGGGAATGGGATTGAAGCTCCTAACATCTGGTACAATAAAGAGACCCTCCCCCCCATTCCCCCCCAGCCCTTTAGCCCTTAGATGTGGGCAGCGTGGTGAGGTTCCAGCAATGGGCTGGGATGAGGTTTGAAGGGGTGGCAGGCTAGCAGCAGTTCTCCCAAATAGGTGGAAATGAATGAGAAAGGAATTGTGACATGGACTGTAGGAGTTATTGCCAGATAATTCCTAGATGAGTTAAGTAATAATGTTGCAAACTGATTAAACTACATCCTCCCATGTGTCCAGGATCCTGATGTTACAGCCAAATGTTTAAGGCAAGGTTTTGTCATTCCTCAAAACACAATACAGTCCTCCACACTGTGTATGTTTAGGAACAACATTAGAAAGAAAATGGATGACAAAACTGTCTATTTTATTGCTAGTATAGAAATAAAATTAATTGTTTTAGAGTCCCTTACACCTGTAAGAATCCCAAAGCCCTCTACAAATGAACTGGATCTCTGTTCCTACAAATATTCATATGTCCACTTGTGTAATTTTACTCCAATGTAAGTAGTTATATTATAGCCAAGTGAATAAATTTAAACATAAGTGTTTGTCTAATCAGGGCCTTTATATTCCGAAAAACACGACTTGTCACTGAAGTGTAGCCATTAACCACTTGGGTGGACATCACCATCTACCTGCCAGCATGCACCAATGCCACACAGCAGTGTAGGTTGAGAAGTAGTATCCCCATGAGAAAGTTCTATGGACAAATTAGGAGGAGTTTGGTTGCTCTGTCAGCACATCGGAATACCCTTGCATAGGCTGGGTATAGCCATAACACTTAATAGTGTTTAAAAAAGATGAGCTGTCTAGATGGTGCAAAAATAAACTAAGTCCCTTGTTTCAGTCAAACTCGTGTTGCCTTTTTTCCAGTTGCAGCTGTGGAGAGCTTAAGAGAGAACTCTGCTTCTTGACATCCTTCACATATTGAGGTCATTGCACAGTGAATGCTCTCTGACTCAGAGTGGCCTGCTAGCTCGCATGCCCATTCTGAAAGAGGATTCTGCCTTTGAAGATTTCACAGAATTCCAAGACATGAAGCATGACTCATTTTATGCCTCAAAAATTTCAATTAGGCAGCACCTTGCTGCTTAATGATGGGTTTCACCCTTGCCGCTACAGTTCACCACTCCTCCCTGCTGGTGTCTTGCATTTGTAGATGCCATATGCCTGATGTTGTGACCCTTTTCAGTTTGACATCTGGTTGTCTTATAATAAGCAACACAATAATTATCCATGGGTACTATCCCAATTTATGAATTTCAGACTGAGACTTTTTGATAGTTTTTAAAGCTAGTGACAAATCAAAAAGATTTATTGCAGATCAGCACTTCCTTTTCCTTGTTTATAGCAGAAAGATCGATCTTTCAGAAGTCTGAATTGGTACTGTACATGCTCTGAAGACTTCTCCAGTGGTAGAAATCTATCCATTATAGATTAGTTACAGGGCGCTTCAGAATGGGATAGCTATTTCTGGCAGGAATGGAAACTGCCTCTCCTTTTTTATTTTCATATTTTTAAAGACAATGGGCAGGTGCTTGGCTTTTCTTAAGTCCCCTTTGCAGCACTACAGCGGCACGAGGGGATTTAAAGCTGTCTTAAGGCAACAGCTGAGGATTCTTTTTATAAAGGGCTACATCTGCTCCCTCACAGCACAGGGGTATTCCAGGGTGAGCTGGGGGTATGTCAGGGAAAAATCAAGGTGCAGTGCGCTACAGTGATATTCTGGGCAGCACAGGGACTTCTTGGAAACAGCTAGGCACTGGAAAGGTAGCATAAAGCCACCTATGTGCAGTGTGTATCCACGCAGCAGTCAACAACTGGGGATCTAGCTCACTTTGCAAACTTTGCGTGCAAAGTAGCCATTTAGGTTTTTAGCTGTGGTACCCTTTGGTTTATTACTCCAGTGTAAAATACTTTAACCTATTAAAATGTTTATCTAATATTTGATAGGGCATAAGATTAAAAAATGCTCTGTTGAACACTTCCCCATCTTGCTATTTACTTATTTACAACTTTGGGGCCTTTCAGGAACCTGATTCAGATATGAGTATTCACCTGCAGCTACTCAAACCATGTAAAACTCTCAGATCTGACAAAGTAAGGCTTGCATTAATTTCTTGTGTAGTGTAACCCTAGGACTATAAACCTGAATAACCATAACCTTCATTTAAAAAAAATATTACCTAAGATTTATTGGCATGAAAGGTAGTAGATAATGTCTATTACTGATTTACCTAAAAACATACTGTGATGGGTTGGATCACAGAAACCTCCTTTGGACTGCCATCTGATGTGCCAAGTCTACTTCTGCTTTCCTACCCTGTCAGCTTAGGACTGCAGTGCCCTGCCTGGTTTGAGCCAGTCCCTCTAGACTGCTGAAAACCCGGACCCAGCTCTGAACCACATCCCATAATAGCTGTAAGCTTAATTGAAAGCAACTGAGGAAGTGTTCCTGTCCTTGACACGCAGATGCCCAACTCCCAATGGGGCCCAAACCCCAAATAAATCCATTTTACCCTGTATAAAGCTTATACAGGGTAAACTCATAAATTGTTCACCCTCTATAACACTGATAGAGAGATATGCACAGCTGTTTGTCATCGTCCCCTCAATCCCCCCCCCCCCCCCAGGTATTAATACATACTCTGGGTTAATTAATAAGTAAAAAGTGATTTTATTAAATACAGAAAGTAGGATTTCAGTGGTTCCAAGTAGTAACAGACAGAACAAAGTGAATTACTGAGCAAAATAAAATAAAACACACAAGTCTAAGTCTAGTACAATAATAAAACTGAATACAGATAAAATCCTCACCCAGTAAGCTTTCTTTTACAGACTAGTCCCCTTCTAGTCTGGGTCCAACAATCACTCACACCCCCTGTAGTTACTGTCTTTTGTTCCAGTTTCTTCCAGGTATCTTTGGAGGTGGAGAGGCTCTCTTTTTAGCCAGCTGAAGACAAAATGGAGGGGGTCTCCCAGGGGGTTAAATAGACTTTCTCTTGGGGGTGGAGACCCCCTCCTCTCTCCTATGCAAAGTCCAGCTACAAAATTGAGTGTTGGACTGACATACATGACTGAGTTCCTTACCAGCCAAGCCACATTCCTGGGAAAGCCCAGATGTGGATTGGCATCTCCAAGTTCACTGTTGGCTTAAGGGCTTCTTGACTGGACACCTACTGAGAATAGTCTTTTCTCGGGAAGCTGACCAACAGCTTCACTAAAACCTACTCAGAATCAAACAAGTATGCAGCCAATATTCATAACTTCAAATATAAAAATGATACATGCATACAAATATGATTAATCGATTCAGTAGATCACAACCTTTACAGAGCTATGTTACATAGCATATGTAGCATAAAACACATTCTAGTTATGTCATATATACATTAATAAGTATATTTCCATAAAGCCTTATGGGGGACACCGTCACACATACATATCAATGTTTTGTTGGAATTGATGGTGAAAATGCTGCATATAACATTCAACATTGGTATGTGGAGGGAGGTGACCAGAAGAGAGGAAAAGTATCAGTTTTATTGACCAGATGGAAAGTTCTTCTTTGAGTAGATTCAGCTGTATATTCAACCTAGGTGTGTGCATGTCCAGTGCACTGGAGCCAGAGAACTTTGCCTAGCAGTACCCATAATTTTAGCCCCTTCCCTGGCAAGTAAGAGCAGCAGCTCCCAACACCCTCAGTTTCTTCTTCCCCACCCCTCTTCCCCGCCCTGGCTACAGCCAGAGCTCCGTTTGGTGTTTTCATCTCACATTTTCATTCTCTGTTTCTGAGAACTTGTTCTTGTAGTTGACCAACCTGTGTAATGCCCTCACCAGGGTTCAAGCATTGTCTGTCATGTGGGAGAGGCATTCCCAAGAGTGATACCCACACAAGGTGGTTACTGAGTCTCAGTGAAGGACTCATTAAAGAGCAGTGCTCCATCTGCAAGTCGTTCACAAAGAGGACTCAGGTGGCAAGAGACTTGTAGCTGAAACAGCACCTACTTAGAGCAGGCCATGAAGCCTGTTGATGGTGGTTGCCTTTAGATCCAGCAAGGGAATCCACTCCATGTTTGGGATCTGGAGTTTCCCCCAGGAGGAAGAGGGGTTATTCATCCTCCTCTGGTACAGTTAGGAAGAGGTCCCATAAAATGAATTGGGCCATTCCAGGGTTCAAGGCAACTCTTTCTCATCTTCTAAGAGGAGTGCTGACTGGTACTATACTCCCTCCAGCACATGGAATGGAACAGGTCCATCCAAATGCTCCCTGGTACCACGCAAAGATCAGTGAGAGCCTGTATCATTGACTCTGGTTCCAGACATGGGGTGTCCGTTAGGTGTAGTACATTGGCACCAGCACTGACTGACTCCACACCGGCAGCATACCAGGTAGCATACCTGCTTTGCTTGTCCCCACCCTCCAGTTAAAGAGTCGATTCCTTTGTGGCACATTAATAATGTCTTAGTGGCTTTTTATGGGACGTCTGTTTGAGACTCTGGTAACTTCTTTCTCCCTTCTGTGTCAGAAAACTGCCTTCCTCATGGTGATACCATCTGCAAGGAGGGTGGGGGAGTTGCAGGTTTTGATGCAGCCAACATACATTCAATTTTCTAAAGACAAAGTAACCCTGCGGTCGCACCCTAAGATTTTTCCAAAGTGGTTTATCAGTTTATTATATGATGGTTCCAATGTGGATTAGCATCAATACCAACTAAATAATGTAAATAAAGTATCTATGTTATCCTCTGTGGAATTCTATATTTAGAACAGAAGCCTTACATTTGTAGTATTAGAAGCCACTTTTGCTATAGCCTAGTATTGCAAAGAAATGCTAATAATGTTATTAAGAAATCATTTGACCTGCATAATTGTAATACTATTGCTGATAGAAGGCTGCTATATTATAATTCAAATTATAGCTCTTTAAACCCATTTACACTGCCTTATTTAGAGAATCATATACAAGAGGTTTCGCTGCTTGTAATATACTTCAGTGAAATGATATTTAACAATTTTTCCCCTCTTCAACTGTCATTTTAAACCAAGGGATATTGTATTGTCTTGTACATCCTGTTCATTGACCTCTTCAGTGCTAGATATTAAGATGCTGTTACTGTCGTGCCCAGTGTATTCAATTTTAAAGGGCCAATCTGAAACTTTATATTTTTTTAAAATTCACTGAATTTTAAAAAATTCCAGGTTATTTGTATTGTCGTTCACCTTTACTTATATATATGAATACTTATATATATGAATGTGTGTGTGTATGTGTATATATAAATTATATAATTTTTTAAAAAAATGAGTGAATTTTAAAAAATAAAGTTTCAGATTGGCCCTTTCAAACACACCTTATATATTATATAATAAAATATGGTTTTTCTGCTCCCTATTTATATAGCTCTTTCAGCAAGGGAAAAACTGACTCATATACTGACTGACTGAAGTCAATGGGAATTGAAGATGCTTGGCACTTCACGGGAGTGCTCAGGGCCTTGCAGGAATTAGTTGTGTATGCTTCATCCATCACCATGAAGTCATTGATATGACTATATGATTATGAACTGAAAGAAAGATTAAACTAGTTAGTCCCCAATAGAGTGAGTGGGAAAGACTTTTTGATGGTTGCATTTCAGTAACGAAATGTTGGAGTTAGTCCATCGCCATTGTCATTGTTCTGATAAGTCATTCAATTGGACACTTAATTTCCTGTGAATAATTTTTTTTTTAAAACATCAGCACCCATGTTAAATAGGATATAAAAACATGGGGGCTGGAATACAAAGCTTATATTGCAAATAGAATTAGGCAAAATCTTCCAGATGTCTAGTTTAGTCACCAAAAAATGGGCTGCTGCTGCTGCTTCTTCTTCTTCTTCTATGCTTAGCCAAACAGTTGCCCATAGCGATCGTTCACCATTTGGCCTATTCCTGTGCAGCTGCAAGGGTTTGACAGGCCAAAATCCAACACCAGAACAGACTTAATGCACCCACGTAATCGGGTGTCCACCTCTGGGCAGTCTCCATCCTTTGGTTGGTGGAATTTTATAACAGATGTTATAAGCCACCCAGAGAACGACATTTACCAGAACATCTTGTGGCATTCTGGCTACATGTCTGAAATGCGTAAGACGCCAGTTGTGGAAAATGGCCCCAGTGGTCTGTAGACTGGAATGACAGTAAACATCAGCATTATGAATGAAGTGATTCTACTTTATGCCTGATATTCAATGTTGGCCTTTTGTATAGAAAGCCTCCAGTTTTGCCCAGTCTGAGCGGCATAGTGTCCATATTTTGCAACCATACAGCAGTATGGAGAGAATACAGCTCAAATAGATCCTGAACTTGGTTATCATGCCAAGATCATGTTGATTCGATATTTGTCATAAATGACCCCTGGCAGACACTGCAATGCCAATCCAGTGGGCTGACGTCTTTTATTATTTTTATAAAAAAGAAACACTGAAACTGCCCGGTGCATGAACAATAACTCCATTTTTTGTTCCTTTAAAAAAAACCAGTCAGTGGTCTTTACCATTCTGTAGCACTAAACAAAATACTACTGATTGCTCTTGAACTTTGATTATTATCATTGGCATTATTAATGCTTTAGTTTTTATGAAAGAATGTGACAGGAACAGGCATTTTAGAGCTTTGAATCTTTACATATTTGAGTACCCAGAGTTAGGCACCTAAATAAATTACCTGATTTTCAGAAGTGCTCAAGGTAATAGGTACAATAAGAGTTCTGAAGTTCAGCAGCACTGAAAATCAGGCTGCTAGCATGTAGCTGGCTAAATAGGGACATAAGTCTCCAGTAGGCTGCTGGGTCTGAATATTTTACCTCAAGGACTATAATGGTTTAATTCATGTCATTTCATTCAGGTCCAGGTTACACTTACAATTTACAGTGTAAATTGAAGAGGTGGGTTTTTTTTAAACTTTCTATATGACTGAATTATTTTTGTATTAAAGTTCCTTTATTTTTTTTAAGTACTGCTTAAAGTGGTGTATGCAGTGTTGTTGTAGATGTGTCATTCCCAGGATATTAGAGAGACAACTTCTGTTAGTGGGAGAGACAAGCTTTTGAGCTATACAGAGCTCTTTTTCAGAACCTGAAGCTTGAAACTTCCATCAACTGAAGTTGGTCCACTAAAAGATATTACCTCACCCACCTTGTCTCATTGAGGTTGTGTGACAGCTAGCCTCTTGGATGACACAGCAGGGACTGAAGGGACTTCCCACCCTAAAAGCAGGAGTTGCTACCTTCTGAGTTACAAAGCAAAGGCTTTGTAGAAAGGCTGTAACAACTCATATCCATATCGACACCGAGTGGGACTTGTTAGAAACACTCACCAGTGAGTTACAGTTGCATTTTAAAAACGGACAAAAGGAAAGAAATTCAAAATTAAAGCTGCTACTGTGACATTAATTGATCTCTTTTGTCTAGACATGACAGCATATATATTAAATTATTCAATGCCCCCATCCATAACGTCTTCCTCCTTATTACAGATATGCTTAATAAATTTACCCCAAAAGAAATATCTACTAACGTAACACACAAACTCAAAAGCAATCTCCACACATGACCTTATGTAGCCCAAAGAATGTCCCAGATTGGAATAGTTCTGTACGAGGAAGAGCATGCCAGGCTAACTCCTGCTTACAAGAGCATTTCCTTTAGCTTCAGTAGGAACATTCAGGTGAGCAAGGCAAGTAGGATTTGTCCTATAGTCAGCCTTTTTGCAAACTAGATTAATAATGCTAAGTAAACTCCAAATGTGTTAGTGAAACTAAAAGGAGACTGCAAATCTAGAAGTCACAAATGTTGATTGCTTATCCAGCATTGTGCAGATGTCACTGTAAGTGCATTACCAAGTCACCCACATACCAACAGCTTTCACAAAGGTATTTGTGAGTTCCTTTTAGAGCATACATATCAGATTCAAGAGACCCATTTAAAACTGCTAAGTGCTTTTTCAGTCTATGGGCTATGTGCACTTTGTACATGTGATGTCACTTGGAGTCCTTTACATCCAAAAGTAGTGGTTGTCTCACTTATGCTAGTAAACTCCCCAATAACTGTCAGTAATTTCAAAACCAACCTTGTCTTATCAGACCTCTGGCTTCTAGGGTAGAAGAACATCTCAATTTACCTCAATTTAAAATGTTCTAGATGAGCATCAGAAGTTCAGCAAGTCAGAATCTGTGATTCCTTTTCAGCACTGTTTTGAATTAATTAAACTGAAGCAGAAGTAGTCCAGCAGGCCAAGGACTGGAGATCAGCTCTTCAGCAGCTCATTGCTAACTTCACTGAACTCCAGATGTATTAATAGAGTTTAAGGTTAGGAAGGACCATTAGATCATTTGTGATTTTCCGGGAGGTCACACTAGACTTTACATTTTGACTAAAGCATACCATGCAGAAAGGCATCCACTACTGATTTGAAGAGCAAGAGATGGAGAATCCACCACTTACCTTGGTAGTTTGTTCCAGTGTTTAACTGCCCACACTGCTTACAAAAAAATGTGCCTAATTTCTAACTTACCTGGCTTCAGCTTGTTCTTGTTATGCCTTTCTGTGCTAGATTTAAAGAACCTTTTAATACCTGGTATTTTCTCCCTATGAATGTACTTATACACTCATCTGTGTCTTCTTTTTGATAAACTAAACAGACATTTTCTCCAGCCTTCAAATAATTGTTTGGCTCTTTTCTGAACCTTCTCCAATTTTTCAACCTCTTTAAAAAAAATGTCAACTCTGTACACAGTTTTCTAGTATAAGGTGCACTAATGTTGTATACAGAAGGAAAATCACCTTCCTACTAGGTACTTCCCTGTTTATAAATCCAAGGATCTCATTAGGCTTTTTACCACAGCATTGAACTGGGAGCTCACAGGGAATTGTTTGGCCACTATGACCCCTAAATCCTCTTCAGAGTCACTACCTTTCAGGATCCAGTCACCGACCCTGTAGTTGTAGCCCACATTTCTTGTTCGTAGTTGTATATTTTGATACAGTCAAATGCAAAGTTATACATTTTTTAATGGGCCCAGGTTACCAAGCAATCCAGATCACTTTGTATGCCTGTCCTCTCATCATTAATATTAATTTGCCTCATCCGCACACATTACCAAGAGTTATTTTATCTTTACTTCAAGATTAATGATGAAAATGTTGAATAGTCTCCAGCTTGATACCAATCTTTTTGGAACCTAGGATGACGAGATACCAAGTGTGAAAAATTGGGGTGGGAGGTAATACAAGCCTATAAAACACATAGCCCTGAATATCAGGACTGTTCTTATCAAATTGGGACATCTGGTCACCTTAGTGCAGTGCTCCCCAAACTTTTTACTTTGTGCCCCCCCTTACCTCTGTCCATGACCTCCACCACAGAGCCAGGAGCAGGGCCACAGCTCCAAGAGGGGGGATCATGGACAGGAGTAAGGGGGTCTAGGCTGGGGCCACAGCCAGGACCTTGGGTGTGGGGCCAGCAGCCGAGGCCAGGAGCAGGGGCTAGTTTGGGGCCCTGCTACATCTCCCTGAATGTTACTCTGCACTTCCTAAAGGGGGTTATGCCCCACAAATTGAAGACTTCTGTCTTAGTGGATGGAACCCCACTAGAAACATCCTAATTCAATGGTGGGTCCTCATCTGACAACAACTTTTTTGAGATCTGTCAGTCAGCCAGTTCTTAATCCATTTAACGTGTTCCATTGGTACTATATAGAGCTATTTATTAATCAGAATGTTGTGTGGTACCCGGTCAAATACTTTCACAAGGCTAAATATTCACAGCAGTTACATAGAAGTCCTAGGATAGATTTTGAAGTATTCATGTTCCAAGATCCCACCTTTTCTCTCTATCTACATAACTAAAATTCTGGCCCAGGCTCTCCTCTCACATTGACTACTGCAATCTCCTCCTTTCTGGTCTTGGAAAATGTCATCTTGCCTCTTAAATCCATTCAAAATGCTGCTGCAAAAATCATCTTCTTGGTTTCTTGCTTTGACCACACCCCATCACCTCCTTTCTTGTATGACTTCACTGGCTTCCTTTTTTTTTTCAGTTGCATTAAGAACTGACTACTTGTCTTCATTTTAAGGCCTTTTGAGTTTTAGCCCCAGTTCCCTGCCCTACCTATTAGCAGATAAAAGGTATAGAGATGTCAGCATCTTCTTTGTGAATGATGCCAGCCTTGACTGATCATTAGTCAGATTTTCCCACATGAATCTTTCCCATTCCTCCCATGACACAAGTGAGGAGCTCATTGTAAAATCCACAGAGCCACAACACTCTCAGATTTCAAATTTCTGCTTAAAACTCACCTTTGCTGTGGTGTGTTTAAAACATCTGATATTAGCCAGCTGGGAGGGAGCAGGCATTCTGTGCCTGGTGCCTATTATGCTGGGCATAATTCTCTCACTCTTACTTTGTGTTTATTTACTGTATCCACACACTCCCTGCTCTTAAGAGGAAATATCTTTTCACTATATGGATGTATTGTCTCTAGCATAGTGGGGCACTGGGCTCTGACTTGGACCTGTAGATACTACCAAATACAAATAATAATCTATTAAACTGTGTTCATATCATGGTATTCCATTGCAGCAAGAACTCCACTGGGTAAGAGTCAACCTACAGTCTTAATTTGGAATTTTATTGGCTTCACTTATAACATTATGACTCTATTCTGCCATCACTTATGTGGCATGTGTGGTTCTTGTAACTTCAGGTTTTAATATAATCCCAGTGCATGCACTGTGAAGTTTCCAAAATAATCATAATAAATTAAAATAATACATAGCTCTTATGGCACTTTTCAGCCACAGATCTCAAAGCACTTTACAAAGAAGACAAGTATTCATCTGCCGTGAAGATCTCTGCTCAGAGGCACTGCAAACCTTTTACACTTTATTTAAAAGTTAATGTAGTGCCTGTGAAAAGTGAGTTCCCCAGCCTGGGAATCTTCTATATATCTATAGAACCCCTGGGGAACTGGCAGGAGAATATGCACATCAATATACTGCACCATAAAATGCCATCTTTAATAACAGCAGCCCAGGAAGGAGAAGAATAAGTACTTCACTTTCCATTAATATTTAATCTTGAACTTCTTTCAATTGCAGCTAATCACAAATGTGGTTCCTGTGATGCAATAGGTAAAGACATCCACCCCCTGGGGACTTGGCTAAATCTGCTGACTCATTTAATGTATGGTGTAGAATAGATATCACAATTTTCAGATGCTACCAATTTTAGTTTTATTCAGGAGCTGGATTTGTGCCACTGACCAAGAGCAAACGAGCTCTATATCCCATTGCTAATTCCCTGAGCCATGTGGAGCACTATAGTTAAACAGCTGGCTAGCAATTTAAAACTGACTTTGGAAAGAAGGCAGATGGGCACAGGCTTGCAAATAATGTGGTTTCATGAAGATAAGAGAATAGTGTGTAATAGTAGTGCTCTCCAATTGTGCAAGACAATTTTGGCAGTTAACTTCTCCTAGAAATGGAAAAATTCCTCAGTGATTGATTGTACATGTTTCCTTCAACGTTTTAGGATAAAATGTCAAAATAGCCAGTAATGTTGGTGCTTCCAACTTGTTGAATAGTGAAAAATAAACCTAGTTAGGTTCAAATTAAGAGTCAAGGGGTTTTGCTCTTAATGGAACTACCTGAAGTAGATAACTCAATAACATGAGTTAAAGTGAAATGCAATTTATTCGGATTATTCATATTGTATTCCAAATAACCCAGGTGTAACTACTTATAAGGTTTCAGATTTTCTATGCTCAGATTAACTCCATGGCTAATTAGATTTCCAAAACTTAGTTTCTCCCTAAGAGTTTGTATTTTTTGGTCCTGTCACTGGGTTCGGTAGGCAATCCAGACCACTGAGGGGTTGAGTCACCACCTGCCCTGCAACCCAGTGTGCTGCAAATGCCTTGGTACTGTAACTCCCTGCCTGGAACATTCCCAGACAGCAACAAGCATGCAGGGCACCTGAATGTCTGTGTGCTATGCAGTCAGTCCTGGTTCAGCAGCTGAACTGCAGCAGTCTGTCTACAGCCCCATAGCCCCAAACTGGCTTCCACCAGACTTGGTAACGACTTAGCAAGGTGACCCTAACATACTCCCAGTCCAAAGTTTCCCCAAAATCATGTGCTTTAGAATGTCCAGCCCTCTCCTGAACAGTTCAGTGAGATAATAAGGTGCATTTATTCCTCTAAAGACACACAAGCACATCACAGCTTATTAATTTAACTGGGGTAAATATACCCTTCCCATCAAACACAGCACTGACTTGGTTTATAGTAAAAATAAAACAAATTTATTAATAATAGAGCACAGGTTAAGTGATGCCAAGTAAAAAAGCAATAATTAGAAAGGGTTACAAGCAAATAAAAGTGAAAACTTAATCTAGCAAGGTACAGGCTTTGTTCAAGATGGTTCTTCTCACCAATCTTCCTTCTTTTCAGCAATGGCTGACTCTCCTTCTGTCAGGACTTCCAAAAGAAGCACAAGAAGCACCTGCCCCATCCAACCCCCCCGCGTTCCTGGATGCCCCCCCCCCGGACCCCTGCCCCATCCACCCCCCTCCCGTGTCCCCTGACTGCCCCCAGAACCAGGCAGGAGGGTCTCGTGGGCCACCGTAGTGGGTGCCCACCCCACCCCTAATAGCCAGAGGCACCTGCCGGGGGGCGAGGTGGAGAGTCCCAGCGGTGCTTACCTGGGGCAGCTCCCAGGAAGCATCTGGCAGGTCCCTCTGGCTCCTAGAGGCCGGGAAGCTTAGCTGGGGGGGAGCAGGGGGAGCAGCTGCTCCCCCAACTGATCACATGAAAAGTGGCACCTTAGGCAGCGGTGAGCTGGAGCCGGTTCGCACCGGTTTGCTAGAACCGGTTGTTAAATTTAGAAGCCCTTTTAGAACCGGTTGTTCCACGAGGGACAACCGGTTCTAAAAGGGCTTTTAAATTTAACCGGCCAAAAGTGGCACCTTAGGCGCTGACTCCATGGGTGCTCCAGGGCTGGAGCACCCACGGGGAAAATTTGGTGGGTACAGAGCACCCACCAGCAGCTCCCCGCCCCGCGCCTGGCCCCAGCTCACCTCCACTCCGCCTCCGCCTCCTCCCCTGAACGCGCCGCCCCGCTCTGCTTCTCCGCCCCCGCACACCCCTGGCTTCCCGCGAATCAGCTGTTCAAGCGGGAAGCTGGGGAGGGCTGAGAAGCAAGCCGCGGCTTCCCGCTCAGGCCCAGGGAGGCAGAGCAGAGGTGAGCTGGGGGGGGGTGCGAGGAGGGCTGCCCGCGCCGCAGCAGGTAACCCGGGAAGGGGGAGGGCACGCAGGGGAACCATTCCCCACCCCAGCTCACCTCCGCCACCCTCGGCATGAGCGGGAAGCCATGGCCTGCTTCTCAGTCCTCCCCAGCTGCCTGCCGAACAGCTGATTCGCGGGAAGCCAGGGGGGCGTGGAGAAGCAGAGTGGGGCGGCGCGTTCAGGGGAGGAGGCGGAGGTGGAGTGGAGGTGAGCTGGGGCCAGGCGTGGGGCGGGGAGCTGCCGGTGGGTGCTCTGCATCCACCAAATTTTCCCCGTGGGTGCTCCAGCCCCGGAGCACCCAGGGTGTCGGCGCCTAAGGCCAGTGATGAGCTGCCAAAATCTTAACAACGGGTTCCCTCCTCACCTCACGAGGGCGTCGTTGCCCACCCCCACCCACGGGAAGCTGGGGAGGACTGAGAAGCAGGCTGCAGCTTCCCGCTCAGGCCGAGGGTGGTGGAGGTGAGCTGGGGCGGGGAGCGGTTTCCCTGTGTGCCCCCACCCAGGGTTACCTGCTGTGGCACGGGCGGCCCTCCTCGCGTCTCCTTCCCTCCTGCCCGAGCTCACCTCCGCTCTGTCTCCCTGGGCCTGAGCAGGAAGCCGCGGCTTGCTTCTCAGCCCTCCCTGGCTTCCCGTGCGAACAGTTGATTCGCGGGAAGCCAGGGGGTGGGGGGCGGAAAAACAGAGCGGGGTGGCGCGTTCAGGGGAGGAGGCGGACATGGAGTGGAGGTGAGCTGGGGCTGGGGGTGGGGCAGGGAGCTGCCGGTGGATGCTCTGCACCCACCAAATTTTCCCCTTGGGTGCTCCAGGGCTGGAGCACCCGTGGAGTCGGCGGTTAAGGTGCCACTTTTGGCCGGTTAAAGTTAGAAGCCCTTTTAGAACCGGTTGTCACTCGTGGAACAACCGGTTCTAAAAGGGCTTCTAAATTTAACAATCGGTTCTAGCGAACCGGTGCGAACCGGCTCCAGCTCACCACTGACCTTACACAATATCAGTGTTGTCTCCTAACTGAAACAAGGCCTCAAATATTGGCTAACTGATCAGGCCAGAAGGGGTAACAATACACTCTAAAGGGATTAAATGTCCAATACCGAGCCCTTGTTTTTCCTTGTCAGAGGTACACATTCATGTTTTGGTCCCTGTGAATAGTGATGGTCTGGCTTGGCAATGGGTAGGGGAAAATGAGGATGACAAACATAACTCAAAGTTGAACTAACAATGGATACACACACACATACACACAAATGCAGGTAAATACGGGTCTAGTTTAGATTGTAAGGCAACAAGCAACAGGCTCAGATCTAAGCAACAGGCTCAAATCTTAAAATGAGGCAGAAATTGAAACCTTGTTCATCCAACCAGCACCAGTATTTGGTTTGGAAGCTTCAAGGGGCTGGTTCATTAGAGTCTGCATAGCTGCTGCACGCCTTGATAACCATAGCTCTTGGCAGTCAAGCTGTCTCTGGAGTTACTTATTTCTCCCCTTACAATTGCTCAGTAATTCTGTATGCTTTAAAATGGAAATCTTGCCAGAGATAAAAGGATTAACAAGCATCTGATGATTATTTTGGGGCAGTTCAAATAGAGATCCATGATAGTTCTAGAGCTGTTGATTCCCAAAGAATGTGTACTTTCATTAATTTAAAATCCCATAGAAGAAGTAATTTGAAATACTGCATTCTCACTACATGGCCACATTTGAAATCTCAAAGTGATTGTTATTCCCCTAATAACTAGAGAGTAAAAATATTCTTAGGAGAAGATCAAGTTTTTTTCAGGATCTGTTGCATATAAAAGGATGCCATCTAAGCGTGAGCCCTGTGGCCTGAAGCTCTTGAGGAAAAGCAGCTCTCTGCTCCTAGCTGGAAGAAATTTCACAGAATGACTTCATCTGCATGAGCTATTTACCCAGAAATACAGATGGACAGAAGCTCCAGAGGCTAAATGGGGAAAGTGCGGCACAGAAGGAACATCATTTCCATAAACTGTCTACCCAGAATTTCTCCAGTGACCTGTGGGGTCCATAATCGTATATCAACTCAGGATTCGTTGGGAAGCAGAAACTGAACTGAGAGAAATCACAATAGCTTTACCCATATGGCAAAGTCTGTCTGTTATACAGTAATAGTTCCCCTTCACTTATTCTGTGCTGGTGGGAGCACTCTTCAATGGGAGACAATGCTGGAGTGCAACTCAAAGGCAGCTCTCAGCTGAAGCACAGAGGACAGCAGCAGAGTAGAGTGAACTCTGATGAGAACCATCCTACCCAACTACTAAATAAAGCTAAAATCGCTATAGCTGGGTTAGCTGGTGGAGCCTCAGGATAGGACCAGGCAGCATTTCCCAATGGGCTGAAGGCAGGCCTATGCACACGCACCTTTGGATTCAGGGATTGTGTTACCCACTGACAGGAAATGGAGGAAGTAACCAGGGAGACAGCCATTTTAGACTTGATTCTGAACAACAGGGAGGAATTGGTTAAGAATCTGAAAGTGAAAGGCAGCTTTTGTGGCAGTGATCATGAAATGCTAGATTTCATTATTCTAATGAAAGGAAGGAGTGAAAGCAGCAGAATAAGGAAAATGGACTTCAAAAAAGCAAACTTCAACAAAATTAGATTTTCTTTTCCATGAGAACTTACCCACCAGTTCTCTAAGGGATTTAGGGGAGTGGGCAGTTTCTCAGGAAACAGTATTAAATGCACAACTACCAACTATGCTGATGTGAAGGAAAGATAGGAGGAACAGTAAGAGTCAGTATGGGTCCATCAGGCAGAACCTGAAATCAGAAAGAAATCTTATAAAAAGTGGACATATGGATGAATTGCTAAGGAGTATAAAAGAATACCACAAGCTGGGGGATGTGGGATAAAAATGGAAAGGCTAAGGCACAAAATGAGTTAAACTATCAAGGGCTATAAAAGACAACAAAAAAGAGGTTCTTTTATTAGGGGCAAAATATTTATATTATTAGCAAAAGATAGATCAAGAAAACAGTGAATTCTTCTTAGTGATGATGGAGAACTAATGACGTCTAGAAGGCTGAAGTGTTTGTCTATTTTGATTCAGTCCCCGCTAAAAACGGTTAATGGTGAACAGATACTCACAATTAATATCAACAACAAGAGGGAAGGAAAGCAAGCTAAAATAGGGAAAGAACAGGCTAAAGACTATTTTGATAAGTTAGATGTATTCAATTCTGCAGGACCTGATGAAATTCATCCTAGGGTACTTAAGGAACTAGCAAAAGCAATCTTGGAATGATCAGCAATTTTATTTTTAAGAACTCCTGGAGGACAGGTAAAGTCCCAGAGGACTGGAGAAGGGCAAGCCAAATATCAGGGGAAAAAAAATGATCCAAGGAATTATAGACCAGTCAGCCTTACTTTGATAAACAATCAATTTGTAAGCACCTAGACGATAAAAGGCTTATAAGAAACAGGCAGCATGGATTTGTCAAGATCCAATCATACCAAACCAACCTAATTTCTTTCTTTGACAGGGTTATTGGCCTGGTGAACAAAGGGAAGCAGTAGAAGTGATATATCTTGATTTTAATAAGGATTTGTCTCAAATGACATTCTTATAAACAAACTAGAGAAATGTGGTCTAGATAAAATTGATATAAAGTGTGTGCACAACTGGTTGAAAAACCATACTCAAAGAGTAGTTATCAATGGTTTTCTGTCAAATTGGCTGGGCACATCTAGTGGGGTTGCACAGGGGTCAGTCCTGGGTCTAGAACTATTTGATATTTTATTAGTGGTTTGGATAATGGTATGGAGAGTATACTTATAAAATTTGTGGATTTCAACAAGCTGGGAGGGATTTTAATCATTTTGGAGGACAGGATTACAATTCAAAATGAGTTTGAGAAATTGGAGAATTGGTCTGAAATAAAGAAGATGAATTCAATAAAGACAAGTACAAAGTGCTTCAGTTAGGAAGGAAAACCCAAATGTACAACTGCAAAATGGGGAATAACTGACAAGGTGGTTGGACTGCTGAAAAGGATCTGGAAGATATAGTGGATTACAAATTAAATGAGTCAACAATATGATGCAGTTGCAAAAAAGGCTTATATTCTGCGGTGTATTAACAGGAATGTTGTATGTAAAACAAGAGAGGTAATTGTCCCACTCTACCTGGTACTGGTGTCCAATTCTGGGTACCACACTTTAGGAAAGATGTGGACAAATTGGAGATAGTCCAGATTTGACTGGAGGAGAGCAACAAAAATGATAAGTTTAGACAGCCTGACATATATGAGGAAAGCTTAAAAAAATTGGGCATGTTTAGTCTTGAGAAAAGAAGATTGAAGGGGGTCCTGATAAGTCTTCAGATATGTTAAGGGCTGTTTTAAAGAGGATACTGATCAATTGTTTTCCATGTCCACTGAACAAGAAGTAATGGTCTTAATCTGCAGCAAGGGAGATTTATTTTTTCCTGATATCTAACCTTTCTAACTAAAAGGGTATTTAAGCTCTGGAATAGGCTTCCAAGGGAGGTTGTGCAATCCCCATCATTGGAGGTGTTTAAGAACAGGTTGGAGAAACACCTGTCAAGGATAGGCTAGGTTTACTTAGTTCTCCCTCAGTGCAGGGGCATGGATTGGATGACTTATCAAAGTCCATTTGAGCTCTACATTTCTATGATTCCATGACACTAAATTAGAATGGGTTTTAGTGGATGGGTAGAGGTGAAGTGATGTCATGAAGGGACATTTGCCTATTGGACATGCTCACTGGTGAGTGGGGAACCAAGTTAGTGGATTGTGGCCAAAGTTCCATGCAGGAGTGTTTTTGCTTATCCTTCGTTTAGCTATATCAATGCTGTGCTCCCTTTTCCATAAATGAAGTGTCCTTTTTTCATACATGGACTCAGTACTTGTGAGTGGGGAAGTATTATCTATCAAGGGTTCCCAGGGCAGGTATTTAATGACCCCAGAAATTCTGTGTCTGTTCTCAAGCCAGTGACCGTGCATGCCCATACATACACACACTGTGACCCAAGAACCCCTTAATGCCAATAGCAAGGGGATTACAGGACTATCCTGATTCTGGTATGTACATTTTGCTTCACCAAAGAATATCACCTGAAGCCTTAAGTGAAAGTTGGGTCACAGTGGTCATTAACATCATGGGGCTATATATATATATGAATACTATGTGTGTGTGTGTGTGTGTGTGTGTGTGTACTGAAAATATGTTTTAAAAGTCTCTATCAAGGTATTAGTCTCTAGCATAGGTGAAAAATGGGTTTTCCTCCATACGGGAGGTAAGAAATGTATCTGTCTGTTATGAAGTAACAGAATGGATGTCCATTTACATACAAAGTAAATGTTTACAATGAGATGTAAAGTCAACAGGGAAGCAGCACATAGGAAAATCAAGCCATAGGTGATTATCCAGTGTCTCAGTATGGACAACTAACTTTGGGGGTATATATAGAAGGCAGAGAAGACCCACCCCACCCACGTAGGACATAAACAAACTGTGTGTTCCCATTAATGAAAATGGGATCTCAGCCAGCCGGGGCTGAAAACACTGGAAAGGATTCTGGGTGAGAAAAACTTATTGAGACAGGAGATTAAGTTAAATTTTGTCTCTAGAAAGTGTGTTATGATTTTGTTTTATATGTAACAATTTGTTTCCAATATCCCTCCTCACTATCTCTTGAATCTCCCTAGTCTTTGATAATAAATGTAATTCTTGTTTTAACTATACCTGTGTTGTGGTGTGAAGCAAAGTGCTGGTCCTGAACTGAATCTTACAAGCTGATGCCTATACTTTTCCTTTGGGAACAAGAAGCCTGGTAATTCTGAGAGTAGCCAGTGTCAGAGGCTGGCTATCATATGGAACACTTCAAAGGGACTCAGGGACTAGTGCACACCTATTGTTAAACTGCAAGGCAACGTAATGGCTGGCATAGCCCAGAGAAGAGTGCTTGAGTGGATAACGGGTGGATGGTGTCAGGGAGCTGACACCTAGCTAAGCACAAGTGAGACTCCCTTATGCTGGAGGTATATTCTGTTAAGCTCCTCCATCTCAATCCCCTATTCCCTGTCCCAACATGTCTTTCCCTGGCATGGGCCTATTTAGTGTCCTTTTCTGCCACCAGTTTCTCATCTGTCAAAAAACACAACTGTATATTCAGAAGGGATTTCATGGAGACTTTAAGTGGCATTAAGATGACATATACTGCTGCTATTCCAGGGACTTTATATACAGTATCTGAGAGAGGTTTTTATTCAGATGGATGACCACAAAGGAAAGGACATTCATTCTTCCGAGACACTATCACATGTGTAGGTATTCTCTAGCCCCCTCATTGTGACCCTTCAGTTTGCATTGTGTCGGTGAATGGGGGCTACTATGGGGTCCTTTGTAAAATACTGTTGGGAAAAAATGCCTTTGTGTATAACTAGTATTTAGACTACATCTCTTTTTGTTGCTATTTCGTGTGAGGATTTCCCATTTGAATTTCTCTTTGGGAATACCTCACCCCCTTTTAACATTCACATTAAGTTATGGGCAAGGGAGGTTTCATAAATGTAAAAGGCTTCTAAACTAAATGATAGAGAATGGTGTCCTCATAAAGAGGCTCTTCTGTTAATAAGGAGGAAGATTTCTGCATGAATCACCACAATTAATTTCCTCCAAAAAAAACTTCTTACCCAGTGGAGAAGAAAGGTAAGTCATTTTTTGGCTCATATTCATCAATTACCTGTTGCTATTTGCCACACCATTTACTCTGCACTTAAAAGCAATTAGTGTTTTTGCGGAAGCTAATGCAAAGTATTTTTAAAGCATCTTTCATCTGAGGCACTCAAACCTGTCTCCAAGACTGGGTAGGTGTTATCCCTATTTTACAGACTGGTAAATATGAAGCAAAGAAGCAAGTTGTCACATAATAGTGGTGGAGGGATAGAACCCCAGTCTTCCAACTCCCAGTTGTAATCCTGCATTAAAGTACCACATGGGTGTATGTACTTGTGTTGTAGGGAAAAGACAGGAAGAGGGAGGAAAAAATCACACTAAACAGAGTGAAATTTGAGATCTGCTTAGAGATGGACTAGCCTGATTCTAGTCTCACTTACATGGGTGCGATTGACTTCTCTGGAAATTGCACTACAAATGGGCCAAAGCTCAGGGGCAAAGAGCCCTGGCAACTCCCAATAGGCTTGATCACTGAAGTCAGCAGAAGTTTGACATCATTAACTTCAATGGAAGAAGCCCATTCAAATTTCATGTTAAGTTAGAGGACAATTTGGGTCCATATTTTTTAGTAGAGACCAATCAGATTGTCATGGAAGTCGTCGGAAGTTTTGTCAGGATCAGATCTTAAGGAGCTCTTAACTTTCTGGCCATTAAAAAAAATACTTAAATAGTTTATTGGAAAAATTATTCTATACAGCTTCTTCACATCACTATAACAGCTGAGTATCTTTCAACACTGCATTAGTCAACATGACTCATGTCTGTCACATGGTGTTTTTTCTCTCTGTCTCCCTCCCTCGAGCACGTGTGCTCACTCTCTCTGTCACACTCTCTCCTGGGGGAAACTGTTTTTGTGCAGTGTGGGGTTTTGTTCTGGTAGTTTTTTTTATTAACTATGATAAATTATATGAGCGCTGTGTCATATATTTATATTAGCGAAGGCAAGGTCAAAGAAGCACACCTTGAACTTGGAGTGAAAGATGGTGAAGTTTGTGGTAGTTCTTAGTTCTGGTGGGAGTTTGTTCCACAGTCTTGGATAGTCCCCACACCTTTCCTCCCTTGCTCCCCAAAGCTCTTTCTCCTGCGCATGAGCTAGTTTCCTGAGGGCTGATGGCTTTCCAACCAGAGAAGTTCTGGTGATGGGACAGCCATAAATATTCATAGGGAGCATGGGGGTAGAGAGCAAAATTCAGTGTAGACTACTTTCTTAGTCACCTGGGAATAGACATCTATTCTCCTCTGATAAGTATTTCCTAGAGATGACTGGCACATTGCATGTTACTAAGTTGCTAAAGTAATGTTGCAATTAACATTGCATGTTAATAAGTTAATAGAGTGGAATGTACATTTTAGTAACTTTAAAAAAGGACTAAAGAAGTGTTTCCAAATCTGCCCACTATTTGTACATTAGTATGTCATCTCGAAAAAGCACTCCATGATGGCCTAACTTTGCTTTCAATGAAGTCAACGTAAAACATCTTGACTTCAGTGAGAGCAGTGTTCAGCCAGTAATGAGCGATCTGTAAACTCCGACCCAAGAAATATATTTATAAAATATCTTTCACTTATTATATGTTTGTACAATGGGGCCCAATCTGGCTGTGGCCTTTAGGTGCAACTGCAACATAAATATTAATAAATAAATAAAACTCTGGTTTGCTGTAATGTCTAATCTTATAATGGCAGATGAAATTTGACCTGCAAGTACAGATTTTTTAAAATATAAAAATGATGGGTTAGATGCAAAGCAGCGGCAACACATTTGGAATCTAGCCCTAAATTGAGATAAAAAAAGAAATCCTGTTCTCTCCCTTCATGTCTGTGGACTCTGTCTCCATTTTCTCTCTAAAACTTTATCCAAAACTTGAACTGAACCCAGTTTTTTAATCTTAGCCTTTAGCTTAGTATTGATTTTTGTGTGCTTCTGCTCTTCCTGATTGCAGGTGAGACCATAAATGGAAATGCTGAGAAACTGTTCTGGCACTAATTTCCTGTTTAACTGGAAATCTCACAAGACAATTTGTTCTCATCAAATCAGATTTATGGCTCAAATTTTCAGATACCCAAATTAAACTTCTTATAAGTCTCTAGGCAAAGTTGTGTGGTCCCTGCTCAGGCAAAACTCCAATTAAAATCAATCCTGAGGGATACTGAGCACTCAAAACTCCCAGGAGCCCTAGGAGCTCAACAAGGGCTCAGCATCTCTCAGGATCTGACCTATTAGATATTCTCTGAATGGTGCTAAACAATTTGACTGCAAATGAACATCCAAACAACTGTGCTCAAATCCAAATGAAACCCAAACACCGACCTCATTCTCATATGGTAGTGGTGTAAATTAGTGATACTCAAGTGAAATCAATGGTTTAGAGGCGAAAAAGAGCCTGAGTCTTTTGAGTATCACAATGATTAATTAAAATACACAACAAATGCATGAATGTCAAAGCACGCATGCTTCCTGAAGGCAAAAGATACAAAGCACTTTAAGGATAATTTAAACCAAAATGTTCTTATTGTAAAAAGCCGTTTTTTAAAACAAAATGTTTCTTATCCCATTTACTTTATTTGGAAAAAAATCTCATGGACAGAAGTTTTAGGTTAAATTTCAGACATTGTATATTTTGTTAACAGAATTATACAGTTAACTGTGTCTGCCTTATCAGTATTATTATGTATTAATAATTATATTATCATATGAGTTCTGAAACATTTTTGGTTTGAATTACTGCTTCTATGAAGAGTTACTTCTGCCTCTTTCCTCCATTAGCTTTTATCTCTGTTTTCCACAGAAAAATTTCCACAGAATTAGGTCAAATTCTACTAATGATCATGTATCTAGAACTGCTACCCAGTCAGAATTAGTTCACTTTGAGAATGTTCCATATTTTATAATTAAGAAGTGGCGTACAGGGAGAGGTCCTCAGAGGAGAACTTCCCCTGGCAGATTATTTTACTTCTGCAAATCACAGCAGAAGTTAAGCAGAGTGAAAAGGGCATGCCTCTGATGCCAATAACTGAACAGGACAGTTGTGTGTTTTGCACCATTATCTTCAGTAAAAATGTATCTATTTTTCATTTGGATTCATCTGTGAAGCAACTTATTTGGAGCTCAACATGGTCACTTAGAAAACTTTTTCAGCTATACTTCAGTATTTCATGACTATGGTAAAGCACTGTACTTGTGGCTGCACCATCAGACCATTCATAAAATGAAGTTAGCTCAAAATGCTGCAGCCAGTTAAGCAACCTTTTTGTTTTGTTTTGAATTAAGCACAGACAATCAGTGCTCTTTGAGTCAGAACTTGAGTTTGGCTGCCTAGGGGCTTTTGGGTGGAATTCAAATGATTGGTTTTGGCCTTTTAAGTCCCTAACAACCAGAGGGCCACAGCCCTTAGCTGGCCTCCCGAGCTTGGCCTTGCTCAACTACAGCTGTCAGGACCAGAGAAAAGGAATTAGTCACCAGCCCTTACCTCTTGTGAGCAGGTCACGTGGAGGGAACAGACAAGGGGTGAGAAGTCTTTGTTCTGTCCCTTACCTCCCATACAATCACTGCTCATAATAGCTGGGTTTGAAATGGTGAGTCATCTGCTCTACAAAAATGGGTGAAGTAGCTTATTACTGAACAAAGGGGACTGGGAGAGAAATTGTGACCTGTGAATTATCTACTCTGCGCCTGGGGTAGTGCAGCTGTGTCTCTTTCATTTTGTTTTCATGAGTTTCCATTAACTAATTATTGGAACGCATGACAAGGTTTGTTTTCTTACATGTTCTTTTATTTGGTTAATAAAGGGGTGATTTATCATTCAACATTTGCATTATTCACAGAGGATTTTAGAGAGGTAGGATATAGCTCGTCCCAGTATTACTGGGACCCAGTGGGGCTGAACGCAACAACTGGCACCTCCCGTGGTGTTGGTTTTCTCTCTTTCTGGAGCATAGAATCAGGTCATTCATTAATTACTTTTATTTCATCAACTGTGCTCTGAAAATTTCTGTTTCAATGTTATTCATTGATTGGCTCCATAGTTCAGGGGTGAACATACTGGTCTCGTAAATTGGTGGTTGTGAGCTCAAATCTCACTGAGGCCTAGTCTTTTATTTTAGTACACCTGGCTCTGGCCACCGTCAGAAGACAGGACACTGGGCTAGATGGACCTTTGGTCTGACCCAGTAGGGCCGTTCTTATGACTGATGGGAAAATACTTCTATTTTCTATGGTTTTGTTCTTGAAACTTGGTACAGAAAAAGATTGAAGCTGCTCACTTTACTCTGTTATATTATTTTGTAGTATTCTTATAGCATTAGCTTACCTATTTTGGATTTCAGCATCTCAAAATGCAGAAATTAACAGTTACTTTTACTTGCCTGTCTCTTTCTATTCCATGTTCATCAAGTGTTGGCTGAAGTTTCTTTAAATGGAACAACAGATGCTCCTGATTCTGCATGATAGTGGCTCCGACCCACTTCAGTAGGAATCTCACTTGGAAGGGGATAGTTAGCACCACCTCATATCTGGCCTAAATGCAGCTGTTTGTATTTTTTAAGACATTGTGATCTGTAACATAAAGCCATGGATGATCTCAAATTCATGCTGACTGTAGAAAATAGAGAACATTGTTTCTGTAAAGAAATATGTACAATTAGCTAATTGTCATACCTTTTCCTTTATAGGCACTAACATTTGTGAATTTGCATCCATCTTGATTTCATTTGTTGACAAAGCTCATCTTTAATAGTGAAAGCTTTAAATTCTCCAAAGAATTTTTTACACCAGGTAAAGTGACTCATTAATCACTCAGGCCTATCTTGCTCTTTCACTTCCAGCCCAGAGTAAGGTATGGTGTGTAGGTGTGTTTCCTTGGGAGGGGACCCTGGGGGAAAACATGCACTAAAGAAGCAAAAAGAGGAACTACACAAAAAATGAGGAAGCTAGTTAATTGGAAATTTTGAAAAGCAGCAGTTACCAGAGCGAAATACCTGCAAGCTGGATGGAGACTACTTAGGGGTGGTCTACACTAGGAATTTGCATTCAAACCCTTGAAGGATGGAGATATACCAACCTAACCCTCGCTGTAGACAATATTCCCATAATCCTAGCTAATGCCTTTTAGGGAGGTGGGTTACCTACGCCAGTGGGAGAACCCCTTCCTGTAGCATAGGTAGTGTCCACAGTAAAGTGCTATGGTGGTGCAGTTGCTTTAAGTGTAGACATACCCTTAAAAACACCATAATAGAGGCTCAAACTAAATGCATACCCCAAATTAAAAAAAAGTAAGAGGACCAAACAAAAATGCCACCATGGCTAAACAACAGATTAAAAGAGAGAGAAGCAAAAAGGCATCCTCTTAAAAATGGAAGTCAAATCCTACTGAGGAAAATAGAAAGGCGCAGAAACTCTGGCAAGTCAAGTGTAAAAATATAATTAGACAAGCCAGAAAAGAATTTGAAGGATAACTAGCAAAAGACACAAAAACTAATAGCAATTTTTTTTAGGTACATCAGAAGCAGGAAGCCTGCCAAACAGTCAGTGGGGCCACTGGATGATCAAAGTGCTAAAGAAGCACTCAAAGAAGACAAAACCATACCAGGGAAGATAATTGTTGCTCACTGCAGAGGATGTGAGGGAGATATCCACACCTAAGCCATTCTTTTTTAGGTGACAAATCTGAGGCACTGTCCTAGATTGAGGTGTCTGTTGAGGAGGTTTTGAACCAATGAATACATTAAATGGTAATAAAGCACCAGGACCAGATGTTGTTCACACAAGAGTTGTGATGGAACTTAGATATGAAATGGCAAAACTCCAAACTATGGTATGTAACCTATTGCTTAAATCAGCATCTATCACCAGATGAATGGAGGATAACTAATGTAACACTGATCTTTAAAAAAAGGCTCCAGAGGCAATCCTGGTAATTACAAGCCAGGAAGTCTTATTTTAGTACCCAGAAAACTGGTTGAAACTAAGGTAAAGAACAGAATTATCATACATATAGATGAACACAACATGTTGGGGAAGGGACAATGTGGCTTTTGTAAAGAGAAATCATGCCTCACCAATTTATTAAAATTCTTTAAAGGTGCCAACAACTATGTGGACAAGTTTCAGAGGGGTAGCCGTGTTAGTCTGTATCAGCAAGAACAACGAGGAGTCCTTAGAGACTAATACATTTATTTGGGCATAAGCTTTTGTGGGCTAAAACCCACTTCATCAGATGCATGGAGTGAAAAATACAGTAGGCAGTATATATATTACAGTACATGAAAAGATGGGAGTTGCCTTACCAACTGGGGGGTCAGTGCTAAGAAGGCCAATTCAATCAAGGTGGAAGTGGCCTATTCCCAACAGTTGACAAGAAGGGGTGAGTATCAACAGAAGGAAATTACTTTTTGTAGTGCTAACAAGGCCAATGTAATCAGGGTGGATGTCACCCATTCCCAACAGTTGACAAGAAGATTGTTAGTATCAACAGAGGGAAAATTACTTCTTGTAGTGACCCAGCCACTCCTAGTCTTTATTCAGGCCTAATTTGATGGTGTCCAGTTTGCAAATTAATTCCAGTTCTGCAGTTTCTCACTGAAGTCTGTTTTTGAAGTTTTTTTTGTCAAAGAATGGCCACTTTTAAGTCTGTTATTGAGTGTCCAGGGAGATTGAAGTGCTCTCCGACTGGTTTTTGAATGTTACAATTCTTGATGGTTGATTTGTGTCCATTTATTCTTTTGCATAGAGACTGTCCAGTTTGGCCAAGGTAAATTGCAAAGGGCATTGCTGGCACATGATGGCATATATCACATTGGTAGATGTGCAGGTGAACGAGCCTCTGATAGTGTGGCTGATGTTATTAGGCCCTGTGATGGTGTCCCCTGAATAGATATGTGGGCACAGTTGGCAATGGGCTTTGTTGCAAGGATAGGTTCCTGGGTTAGTGGTTCTGTTGTGTGGTGTGTAGTTGCTGGTGAGTATTTGCTTCAGGTTGGGGAGCTGTCTGTAAGTGAGGACCGGCCTGTCTCCCAAGGTCTGTGAGAGTGAGGAATCATCCTTCAGGATGGGTTGTAGATCCTTGCTGATGCACTGGAGAGGTTTTAGTTGGGGGGCTGTAGGTGATGGCTCATAGTGGCATTCTGTTACTTTCTTTGTTGGGCCGTTCTGTAGTAGGTGACTTCTGGATACCCTTCTGGCTCTGTCCATCTGTTTCTTCACTTCACCAGGTGGGTATTGTAGTTTTAAGAAAGTTTGATAGAGATCTTGTAGGTGTTTGTCTCTGTCTGAAGGATTGGAACAAATGTGGTTGTATCTTAGGGCTTGGCTATTGACAATGGATCATGTGATGTGGTGTGGATGACAGCTGGAGACATGTAGGTAAGTACAGTGGTCAGTAGGTTTCGGGTATAGGGTGGTGTTTATGTGACCGTTGCTTATCTGCACAGTATGTTCAAAGCTGACTGTGAAGAGCTACAAATGAATCTGACTAAACTGAGTGACTGGGCAACAAAATGGCAGATAAAAATCAATGTGGTAAAGTCTAATTGAGGTTCAAGGATCAAAGGTTAGTCAGTAATATTTTATGTGCTTGACCTGTAGAATGACAAAAACTACTGCACCACGCATTTGACTTAAGAAAAAATTGCAATCCCTAAGAAACTATTAGACACTAAACTTTCCTATTGCATAAAAGTGATGGACAGACTACATACTAATTCAATTTAAAATTAAATATTTAAAGCTGAATCAAATTAACTTATTACCAAATGTAAATGCTAAAGTTCATTTTGTTAAACTACCTTTACATTCAATGAATTTGCATAAATCACACAATTAAACCTTTTCATTGAATTCTGTTTATCTATGACTGTCAGATTAAAAAACAAAAACAAGAATTAATGAGTCACAGTTCTGAAACACATTGTTCTGTTTATGGAGAGCTTGTGAATCTCCATCTGTTATTTCCTAATTCAGTAGTTCTCTATCTTTTTCATGCTCTCTTAAATTTAATTATTTAGTTTGGTTACCTCCTTTGGACTAAATTATTTTTCCTCCAATGGTCAGGTAAAATACCTGCATTATTAATGGAATTTTTTCTTTTCTGGATGTAAAGATTATTCAGTTCATGCCAAAATGATATAGTTCTTGCTTAGGCTACAGAAAAATAGGAACTCCAGGCCCCAGTCCTACAAATACCTGTGTACTTGTTTACCTTAGGCACGTGTATAAATATTTGCATGATCCTGGGCCCTATTGAACAACCCCCTCCAAACTCACTTGTCAAATGTTCTTGAAATTGCTGGCACTCCTCTGTTGGGCTGTCAGTCAAAAGCAACCCATTTATATGCCAAAATTATGTTTACCCACTGGAGGGAAAAATCATTCCAGTAATTTGACATTCACCCAACTTGCAATGAAAAGTCTAAGATGAGGCAATCATATGGACAGGTACAGTTCTGCAGCACTAATGTTCCACCTGTCCTTCCCCTCCCCCACAACAATCAGTTTCTTTCTTCAGGACATGTGGAATTTTAAGGCTCCAGGATTGCAAGTTCATTTTTATTATTGTATCTCACCTTGTCGGGCAACTTAACATATATAAAATTAACAAAACCTACAGTTCATTACTTACCCAGGAAGAGAAATATAGAAAGATAATAATGAATTGTCAGATCCCCAACAAAAGTCAGCAAAAGAATGTTTCTCATGAACAACTGATGGCCAACTTCTTTGATACAGTCAGGGTGTAGTACACAAGTGGATCCCCAGACCTCTCCTGGTCTCTGTGCTGGAGATAACAAATACATAACACGGATAACATGTGAATGCTATCTTGATCATTGAAAGAGGTATCACTTTCCCAGAAAACTCTGAAGGTTCTGGGTCAGGTACAGTCTACTTTAGTCCTGTTTCTGTAGCTTGAAAGTTGTCTTGCACCAGTATGTACCACTCTCTTCCTAACAGCAGAAAAAGAAAACCGTAAAAAATACAAACTTTTAAAAAATAAATATTGTTAATCACTTCTGCAAGGGCCATCTGCCTGCTGAATAGCTGTGGTCAAATTGACACAGCTTCCTCAATGTAAAGGAGCCTTAGGCTACATCTACATGGCCCTGCAGTTTGGACTACAGGGGTGTAAATTACAGCACATACTAGTATGCTGTGCTATAACTTCATATGGGCTGCATCATTCATTCATTGTACGTTATTAGAGTGTGCCTGCTCTTTGTAATGAGTGTGTTCCAGTCCAATTCACCATGAGGAATCACATTGCAGGATGCCTCACTATCCAACTGAAATTGCCCAGAGCATTTCCTTATTAACATTGTTGCCTATACAGAGGTAGGGATTGGCCCTTGTTGCTTTCCTGTCCCAACAGCCTGAACCTTACATGCTCTAATTCTCAAGGAGACCGTCATAATGTCATCCCCACTGTCTGACGTGCCATCCCCTCTTGTACAAGTCTGACTGAATATTTCTGAGGCCGTTCTCTGCTCTTGCACACACTGCTAAAATGGTTCAACTTGCCACATTCCTTGTACTGCTGTCCTAGGGCAGGGCACTTCTCTCCTTTTAGCCTCTCACACTGTCTCAAACAATAAATGCTTCTCACTATGGGTATGGAACGCTGGCCACCTGTTTTCCTTTGCTGTTGGCTCACTGCATATTCTTCTGGGGTGTTAAGCCTCCTGGGGTTTTCACTCTTTCTCTTGAGATTTCTGCCGCACACACCATGTCTGAAGTATCTGTCTAAGGTGAGATTGCCTTCCTGGGGCAGCTTCTCCTTCAAATGGGGACTTCTAATGCTGCAGACTGGTGTGTGTACAGAAGTAACAGGGGTCTATCCCCACCCTTTTGGACTGGTCTCTAGTAAAAAGCTTGTGCCACTGCATAATTTCATTCTGCTTTGGGGAACAATAGGTCTCCAGGGCTCCAAGGACACTGTGAGGCTTGAGGCAGGGGTGAGCTCATCACTACTTCAAGCCTTAAAGCAGTCCTAGGTATTTCATTAGCACAGAGTGAAGCTGAAAGCCGCTTAAGTTGAACAAGTAGAACTTTATTAAACCCTGTGCACCACTCTGTCTATGCTGCTTCCAGCATAACTCCCTGCATTCCCTGTTCTGCTGGTGTTCCATCAGTAACAGTCCCCCTAGAGACATTGGGCAGTCTGACTTCAGTTTCACTGATCATGATACAGGTCCTTCCTCTTAGACTGTTCTAGCCCTAAGGTCTCCCCAAATCCCAGGTAACTTTGCAGTTAATATACACTTCTAGCCAGGGTCCCTAATCTGTCATGTCTGCGTGTTTATAACTCTATTTCTGTTTGTGTTGTGTCACAGGGAAAGGCTGCAGATAAGACAGGACTAGAAGTGCCTGTTTGGATTACCTTGGGACTTTGAGGATGGCTTGACTTAAGTTTGAACTTCATGTTAATAAACCAGGTTCCAAGAAGGACTGTTGCTGAACTCTTGAAAGACTTTGGTGAGTTACTGAGGAGCTGAAGAAAGGAAACTGCGATAGGGTGCTGCACAGCCACTCCTGGCTACAAGGGGATGCTTGGGAGGTGGACAACCCTGTTTCATCTTGCTTATCCTTCTGTCCCACGCTAACCCCTTTCAGCTGCTTGTTCTCCTTATAACTACACAAACAACTACATTATAAAGGTTGCACCATAAAGCTAAGCTTGTACTTGTAGGTAAGCTCTTCTTTGTCTTTCTGGATCACTACTTAAGGCATAACAAAAGGGTGTAATGAACAAATGGAGAGTGGATGAGGATTTGTTAGTAGCTTACATACAAGAATGGCACACATTCTGTTTAATTTTTCATCACTGTGCAGAATACATAAAGTTTGTCTCCAACAGAAAAATGCAAATTTCAGATATCATTAGACACTAGCTAAAATATTACTTATTAACCTCTTTAAAATTGGTTCTTTTAACCAACACACTTTCATATAGAATCATAGAAGATTAGGATTGGAAGAGACCGCAGGAGGCCATCTAGTACAAACCCCTGCTCACAGCAGGACTAACCCTAACTAAATCATCCCAGACAGGGCTTTGTCAAGCCGGGCCTTAAAAACCTATATGGATGGAGATTCCACCACCTCCCAAGGTAACCCATTCCAGTGCTTCACCACCCTCCTAGTGAAATAGTTTTTCCTAATATCCAACGTAGACATCCCAGCCTGCAACTTGTAGGGGGCAAAAATAAACTGTTCCTCACACGTTCTTGTCATCCCAGCCGGCAACAGTAGGGGGCAAAAATAAACTGTTCCTCACACGTTCTTGTCAACTGCTGGAAATGGCCCATCTTGATTATCACTACAAAGAGTTTTTTTCTCTCCTGCTGGTAATAGCTCACCTTAACTGATCACTCACTATCGTTATAGTGTGTATGGTAACACCCATTGCTTCATGTTATCTGTGTATATAAAATCATCCTACTGTATTTTCCACTGCATGCATCCGATGAAGTGGGCTGTAGCCCACGAAAGCTTATGCTCAAATAAATTTGTTAGTCTCCAAGGTGCCACAAGTACTCCTGTTCTTTTTGCGGATACAGACTAACACGGCTGCTACTCTGAAAACTGCATCATGGGAATCTCTGCTCCAGATGTTAATAAACCTACACCTGCACACACCCAGCTCAGCAATTATCAGACCAATTCTAGTAATAAATGCTTGATTGATATCCAAAATACTGAAGCAGCCTTGTTGCATTGTGAGCTCTCTGGAAGAAAACACCACCCATAGCCAAGAGTGATCAGCTCCTATTGTCTAGACTAAAGGAAACCCTTAAGTCATCAGTTTAAACAAATCTAGAGTTCCCCCTTGAACCATTGTATTTTCTCTACAAAAATCCCTACTCCACCTCCAGTCAGTGTTCTGATGCTTAGATCCAAACTCTGCATCAGTTCCACTTGGACTCCATCTTCTCCTGACTGATCGTGCTGGAGGCTCTGCCTGTCTCCAGCACCAAGGATCCTGAGCTACCACCATCACCTGGGAACCCCGACCAGTTCAAGCCTCGTGGAGTGGGTGAGATCCCCCTCTTTTCTCTCTCTTTCTATCTTAGGTATTAACCTTTAATATCGTATGTTATGTTGGTTTAATCCTCCTTGTGTAGTTATCACTATTATTCAATAAATAATGTTTATGGTTAAGCTACTCTCTCTCTCTCTCTGTGCACTTACTCTTTTGGGTTTTAGCTTCCCCCATTTACTCTGCAGCAATGCTTCTTTTACCTAAGCTAAAGATCCCTGTAGCGCCCAAAAATACTGTGGGGTTTGCTCATCAAGTGGGTTACTACCAGAACAATTGTGACGTGAAAGTGGGATAGGGACGTCTTAAACCTGTTGCACATAAGGGGGGCGCGGGGGAGCAGCTGAAAGTGCTGCTCAGCCTAGCCTATTGAGACCAGGGGCACATAAGCGTGACAGCTTGAAGGTGCTGCTTAACCCAGCCCATTTGAGTACAGGGACATATAAGGGGATCAGCTTGAGAGTGTTGATTGACCCGGTCCGCTCAGACTTGTGTGTGTGTGTGTGTGTGTGTGTGTGTGTGTGTGTGTGTGTGTGTGTGTGTTTTACTAGGATTGGAGAAACCCAGCCCTGGGGAACCTAGGTCCTGCAGGATAGCTCCATTGGGAGGGGACTTGCAGAAGGAAGGAGTAGAGCTCCATATGAACACACAAGTGACATAAGCAGTACATTAACAGAATTACAGAAATGCGCCCCCCCCCGAAGAGTAACACTAATAAATGAGCATACCCCAGAGTAACGGGCATATCGGTAACACCGGGCCCCAGACTGACCCTTCGGGCACTCTGCTTGATACTGGCTGCCAACTAGACATTGAGCTGTTGATCACTACCCATTGAGCCCGGTGATCTAGCCAGCTTTCTATCCCCTTATGATCCATTCATCTAGCCCATACTTCTTTAACTTGCTGGCAAGAATACAGTGGGAAACCGTATCAAAAGCTTTGCTAAAGTCAAGGTATATCGCATCCACTGCTTTTCCCATATCCATTGAGCCAGTTATCTCATCATAGAAGGCAATCAGGTTGGTCAGGCATGACTTGCCCTTGGTGAATCCATGTTGACTGTTCCTGATCACCTTCCTCTCCTCCAAGTGCTTCAAAATGGATTCCTTGAGGACCTGCTCCATGATCTTTCCAGGGACTGAGGTGAGGCTGACCGGTCTGTAGTTCATATGCTCATTTAATCAGCCAATATTCTGTGTGTCCAATGTTTTTTTTTTTAAACTAATCATACGTGTACACATGAAAACATCTCATACTTTTGATTTCAAACACATTTTGTCTACAGGTAATTTGAAGTTATTGATATTCCAAAACATCTATTTCCACTGTTTGTTGAAGGTATAACATCTTGTTTTTAACTCAGTGGTATATTTTGTACAATGGCATTATTCACATTAAGTTTTGGTATTTAACATGAAAATAGAATCTCAGTTACTCTCTATAGGCACCTGTGAACTGAATAGTTTGCTTCATGTTGCCAAGGAAACAGATCTTTGCAAAGATGTAATGCCACTTTGATGTCATGGTAAAGCCCTAAAGTGGAAATCTTTAATATTTGTCAACTCCTTGAGAGTAAGCAGTTTGCTCTAATCACAATGAATATAAAATTATTCTGAGCATGTACAAATGCAGTGTTCTAGAAACAAGCATACTCATTGGTAAGTGCATGTCTTGTTCTGACAGTGTTTCAGGATTAAAAATTGATTTCATCCTATTCGAAAAAGGGCTGCCAACCCCAAATGCTCACATTAATTTTTCAGAATGTGAATTTAAGAGCATGTATGTAACAATATACTATTCAGTTCAGCTATATATTGTGGCTTACTCAAGGGACTACAGCATGTTTAGTTTTGAAATTCAATGATAATAGAAAGGAAGCCGGGATTTTATGCACTAGAGGAAAAACAAATAGGAGTTTACTGTTGTTAGTGGCTACACTATGAACCAAGAGAACAAATAAACTTAATGTATGGAAAATGACCCTATGGACAAAAAGGATCAGGGAATGAAATGTGAGCAGGGAGAACAAAAGCACTAAGAAACAAACAAGGAAAAAATACACATTAAAATACCAAGAAGCATTTATAGCAAAACAGTAAATTCTGGCTACCCTTGTGCATGTACTTATGAGAGAGAAAATAAAAATGCAAAGCAAAGATAGCCCTTTCTGGCCATTAGTTTGGCATTTAAAACAAAACAAAACCATGACATAGCTGGCTATCTATACACTTGTGTTTGCTGCATCTTGCCAGAGGGGCTGTGGCTCATATAATTGAGGGACTACTATACCTAAAATCACTATGTGCTGATTCACCCAAAGGCAGAGATTCTGCTCACTTTTCCCCACTTGAATAAAGTATTGCAGACTCAGTCAAAGATTGTGCTCTCAGGAGTGTGGAGACAGCACAGCAAGCTTGGAAAAAGTATATTGCACTGCCAGGAACAAGGAAAGAAAAAGAAATGGCAGTGATTAGCAAAGAGGAATAGTGACTGAAAGGCCTCAAGAAGGCACAGAATGAAATATAACCACCACAGTGATCCATTGCCCACAGGGTGCCTGAAAACAAAAATGTCCCCATAACGAGGTCAATGAACAGCAACCTCAACATTAGCAACAATTGGACAATGGTAGACATCAAGAATTGCTAGGACTTATTAGGATGGTGATGACCTATAACTAGCGAGACCACTATGAACCTACACAATAACACCTATCTGCAGTTACCTGGTCTCCCTCTCCCCTTCCCTCCCCCACCTTCCTCATTTATCTGATAATTGACCTCCTATGTATTGTCTCAATCACAGATGGGGGCTGCTGTTGTGGTACTTTTGTACAGCACCTAGTACAATGGATCCCTGTGTAGGGTTGCTAGGCACTTCTGTTACAGCAATAAATGATAACTAACAAGGATGATAGGATAGGACTTCTCAGGGGAAGCTGAAGAAGATTGTCTTTGCTTGGAAAATAATGCCAGGAATGGAACATTAGGCCAAACGGGGCTATTTTGACTTTTGTATATACTACAAAAAATATCTAGAACATGCATCAGCTAGACATACCGTAAGGAGTTTGTGTGTGTATAAAACATAACATTCTCTTAAGAATACATGTAAACAGTATGAGGGAGATAGAATGAACACGAGAAGCCTAGACATTGGGTGGGATTTCCAATGCTTCCCATTGGACATGTCCAGGAACATTTGAAAATATCATCCAATATAATTACTAATTAGTTTCCATGGCACCCACAGTGCCCTAGGTGCTGTATAAACATAATTTCCACAATTGCACCCAGTACACAGCATAAAGAAGTGTGCAATACAGAGAACTTACAGTTGTTGCATGGCTTTTCATGCAGCTAGGTGGCTGTGAGAAGGACAAGTGTTACAACTAGAGTTCAATTAAATTTTTCATGTGAACAACTTACTCACTTGAAAATGTAGTTTTGGGTTAACTGAAACTATTTACAAATTCGGGTTGAATTTGGTGAGTAGTTTTAGCCAGAAAACCCTCAAAGTCAGAATCCTTCACTGACACTTTCTGAATGAAATGTTTTGATTTTTGTTTGTTTAGACATTTTAGATGTGTTCTTTAAAAAAGAGTAAGCACCCCCAAAACCCAAAAAACTTTGTTTCAGGGTCATGACATTTTTTGTTTCAGGTTGAACAAAACATTTTGTGGGGTTTTTGTTTTGTTTTGTTTTAGTTTGCCCACCAAACAAAAAATTGATTACTCACTCAGTGTTAGGCACAGCACAGGACACTCAGATGATATCACCAAATCACTGGAGCAGGTAGCCAAATCCATACACCAGCTGAGAGCATTCAATTAGAAAATCCCAATACAATTCCTGCAACCAAGGCAACAGCCCAGTGGTCACTTGATTGTCAGGTCTAATGGTCTAGGATCTCTCTTGCCTATGCATACATTTGAATGTAGTTGCTGACTGAGTAAAGATATGGTATAGTTTGCAGATGCTGTAGAAACAATAACCAGCTGTGAGCAGCATGAATAAAGTGTTGCCTCCTCCAGGCTCTTCATCTTGGGAAGGAGGGATGGTACTTGTGTAAGTTCTTACTTGCCTGGATATCGGGATACATTCTGTTAAGACAAATGCTGCAATCCACTGAAAGGTGTCAGTACACCAGACTCAGACAGATCGTTTATAATGTCTAAGGATGCCAATGACATAGGCTGATTAATTGTGTCTTCAGTGAGCCCCATAAGGGAGCCTTCAATGTGGCCTGGTTGCCAGGGGAATGCCAATAACATCGCACGCCAGACTTCAACCAGCACTTCTGGCAATATTTATACGCAGTCACTGTGTTCAGTCTGCAGCTGGTACAGCACACAGATAAAGTAGCTGGACTGTGTACCAAGCTGACCTCAAGAAGTGGTGCTGAGACAAAGATCTGTGCTCAGTTTGAGACAATGAACAATATTAGTACAATCATCACAGATTAAGCATGCAATCCTGTGGTCTATAATAGTTAAAACAATAACAGGTACACTCAAGTTGCATGTATGTATACATACATTCACATGTACATGGAGATCACCTACCAAGACATGAACAAGCCTAGCAGCAAAACCTTATTTTTGTAAACCTTGTTCCCCCTTTTACCTATATTACCTAACTGTGATCTTCTAGCTATCACCTGTGTCTTGCCTCATATTTCAATAGGAAGCTCTCTGGTGCAGGGCCCGATCCTGGCCCCTGCTGTGGCTGTTCTGTGCCAGTCTGCCAGCACAAAGCAGTTGTGAATTGTACTTTGCCACTTACTGGCAGATTCTCTCAGGTAATCCCACAGTTGGACAACGCTGGCATATTGCTCTTTGCATTTCCTTCTGGCCCTCTCCCCTGGGATAGGGGGTGTGGTCAGGGAAAAGAGGCATACCTGTGAGCTCTGGCTATCCCAGGATGCCAAATGGATCTCTTGGGAGCTACTGCAGTAACATACAAAAGTGATTCAGCCATCAGCACTTACAACCTCCCCTCTACAATTTATGCAACTATACACAAATGGAGCAAGTATACCAGGGCATAGACAATTTTTTGTGGGGGAGGGAGGGGATAGGGTTAAATAAGGTAATTATTGTAGCCAGGACAGTCTCCTGATAACCCATTGGCTATATTTACACTGAGTACTGGATCATGTTCATGCTCATGCATGCTCCTCTACCTGTACCGCCAATGCAGTGCTGGATGTGGGCATAACACTCTGTACACACATCTACCTGCATCCACGCTGCCAGTCTAGGTACATGAATTATCACTACCACTTCAGGGGTAATAACCCATAGGTCTTTGCATCAGAGGGAGACTCTAGAACCTGTATGTGTGTGTGGACGGGGTGGTGAATGTTCCCCACCTTCACACGTGTGCTGATGGCTCTTGCAGATTCACATAGCCTCTCACTTATTTACTTGAAAAACTGGGTAGGAGGCTCTCTTGGAGATGCTGTTTACAAAGCAATTCCTCATTGAAGATGGTAGGCTGTGTGGGTTGATAAAAATTCAGATATGTATATTGTTATTGCTATTGTTTCCTTCTCCGTTCACCATCGCTCCTGGTGCAGGAGAAATAGCATGGAGTGGTGGAATCACATTTTGAAAATCTGGGATAACCAGCAGAACTTTTGCATGAGCAAACTGACCTTCATGGAGCTGTGTGAAAAGTTTGCACCAATCCATCAATGCCAGAACACGTGTTTCAGGGACTCCATATCAGTTCACAAATGGGCAGCTATTGTCCTATGGGCACTTTTTACCTCAGACTGTGATATGTTCCTTGCTAACCACTTTGGGATTGGAAGGTCCACTGTTGGGATCATGGTTATGGAGGTTTGTGAGGCAATTAATACTGTGGTTTACCCATGGGTGGTTGCAATAAGAAACTTTTCAGAAATAATAGCTGGTTTTCAGAGGCTGGAGTTTCTGAACTGTGCTGGGGCTACTAATGACACACACATCCCAATAGTTTGCCCATCACAAGGGTCAAGTGAGTAAGTGAATAGAAAAGGCTATTGTTCCAAGGTTTTACAAAGTTTAGTGGATCGCGGAGACAGATTCATGAATAGTATCGTGGAGAGCACTGAAAAGGTTCATGGATACCAGGGTGCTGAGGAGATCGGGATTGTACTTGAAGGGGGAAGCAAGACTTTATTCCCCAGAAACTATATTGTTTTATATGGTGTATCTGTGTCAATTCCATACTTGTGAAACTGTACCTTGATGTCAATGGCCCTAGAAAAAGAGAATTCACACTAAGTAGCTGCAGAATAGTCATGGAATATGTGTTTGGTAGGCTTAAGGCTCATTGACACTGCTTCCAGACCCATCTGGATGCCAGTGTAGCAAATAATGTTAATATGATCATTACCTGCTATGCACCTCACAACATTTGTGAGGGCAAGAGAGTGGTGTGTGAATTTTTTGTTGTTTTGGTCCTGAGTGGGGTCAGGACGCATCTGGTTTGCAAAGTCTATATAGGCAGCCGGATTTTCTCCCCCTACCCCCCCCCGGCACATGCACACTGTTCCTGGGTCCCAGTGAGCAAGGGAAATCAAGGATGCCATATGTGCACATATCCTATCACAACAGGGAGGCAGAGGATGACATCTGCCTTGTGCTTTTGTTAAGGGACCTCTTCAGCTCCTTTTGGTGAAGCACCTTTAACTGTACATGAGGAAACATAGTTATGGAACTACACAGATTTTTAGGGCGGTTGTTCCTAGTAAAGGTGCTGAAGTTTGTTATCCGTTACTGCATATCATATAGCCAATGTTTACAAACCCAATTATTACAGGGCACCTCCTTTTGTTAGAAGATTGGGGTTGATTTTTGCTGTGGAAGTTTGATTTTGCTATTGTTATGTGCTCATTGTTAAATGTGTTTTTGTCCTCCCTATTCACACCTGAATGTAACCCACTTAATCATTTGTTACTCACTTTAAAAGTAATGGGGTGTAATGTCTGATAGCAACAGCTTCAGTCATTTGTACATATTACTCTTTTTAATTTGCATCTCCCTAACTGCATCTATAACTGTACACAATGGTTTCTGGTTTTGCTTTGAATGGGTGAAGGTCCGTTTGCACTATTTCTGTGAAATACTGTGTTTCCAGGTATTTTAATGAGTAACACTATTCTCTGAGAAATACAACCCCTAATTTTCAGCCTTTGAGAACAGTTTAAAGTGTGGGATTGATTTCCATATCATTGTGTGCTTACATAACTTTTTGGATGTGCCACAGTGCACAGCTTGTTTGAAACCTCTGTTATTGGGAGTAGTTAAACACTTTTAATGTATTGTCTCTTGGGCAGGTAGGGAGGAGAAATGCACCCACTGTGTTAATTTATTGACTAAGAATTCTGGCAAGTGTTAGAGAATCCTAATTCAACATTTACTTGAAAGAGCTCAAGGTTGGGTGTGTGTTTGGGGGTTGGGGGAGTACAGGCTACTGGCAGATAAATTGCCAGTAATTTCTTTCCTATTTTTGAATTTCAAAATGTTCAATAAAGATATTAAGAAAGGCATCACACCTTTACTGCCTGTGTGTAAAACATCTGTTACATTGAAAATTAGTAGAGATTATTACAGTACACTTTTTTCCTTGTGTGTATCCCTAGGACTTCAGATATTTGTGAAGCTTGGGGATGAGCTGGGTGAGACTCAAAAATATTTCAATTGTAATGGCACCAAAATGTTGAAAGCAATACAATTACATTACTTGTAGGCTTAGGGCCAGTTCCCGAATCAGAAAACACACCCTAAGTTCACCATACTCAGAAGGAGAAGCACAGTTAAACAAATGATGACATTTTACTAACGCTAAGACAGAAGATTTACTTTCTAGAAAAATGTAAAAAGAACAATTAAGGCATAAAACACATTAAATGGCTCTTTAGTCTAGTAGAGAAAGGTAGAACACAATCCAATGACTGGAAGTTGAAGCTAGAAAAATTCAGACTGGAAATAAGGTGTACATTTTTAGCAATGAGAGTAATTAACCATTAGAACAATTTACCAAGGGTCGTGATGGATTCTCCACTATTGACAACTTTTAAATCAAGATTGGATGTTTTCCTAAAAGATCTGCTCTAGGAAATATTCTGGGGAAGTTCTATGGCCTGTGTATGTAGGAAGTGGGACTAGATAATTGTAGTTGTCCTGACTGGCCTTAGAATCTATGAAAAATGAAATGTTCTTAGAATATTTTTCAAGTACAACCATATTTTAAAAATTTTTGTGATGAGAACTGAGGACAAGACTGCATACACTTTAATGTCTTTGCCCTCATCAGAAGGGGTGAGCAATGGGGGATAGTGACATGTGGGGATGTTTCCTGTGAAGGGTTTCGAAAGATGGAACATGTTGGCATTCCATGAGTTCTGCAGGCCCATATTGTTCCCCTGTGGCTTTCCCTTGCCAAAGCCTCTGGGAATGAGAGGAATCAAGGAGGTTACATAAACAAAATGTAACATTTCAGTCCACCTGATCAAATGAAAGCTCCAACTTACTCTGGGAGCAAATCCACCAGAAAAGTTTTAAAGTTAAAGATAGTCAGAATGCCTGAGCTTCCAAGGAATAGAAGTTCCCAAGAAAATGCAAACAGGGACAGGTGAACCCAGCTACCCAAGTTCAGTAAGGAATTTTATAAGTAATCTACATTGAGGTAAGTGCTTTTACAGTGTCAAATATTCCATACTTGAGCAAAGAGGCTACACAATTATTGTAAATCTTCAAGCTCTTAACTCCGAATGCAAAAAAAATTCAGACTTAAGACTTACTTCAGATGTATGGTTCCAATTTTTAGCCATGACTAACAGATTTCTCAGTTTCACTGTTGCAAGCCTTCTGTCAACTTAAGCAAGGTCACTGAATTCAGTTCAGAAATCTCAGTTCACTCAGGCAAATCAGATATCCCCTGTTTTCTGAAGAGGTGAAGTTGATTGTTTAAAAATGGTTGCTGATTACACCAAAATTAATGTTTGTAAGTGATGCATTTTCAGTGTTCTATTTTGTATTAAAACATGGCTTCCACCCACAATGGGACAGTCACAGTTTAACTGGTGTATGATTGTACATGTACACAAGGGCAAAAAGAATGACTTACAGCTTGCATCTGGTGCAGCAGAATTCATTTTAGGAAACCCAGAATGAAGAACGTTGCTTGAAACCTTTTCAGAATTGTAAGTAATGCTTTAATGAGATGTTTTGTACCATGATTAAATTTGTCTATTTTTAATGAAGTGAGATAAATGTGCTTCTGATCCAAATTCAGTGTTTCCTTTATTAATTCAATCTCTATTTTGTGGGGGAGGCTAAAGCCTCCATTCCCATAGTTCACATGTATATATTCTGCCATTCCCCTTGCTTCTTTTTGGAGTTATGATTTAACTTTTTGTTGTTGTCTATATTGATGATGTTTATAAGCTCTGCAATTGTTGGAGAACCATCCTTATAAAAACTACAGAAAGATCATCTGGAAGGTCCCTATGGACTCTGTAACAATTACCATAACATCCACAAGACTAGTAGCAAAAGTGTTAAGAATGGATGTGCATGCAAGAGCATGGAATCTGCATCCCTATCATCCTTAGGGTTTTGTACATCAGCCAACCCCATAGTATCAACTACCATAGTATAAGCAGACTTTACCATTGACCACAAGGTTTTTGTTGACTCGTTAGAAAATTCTGCAATTTGATGTTGAGCAATTCCTCTGCTTCTCTGAGAGTGGTGGCATGCAGGATGCCAGAGGGCTCAATGTTATCACCACTCTTTTTCTTTCTGTTCAGTTTGTATGGAATACTGTTGCAACAGATAGCATTACTAGAAGACAATGTGAATGTGGATGACCTTCATCTCAACACTCACTTTTAATCAAACTCAAATTCTGTCATTTGCATGCTTCCTCAAACCTTGAAATTTGGACCCAGGTGGGAGCAAACTGGCTGATACTCAGCCTAGACAACACATAAGTGATGGTTGTAGGTTGATGGGGGAAACTGACGTTGAGGAACAGAGGAAGGAAAGTTGTTTTTCTGTGGGGGTTTTTTTCTTCCTCCGGTATGGCTCACAGTCTCAAGGTGAAGCAGATAGCAGCAGTGGCATGTAGTGCTTTTCCTATCCGCGGCTGACTAGGACAATGTAGCCATCTCACTCAGATGTGGATATTCTCTTCCAGTATGGATTACTGTCATTCACTCTTCCTGTACCTCTGAAATGCCTTTCGAGCCTCTATGTAATATTGCTGTGTACTTCTAAATAACTGCTACATTTTTCTCCAAAATGGGTTCATCCAAGTGGTGATACAAGCCTAGAGCACTTCATATCCAATATACCCTGGACATAGGAATCACTTTTAAGTGAAACATGCTACTGTTTGCTACACATGTAAGGTTGCTCACACTACAGGCCAGCATGAGATTTTGGTGGAGCTGGTGGCTTTGGTGAATGGAGTGGTGGAGTGGAGACACCATCAGGGACAATACAGAGGAATGGGGGAGATCTTGACCTGAAGCACCTGAGGATGTGTTCCTCATGCCCCCCATTCTTTCCCTCTCCCTCTTCACCTCCAACATCTGGGATCTGCTGCTTCACTCACCACCACCCCACTCTCTTTTTTTCACCATCAGGGTTTGGGTCTCAGGCTTGTTACACTGATATCTGATGCCATTGGGTAGTGTGGGGCTGGGTGACTGGCTTCCATCTGTTCTAGCAGGTAAGCCTTGTTTTTAAACAGGATATAAGGGGAGTTGGACTATCCATCTGGCAGAGGGAACTAGGGTTTACAACAGAAGCAGTCCTATAGGAAAAAATCCCAAGCATAGTCAAACTTGGTGACAATTTTTAGTTTATTTAGTTACCAAAATCCCCAGGCAGGCAAGAGTTGGGACTACTGTATGTACAGTAGGTCAGAAGATAGTTACACATAAGGTGGTCTCACTTTACTTTCTTTAGTAGACCAACATTAAGAATGTTCTAGGTTTATTTGGTCCAGGCTCAGCACAGGGCACTGTGTAACCCACACACCTCCTGGGCATGGTGTTCTGTCCCCTTTAGTGGCACTGAGACCACTTAGAGATTAATGAATCTGCTACAGCCTTAGCTAACAGGCATGTGGCTTTTAGCTCATGCAGTAGAGGCTCATGCATTTAGCTCCAGAGGTCCCAGGTTGGATCCTGCCCACCGATGACTGGAGTCTGTCAGTGTTACAACTGCACTTGTTGACTTCTTGAGATCCCTTTCAGCTCTGCATTTCTGAGATTATTGTATAATTAACTTTCCCTTCCACACTTGAAGTTGCTTTCAGTGACTCCATCCTTCTCCGTGGACTTTTTTTATCTAGAAATATATGAGCCCAAGGAGTGAAAGGCTCAGTTGTGTTATATCTAAAGTATACCTTTGTTATCCTGATAACAGGTTTGATTGTTTCTAAATTTTCTTTAGTTGGGAAGAATGAAATAACAGAGTGGGCTATTCGTCAGTGGTGGTCTTTAGAACAATATATTTTCTTTGACTGTCAGCCAGCACTGACAATATGCTGTGCTTTTGCAATTTATGAGGCCTGATTCTTTTCTTATTTATAACAGTTTTGTAGCAGTGTAACTGACCATAATGGAGCTCTTGAATGATTTATATTGGGTGCAAATGAAAGAGTGAAGCCCTGAAATTTAAAGATGGCTTGTAATGATGGACTGAACTAGAGCAGCAAAAGGTACATGCTCTTGCAAATGCAGATGAACCAAAAGATCCTGCAAAACCTGTGACGTTAGATCTTTAGGAGTATCTAAAGCCAATATTTGCTATGGTGTAATGCTGTTACATGTGACACTTGTGTGACAGGACTCTTTTTATTTTTTTTAACAAACTTTAGGCCCATGGCAATATGCGGAGGAGATAAGAGCTCACTGACATAACCAGGAAAAGAAAGACCAGTCATAAAAAATTGAAATGACAAGGTTGACAAAGTTATTTCATAGTTTTTTATTACATTATGATAATACTAGCAAACTGTTATAGACTCTGGAAAACTCCTTCAGTTAAACAATGCCTTCTTTTCTTTTGCCCTCGAACACACTTTTGAATGGTAGCTTTGGACCATCTTGCTCTTCACCCAGTGGCCTCCTCAGGCTCACAATGAACCTAGAAAGGTTCCTCTGAATTGTACTACATTTTGCTTCTTTGAATTCCTGTGAGATTTTTCTGCTTACTGAAGATCTTCCTCTCACTCAGATATGTTCTTCTCAACATGGTATGAAAATCTATCCTGCAGCATGGTCAAATTCCAAGGGCTGAATTCTGACTTGGTTGAAAAGGAAAGCCTTTTTACGTGACATTTTCATAGAGCAAGATGTAGTAGGTGAGGAACTTTGGGAAGAAAGGTTGCTAATGTGTTTGTGTTTTCTTTTTGGCTCACATTGCTTTGCCCTTACTCACATGGAGTAGTATCAGACTTTTATATAGTCCACTGATTACAATGGGACTATTCAAAGAGTAAGATATTGCTCAATTTGATACAATCTGGCCCTTAGAAAACATCTGAAAAAATAGAGAAAAAGCAAAAGAATCTGTAGTCTAAACTCTTGGGTATTTTTTCTCCTTTTCTAGAAGTACAGTTTTATTCCTGTTTCTTATCATTCTAACACTCCCCTTTCTTTAAGATTCCTAGCCTTATTTCTTTTTTTTAATCTATCCTGGCTCCTTCCTTTTGTTATCTACTGTTGAATGCATCCTTACTTGTATTTTATATAATTATATTATATATAATTATGATAAGCTGCATAGGAGTTTTCAGTCATCATCTTCAGTGGGTGCAGGTTCAGACCCCTAATAATTAGCCTGACCTTAATGATGTCATTAAAAACTAAGTATTGCCATAAATTAAACAAATAAAGCAAATGGAAAAAAATCAAATCTTTAAAATGCTGTGCACACGGAGGGAGATAGGGTTTGGAATTCAGCTAGATCAAAACTTCTATCAAGGATCTGTACAAAAAAGTCACACAACACTGCAGAGAACTGCCTGACTCACCAGTATGCTCTCTGAAGAGCTTAATAAGTTTGCTGTAGCCTTCTATGCTTGTACCTCTTGTAAACACTGTGTTGATGTTGCTGCTGTCTCTTTGATCTTGCAAAACCCACCACAGAGATAATGAACACTGAGCATGTTGCTTTTCTAGTGGTAATAGTTGCACTGCATCACTAGAAATGTTTGCTTTCACTAATGAGCCAATATTTCAACAAAAATGGTGTATTTTTTGATAGGGAAAACAAATAAACAAGTTGTAGATTTTTTGGGGTTTACAGACCAGATCAATAATTTCCCAAAAGTATTTATGAACATTAAAAAAAACCCCATAAATTACAACTGCCTAAAACAAAGCAAAAGGAAGGGGGGAAATAGGAAAAAGTACATTTATAAGTGAATGGGAATAAAAACACTAGGTTCTCCATTACTGTTAACAAAATCTAGTGTCTGTTCATTAATGGGTAACTTTACCTCTACCACTTTTTACACTGGAAAAAACTCAAATGCTATCTGTTATAAATTAGAATGTTAGAAATCTGGTGCATAAAATATTTCATATTCTATAAGGTGTTATGGGATCTGGTCCAACTCCCATAACAATCAATGGAAAGACTCCCATTCACTTTAAGGGAAGTTGAATCTGGTATATAATTTACCATTTGTCTATTGAATTCAGTGGAGAGTTTTTCAGACTTTTTATTATAGATTGTAAGGCCAGAAGGGACGATTATCATCGTCTAAGATGACATCCTGCATAATTCAGGACATAGAACCTTATCCAATAACTTCTGAATCAAGCCCATAACAACTGTTTTGAGCTCAGCATTCCACTAGATCATCAAGCAAACTGCAGGAGATTCCCATATTTCAGGGGGTTTTTTTAGGTCTGGATGAACTGATTTGGAAAACAAAAACTAGGCTGTAAATGTGGTCATCCCTATCTCATGCACTGCATGTTGGGTAATAACAGGAAAGGATCCTGTGTTAAAACTAAGTGGGCTCTGTATTAAGAAAACTGTTTACAGAGATGCTGCAACTGTAGCTAGCAGTCTAGCCATGTGAATACAGATTATCGTGGTGCCTCCTCCAAATTCTTCCCTCCAAGTTTCATACCAGCTGCTACAATTCCCCAAGCAAACTTAAGCCTAAATTTGGATTGGTTCAGAAAAGGAACTTTCCCTTTCTTCTGCTTCGATTGTGGAAGAAGATGTCATCTTTCTCCTGTTCCCGTCTTGTAGCCCTCTAATTTTGCAAACATGACAAGTATTGGGGCATATACTGTAATTCACAATGCATACAAATGGTCATGCAATTTATATTCAATAAAGAGTCTGCTGAGACTGTAGAGCCTAGTAATGTAATATTTAAGGAAACTGGACTATATTTCCTAACTGGTTTCTTGTAATACTTTCTACTTAGACATATTTACCTAAACCCCACTATCAATATCCTATATATAGTATTTGCAAGAAGGAAAGCTGTTTCATATCTTTGAAGCATACTCTTTGGGTCAGATCCTCAGCTGGTGTAAATCTGCACAGTGTCCTTGATGTCAAAATAGATCATCAATGACTTAGCCCAGCTGAGGAGAAGGCCATCTGAGTCTCATAGATGTGATTGAACTTATTTCCTGTTTTTACTGTGCATCACATACAGTAATTTGCCCTGCTTAAATACTGTTTTAAAATCCTCATTCAAAAACATTTTGTTCAAAATATCTTTACTGCTGCTGTCAAAGAATCTGATGCTCAGAGGAGCACTTCAGGTACTTTTCCTAATTCAACCTAATCTCTGCAATACAGGAGGGGAAGGACTGGTGATTTCATTAGTAAATGTCCCAAGTGCCTCTTCTATGCTGAGAAGAACACCTTAACATAAACAAGAGATGTGAGGTCTCAGAACCGGCAGTGGAGTCTGAAACAGAAGGTTGGAAGGTATTATTTTTAAAGAAAAAATAGAATAATTTTGAAATTCTTGTCCAGTGTTTGCAAGGATCTCTTCACTAACCACTAAAATGTAGCTACTGATGTGATGGCTTGTAACGGTTCTTTGTCAGCAAGCCTTCATAATCAAGTATTTACACGGAAATGAAGAATAACTTATCCAACTAAATCTCCAAGGGGAATGAATTTAAGTAGATGGAATGGGTCCCATTCAAACTCTGTTTGTAATCAGATTGTACTCAGGTAAACTTCTATTGATTTCTGCAAGTGGTGAGTTGAAATATGAGGAAACTGGTAGAGCTAATACACTTATTCTTGAGGGAAAAAGCCAAAGGCTGTTTAATAATGGAGAGTAATAAGAATCTTGGTTCTGTATGTCACCCAAAGATGGTACAAAGTAAGAACACAAAGGCTCTATTTGCAGCCTGAGCCAGAGCACTACAGGATCTGTGTCTGTCCACATTTTGAATGAAGAATCCCATTTGTGCTTACTACACCTGAGTCAGTCATGTGTCTTCCCATAGATACTGTGAACTATGGCAGCTTCGGAGGTCTCCCATCTAAATACTAACAAAACCTGATCTTGTTTAGCTAGCCAGAGGAATAAGAACTACCAAAATTTCCCTTAGTGAAACATGGCTTCAGGATGAAATGGCTACAAAACCAAGGGAGGTTGATTATTTTTCCATCAAGCTGAAGATGGGACAAATGGAAGGGTGGGAATAATTTCTGCAAGCTTCAACCCTAATTTTATTGTTTTTATTTTCTTTATTTGAATAGAGAAGCAGATTTCAGATGGGATGAAGTCATTAGGAAAGAATAGAGTTGATGTAGGGAAATAGTAATAAATTCTGTTTGCATCTGAACACTATTTACTTTGGAAACCAATCACTTTATAGTGAATATGTTGCCCCATAACAATTAATGTATGCCTGCCACTGCAATGAATTAATCACTTTTTGTTCTGTACATTATTTTAATGGATGCATTTATGCTAAGCCGTCACCATCTGGTCTGTCCTAGTTATAATGTAAAAAAAAAGTGGAATTGGCAACTACGTTTAAAAAAAAATCTACATTGCATAAAAAATCATGTAATGAATTAAATGCGTGTGTCCACTCTCTACACAATACAGTTTCCATCTGTTATTACTTGTCTAGTGCACAGTCCAAGGGGAAAGTTTTCCTCCTACTATAGTGACTTCTCAAGTATAGTGGATTGTAATTGTTAAAAGAAGAATCTGAAACCAGCTCTTCTGATGTTCCCAATAACTCTAGATGCCTAGGCACGAGGGAAATGAGCCAATGCCCATTTAAGTCAATCAGAAGACTCTCACTGACTTCACTGAGCATTGGACCGAGCCATTGAATAACTACACTTAAACTTATAAAAGGGAGGAAAAGTGATGGGATCTGAAGTGACATAATAGGGTGGGTAAGGTGAACTTACGAAAACTTTGTGAAACTCAGGATTTGGAGGAAGATAAATCTAATGCAAAACTGATGCAACGTGTGGATTTTACTAATACTATTGTAAAAAGCTATTGCCTTTTGCTTCTAGCAAATACGTATAGATGAGAAATGGTGCTTAAATATAGAAAGAGAAAAAGAGACAAATGGACGAGTAACTAGTTGACATTCTTTTGATGTCTAACTTTATCGTATGACTGTGCTACCTTGTAAAAGAGATGAATACTGTAGGAGATATGATTGGATGGAGAAGTCTTTAAACTCCATCAAAGTACTTTTTTTCTCTTACTAATTCCATTTAGTGAGGCCTTTGTTGATGTGGAGTTTGAACAGACATTCCATTCCAAACCAACCGAATCATCAGCAGTGAGTTGCACAGTGTTCAGAATGTCATATAGTAGTTTCATATTCAAAGGTATGGTACCTGGACTTTATAAAGTGGTTCATTTCTTCTGCTAAGACTGTTGGTTCTTTACCAATGATAAAATTATACTCTTGATTATTAAGGCAAAGCATACATTTCAAAATGTGAAACTGAACACTTTATTTAACTTTTGAGGAATGAGGTGCTTTCGTAAATGAACTGACTTATCATTTAAATTCTATGACTGCAGTTTGAATCTTAACTTAGTTCTGAAATGAAATGTGTTGATTGGTTTCAGTTTTATTTTCAGTGGATATTAATGCACATCATGAAAACAACTAGCTAATGTTATTTAGCACAGTTTGACCTAATTGGCAATCACCTGTTCAGTAAAGCAGACTTAATCTAGAGACTAAATTGCTTCTTTTCCTTGCAGAGGTGATCCAGTGAGGACTAAAATCATAGGCATGTTCATCCGAGGTGGAAGCATTGTATTTGATTTGTGATCTTCTTTCAAGTTTTACCATATCTGTCACTTTCATGGGCCCACACAGATTACCTTTAAAAAATCCCCAAACTCTATGCTTACGTTTGGAAAACATAATTCATTTTCTCCGTAACTACTAAATGTTTTACATAATGTATTATCCGGTATGTATATTTTATTAATACAAAATTATTCCTGATATTTTGCTCATTCAATGAGCGTTGGTGCAGAGAATAAAGTAGTTGGATTCCTTTGAAGGAGCATAGATTTTAGGATCTGTTTCTTGTGTAATCTAGTGCAACCTCTTTTACCAAGAAGGAAAGACTATATAACATTTTCTAGAGACGTAACTAATCACAGTTTGAATCCAGCGAGTGAGTATGATACAACTTGCTTCATTAAATATTTATATCATACTCACTTTCTGTGAGTTTTATTAATATCCAGATTTAACTTAGAACATTGATCCTTGTTTTACTGTTAGCGTGTAATTTGTATAATCCTTTCCCCTGCTTTATATTATTACTCTGGAAATATTTTTAGCTCTGATATCCCATCAGACTTTATTTTGTTCAATGCAATCATGTTGCAGCTGTTCTAGAATTTTTTGTGTGTGTCATTTTTCCCCTCTATTTTTTATAATGGACCCAGTGCTACACTGCATATAGAATTACACATGGTGCTTCAAGGATCTGAGAAATGAGTCACCTGTGTAACATCACTGAAAATGAATCATCCATCTGTTACTAGCCAGAGGTAAAATAACACTGAGGGCTGAGATGATTGATTGATTGGCCAGAGGCTGAAAACGAGCTTGTAAATAGAGCACAGAGAATCCAAGGCAGTGGGGTGAGTGTATTCCTTTAAAGTCAATGGGCTGCAGGGCTATTATCAGTCTGTCTCTGAGAACTCTTGCCATGGTAAGCATCAGTGCTCTCTCTAAAGATGCCATCCATATGGGCCGCCTTCCAACCATGGGTGTGGGAGGATAACTTTATGCTCCACTGAAGCACGGAGCACCACAGAAGTAGTGCAGGGAAACTTTTGGCAGAGCCACAATGGAATGTCTCAGAAGCTGAAGCTGTGAAAATTGGACACTTTGCTAAATAGCTCTAACTGAGTTGGACACAAAAAGAAACGTTGTCAGCTTCCCCAGCTGTATGTGGCATAGCTAGCTCTTAAAGAAATTACTTGTGTGAAGCCATTAATAGGCAGTGAAATACCTGTTTTCCATAGTAGGATAGAAGTAAAATATTTAACCTTAAATCTCTAATGCAATGGCGGTTCTTACAGACATATGCTGGTTAAATATGTAGAGCATCTTGATTTAGCAGTGTTCCAAACTTTTGATAGCTAAACTGCTGGTAGAAAAATGAAACCAATAGCACCCCCTTTTATCTCCACCATATGTTGTTAAAGGCCTATCCAGAATGAGTTGGGTGCTAATCAGTGTAGACTGTAGATTTCCATAGTATGATACTACTTCTTTAAGTGCTTTGAGAAGCAGTGACATATTTTAATAACAATTTTATTAACTATCATCCTTGGCATCTGAGTTAGCAGCCATTAAAAAAAGCTTTATGGAGATGGGGGGCCTGATTATCATTTACACAAAGGGCACATTGCATTACTCTGACCGCATCAAGGGACCTTAAGGTGGACATAAATTGTATTGACACTCACTTTCAGGCCTCCGCATGCTGCCAGACTGCTGTAAAGTAGCCTTGGGTCTAGTCTACCTTGAAAAGTTGTGCTGGCTGTATAGAAGTGTAAATAAGAATTGGGCCCAGAATGAACTTTGCCCTTAAAACATGAAGTGAAGTTATGGAGAAACAACCATACCAAATAAAAATGACCGACCTTTGCTGAGCCTCTGCAGTTACCAAGTAATTGGAAAAATTAAAATATTAACTGTGTGTGTATATGACACAATAAAACATTCTTCAGACACTGGAGATGTATAGACACTGAGGATGTACATGCAATCTAATGAGTACTGATGATACTAGTTTATCATATTTTGGTCTCTTGCCTTGTATTTGACCAAAAGGCTATGAAATTAAGCTACTCAAAACTGTCTGTTACATAAGTGAAAGATTGAAGCTATGTTTTTAAAGGCTGGACTAATTTGGCCATGACTTCTATATACTGTGTAGTAAGATAAAACGTTTTAACATGACCAAGCTACTGTAGTCATGGCCATACATAGGCATTTACCACTACAAAAGATAAAATTCCAAATATGCATGGCCAGTTTAGCTTATCTAAAAGGTTAGTTTCAAAATATTTCCCAAGGCAATATGATTGCAAACTTGTGGATAAATTCCATAAATATAGGTGCAGCTCTTACATGACAGATAATAAGGGAAGAGTTGTTATCCAAATAAACAGCAACATTCAGATGTAAAAACTGGTATAACAAATCATTTACTGTCCCCATTAGTGTGTAAGTTACATCATCTTACACTCAGTTAGACTCCCAATATGTTCATATACTTACACTTCACTTCTGAATTTAGTCCCTAAGTCTAAAGTAGTCTAAGTTAATTGCTTTTCCTGCAAAAGCCTCTGTTCCTGACCACTGTCAGTAAGAAAGTGTAGGTTAAGGTCGGGGATTGCCTATTTAGTCTTTTTTTACACCTGCTTTCCAGTTATTTTTCCTGCTACACTCCTCTCTTCTGGCCCTTTGGGATGTGATCAACCTGTAGTCCCTTAAACTCAGCTAGACCCAGTAGGCCTGAGGCAGTGGTGATATGTAAGTCCTGCATCATCAGTAAGTGGGGTGTAAGGAAGTCTAGGGAGTCCAGGCAAGTGTAAATTAAACCATGAGGGGGCTAGAAGATGTACATTATACCATCACAGACTCCGATTTACGTGGATTTAACTTTGATTTTGCCCACAGTCCCTGAAAAGAAGATACTTCAGTCTGAAACTAGATTAGGCAAACTTGCACCAACTTTTAAAGACACAATGGGTCACATTCAGAACCGTTGTAAGTGGTAGCATCTCCATCCAGTTCAGTGGAGTTTTACCCATTTGGCCTAAGTCTGAATCTGGCCCAACAGTTCTAAACTTTTTCAGCTTCTTTATATCAGCTATTCAGCTGTATCAAATTTCCTCTTAAAGGCAAACATACTTTGTGTTCCCTCAGTAATTTTTTTCAGCAAGCAGAAGAAATATATATGAATGATTGATTGTTTCAGGCCTAGATATGCGTTCCGTTGCTTTGTGAGGTTGAGTGCTTTTTTATGTTCATGTTACTTAGGAATGACACTGACTGGTGTTGCCTGGACTTCTAAGACAGATGGTCGTCCTAGATATTATGTGTCTACTGCTTATAGTTTGAGTCACTAACATATAGGTTGCACGGCTTATTGCTCCATTGAAAAATGCACCTCGTCAGGCAGCAGTGCTCCAATTGTTCTCTGTTACCTGAAATGCTCTGGAAGAGCTTTTAGGTCTAATGGGAATTATAGATTCAGTGCAGAGTATACAAAATATAATTATCACTGTTTTCAGACTGTAAAAGAATCTTGTTCATCATGCAGAGAAATATTCCAACAGCATTAACGAACGTCATCCTTGCTTATTATGCAGCAACTCACTGCATGGGAAATGATTTAAAATTAAGAAAGCAACAATAAATCTCTTTCACTGAAGCATTTCTTTTGGAACATAATAGTTTATAGCTCTTCTGGAGAATATTCATCTGTTTGTCTCTGAATGAAGGTGATGGTCTACATGGCACAGCTCTATTTCCCCAATCAGCTGTTTACTCTTTTTTTGTCTCTATGTATATAAACTCTCTGTGTATGTAATACTATACAGAGTAATGGAGTACACTTTATCATCCATATTCCAGTAGGATAAGCGATTATAGAGAAGAAATCCATAGCTCCACTAAACATATGTCAGCTCTTAATGATTCAATTTGAATATGTGAGTTTTCTATAAATATCAACTTAAATTTGATATCACTTATTTGTATTCCAGTAGCAGCGGGACTCCTTGTCCAGGACCATGGCTCCTCGGTGCTGTACAAACACTTGAGGAAAAAAGGGTACCTGCCACAAAGAACTTATGATCTAACTGAGAATAAGACAGGGGACATCTGGTGGTACAGGCAGATTGGGGAGTCATAGATTCATAGATACCAAGGTCAGAAGGAACCATTATGATCATCTAGTCTGACCTCCTGCACAACGCAGGCCACAGAATCTCACCCACCCACTCCTGCGAAAAACCTCTCACCTATGTCTGAACCATTGAAGTCCTCAAATCGTGGTTTAAAGACTTCAAGGAGCAGAGAATCCTCCAGCAAGTGATCTGTGCTGGAAGGTGAAAGGTGCTGGAAGAGGAAGGTGAAAAACCTCCAGGGCATCTTCCAATCTGCCCTGGAGGAAAATTCCTTCCTGACCCCAAGTATGGAGATCAGCTACACCCTGAGCATATGGGCAAGATTCACCAGCCAGATACCCAGGAAAGAATTTCTTGTAGTAACTCAGATCCCACCCCATCTAACATCCCCTCACAGGCCATTGGGCCTTTGTACTATGAATATTTAAAGATCAATTAATTACCAAATCATGTTATACCATCATACCAAAGGAAACAATGATATAATATTGGTCAGCTCCCTAAGTTGAGAGGATGTGATTAATACCTTCACATTTAGCTTTTGCCTAATTAATATTGCCATGGTGTCGGCAATAGTATAAGGCAGGCTACTAATTATGTAGTAGCTTTAATTACTTGCAAATACAAACGTTTGAGAGTGACCATGGAAAATATTTTAATTTCCCACCTTCTGTCCCAAAAGCTACAATAAGAAACTTGACACACATGACTATTTAACCAAATATGTGCAGCTGTTCTCTAAGCATGTGTCATTTTGGTGACCAACCAGACCAGTAAGGGGTTTTGTCACTGTTTGTCTTGTAACCTTGGAGTCTCTGTGCTGTACAGCTATGGTTCAGATCCCTGACACAGATCCCTGAAGCATAAGGTCTAATTCTGGAGCAGCACAGGGTGACACCACCTGCCCTTCCAGTCCTGTGTCTCTCCAAATACATCCTCCTTGAGTTCTTAAGTACCGTTTCTCTTCAGTTCATCACCCCAAAGATGTGAAACCAGCCACTTGGCTACTATGGCATACATGTTCCACAAAGTTTGCACACCAGGGGCCTTCTTGGGTTGAAAATAAACAAACAAACAAAATTTTAATAGGAAAAAAACCCCAATGATCCAAAGGTGAAATAGTAAGGGAAAGCAATAATATACAAGTTACACAGGAACTAAGCATAGGCTCCACATCAGGTTTTACACTTAATATCAGATAACGCCCCTTTTCTAACACAAGTTTCCTAGCATACTCTCTAGCTATAGGAGGGATCCAGAGTTGACAAACAGCCTCCCAACCCAAGATGGTTCCTCAAGTTTTATCCCTCAAGATAAAAAATCTCAGTCCCCACCCTGTTTTTTAAAAGACTTTCTCCCCCCCAAACTCCCAACCCCCTCAGTCCATGGTGATTTATGTTTATTCAGAGTGGGGAAATTCCCTCTTGACTTGCAAGACACTGAGACATCTTGGCTATCCATTAACTCTAATGGTCCATAAATTCTCTCTTCCTGGGCTGGGCAATGGATAGTTACCTGAATCTGGTTTCCTGTAAACCCCTGGCTTGGGAGGTGCCCCTCCCTGCTTGACTGCTCACTGCTGTGCTGTGAGGTGTAGTTGAAGTTGCAGCTCAGATTATGTATTTGTATATATAGAAACCTGTGCTCACAGTTTTGTAATCATAGTCTTTATACATATCTCATTATGACCAGCATGTTCAGGACATTACACGCTTTCATAAAAGACCTTCCTTGATCTACCTTTATAGCACAATAAGACAGTTTAGCAACTCATTTTGGGGACTTAAACCTTCTGTTCTACCCTGGGGGAGTCTGACCCTGATTTTCACAATGCTCTCTCTTGCATTTCTTTTTAAATGTTCTTGTTGGCTTCCAATTTTGCTTTGTTTTTTCCAGTTTTAAGCTTTGGGTTCTCTTTCAGTTTAGTGTTAGCCTCTAAGGGTATGTCTACATTGTACATTAAATCCAGGTTCTGACTCAGGTTTGAGCACAAGCCCTCTGTTTGACTTGGGTCAGCAAGTTGACAGTTCCCGGGTCCTAGGCCCTGATAGGGGGGTTGGTCAGAGCCCAAGTATCTCTGGGCATCTGTCCAAGCCCTGCTGTTTTGCCGTATGTATGCAGCTCAGGTATCAGACCTGAGGCAGAAGGTCTTCATAGTGCAGTAGGGATGAGTTTGCATGGCTGTGAGACCTGGGTACAGCAATTGTAAGCCCAGGTTTACAATGCAGCGTGGATGCTCAAGTGTGAGCTTGGAAGTCCACAAAGCCAGTCCCAAGTCATCACATAAGACCAGACACATGACACCTTTACTGTTATCTGTGGAATTCCATTGAGGTTAACCTCCACTTCCAGATTAAGTTGTAGAATTCTTACTTGCAATCAGTCAATAGGAGTTAAGCACCTACCTTGGTTAGATGCTTTTGGTGCCTAAACAGCTTTGAAAATCTGGCCTCTAAATCTCATTGAAAATCAGTGGGATTTAGTCTTATAAGGGTCCGATTTGTAAAGGTATTGTGGTGTGTAAAGATGCAGCCAGGTACCTAAGTATCTTATTCTCATTGATTTAGACTAGGAGCATATCTGCATTTTAGGGCCAGATTTGTAGAAGTATTTAGCACCTAAAGTGCCTAAGGCTACATCTACACCACACACTTCTTTTGGCAGTGTACTTGGGTAACCTCTGTAGCATGGTTTAAGTAGCAGTGTTGATGGTGACGCATGGTTTAGGTGAGTAGGGTACAGGCACACATGAAGGGTGTGGGTGTATACCTGAGTACATATCCCACATGGCTCCCTACTCACCCAAGCTGTGCCTTCCTGCCTGCAACGCTATTTTTAGCCATGTAGTGTCCTAGTTGATGGCACCTTTCCCCACTGCAGAAAAAGACTCTGGTAGTGGGGAAAGGCTCTAGCAGCAGGGAAAGGCTTCACTCAGCTTTTCCTCACTGCTTTCCCCTGCCAGAGCCTTTCATGGACATGTGTAGCTATACACAACAGTTTGGGCACAGGTTGCTTTTCGCTATGGCGAAACCCTACACACAGCTGGAAGTGGGCTGTAGTGTAGACGTAGCCTAAGACACTTTTGAAAATTGGACTTAGGCTCCTGAGTTATTTAGGTGCTTTTGAAAATTTTACCTCTACTTAGAAAGAGAAAAAACACATATGTGCACATTTATGGATGAATTTGCTTTGAACAAGTTTTCTTGTGAATATCGGAGCAGTATCATTTTGCCAACAAAAATGTTTACAGAAATCAAAGTAAACATGTGGAAACTAAATTTTAAATTCTCACATCTCAAGTATTTGCAGCAGAATGCGTCCATGTATTTCAAATCAGGAAGTACAAATGATGTGCATGGTTGGTCAACAAAAAATCAGAACTATAAACAAAACAATCAAACAAAAAAAACCTTTCACATTTTAAATATTCACCATCATTTGAGGGTACAAACACAAAAAGTAAAGAAAAATTACTGACAAAATTCAAACAACAAACATCATTATGTGCTTGTAGATATGCAGAAACAGCCAATTTCTTCATATAAATTATTCATTGTGCATTATTCACTCAGCTAGGCTATGTATGCTGAGTTAAACTAAAGCCCGCATGCATGTTCAGTTTATTTAGCAGTAATAATGAACTGGACGATAAAATAAAATTATGATCCAGTTTCTAGAATGACCATTACTTAGCAAAACTCTGATTAAGCCAGACAAAACCTAATTTTAAAAAATGTGGATTTCTGCAAAAAACAGTTCTTTTCCTCTCTCTACCACTCTTAAAATATGACAAAATCTTTATTCTGCATATGAAGAGACCATTTGCTTTCCCTCAGATAATCTGGTAGATTTATAAATGTGAGAATTTCACAGTTATTTGAAATTATTCATGGATTTATTTACTATTTTTCACATAAATCAAGTGCCAGTGTTTGTTTTCTGATTCAGTGACTAATGTAATTAATGAGCACAGAATGAATTCCAGGAATTACAACTATATATATGTCATAAATATAAAGGGAAGGGTAAACACCTTTAAATCCCTCCTGGCCAGAGGAAAACCCCTTTCACCTGTAAAGGGTTAAGAAGCTAAAGGTAACCTCGTTGGCACCTGACCAAAATGACCAATGAGGAGACAAGATACTTTCAAAGCTGGAAGGAGGGGAGGGAACAAAGTCTGTGTGTTGCTTTTGCCGGGACCAGAGCAGGAATGCAGGTCAGAACTCCTGTAAAGGGTTAATAAGCAATCTAGTTACATATGCGTTAGATTCTGTTTTGTTTAAATGGCTGATAAAATAAGTTGTGCTGAATGGACTGTATATTCCGGGTTTTGTGTCTTTTTGTAACTTAAGGTTTTGCCTAGAGGGATTCTCTATGTTTTGAATCTGATTACCCTGTAAGGCATTTACCATCCTGATTTTACAGAGGTGATTCTTCTACTTTTTCTTCAATTAAAATTCTTCCTTTAAGAACCTGATTGCTTTTTCATTGTTCTTAAGATCCAAGGGTCTGGGTCTGTGTTCACCGATGCAAATTGGTGAGGATTTTTATCAAGCCTTCCCCAGGAAAGGGGGTGTAGGGTTTGGGAGGATTTGGGGGGGAAAGACGTTTCCAAGCGGGCTCTTTCCCTGTTATATATTTGTTAGACGTTTGGTGGTGGCAGCAATAAAGTCCAAGGGCAAAAGGTAAAATAGTTCGTACCTTGGGGAAGTTTTAACCTAAGCTGGTAAAAATAAGCTTAGGGGGTTTGTCATGCAGGTCCCCACATCTGTACCCTAGAGTTCAGAGTGGTGAAGGAACCTTGACAATATACAATTTGAATTTTTTTTCTGTGAATATTCAAGAATCTGAGCTTAAAATAGTTTTTTTGCCAGCATTTGTGTTAATAAAGTTCTGCTGCTCAAGTGTTCACAGAAAACAACCATGAAATGGTTATGAATATGTTCAAATCAAATTTCAATTTCAAATTAATATTTCTGGATTTTTTCTCCCCACTAGTTTACTCATGAATAATTCATACATTCATGAAGAGTTCCTAAAAGTCCTCCAGTATTTTTCTACAGTTTGTTTACAGCATTGCATCTTAAAGTTTTCCATACTTCTGGCTAGTGCTTTTCAAGCATCTGAAAGAATACTGAGGCCAGTTAGAGTCTGTCTGTCAAACATCAGTCATGTGCTTACAGGTTCATTGGTTCTTTGTGAATGTGGCATTGACACAACTTCATACTGGATGTTTAAAGAGAAATTACCCATTTGTGTGCAGTTTCTTCTGTTTATAATTTCTGTGATTTCATTAATTAAGGAATTAAGCTATTTTGAACAAAATTATATTCATAATGGCCATTCGGTTCATATGCATATTACAGGTCTACTTGTACATACTAAGCCAGATCCTTAGCTGGTCTAAATCAGTATAGCTTCATTGAAGTTTACAGATCTGGCCCATTATATGTGCAAAGATGATCATGGATAACTTGTTCACTGTGTTAACTGCATCTAATGTTTACACCCAAACTAACAGATGCTCTAAAATCATTGAATCAAAGCAGCCCTGCTTGAGGGTCCCTCTCCAATACCACTAAGATACTGTACAAGACCTGACTAAGTTTCCCAAATCACTACTAAAATAGTAACTAGGGGCATGTGATGAAAAAATTCTTATACTTATTTACCGCACCGATTTATTTATTGCAAATTACCTTTCTAGCCCTACTCACTGATGTTGCTTATACTTGGATCACAAAGTGCTGTACAAAAGATTTACGGAATAGCTTAATAAAGTGAAATTTCTAAGGGAAATAAGCTTTCACCTCCTCCCCTATGGTAAGCCCAAGAAAATGTAAGTATAGATAGTAAATTTATAGAATGGAGCCACTACACAGTTTTATTAACACAGCTTTTATAATATTGAGCAAATGGCAGCTGTGGAGAATTACTCATTTTAAGCATCAGCTATTGTAGTTAATTTTGCTATCCTCAAGCAATTAATTTGCATTTGTTAGGCTAGCTAACTAATATAGAAGTATATTTTATCACGCTATTGGTGCTGTATCCTATATCTAACCAGATCATTTAGAATATAACACGTTTGCAACTTGAGCATTTTCTTATTAATTTGTTTCATGAGCATTAGGAAATTGAGACAAGGTTTCCTTGTGAATTACTTTACAGTTAGCACCTGTGTTTTAATGGACATATCTCATATTTCTAGACAAGATAGTTTTCACACGTTAGCAGGGTGAGGAAAACCCTAGGGAGAGCCTAAACTGTTCCACACTAGGATGTTACCGCTTGTTAGCTAACACATGGTAAATAACACTTTTTGCAAGTGAAGACATGGTCAGAGTAGTAACTGAACTCACAAAGTGGCAAAAGGATGCTTTGGGGGGAGAATGTGTGGTGCTATTTAGAAACCAAGAGTACTACCAGAATATAAATATAAACTACTAAAATAATAATATTGCTAATATCAAATCTATATAATGAAATATACAGGAACGTATGTCTCCAAGTTAGTCATGTCTTGGCTTTTGAGAGTTTTAAATAGAAATTTGAATGCTTCATTTGTGCAAGTTCTCTTTACTTTAATGTTAACTGATTTCCATAAATAATTCCACACAGTTCTCATTACTATTTTATAGCAATCCAAAAGTGTGTTGGGGCTTTACAAAGCATCACAAGACATGTTCTCCACCCTAAGATGCTTATACTCTAAAGTTCAGATGTAATATGAGTGAAGAAGACAAATAGTAGAGAGAGGAAGAGATGATGGAGAAGGGTGAGAACAATGCAATCCAGCGGGTATCTAGATTGGGTAGGTGTGATTCTTGTTCAACCCTGGACAACAAAAGGGTTTCGTGCCCTATGGCCTTTCTAAAAGCCAGCAGTGGCATTTCCTTTTATCTGCCCACATCTTGTCCAGTGCAGCATCGACAGTGCTGTGAAACAATAGAAAAGGGTATCTTTATTTTGTAAGCGGAGGCTATATCTGGATTTCCCCGAAACACACAGATATATTTTTCTAATGAAATTGTCTTGGTTCATCTTTAATTAAAGTGTCATACAGTGAGGAAGCCAGTGTGTGGTCATTAAACTGCAAAAATTCTATATTTTTTCAGTAGAGCCACGCAAATCTCAGAAACAAATGACAATAGTACGCAGAGCTCAGAAGAGGATTCTGCAAGGAGTTTCCAAGGGGTATTCCACTATCTTTGGACAACTCTGATCCTGACAGAAGTACTTTCAAATAGATGGTAGGAGACTGAAATGGTAATAAGTATTCTGCTCTCAGTTGAAGGACAGCAGCTAAGACAATAAAGGCATGCTCCTCAAAGTCAGGATTAGTGGTGAGATAGTGCTTCTCTTTTAGGGATGTTGGTGGATTTCTTAGTTCAAGAGTGAAACAGCTGAGAGAAAAGAGACAGGTGGACACAGAAAGACAAACAATGTTGAGCAAAGAAAGAACACAGCAAAAAAAGACAGACACAAAATTATTTTAGAGAAAGTTAGATGACAGTGTTACATAAAATGCATCCATATGTTATATAGCAGAAAGAAAAAAAAACCCAAAATATTGTAGGATGAATGGAGTTCGGTAGATGTGATTTTGGATGGGAGATAAAGATATTGAAGAGAAAATAAAGAGAAGAATCTAGGCCACCATATTTTCCAGTAATGAAGGTGTGATGAGGCATCTGCCCCACACTTGCATATAAGGGGCTAATAGAGCCCTAGAGAGGCTGCAAGGGAAGTGGCCAATAGGAGAGCGGCTGTGAGGAGCAGCCAATCCAGGCCCAGCAGGCCCATATACAAAGAGCTGCAGGGCAGAGCAGAGGCAGTTACTCCCTGAGCTCAAGGAGGGAGATCTGGGTGCCTTGCAGGTGGATGGAAGCTAGCACCTTGGACAGAGCAGTGCTGCACAGGAACATGAAAACAAAAGGGAGCTCCTGGCTGGCTACTAGGACTGACATGCTGAGGCCCTGAGGTGAGGGCAAAGAAGCTGCTGTGGCTGTGGGGAACTGGCCCTGGGAAATATACTGAGGAGTTGGAGGGGACACAGTATGTGGTTGCCATCTACTCGGTCCCTGGGCCAGGACTTGGAGTAGTGGGCAGGCCCAGCTCCGCCTCACTTGCCACTGGGAGAAGTGGCTGGACAATTGATTACAGGACCCCAGGAAGTGGGGAAGCGCAGATCGTGACACAGCCAGACAGCTGTGTCATGAAGAGGATGCCATGGTCCTTGGAGTAACATGGGTGCAGATGTGTTAGTGGACAAGGGCACCACTGGGAGAGGGCATACTGACCTGCAGAGCTAATCCCCAAGATGACCAGCAGGAGGTGCCAACATGGTGAGTGGAGCCACATCACAGGCGGCAAACTCTGTCATACCGGCACTTCTTGTTATTGATAAGTAGGGGATGGAGAAGAACTGGAAAATTAAAAACAAAACCCAGTATGGGTAAGTTTCAATAAAATTTGTATTAAACTAGGAAGGGGGAAAGGGAAACAAAACAAACATTTTTGTCATGATTACTAGATTTCTCACAAGATTAGTAAAATATTTTACTAGAGTCAAAGACCTGGTCTAGACTCAGAAAGTCATACTTATATAACTATAGAACAGAATAAAGAGTGGGAGTGTGATTTTATTATTGATATGATTAAACTGGCATAAGCTCGAGAGTGGATGTAGTTATACCAGTGTAAAGATGCATTATACTGGTATAGTTTATTTCACTTCCTGAACCATATTAACTATTCTACTATAAACACTTTTATTCTGATGTAACTGTGTGTACATTGGAGGAGGCGTTCCATTGTAAGTACACTCGTGGCACTTTCTACAGTACACACGCCCTCTGACCTGATCCTACAATTTACAATGAGTGGGTGGACTGCTGCATTTGTGCACAGTCACATTTGAAGTCAGTTGGGCTCTGAATGGTCACAGCCTTCCACTTATGAATTATAAACTGCAGAATTTGGACCCCAAGGTAGACTGGCAGGATGATTGCAAACTTAAAGGGGTAACAAAAATCAGTAAGGATACCTAGAGCTGTAAATGAAACAAATACAGCAAAGCAAATAAAGATAAATTACACATCTATCTTTCTCCAGCTACATCCAAGGCAAATAGTCAGCTAAGGAGTCAGTGGGGTGATTCAGACACAGAAGTAGAGTTTAAAATGACAGATGGATTGGTATCCCTGGGAGTCTGCTTTTTTTTTCCTTCTGTCTTCATGAAAGAATCTAAAGATCACAGTCCAGATACTATATAGATTTTTCTGATGAACAAAGTGACATGAGGCAAAAGTATCAGGAGAAAGCAGATATATGAACAGTTAGAAAAGCTGGGGAGTTAATCATGTGGTCTGATATGTGAAGAAGATATTGGACACTATTTAATCACATTTCACATCTTTGGAGGATTAGCATGACTATAAAATGAGATTATCCTTGATGGCATTCAAGGATGCCTTAGTGAATATGTAGACAATGGTGAAGCAGTGGACATTTAACAGCTGTATTTTAGAAGTTTGTAACTCTTCTGAGGAAGAAAGTATTGTAAAGAGGGAGGAATCATAAGCGATAAATAGGTCTTACAAAAGATGTGATTGAAGTACAATGTTAGTATCAATAGTACGGCTGTCAAGCAATTAAAAAAATTAATCGTGATTAATCACATGATTAATCGCACTGTTAAACAATAATAGATGACCATTTATTTAAATATTTTGGACATTTTCTGCTTTTCAAATATATTGATTTCAGTTACAACAGAATACAAAGTGTACAGTGCTCTCTTTATATTTATTTATTTGAACTGTAAAAAAACAAAATAAATAGTATTTTTCATTTCATCTAATACAAGTACTGTAGTGCAATCTTTTTATCATGAAAGTTGAACTTAAAAATGTAAAATTATGTCCAAAAAACCTTGCATTTAAAAATAAAACAATGTCAAATTTTAGAGCCTGCAGGTCCACTTAGTCCTACTTCTTGTTCAGTCAGTCACTCAGTCAGTAAATGTTTGTTTACATTTTCAGGAGATAATGCTGCCCACTTCTTGTTTACAATGTCACCTGAAAGTGAGAACAGGTGTTCTCATGGCACCTTGGTAGCTGGTATCACAAGATATTTATGTGCCAGATGCGCTAAAGATTCATATGTCCCTTCATGCTTCAACCAGCATTCCAGGGGACATGCGTCCATGCTCAATAACAATTCTGCTCAATAACAATTCAAACAATTCAAACAATAACAAGTCTGCTCAATAACAATCCAGAGCAGTGCGGACCGACGCATGTTCATTTTCACTATCTGAGTCAGATGCCACCAGCAGAAGGTTGATTTTCCTTTTTGGTGGTTCGGGTGCTGTAGTTTCCGGATCAGAGTGTTGCTCTTTTAAGACTTGTTTGTCTTAGCAATTGGCTGAACAAGTAGAGCTAAGTGGAATTGTAAGCACTGAAGTTTTACATTGTTTTGTTTTTGAGTGCATTTGTATAACAAAAAAAAAATCTGCATTTGTAAGTTGCACTTTCACGATATAGAGATTGCACTACTGTACTTGTACGAGGTGAATTGAAAAATACTATTGGTTTATCATTTTTACAGTGCAAATATTTGTAATAAAAATAATATATAATTTGATTTCAATTTCAATACAGAATACAACATATACGAAAATGTAGAAAAACATCCAAAATATTTAATGTGTTTCAATTGGTATTCTATTGTTTAATAGTGTGATTAAAACTGCGATTAATCACAATTATTTTTTTAATCACGAATAATTTTTTTTAGTTAATTGCATGAGTCAACTGTGATTAATCGACAGCCCTAATCAATAGGGTTCATATCAGTATCACAGAATCATGGGATCCTGTTATCACCTCTCACTGGAAGGGACTTTGGGGTGTGGTGTTGGTTCTTGATCACTTTTTAATACTCAGGAAGAGAGGCTTGTAGCTGGAAATGGATGCCCTGAGAACTGTGGGAAAATCCATGCACAAAGAGACAGCTTCTCCTTATTGCTCTCTGGCCCTCGTCTCTGGTAGCATTCATGATATATATATTGCCACTGTTGGCTTGGTTGGGATCTTTGTTATCTGACTTCAATAGGAGCAAGATCTGGCTGTAGGTGGTTCACATAGACTTCTCTTGATCACCAGGCAGCCCACACAGAAACTATATTAGTCCTTTTTCTAGTTATTAATCAGGTCTGGGTAATTAATAGCTAGTATCAAAGTTTCTAGATTCTTATTTGACTCTAATGCATATGCTGTTCTGGCCCATTAAAATTCCCCTTGTCCTGCAGGAAAGAAATGTCTGTTTTTTAGGAATTCACTCTGCAGGACAGAATTTCCTGCAGGACAGGTGGAATTTAAGACTCCAGGACAGTGTGTATTTTTTTTTTTTTGGCTCTAGCACTATGGAAGCCAATGGCAAAGCTTCCACTGACATCAATGGAAGAAGACCTATTTTCTTATCCTTTTTAAAATATAGACCTAATTTTGTAAATCTAATTTTATAGGCTTATTTGTGTATTTATTTGTAAGTAGTGTTGAAAAAAATTAATCAAATTACTTTTGGTGTAAGCCACGATATTTTATTTGGCTTTTAACACTTGTCAGTGCTAGTAAATTTAGCAGGGATAATTGCCCAATAAAACTACTCTTTAAAAATGTTAACTCTCTTCTGCTGTTCACCATTTTTACTCAGGAAGAACTGCTGAGATCAGGATAATTCAATATGGCTAGTCTGCAAGCTTTAAGGATCATGCTCTCCGGAAGTGATTTCCAGGCCAAAATAAACGCAAGTATTGTGCTCTAAGTGCCCATATAAATCAGTCTGACATAAAACAGCCACTTCTGTTAGGGCAGAAAGATATATAAAAAGCAAGTAATGATTTCTAGTCTGTCTGTCAATACCAAAATATTGGCAATGCTGCCGAGGTCAATGTTATTGCTTTTTCAAGGAGGAAGTTGACCTATTCCTAACATTTAGTAAGTGCCAGTAAGTCTCATTATTTCTGCCAGAACAGCCACTGCAGTATATGAATCACATTACAACAGTCTTCCAGCCAAAAATAGATGGGCACCATTTAGATTTGGGAGAAATTGACCTTTCTTGATTTAGGATTCAAGCATGGTTACAAAATAATAAAAGCCCATGGCCTTGTGACAGATTTAAAGTTGCTTACTCATCTTTCACTGCTTGCTTGAGTATATGTAGGCTGTGGTCCATCATGTCTGAGACAGGTTAGTGGGGCTTAGAGAAATCTAATAATTTTCCTCTTCTTTCTTCCTTTCTTGTCCCCTTCCTGCTTTCCTCATTTGAGAAAGAGCAGGCTGGGGAGAAGGTGCACCATCTGTTCCAGCATTTTCCATCCTTCAATCCCTTCTATTCCTTCCTTCATTATGCATTCCCCTCCCCACTCCCAAGTTAAAATTTGCTAGCTTCTCTGCACCTGAAGATAATGGCAGATATGAAGAGATGATCTGGTAGTTGAGGCACTGGGCTGGGGCTCAAGAGACCAGGTTCACTTCCTTGCTCTACCACAGATTCTTCTGATGACTTTAGATGAGTCACTTACACTTCATTGAATTTCAAATGAGACATGCTCTCTTCAAGGGTGAGATTCACAAAGGTAGTTAGGGCTTTTATGAATCCCACCCTTAAGTGTCTAAGGGTGGGTCTACGCTTATGGCAGCATGTAGGGTACAGACACTGAATGTCCAGCTACTATGGGTATAAATAGCATAGACAGTGGGGCACAGTTTCGATGAGTAGAGTGCCCTACACACCTGAACCCTCAAGATATATATCCGCCACAGCTCTCTATTCACCCAAGCAGCACCTCCCCTGTCTACACTTCCATTTTTTTTTTTTTTTTTGCAGTGTAGTGTCCCACTGGCAGAGCCTTTCTCTGCAAAAGTGAAAGATTCCCTTAGCAGGTACATGCTCTGGGCAGGGGAGAAGTAGCAATGAAGGGCTCTGTAAGGATTAGTGGGACTTGACCCCAGGACTACCAGGCCACCAACGTCCTCATGCTGCCACCCAGTAGTAGTTGTAAGCTGGCTACTCCCTGTGACTCACAGTGTACAGAGGTTGCATGCCACAGGAAGTTCCACCTCAAGAGATCTGACTGACAGTTGTTTTAGCAATATCTGATCAGCTCCTTGATCCTATATAAGCCCATGAGGCATACCAGGAAGTGTCCGGGCAACAATGTGAATTGCTAGCTAGCTGACATGACTGTCCTGCTTCTGAACTTCTGATATTGAGGTCAGCTCTGATTTGAATCCTGATTTCTGTTTGACCACTGGAACCCCAACACTGACCCTGATACCTGCTATTGACCCTTAGCTTGACTCTTGACTCAGACACCAGTTCTGACCCCAGGTTTGAGTTCCTGGCTCCCAAGCTCCTGCCCCTTTGCCCAGAAGTCTGACAGGCTCTGGCAGTGGGGAGCTGCTGAAAACTTTCCCTGCTGCCTCCCCCCTGGCCAGAGCCTGCTACTCTGAAACCTTTCATTGGTATGTGTAGCTACACACTGCAGGGTCGACACAGCCTGCCTTTCACCGTGGTGTGTAGCTATCCATACCCTACCCGCCACAGCACTAAATCTAAATCACTTTTGAAAATGGGACTTCACCATCTAAATCACTTACACTCAGCAATGCAAGTCCTAACAACACCTAAACACCTTTAAAAAAGCTGGACTTCAGTCCCTACTCTCCTAAATTGGAACCAGGTAAGTCTCAGCTTTCTTGCTACTTGTTGCCTCTTTTCCTTTGCTGCTGTCTTCTTATATGATCCACGCTATTGAGTCCCTGTTTATTGATGAATTCCTCAATTTTGGTGGCATAATTGATTTGAGCTATAATTTCTTAGCATAATTAATTTTTATAACTAGCTGCATAATTGACTTTAATTTATAATTTATGATCTGAATATGTGATTTGCTGTATAATTTCTCAATATAATTGTTTTTCTGCTTAAAGTTTTGGCCTACTGTAAAATTGTTTATTAGAAAAATTGATTCATAATTTTGGCCATTCACCACTCACCTATAGCTCTTGCCATACTCCTTCTTTCCTCACTTTTGTTCTGGTTTCACTTCCCTGTCATACTCCCTTATCTGAAGTTCCACTATCTCTAGTTCTGCTACCCTTCTGTCCAGTCCCCCCCCAAATCAACATCCCACATGCTGCTCTGCTATCTAAGATACTTATATGGTCCCCATTACTGTAGCACCTGAACACTTCGCAATCCTTGAAAGTACTTACCCTCACAACACCCCTATGTGCTAGGGAAGAATTATTATCCCCATTTTACAGATGTAGAACTGAGGCATGGAGAAGCTAAGTGACTTTCCTGAGGTCACATAAGAAGTCTGTGGCAGAGCAGGGATCAAGCAGTTGACAAGAACAGTGGGGGGGGGATATAAACATGGGGAAATAGTTTTACTTTGTGTAATGACACATCCACTCCCAGTCTTTATTCAAGCCTAAGTTAATTGTATCCAGTTTGCAAATTAATTCCAATTCAGCAGTCTCTCGTTGGAGTCTGTTTTGAAGTTTTTTTGTTGAAGAATTGCCACTTTTAGGTCTGTAATTTTAGGTCTGTAAACTTCAAAAACAGACTAACACAGCTGCTACTCTGAAATCTATTTGTACAAAGGGATTCTGACTCTAATTTGGGCCTCCAGCTTATATTGTGATAATAATACTTAATAACAGATTAATTGATTCCAAGGCTAGAAGGGACCACTGTGATCATCTAGTCTGACTTCCTGACAAGCCGTTGAACTTCCCCAAAATTCGTAGAGCATATCTTTTAGAAAACATCCAATCTTGATTTTAAAACTGTCAGTGGAGAATGGAGAATCCATCACAACCCTTTGTAAATTGTTCTAATAGCTAATTACTCTCACCATTAAAAATGAATACCTAATTAGCTTCAACTTCCAGCTCTTCGATGGTGTTAGACCTTTCTCTGCTAGACTGAAGAGCCCATTATTAAATATTGTTCCCCAATAGACTGTATTATAGACTGTAATCAAGTCACCCCTTAACCTTCTCTTTGTTAGTTAAGCTCCTTGGTTCTAGGCAAGTTTTCTAATCTGTTAGTCATCCTCATGGCTCTTCTCTGAACCCTCTCCAGTTTTTCAAAACCCTTTTTGAATTGTGGACACAGTGTTCCAGCAGTGGTCACACCAGTGCTGAGTACAGAGGTGAAATAACCTCTCTACTCCTATTTTTGTTTATATTATATTCCTTTGTTTATGCATCCAAGGATTGCATTAGTCCTTTTAGCCAAAGCGTAACACTGAAACTCTTATTCAGCTGATTATCCATCATGACCCCCAAATTTCTTTCAGAGTCACTGCTTCCCAGGATATAGAGTCTCTCATTATGCATGGCCTAAGTATGTTCTTTGTTCCTAGATGTATACTTTTACATTAATCCATATTGAAACACATAGTTTGTTTGTTCCCAGTTTACCAACTGATCCAGATTGCTCGATATTACTGACTTGTCCTTTTATTTTTTCCCACTCCCCCATTTTTGTGTCATCTGTAATCTTTACCAGTGATGAGTTTGTTTTCTTCCAGATCATTGATAAAAATATTTAAACAGAGGGCCAGGAACACCTACGGGACCTGACTAGAAATACATCGGCTCAATGATAATTCCCATCTACAATTACATTTTGAAACCTATCAGCTAGCTAATTTTTAATCCATTTAATGAGTTTCATGTTAATTTTATATCATTCTAGTTTTTAAAATCAAAAGGTTGTGTGGTTCCCCGTCAAACACCTTACAGAAGTCTAAGCATATTACATCATCAACACTATTACTTTTTTCAGCCAACCTTGTAATCTCATTAATAATTAAAATAACCTACTAAAAGAGATTATGCAAAAATGTCATGCCCTTGCACAGCAGGTCTGCCTCTTGTGTGTATTCAGAAAGATCTGCGTCTTTAATTGACAGGAATATATGTAAATAGATGTATTGATTAAATATTTATACTCCTGCTAGTACTGCAGACGCAGCTCTGGCATGAGAGAGCAAGCTGGTGCATTCTTAAAAGCCTGGCAATTGGAATTTGTTTAAAAGGCAAATTCAGTCTTAATTTACAATCACACTGAAGAAAATTAGTTACACCTGTGGAAACCACAAGGTTGTGCAGATGTAGCTGATGGTGTAATTTAATGACAATGGGGATGCACAGGTAAAACAGAGTGTTTACTGGAATTTTTATTTGTATAGATTTATAAGAAAGAAACAACTGAGCTTGACTTTTAGGTCCTGGGCTAAGCGTCCTAGCACAAAAGTGGTTAAGTGCTATTGATTTCAGTAAAAAAGAAAGAGTACTTGCGGCACCTTAGAGACTCATCCGATGAAGTGAGCTGTAGCTCACGAAAGCTTATGCTGAAATAAATTGGTTAGTCTCTAAGGTGCCACAAGTACTCCTTTTCTTTTTGCGAATACAGACTAACACAGCTGGTTCTCTGAAACCATTGATTTCAGTGGGACTTCAGCATGTGGTTAGATCTAACCACATGCTGAAGTGGTTTCCTAAGTAGGGATGGTTTCCTGAACTAAGGCCTGAATTTTTAGCCCTGACATTTAAAAGAAAAAAAAAAAAATCCACTTACTGTCATCTTTGCAAATTTGATCTTGAAGTAATTGTGTCACTACAAACATGGAACCTAACAATCCTGTTTTAATCGTCATTTTTTCAGAGTAGAACCAAATTTTAATCATACTACTACAAAAACATACAAAAATCCTTTCTATTACTCTAGTTATTGTTCTGCTGATGTTCTGTAGTTATGTGCATCCGATGAAGTGAGCTGTAGCTCACGAAAGCTTATGCTCAGATAAATTGGTTAGTCTCTAAGGTGCCACAAGTCCTCCTTTTCTTTTTGTAGTTATGTTGTTATTTAATTTCCTGTATCTTAATTTAAACTAATTTGGAAAGGGTGTTACTTCTAAATATGGGAAGAAGCATTGTGACTGAGTTCAGTAACTAGGATTATATTCCAACTGTAAAAATCATTTGTCAGTCTAATTTATTGCATTTAAATGGCATTTGGTTTACATGATCAATGTTGATTTAATGCTATTAAACATTTTTAATTGAGATATTGGAGCCAATGTCGAGAGTATAGTTACCTGGTGCTTATTTGAGAGCAGTGACTTTCACATTTAAAAGCAGTAATGCAAGCTTCAGCAGTATTTACAGACGTAAGTAGTTTAAGAATAAATTTCAATTTTCATTTAGATTAGTAATATTCCCTCCACATCCACACTTATATATATATATACACATAAACCTGTAAGGCTGTAGTCACCAGATATTCAGGGTTCCACAGAATTTAGTGGTAATGCAGGTTTTCCTGATTGAATTGCTGCAGAACCTAGTTTTAACTTCAAGAGCTGAAATTTTGAGACTGCATCCATACTACTGAAAGAGCAGAGCCCTAACACAACCTACCCTGCAGCACTGTTTCTTAACACAGTGGACTCCCACAGGTTCAAACAGCTTTTCCTTCTTTTCCCAGTCACCGTACTTTCCTTTGGCAAAGCAAGATACCATTTGAGATGTGAAATAATACACAAAAGCAAAACAATAATATAATAAACAAAGCTTATAAATAAAGATGGGAGAGCAAGAGGGGAGTGCTGATTATGCAGTGTGCTGCGACTGCACGAGCTGATTGAATAAACATACTGATGCAGAAGGAGATTTCTACCTCAAGAATAGAACAGAGCTTGGGCTAAAAGTACTGTACCCCCAATTTAGAAATATTTATATTGATGATTATATGGGGTCAACAGAGGGACACAAATTATAGACAAGACTGTGTTAAAGAAGAGCTGCCAGAATTTATTAAAGAATCAAAAATTGTTGGCTTGGTTTTTCCAGCAGAAACTTTGCTTTTCAGACATATTTGCAACGTCCTGTGAATTCTATGACTCCGTGGCAGTGGAATAGGTAACAGAATGAACCTTTTTATGCAGCTATCGGAGAAATACTTCTCATGGCTCCATAAACGTTTTTTCCCCCTGCAGCCGTTGTTGGCAGGAAATCCTTGTGCTTCAACTTCTGCATGCTGCTGTTTCCCTCCTGTTTCCCACTCCTTCCCAACATCCAGAAGAAGGGAGGAGAATCTCCCAACGGCTAGACAAAGAGGGTGTGGAGTGCTGAGCTCAAGTTCTGAAGCGAAGCCCCCTCATTTTTTGCCACTCTTGGACAAACTATATTGCACAGGAAGCCAGACTCGATGATCATAGTGGTCCCTTCTGGTCTTAAAATCTATGAATCTAGAACACAGTAATTGAAATTTCATAGAAAAAAGCATCCCCCCAACCTACTGAGAAATTATTTTAGGAAATTATTGTAAATATTAATGTCTCAGCAGTGCCTTTAATGGAAAAGGTGTTGTGCACTTTGCCTGAAGCAGGCTCCACGAGAGCATGGGGAACAAAACATTGTCATTCTTTGACAAGGTACTGGGCACATGCCAACTCTGCTGACCTGTGAGGTGCTGTGTGTAACTCTGGGCTTCATCAGAAAGGGTTATTACTGATAGCCTTACAGATTCTGTATTCCTACTGACTGTATGTTAAGTTAGATGTCAGAGACAGGCTTTTTATTAGCTTGAGGGAAAGCTATTTGTAGACCCAGTGCATGTTAGCAGGTAAGTCTGTTTTCTACCTTATACCAGCATTTTGGGATACGTTTACTAATTTTTGTGCACCTCATTTTCGGTGTCACCAACTTGAGACACCTTGGGCTAGATTCTATCCCCTGACCTGACCCCTTTACTCTACTCTGACTGCAAAAAAGCCTGTAGAGGGCACAATAGCTGAGGGAAGAATTAACATTATAGGACATTAAAAAAAACCTTCTCGTGTTCTGAATGCTTTCTTTACATCTTACACTGACACAAAATTTAGTCCGCTACAAAATTCAGTGCCAGCATGCTGCAGAAATCAGAGTGCCTTGCTACAAAAGACTTTGTCCAGCAGAGCACACATGGGACTCAGTAGGTGTTTTTCTTAACTCCTGGAGCATTCCAGTGTAAGAAGAGCTGGACTGCACTCAAATGATGAAATGACATTGGAAGACTGGTGCATAAAGGAACTTCTCTTTCTAAAATAAACAACTAGGATTCATCTATTTTTGTTTTTGTTTGTTTTTTTTCTGAAGAGATTAAACTAAAGAGTTAGTTCAATTGGGTTTAATCTTCATATGATGTTGTATCACTTAGTATTGTCTTTAAAATTTGTTGTTACCTGCTCTCACTGGAAGGCTGCATGACTATTTTATTTTGCTGGAAGGTGCTGTATGTCTCAAATTATGTATTATTCTTGTGCAAAGCAAACTGACATGAATTGTAGCTGGAGGAAAGAGAATGAGGATTTCTGAGTTAACATTTTCATTTATGGCAAGGAGGAAATTAGTTAGAACTGTTTGGGTGGAGGTGAAAGTTCTGGAATTAATGAGACTTGTGCTCAGGTAAGAGTCAAGGCATCATATGGAGCTTTCAGAACTGAAATTCTTCTTGGAGGAATTCTCATAAGTGTATAACTTATTTTGATATGGACATTACAGGTTTGCATTATTGCATATGGTTGCCAATAGTGATTTGGTGTGCTGTGACTATGGAGTGAATTTCAAGGCTATTACCAATATAGCCATTTTTTAAAAATATCGGGAGCAGTGGAGTTATTTATTTTTTATGCCTCTTGTGCAAAATGACTAATACAGATTTATGAGAATTTTTTTATTTAATTGTCTTGTATTGGGAAGCAAAAAATAATAGGACATAGAATCATAGAACTGGAAAGGGCCTCGAGAGGTCATCTAGTCCAGTCCCCTGCACTTGTGGCAGGACTAAGCTTGAGACGCGCTGGTCTAGATAATACTATCTGATGTGGGGGACCGGCAATTTTTTTTCCAATATGTGCGCAGACCGGCAGCCGATGGCTCGCGGACCGGCACCGGTCTGCGGACCACCACTTTGAGTAGCACTGATCTAGACCATTCCTGACAGGTATTTGTCTAACCTGTTCTTAAAAATCTCCAATGATGGAGATTCCACCACCTCCCGAGGCAATTTATTCCAGTGCTAAACCACCCTGACAGTTAGGAAGTTTTTCCTAATGTCCCATATAGATTGCCATCTGGTCCTCTTGTGGCTATCATGATTACATTTAATGATCTAGATTCACAACTGACATAAATGGGTACAACTCCACTGAAGTAAACAAACTTACAGTGGAAGTATATTTGGTCTAGTGTGTTCACAGATTACTATAATGAATAGATATAAAAAACTTTTTTGGAAAACTGAGAAAGTATATGGTTATTATTAGGCATATAATTCCATATCACACATTTCATGTATTATTCACCACATCATCCATGATTATGGCTTAAAAGAAATCTGCATTTACTTAGTATGGCTACATTTACTTTAGTGTTATAGTAAAAGAGAGAGAGAGAGAGAGAGAGATAGGAGCTGAGCCTTTCAGGGCTTTATAGATAGAAGTAAAATGTTATTTTAAACTAGTATAATATTTTCTGAGGATAACATTACCAAGCAGGCAAGCAGATGCATGCTGAGTGCACCTTGCAGAACTAGTATTCAAGAGTAGGTCAGACCAAATATCCATCTAGCCCAGTATCCTGTCTTAAAACAGTGGCCATTGCCAGGTGCCCCAGAGGGAATGAACAGAACAGGTAATCAGCAAGTGATCCATTCTCTGTCATCCATCCCCAGCTTCTGGAAAACAGAGGCTAGGGACACCAGCTCTTCCCATTCTATCTAATAGCCAGTAATGGACCTATCCTACATGAATGTATCTAGTTCTTTTTTTAAATCCTGTTGTAGTCTTGGACTTCACAACATCCTCAGGCAACTGTAGAATATATTGCACAAATGCAGTCTGGAAGTCACAAAGACATGAACAAACAGGGTGATGTCTGGACTAAAGAGAGTATTTGCCATCCTGCATGTTTCCAAATATTACAATTTCACTTGTTTTATTTATAATTTTTTGAGCTCTATTGTTATTTGAACAGTACCTATCTAGCCTTAGCCCCTATGACACTATCATTTGCTGATGTTGGTCAAATTGTGTGGCTTATCACGGAGTGTATATTTTACATATCAATATGTAGATACAGATACATTGAACTTCCACAGCATCCAAAGATACATTTTGCAGTGAAAGAAGATGAGGACTACTTTGCCATTGTCTATAAAATGCTTTTGAGACATGTGCAATTCAGATAAAATGCAACTCAAATTATGGTGGTGTAAAAGAAATTATTTTCTTTCACAGAAAGATTTTTTCAGAAAATCTCTGAAAATAGCATTAGAGCTTTCTTTTGTGATGGCAACTGATATAAAGAAAAAAAGTTCAATTTACTTAGAAAGCACAAAATTTGAGCTAGGTAAGTTTGCTGTGGGTAGCAAGAGACATACATAGCAGAACACATGCACAGCACAGCACATTTAGTTAGAACCATGCTGTTTGGTTTCAGTTGCCAACTTTTAGGACTTCATGGTAGGGGAACTTTTCATTCCTTAGGGAAAAAAAGTTGGGAGGTGGGTCCTATAAATTAAAATCTCTTGTTCTTTCTTTCTTGATATATATATATAGGCAGTGTTGTAGCTGTGTCAGTCCCACGACATTAATGAGACAAGGTACATGAGGTAATATCTTTTATTGGATCAACATCTGTTCTTGTATTTAGCTGTGAGATGCTGAGTACATTTCCCAGACAGGAAGAAGAGCTCTGTGTAAGCTCCAGAGTTTGTCTCTCTCACCAATAGAAGTTGACCCAATAAAAGATATAACCTCATCCACCTTGTTTCTTTTCTGATGTTCTGCCCCACCATGCCCCCTGAATGTTCCTCTGCAATGGTCACGCCCCACTGTTTGTAAACCACTCTTCTAGGAGCCTAACTATATTCTGTTTAAGTTAGGTATAGTTACTTTCTTCCTCAATCATATACATTAACCTCCATTTCTAACCACCAAAATGATTCAATGTCTTAAACTCTGAAGTCAAAGGAGCTGACTTATGCCAGGTCTGAATTGGACCCATTAGGCCAAATCTTCTGCTGATGTAAATGGGCAAATACTATTGATTCTTGAAAGCATCTCACATTTAGCCCCACATGTCATCAAGACAAATTCAGATGACTTAGGAATATACAGTAGCTTGCCGAGTACCTCATCAGACCTTAATATTTGATGAAGAGAAGAACTGATATATAATAACTGATTCATGCTGACTTAAGATACCTTTTATTACTGAAGAGTTTGAAGCATTGCTTATTAATAATGTGTTTCATAATCCGCTTTTCTCTTCATAGACAGGTGGTTCAGATGGCAATCATCATAAAGCTATCAGTTCATCCCAAAACTTCAGCTCTTTGCACTTTCTCCCTCATCTTACCTTTAATTAAAATAGTACTTTTTCATGACCTCTGAAATCTAATGTAACAATCGCTTCCTTTTTCAATTTTCGTCTTCTCTGCCTTTATAGTTAGCAAGCAGTTTCTCTTTGTTTTGTGGGGAATTCAGTTTAAATAGTGCTTCTTTTCAATACGTGATGTAGGATTTTATGGGATTTCTTCGGTGAGCTTATCAGAGCACATCGACTTCTCTTCAGTTCAATTAACCCAACCTGATTATTTGAAGAGGTTTGTTGATCAGTTTTAGGTTATTCTGTTAACATTATATGCTTTTGAAACTTTTTTTTTTCTGATTTCCTTATCTGTAGAGAAAAGTCTCCTTGTTCCAAAGAAAATGCCAGGGATTAATTTTTAGGATCTGAATTGAACTTAAATTGTAACTTATCAGGGGCAGATGTAGCCTCCCAGTTCAATGAGTGCAAGACTACATGCAGCTGCACTCACCCCCCAGGGTCCCCAGGAGGGAGTTGCCATCACAGCCTGGAGCAGGCAGGAGCACACGGAGTGCAGGCTCCCACTCCTGCTGTCCCTTGCCCCACACCAGAACTCCCTGCCAGGCCAGAGAAGGAGAACAGTTTGGCTTCAGTCCCCTTTCTCTCTCCCCCACCCCATTCCTTAACTCTCCCTGCTTGCTCAAGGCTTCCTTTCATTCTCTGGTGCTGAGAGGCACTATTGTGGAATCAACAGCAAGCAGAGTGGGACCCAAATGCCAGCTGCGCTCTCAGCCAGATGAGAGCCATTCCTGTAGTGCACATCTGGGCTTGATTTCTGTGGGTGAAATTTCATCCATAGACCCCAGCTAGAGCCACCAGTGAGCTTACTCTAGATAAAGTATGGTATACATTCATTTTGTCTCTGTGCTTCCTGCCACAATTTCACAAATGTTTTTCCTTATTTTCTAAGACTTAATTTAGCAATTTCTCTGCCTTTCACTCTTTTTGAAAGCTGCAGACTATTGACACACCTTCTCAATTCCCTCTGAACAGTGTCCAAAATCTAACTTGAAATTGTTATATAATTTACGCAGTCAAAATGTTTCAGCATCAGCAGAAACTGCAATGTTCTTTGTTTTTGTCTTATGACAATAAATAACAATGACAAGTCCAATATATTTTTAAGGAACATATATTCTGTGTCCTCAGTTGGGTATTATATTATTTCTGCTCTGTAATATTTATCCAAGCAAGTGCACTCCTTCATTGAACTACAACATAAAAGATGTTCCTCATTCTGTTTGACACTTTGTTTTCCTCCCCATCATCACTGGACCTCCATAGCTGCTTTCTTTTATTTCAGCAATTGATCAAAATAGTTATTCATTAGTCAAAAGCAGAAGAGTGGTCCTTCTACACTTGAGAATATTCTCTAGAGAATAGTATTCTCTTCTGCCAACAAGTAGGTAGATTTGGGGATTTAAGATTGGGCCGATTCCTCACTGGGACAGAAGTTAGTGGCAAGGCTTCCGGATACTTCCTCCTAGTCTATTTAATCCACTCTTTGGTAGAGGATGCATACAAGTCCTATCTCCAATATAAATCCCATTTTGAGGCCTTTCGATGACTAAAATTGTGCAGAGATCTATGAGGATCATCTGAACAGAGGTGATTTTTACCCAGTCCGCACACAAATTCACTTTACCTTGAGCAAAGGTGGCAAATACAACAGCAAAGCTTCTCAAAGACCATTGCACTTCAGAAATTCAGCAGAGAGACACAGGGCTTGACTCTCTATTACACTGGTGTGAGGTACAAAGGGGTCATTTAAAATTGTTGGACACCAGGTAACTTTATTTTTTAAAAATGCTACAAGTACTTAGATTAGAGAAATAAGAAATGGTAGACCAGCTCTTACAGTTTCTCTTGCTGCCAACTCAAGGGTGTGACTCCTCTTTTAGTCGTGGGGGTTCTTTTACATACCTTAGGTCACACTATACATTCACAGAAGTGTAGTGCTAGAAAGGACCTCAAGAGGTCATCAACTCCAGACCCTCATGCTGAGGCAGGACAAAGTAAACTCAGTCTATCCCTGACAGGTGTCTGACTAACCTGTTCTTAAAAAAACTTCCAGTAATGGAGATTCCACACCCTTCCTTGGAAGCCTATTCCAGTACTTAACTGTCCTTATTTGATATTAGGAAAACCTTTCTAACCTAGCTCTCTCTTGCTACAATTTAACTCCATTACTTCTTGTCCTACCTCCACTGGACGGGGAGAACAATTGATCACCATCCTCTTTATAACAGCCCTTAACATATTTGAAGACTGTTACTAGATTTCCCCCCCACCCCCTCAGTTATCTTTTCTCAAGACTTAATATGACCAGTTTTTTAACCTTTCCTCATAGGTGAGGTTTTCTAAACCTTGTTCCATTTTTGTTCTGTTGCTCTGTACTTCATCTAATTTGTCCACATCTTTCTTAAAGTATGGTGACCAGAACTAGATACAGTACTCCTTCACCTGAGGCCTCAGCAGTGCTGAGTAAAGTGGGACAATTACCTCCCATGACGTACATAAGAGCTGCCATACTGGGTCAGACCAATGGTCCATCTAGTCCAGTATCCTGTTTCTTACCATGGCCAGTATCAGAACGTGAGGGAGAGTGCAGAGAAAAGGGCAATTCTGGAGTGATCAAATGTCTGTCGTCCACTCCCACCTTCTGGCAGACAGAGGTTTAAAGTTGCCCTGAGTATGGGGTTACATCCCTGACCATCTTGACTAACTCGCATTGATGGACCTGTCTTTCATAAACTTATCCAGCTCTTTTTTGAACCCAGTTATACTTTGGCCTTCACAACAGCCCAAAGCAATGAGTTCCACAGATTTATTGTGCATTGTGGGGGGAGAGGATACTTTCACTTATTTGGATTAAGCCTGCTACCTATTGATGTAATCAGGTGACCCCAGTTTTTATATACTGTGAAAGGGTAAATAACATCCCTCTATTTATTTTTTTCACATAATTCATAAACTTCTATCATAGCGCCTCTTAGGTGTCTCTTTTCTAAGCTGAACAGCCCTAATCTTTTTAGTCTCTCCTCATATGGAAGCCATTCCAAACCCTTGATCATCTTTGTTGCCCTTCTCTGAACCTGTTCCAGTTCTACTGTTCCTTTTTGAGACTGGAAGACCAGAGCTGGACACACTATTCAACGTGTGGGTGAACCAGGGATTTATACAGTGCTGGCATATCTTCTGTCTCATTTTCTATCCTTTTTTGATTGTTGCTGCATATTGAGCTGAAGTTTTCAGAGAACTATCTATGGTGACTTCAAGATCTTTCTTGAATGATAACAGCTAATTTAGACCCCCATCATTTTGGATGTAGAGTTGCGATTCTGTTTTCCAATGTGCATTACTTTGCATTTATTGACATTGAATTTCGTTTGCCACTTTGTTGCCAAGTCACCAAGTTTTGTGAGATCCTTTTGTAACTCTTCGCAATCTACTTTGGATTTTAATTATCTTGAGTAATTGTGTTAGTCTGCAAACTTTGTCACCTCGCTGTTCACCCCTTTTTCAAAAATCATTTATGAACATGTTGAACAGCACCGGTCCCAGCACAGACCTTTGGGGAACCCCACTCTCTTCTATGAAATCTGGCCATTTATTCCTACACTTTCCTATCTACTGAGCCATGAGAGGACCTTCCCTCTTATCCCATGACTGCTTACCTTGCTTAACAGTCTTCAGTGTGACACCTTGTCAAAAACTCAGTCGATATAGAGTATTTGAGGTTAGAGAATCACCCTTATTAACAAGCTTGTTGACACACTCAAAGAATAGGCATGATTTCCTTTTAAAAAAGCTGGGCTGACTCTTTGCCAACATATCATGTTTATCTGTGTGTCTGATAATTCTGTTCTTTACTATAGTTTTAACCGATTTGCCTGATACTGAAGTTAGGCTCACTGGTTTGTAATTGCTAGGATTGCCTCTGGAGACATTTTTAAAAATCTGTATTATATCAGTTACCTTCTAGTCATCTGGTACGGAAGCTGATTTCACTGACAGGTTACATACTTACAGTTTGTAGTTTGGCAATTTCATATTTGAGTTCCCTCAGAACTGTAAGGTGATTACCATCTGGTCCGGTGACTTATTACTGTTTAATTTATCCATTTGTTCTAAATGCTTTTCTATTGACACCTCATGTGGGACAGTACTTCAGACTTGTCACCGACATCCGAGCTATTATTTTTGGGTATCTCCATCACATCCTCTGCAGTGAAGACTGATGCACAGAATGTATGTAGCTTCTCCACAGTGGCCTTGTCTTCCTTGAGCGCTCCTTTTAGCACGTTTGTGATCTATTGGCCCCACTGATTCTTGGCAGTTTTTCTGCTTCTGATGTACTTAAAAGATAAAATATCTCCTCAGTTCTTGCATCTTTAGCAAGTTGCTTCTTAAATTCTAGTCCTACCATATTATATTTTTATGCTTAACCTGCCAGAGTTTGTGCTCCTTCCTATTATCCTCACTAGGACTTCACTTCCAAATTTTAAAGGATTCTAATCACCTTTATTACTCTGATGTTTAGTCATCATGATACTCCTTTGATCCTCTTATTGTGTCTTCTGATTTGTGGTATGCATTCAGTCTGAGCCTCTGTTATGGTATTTTTAAATAGTCACCATTTACCTGCTTGTAGGTAAGTAACCCTTGTGACAGATCTCTTTAATTCCCATCTAATAAACATCCTCATTTTTTGTATAGTTCCCATTATTAAAGTTAAACATTACTGTGGTGGGGGAGGGGATTTGTATTATATCCCCCTCAAGAATGTTAAATTGAATTATATTATAGTCACTACTACCAAGCGGTTCAGCTCTAGTTACCTCTTGGGCCAGATTCTGTGCTCCACTTAGGACTAAATCAAGAATTGCCTCTCCCCTTGTGGGTGCCAGGAATAGCTGCTGCAGGAAGTGTCTAGAAATTTTATCTCTGCATCATATCCTGAGGTGACATTTGCCCAGTCAAATTAATTGAATTAATTAATTGAGGATAATTAAAATTATTGTATTTTCTGATTTTTGTAGCCCCTCTGTTTTGAAAAATGAATGTAAGCTTGGTTGTTGTGATTGGTGCTTTGTATATATATCTGACAGACATTTTAATTGCAAAGACTGTAACTGGTAACCACAATTTGGTCTAAAAGACATCAAAGAGAATTAATGCTGAAGATCCTTATCTAACCATAACAGTTCAGGGTAGAATGAATCCTGCCTAGAATGAATTCCCCCATTTTGTATAAAATACCAGTTTGGTACAAATGTATCCTTGTTTCAAGAAAGGAAACAATATGAAATAGTCATATTTTAGGAAATGACCTAATTGTGAAAAGATATGTAAGGCTGTGTTATCGAGCGATAAATCTAGGTGTAAAGTGAGTTATACCAACCCAACTTCCTCTCTTCTCCCAAAGAAAAACTTCAGCTTTTGTCCTTAAAACCTCTAGGAAAAAATTGTGTAGCTGGAAATTTTTATGACTTTGTTTCCTTCTTTAAATGTTGAAGGACTGATCATTTATTTGCAAGTACTTTAACTAAACTCAAAGGGGTCTAATGTAATTTCCTAATATCATTGCTAAGTAAATGGTAAAATGCTTTCTGTGCCAGGATGCAGTCTAATCTAATGGTTTATGGCTAAGGAGGAGTTATCTTCCTGATATTTTCTCATCCTTGGATAACCAAAGCAGAATTATATTCATGAGCTTGAACATTTACATAACAAAATATTATATTTAGCTAGTTACATTTTTTTAATCATGTGGACTATAACTTACGTGCAGCTATATCTTAATGTTCAGTAAAGATGCTAACATGTTTGTAATTACCAACATTAAAAGTTGATAGATTAATATATCATTTTTTCATCAATATTGAGGTCTCACCCTCACACTGGATCCAATATAATAATCATTTACACCAGTGCAACATGGATATAAAATGCTACCATTTTGACTTGTAGCATTTTACAACCACTTTGCATTCCTCATGCTCTTGTGTGACTCTACATAGCGCAAGTCAATAGAGAATTAAGACCACAGTTCTTAATACTTTTAGTGAGCATCTTCACTGGGCTTGTCTACATGGGAACACTCAGAAAAATTAATCTGAATTAACTAGAGGTGTGAATTTGGATTTGTTAAATCACATTAAACCCCTGTATGGACAGTGTCATTCAGAATTATTGTGGCCTTAATTTGGAATCCACAAAGCCTCTCTCCATAAAGCTTCATCCTGGGCTCCGTTCAGATGGACCTGTGCGTTTACATGTTTGTCCCTGTATCCCGCTGCTTTGTAACTCAAACTCCTCTGCAATGTATAGTCTGTTTCTCAGGTATTCTCCATCAGACAGAATGTTCTTTCCCAACCACCTTTAGTGAATGCAATAGCCAGCCCATCTGGACACGTGTGTCAGATACGGAGAGGTACTTGTGAAAAAGCTCTCAAGTTTTTATCCATTTATGACTAGCTTTTACAGCTAGTTTTCATACAGTGAGTCAGCCTTTCATTACCACCTTTGCCATAACAGCTATCAAAGTCAGTTCAGGAATCCTTCATTAGGAAACAAGAAAATTGTGTAGCTCACCCCACTCCCATTCTGAGCCCTTCGCTGTTACACCCTCTATGCATTTAAGCAGCACTGGCGCAATAAAAATGGCATCATGAGTCATTTGTCAAGCCAACGGTCTTGGGCACCACCTAAGCAAGTTCCATTAACTCACGACTTATGCTTAGGTTTGAAAATTTCTTCTACAAGTACTAATAATAATGTTATTTATTTATAACGTATTATCTCTATACTGATATTTTCTCCCACTCACCTCTGTCAGAGGTTTTCAGAAGTCAATAAGCTACCGTAGTTAATACATTATGGCCAATGTTATAAAATATAACCTCCCCCCACCAGTACTAAATATACTGATACAAATATCTAAATAAAATTACATCGAATGCACATTTTAATTGTATAGGCCAGGTGTTTAAAATGGGGGAGGCAGATTTGTGTTTAAAATAGGTGTGGAGTGATGGCTCTTTAAAACACACCCTGAAGCGTCTATCTCCTGGGAGTGTCATGCTAACAGCTCTCATTGCTTCATCTACTTCCATGCCCAGGAAGCCACTTCTAGGGCTGCTTCTCCCACGCTCTTGCCCTGTCTGAAGGCAACCTGGTTTCCTGTCCCTCCATCTCAAAGCTGGAGCTGCACATTCTGCAGGTTTGAAACTCACTTAGACATTTTAATTTTATTTACACAACAGAAGTTGTTGTGAGAGAGTGGAATAGAGGAATACGGTGACACACTAGGCTCCTGGTACCTGGGAGCCCTAGATGGGTATTGTTCCCCTCCTCCTCGAAGAGCCTGTAGAGAATTGGAGGGTTGGAAAGTCAATTGGCAATACTAACAGACCTCCTGTTCTTAATAGTAAATATTTATATTTATGGTAGCGCCCAAAGGTCCCAGTTGGGAATGGGGCCCCATTGTGCTGGGAGATTGTCTTTGCCCTGAAGAGCATTTAATCAATAGAATCTACCATCACAGGCATCTCTCTGCATGTACAAAGTTCCAGGGTAGCTGCAATGAGATCTGACAGCACTGGCCTACAGTGCAAAAACCTGCAACCTGAAAATATAATATGGATTGAAAAAAATATTTAAAACATTTGTAGTTATATAATTGTGCTTAAGTGGAAGGATATTAATATAGAAATGAAAAATTATCAAATGTTTTTGCCTAGTATTTGGAAGTGAATTCTTTTAAAAATTACTGAAGACAGAGTTTTATTTGGGGTATAAACCTTCCTGTCTATTTAGCAGCCCTAACCTTCCTTCTATTGGAGTCATTTTTAGTAGGCTTTCCTCACTAGAATACTTTCAGGTTTGATTTTTCTGTTAAAAAGGATAGATCAAAAGCACAACACAGCTCTGTTTAACTTCTGAATTGGAAAATCAAAGGTAGCAGGACAGTAGATGCTCTTTTAAAAGCAACTCTCCTCCCCCCCCACCCCTCCACCCCATTGAAGCACATGAATATTTGTCTGGTTCCAAATTTCAGAAAAGCAACCAAGGCAGCCTGGGAGCTCGGTGGTTGACTTTGTTTATTTAGGAAAACTAAAGAATAGTCGAGAGTTCTTGTTTTACCTTCTCTCAGAGAACAAAAAGTGTCAGTCACCTTGAAAGTATTATTGAATGTACTCTGGATGGGAAAAAATTTCTCTTGGATTTCAATCATGCAAAGATTTACACTTGCACTTAACTTTAAACATGCCGTTACTCCTGCTTGAGTTCAAGAGGACATGTAGTTTCATCTCATTCTAGCAGTCAGACTAATAAACATTGCTGTAGCTTTAAAGGGAAACCATCAAAAACATGCACCACATGAAACTTGGTGTGGATAAGGTAGAAAATTGGTAGCAGCCATGTTGCCAGGTTTGTTTATTTTGTGCTTGCTTTTTGTAATCAATGAAAATCGGGAAAAGGTTAAAAAGTTGGACAGTTTCAGATTCTCAGCTTAGTATATTGTAGCTCAATTCACAGAATAACTGTCGTGTCAAAATTAAATTCTCTGAGTAAGGTGGATATGTAATTTAATTCCATGGAATCAAAAGCTTTTTCTGCAGCTAAAGATGCAATTATCTCATTATCAGTAGAACAGATTCCGAGTGAATCTGGTAATTGATTTCAGCTAGCTGGTTCAGCAAATTAAAAAGACTTTTTACCTCTCTGACTTCTAACCTTTGTTATCTATATAACAACTTTGTGATCTCAAAGTATATGTGAAGTTTGACATAGAATGATATTACAGACACTGGGATTCTGTAGCTATTATGTATTAATATGAAAAAATAACCAGAAAGTGTTTCCACTTGCACTTTAATGCAGACAGTTCCTCCAGCAGTATATATTGTATGCTTAAGTGGAACAACTGACCAGTAGGAAACTATCAGTCTGTTATTAAAAAGTAATGGCAGAAATGAATATTATATTTTAGGGGCCATTTTTACATTACAGACAAAAGGATGAATACTGCAAAACCTCTAATTGCTAATTCAGTTGATAGTCTAGATCAGTTCCTTCCAAACTTTTTGGATCACGCACCCCCAGGGCCAGCTCTAGGGCAGACTCAAAGGTCCAGGAGCGCTGGTGCTGCCGTGCTGGTGGCGCTCCTCCTGCCGCACACCCCACTTTGGAGACCCCTGGTCTAGGTACCTCCAAACGTGACTCAAAAAACATTTTGGAGCAATAAAGCATGTTTCATATTAACCTTCTAAACTAAAAGTTCAGGGAGACAAATTCTGATTTGATGTAGGGCCTGTTTATTTATTTAAATATAAGCCAGGGACAAATTATAAAGAACTATTTTTCTTTTCTTTTAATTACCGGTTACAATATTCTGTATGGACCCTTGGGTCTGATTTTTAAGGCACTTCTTCTCAGTTCAGTCAGTTTTATCCCCCAGTTATTTGCAAGTGCAGTTCATGTAATTTTAGACTTCCAAGCGCAGGAGTGACTGCAAATCATGTGTCCGAGATCTACCTTTGGTAGCTATGATGGCTGTGGTTTGACAAGCACAGCCATAAAATGGGGGAGAGTGAGAATAAATTGCAGCAACCACAGACATGGCTGCTGAATGTGGGCCCTGACTGAAGCCCCTTTACATGCACGTAGTGGAATAAACTCAACAGCAATTGAATTATAAACAGTATTCCATATATTTTAATGACCTATTAGCATAGATTTGAAACTTTTATAGAGCACTGTAATTATGAGAGTGGCACTTTAAAAAAAAAAGCACATACATACAAGAACAGTTGCTGCTTAGCAGATACACTGCTGAGGAGGGCTCGTAACCTAGTTCAGCCAAATACAGGAGTAGATGGGATAAAGATTCAGAATGCAAAGGAAGCTGGTAATTTCTAACTTAAAAGAACATGTTAATACTTAATTAGCTTTTGGCTCAGTTAATGGTCTTCTAAATATTATTGTGCTTTATACAGGCTCCTAAGGTTAATGAATTTCTCTCAAGCTTAATTGTACTCCATGAAGTACTCTCTAGACTTTCCAAATTTCCTGCAAGCCTATTTTCTTTATTCCATTGATTATGTTTAATGTTTTCTGAAAGCATAAAACACCAGAGATGTGAACACAGAAAAACAGTTATCCGCTTTATCCAAAAACTGGTGCTGAGGGATAGAGGGACCAATTCTGCAGACCTCTTCTAGCCAAATCACCCACTGATTTTTTTTAAAGGCCTGCTTCTTGTTTACACGAGAAGGCTCTTTTACACTATTCTGTTAAATTACACCACTTGCAAATACTCTATGACCCCTTTATGCTGCCAGAGTGGTATAAAGAGGCCTTGGTGTAAGTGAGAATCAGACCCATTATGTGGGGAATTTTGACAAAGTTCTGTTGTCCATGTGCAGGCAAAACTCCTGTCATGAATAGGGGGAAGGGTAGCAACCTTATGTATCCTTGGCAACTGTCCTGGATTGCCTTACCTGTAAGGGGTTAAGCAGTTCAAATAACCTAGTTGGCACCTGACCAGAAGGACCAATGAGAAAAGAAGATACTTTCAAATCTGGGCGGGAAGGATTTGTTTGTTGTTCCTTCTCGGGACGGAGGGAGAAGCCAAGCAGGTATAATATCTCCTGAAAATATATCTGGAATAATCCATCTAAAACTACAGAAATTGTAAGTATGGCAAAGAAATGCATTAGGTTATCTTTTGTTTTGGCTTGTGAATTTTCCTATGCTACAGAGGTAGTTTTATTCCCTTTTTTTTTTAACTGTGAAGCTGAGCCCAGAGGGGAATCCTCTGTGTTTTTAAATCTTTTTATTACCCTGTAAAGTTACCTTCCATCCTGATTTTGCAGGTGTGATTCTTTTTTTTTCTTTATAAATAAAGTTTTCTTTTAAGAACCTGATTGATTTTCAGTATCCTGAAGACAAAGGATCTGGTCTGTGCTCACATTGCTAAGGCAATTGGTTGGTATATTATTCTCAAGCCTCCCCAGGAATGGGGGTGAAAGAGCTTGGGGGGATATTTGAGGGGGGGGGATAGGATTCCAAATGACCCTTCCCTGAATTTTTGTATAAATCACTTGGTGGTGGCAGCAATACCATCTAAGGACAAGGAAAGGAATTTGTGCCTTGGGGAAGTTTTAACATAAGCTGGTAGAGTATAAGCTTAAGGGGGCTTTCATGTGGGTCCCCACATCTGTACCCCAGAGTTCAGAGTGGGGGGATACCCTGACAACTCCCATTTGAAGTCAATATTAAGATTTAGTTCTAAATTTCTAAATTGTTATCCATCCTAGGCCATTTATTAAAATGCTCATTTTGGGTGGGATTTTGAAAGCATCTAAGTCACTTTGGAGCAAAAGTACCAATGAAAATTAATTAGACTTGAATTCCTTAGTGATTTAGGTACTATTGTGAATTTCACTCTTGTATTGTTTTATCAGGAGAATCTCCTATTGAGATAGTGTGTCATTTCCAAGGGGGTCCTGGAAGAAACAAGTATGCCAGCAGAAATACTTCTCTTTTATATTTTAGCTTTGCAGGCTGCCTTTAATGAAGAATTCCCTTATGCAATAATCTCTCTCCAAAACATAATATATTTACATACACCAGTGTCAGCCTATTGGTATTTTAACTTAATTTCTCAGCATTTGCTGTGGAGGAGGGTGCAACCGGACTTGGGAGAAGTTTGTCTGTTTTTTACTTTTGTTTTTTCAAGTCCATTGTTTGTACTGAGTTATGCAGCTGCATCCTGAAACCTCCTGCAACGGAGCAAGGACCAGATGGATGGTGGGTGGTCTTACACAGCTTATGAGGGAGTTGGTACTGAGGCTTATTGCTCTATCTGAAGTATTGGTGGCATTGAGCACCAGAAAAGTACAATGACTCTTGGAGCATAGCTCCTGTGACACCATTTGAAAGGGTGAAGTGTGCTTTCTCACATAAAGGAGGTAATGTGAATGGCCTGTAGAAGGAGGTGGACATAGCCCAGTCCTCTCCCTGCCTCTTCCTGGCCACCTTAAGGAGTCTATTGGCATGGGTAGTGCTATACTTGCATAGTCTGTATGGTCTCTGAGCCCAAGTAGTGTGACTTTTACCCATATACTATACAGGGGTCAAGGACAGGAGAAGTTCATTGCACCCTCTTCTATCATTAAGGACCTGGTTTAGAAAGAAACACGTTTATGCTTAAGTTTTGGAGGGCTGCCATGTGAATTGTGCATCTTGGGATTCATCAATTTTGAAGATGGAGCTTGATAAATGTATGACCTAGATTATATGATGGGGACTGGACTTTAATAGTAGGGGGTTGGACTTGATGCTCTGTGAGGTCTCTTCCAGTTCCATGCTCCTGCCAAGGCTTCCTTTAGGGTTTGTCCCCACTCATTGCATCATTTCTAACTGTAGATTGCAAGATTGTCCCTCAGGACAGGGACCATGCCTTTTTCTTTGTCTGTCTGAAAAATGCTGTGTGTACTTTTGGCCACAGTAAAATTATTATTCATAAAATAGAACAGTCATTGTTTTTGCTGTAGTTTTTCTTGTGTATCTTGAACCTTTAGATCACCTTTGCTCTCACTTCTCAGTCGTGATTTTGTATTAACAGCAACATTAGCAGCTGGTTATTGTAAATTTCATGGATAACAATTAATTTATTTAAATGACCTGAGAACAGGTTAAACTCTGCTCTAAGATATGATGGTGTAAATCTGAATTACTATTGGTGTCAGAAGAACTATCCCAGATTTAAACTGAGAGCAGATCTTTTTATCCTGTTGTCTGAGAGTAAGTGTACATTGGAAGGGGATGAAAAAACATTTTAAGTAAATTATGTAAATCAGCCTGCCAATCCACCTACATTAGTTTCAATTATCTTCACCTTTGTCAGGCCTTCTCAGCTTCAGAAAACCAAAGTTAGCACCAGTTTCTGGTTTCCAATGCTGAGAAGTAACTTACTATAGAAATAGTCCCACTGAAAGGTACTACTCAAAATGAGTAAGGATAGCAGAACCAGATGCCATAATGAGCCAGATTCTGCAGTCAGATACAGAAATGCAACCTAATTAAAATCTATGGGACATAAGGGCTCAATTCAATGCCCATTGAGGTGAATTAGAAGATTCCCATTGACTTCAAAGGGAATTACTGCATTCTTAATTAAACAAAATTAGTCACCTATTCAGGATAATGGATAGCTGGATAGCTAAATTTCATTTGCAGTCATTGCTAAGAATCATTCTTATAAAGATTCCCTCTTTGCTAAGTCATATTGAAGCTAATCGCCTCTAGCTTCTTCCTGAATTACCTTTGTAAGAATAGAAATTAAATAGCAGGACACCAGAAAGCAGATGACCCTCCCATTTTTCTTTCAATTAATATAGTAAATCATTACAACTACAGGATCAAGAGTATTTTCATTCGGAGGCATGATGTGTTCTAAACATTTTTTTTAAAATCCTTTTGCTGTCTTGACGATAGTGGAAGACGATATTTTCTTGTCACGGTGTCCCTTTCGTCTTGGTGCAAAACCCCCATTGATGCCAACTGGAATTCCATATGCACAATGAATGTAGAATGTATCCTAAGAATCTTACTGACAGAAAAAATAGCTGTTCTTCCTAGTCGTGTTTATCTTCACAACATCTAAATTACGTCAGACTTTCACACAACCCTCAAACGCTTTTTAAAGTTTAGAGTATTTTGGTAAATTTCCCACCCTTCACATTGCATGACTTCCTGACCATGTCACTCGCCTTCAAGGGTGAGACATCTTTGTTAAGGAGACAGGTGCCTGTCTGGTGGAAACCATATATCTACTCCCTTGACGATAAGCTGTTAGGAGGAAGTCTTTCATTTCCTCCCCTCATGACAGCAGTTGGATGGTAGAATCCAGTAACTACTCAGTTAAGTCCTGTTGACATTTGTTCTCCTTAGGCTGCAGATCTCAGGGGATTTCTCTGGCCCTTGCATCGGCCTCCTAAGCCTCAGGATTATCACTTGTGAAACTGACTTTATATAAAATAGAGGCGGAACAGAGAAATGGCTCCTGTTCATTCAGGTCACAAGGAAAATGGCGGTTGAATCACTCGCCCACCCTGTAGTGGTCAAGATTCCCTGGAAGTAGGACATACTACCCTACTCACCTTCACTGAATCCTCTTGATTTATAAATGTATATTTACTTGATGTCAGTTATATTCCAGCTCCCAGAAGAAGCCCTTGGGAAAGTCTCTTGTTTTTACATTCTACTGTTGTATGCTGTACAGACCTACTGTTCCAACTATGTTCAAATTTCCTGGGAGCCTGGGGCTTCCTCAGGATTGCTGCCTCAGTCCCACATTCCTCTCTGAAGCCTTACTGTGAGAGAATGAATCTTCCAAATGCATAGCGCACTTTATTGTATCTTTTCTGTCCTACCCACTTTCCAGCTTATTCTCTTCCATTTCTCTCAAACCCCTGTCTCTTTCTTTGGGCCTGATCCAGCTCCAACTCAAGTCAATAGAAGTCTTTTCACTGACATCATCAGAAACTGGACTGGGCCTTTTGTATCCAGCTCTCCTGCTTTGCTGGACTTCTTTACCCTCCTGGATAGTATAGTCAATGGAGACATGGTAAAAAGCACTTTTTTTATCAGCATATTATATATTTGTACAGTGCATACTGTATATTAATATCAGCATATTACTCTATTTGTACAGTGCATACAATGCCATGGATTGTCACCAACTCTAGAACAATGGCAATCAGTTTTGTTCTCTCATTCTTACAAAGCATTGGTTATATCTGTTTATTGATACATTTTGCAAATTTGTAGATTCTCGTGTATTGAGAAGAAGGAATACCAGATGCACTCTACCCATTGTAAGTGCAGCTACCATTGCTAAAATCTTGGTGCTAGTAAGTAATCAGTAAAGGTTGATTTTTAAACTATAAGCACATCACAAAAGTATTGAAGAAAGCTGCAGACAGCATAAACATGACTAAGAGTATCAGTCATACTTCAGCTTTATCTCATTTTTAATTAGGGAGGGGGCTTAGCTAAAGGAAAGTTATAACATATTATAAAATAATTATAAAATGTCAGTATACTGATGTAAAAGTACAGGGAAATCATTTTTAAAAAAAGTTAACAAAACGCTAAAATACAGTATCCTGCCACTTGATTATTGCTACATGTATTTTGCACTTATATGCAGCAAACTAAATTCTGAAAGACCGTTGCAGATCAGTACTTAGCAGTTTGTAAGGAATGATTTCTTGTATGTCATATTTCATATCTGTTTCAGGTGTGCTTCTGGCCACTATTGCTAATTTTGGGATAAAATCCATTCAGCCAATAATTTATGTGATGCTTTTGAAAATTACCACTGAGTGCCATTTGATAATGTTTTGAATTCCCGTAGTTTCCTTGAGAGATCCTTTAGAGTCATACCATATCCTTTGAAGGAATTTCTCAGTATTCTCAAACACTTCTGAGCTAGTGTATGTTGTAGGTTTCACAGGGGGGAATCCCTGTCATTTGTGGGCCTGAGCCACCACTGGTATTCAACAGGATTAACACCGGGGTGAATCAGGTTCTATGATTTTGGCCATAGTGTTTCAGCTAATGGTACCTGTATATAACAACACATCACAGAACTCCATTTCCAAATCACTCATCTCCCCATATATACAAGGCTCAGGATATCTGTGAAATAATTAAATTTAGGCAATTTCATAGAACAAATAAAACAGTGGGCTTTACCATTCCAGTCTTCTGGGCAGCCTAGAACTCAAGGAGTTATGATGCTCAGCACCAGATCATGACAGGATTACTTCAAATCTGCATGAGAAGGAATGTTTTTTCTGTAATTCAGAGAACCACTTATGCCTCAGAGCTCTTGCTCTTTGGGTTGCTCATTTTTTAGACGAGGACAGTGCAAGGAGGTTGCTAGCTTGAGTGGTTGTCAGATGTATTTAGCATCATCCGTCTATACTTTCTGGAATGTGTTCCCTCTCTTCTTCTCCTTCCTCTTCCCACATGCATAAATGAGATTTGACACGAGTTGCAAGAGATAATCCAGAAGAGAATACCAAGTTACCATAATTTGACCCTTAGGCTGTTGATATTTTTCCACTTTATAAGTCAAATGTGCAGTCTGAGGACATCTCTGTACATCTACAGGAACCTGAAAACTAAGCAGAAGAGACACAAACAAAACAAAACATACCTAACTTGACAGCATAACAGAGTTGAACACTGAATGGACATGAAGTAAATGTCTCCATATCAAACAGATTGGCAGCTTTAAATGGAAAATATACATCTTGACGAACCTTGGTAATGGAGTCACACATCAATGACAGTCTATTAATGAACAGTGCTTTAAACTTTAAGTTAATGGGTGACAAATAACTCCATTCAACGGGAAAAAACCCAACCATAATTCTTTCTATTTTTATTACTATGTGCAGTGACTGCTGCCAAAACTGGAGAGATGAACATAGTTCACCATTTTTAGCTGTTAACCACACTTAATAAGAACCATTAAACTTAGAGTGATGAGATTTTACTTTAAGAATGTGACAGCCCAGATAACTTAGTTTTGTCCTCTGCTTTTTTTTAGCAGACTTTTTATAGCTCTCCCTTCTCCATTCTCTTTTACCTGTTGCATCCACTTGGATACCTGTAATGACAGTGTGTTAAAGTGATATGAGAAGAGATTTCAGAAGAGACACTTTGACTATACTTGTAAAAAGAATAAAAATAAATAAAAAGTATGCAGGTGTATTTTCCTCTGGCTTTTAAACATATATGGTACAGACTAGATGTAAAAGTTGTAGTCACTTTTTAATTTTTGCTTTAAAATACATATAATTTTGTGTACATTTATACATTATAGCAGAAAGACAACTTAGAAATATAAAATGTTAGGTCTGATTCATCACTCAGTCCAGTTCTACAGTAGCATCACTCCATTGACTTCAGTGGAATTACTCCTGATTGACTCGATTGACACCATTGTAAGTAAATGGACAATCAAGCCCACTATTTTCAAGGGTGTCTGGTAAGATAACAGCCCCAGAGTGCCAATGAAGTTGCCAATAACAAAATCTTGGGCCAATAACCGGTATACAGAACTACCGGAGTCTCCAAAACCTGGTTAAACTGACACCTTCAGGTAGATTGTCATGTCCTGATTTGCCAGTTTTACAGGGGTGCAACTCCATTAACTTCAATGAAACCACTCCTGATTTACACCAGTGAGAGGAGAATGAAGCCCCTTAATGTTAAGAATCAAATTTCTGTATCTAAATGACAAAACAAACAAACAAAATATCAACACCCAGCACAACTAAGTCCTGGGGTTTTCAAATAAGTTTAAGGGGCAGAATACCAGTTGTACCTGTTCGGTACCAAAGTCCCTACAGACTTTGAAAATCCAGGTCCTTGTTATTAAAACCACCCTTAAGTGTAGACCCTCATGTTCTAACATAAAATGACTCAATAAGATACAACATACGCTTTGAGATACTTGTTAAGCTTTTGCGCAAGACTCATTCACTTAACTCAAAACTGGGAATAAAGTTCAATGGCAAAATCTTAAACAAAAACCTTTTTATCCTCTTCAATATCTTTCCTGCTAGAGGGAAAAGTTTGGATTTATTAGCTGAAGTAAAATTTCCTACGCTCATACTTGCTACATTGTGGAATCCCATCCAACATGAGAGGAAACTCCCTCAGAAAAACACCGTGCATGTTGACTGCAGACACAAAATGGAAGCAAACAAAGGAGCTGTGTTTGTGTGTTTTGAGAGAGGCAGAGTAAGGGCTACACTAAAACATTAGGTCAGCATATCTATATTGCTCAGAGGTGTGAAAAATCCACACCCTGGAGTAGCATAGTCAAGCCAACCCAAGTCCCCATGTAGACAATGCTAGGCTTCTTCCATCAACCTAGCTACTCTCCCATCGGCATGGGTAGTGTCTACATTTGAAGTGCTACAGTGGTGCAGCTGTGCTGCTGTAGCATTTTAAGTGTACACAAGCCCTGAGTAGATCTACAAACATAAAAGGCAGTGTAGAGAAGGAGCTTAGAAATGGATTGGCCTGCCCATATTATCAGTTTTGGTCATCTCCATTTCAAACCCTTTTCAGCCCAGATGTCAACAGCACTCCAAGTGTATTATAGGAGGTCAAAGTCTGTGCATGTGTGAAGGGGGAGGAAGGAGAAATTACATAGGGACAGTAGTTGATGGTAAAATATACAGTAATTCACATTAATATATTTGATATAATCCTCTCAGTGTCTAGGGGGGGAAATTGTCACTAGAGCTTCCTAGATGCAGAGGAAGATCCCGCTGCAGTTTTAAGATTTCTGCACATATTTAACCCCACAGTATCCTGTGAAATAGTCTCAGAATCCAGCAGAGGCCCAACTGCAAGATGTTCTGGCGATACAATCAATGCTGTGGTTTCACATTCATTTTAATTTGTCGTTTTAGGAGTGTAGCATTCAAGGCTTAACCATGGAATAAATATAATCATGTGGAAAAATAACAGGTTATCTGTACAGCCCTGGAACAAGATTGTCTGCAATTGTCTTGATTTCATGCTGTATTTTTCTTTACCTGGACATTTTTTCAAGTGTGGGCTGATCTGTTCAGTGTACTGATTTTGCTCTTGAACCAGACTGAGTACAGTGAATAGACAGCTCTACACTATAGAAAGGCAAGAAGACTAGAAGATGTTTTGGAAAGGAAGTGACTTATTCTAGTGCACATGAGCAAATTAACCATGTGGAATATAATAGAATCTCACAAATTCACTCTGATAACTGGGTAAGCAAACAGTTATGAGACAGGGAAATCAAGAGCATGGCATCACAAAACCCTCTCTTTAAAAAGTAGCTTGATGAGAATAATTTAGTAATAAATATTTTGTGATAGTGATATTTGACAAATGAATACATGTACTTTTATATAGCTAAATAATGCAGTCTTAGCACCTCCCTTCACCAGTCTGCTAGAAAAAAGCTTTGGATTATTATACTATTAAAAATTCACTAAATATTATTAATTATCTGTCTTGGTTTTAGATTTAGATCTTGCTAAGATATGTCATGTAACCATGTTTGAATTGTGTTATTGTGTTGGGTACAGGACTGGAAGCTCTTGTTGGCAGGGACTGTCTTCCTGTTTTTGTTTATCAACAAGTACACTGGTATTCTATAATAATTACATTATTTTTATTAAGAATTTGATGTCATATAAGTTGCTAAATGTTTCATGATTATGCATTTGTATTGTGGGCCACAGAGCCATGGGTCCATTGTCCTAGACCGAGTACAGACACAACAAAGAGACCATCCCTGCCCAAAATAATTTACAAAGTCTGAAGGAGGACTCACCTGGTCAGCTTGTCTCCTCTGCACCAGCACATTGGCTAGCAACCTGCTTGCAGAGTGGCAATCCCTGAAAAAAATGTTTGTGTATTTAGGGCATCCTTTATTATGACACATTGTATAGTAAGTTACCGCTATTCAGGCCAGCAGTGACTTGTAATCCTTGCTTGACTGTACCATATGCAATGTTTGGGTGGTTTCAAACTATGCAATTATTTCAACTCCTTGCACAATGAGTTTGACCATGCCCCCTTTTCAGCCTGTTTTGGGTATTCTACATCAAATAGTATGCAGTGCTGCCATTTCGGTTTGGAAACAACTCGTATACAAATTCTCTTTCATAAAGGATTTTGAGATTTCCAAATTTGGCTGGCACAAAATCTGAAAGTTTCAAAATCCTCAAATACCTCCCTAAAAGTCATTTTGGATCTATCAGAACATTTTGTGTTGCTGAAACTGTTTTTAAATTTTATAATACAAAATAAACAAATAAAAACTTGAAATGAAAAGTTTGCTTCAAAACCAAACTGAAATATTTCACTCCAGAAATGTTAACCTGATATTACCTTATCTGACTGCTAGGTGTTAAATCAAAGATGCTGTTAAGAGGGAAGGAAACAGTAACCAAAACAATGAAAAAGGTAAGACATATAGGGCAAACAGCTTCCAAGGAGTTACCAATGGCAAGGCCATCAATTCAGAAGACGCTGTCTGCTTGGCCCTGCCAAGGGGTACTCTTACGAAGGATGAAAGCTTAGGATCAAAGGAGATCCTAAATTCTAAAGATGCTGGCCTCGGTAAAATGTCAGTGAGAGCTGAGCTTCAGGATATTCCTATCTCCAGCTAGGAGAAGTAGACTACGCTGGACCCACTTAAGCTATGGATAGAGAGGTTAAATTTAGGTGAGGAAATATGCGAATAGAACTTTTTGTTTTGTTAATCCATTTTCCTAAATGATTTATTCCCTTTGGCAATTAAATTCTACTTTGTTTTGAAGATGTTGCTTGTGACTCACTTTAATGAGCTCCTGTCACAGGTCCCTGGAGACAAAGGGTAGATAGGAGCCAAATACAATTGGAACTGTTAGTTTAACACAGCTGGAAAACAGGGTGCTGCATCCCAGAGATTTGAGTCCAAAAGTGATAGGATTGCGTGATTCCACCCAGCAAGAGGTAAAAGTAGTGAAACTGGTCATTTCAGGCATTTGATGGCTGTTCAATGTTTTGTGCGCATGAGGTGCTGAGTTCTATCCAGTTAGTACTGGGAAATATGGTATAATTATTGGTAGTCTCAAAAGAAAGGCCAAGTCTTGAATAGCAATGGAGGCAGACTCAGGCCTTCTGCATGATGCTCCATGTAGACAGACCTGTGCCTATGCACAGCCGCATTGACTGCAATAGCACTAGCTTCCACAGACACAGACTAGTGCCTCATTCTCTCACCTAAAGATGGTCCCTCCAGCTCAAGATTGAGGGTTATTGATGCAGAATGCACAGTCATTGCTCAGGCTGTACTTATTCTGTGGAGAAAGAAAATATTTAAATTTTTGCCTGTCATGTACTAAAAATTCAGTTTAAAGTATTTTTAAAGTGAATATGTCATCTCCTTCTCATGTATTCTAGATCTGTTTCAAGAGCATAGAATATAGTCAATAGACTTTAAGCATGGGATTAACTTTAAGCATGTTTTTAAGTAGTGTCCTGAATAGGGATAGACATAAGCATATGCATAAGTGCTTTCCTGAATCAGGGCCAAAGTTCATATAAAACATGTCTATAAACAGCAGTTAGAAATTAATGTTTCTTATAGCAACTGTATACATAGTATAATAGTTAAGAAAAAAAATCCTTCTCCTAGTTTTGTATTTATATCTGTTAGATGCCATTTAAAATCCAGGCTAAAAAAATAAACAACCTGTCCAATCTATAAACTTTGTATCCTACTACTAAAGCATTATTTTATTATTGCTGCTTTTCCGAAAGGTTTTGATTCTCTGACTGATCGGCTGCAGACACCTTGAGTCATTTATTTTTCTCCGTCACTTCATGTTAAGTCAGGTGGCATAACAAAATATGACTGATTCAACTGAAAACTTCAAAAAGGTTGTTCACTAAAATAAGGTAGTTAAGGCAACTATGCTTTGGTTTAGAAAACTAATTCAGTCACACTGGTTTCATGCTATCTTTTGTTTGCTCAATCCATATGGTGCCTCTGTTATGCTCCAGGATGATAATCATGTCCTATTTTTCTTGTGATTTCACTGAGTTAGAAAATAAAATGTTGGAAAAATGTATTTTTGCACTAATACCCATATTATTTTTACCATATATATATGCTATTTGTTCTTGGATCCAAAATGTCACACACACACAGATAAAAGTACTATATTTCAACCATACATAAATCAGTTACTAATATCTAATTTTAAAAAGGGACCATCAATTGAAATAGTCAAATTAATGAAGATACAGTTCTTTGATCACTCATCCTAGAGTGTACTGGTGTGATTCAATGCCCATTTAAGCAAGTGAAAAGAATCCCATAGACTTCCATGGGAACTGGATCAGATCCAATAAACCCATTTAGAGAATCTCTGAATTAAGGAAAATGCTAAATTTTTAAACAGTGATCACGTAGATTTTACTCACTGGAAAATGCTAGATTTAAAAATGATATTCCTTTTCAGATTATTGCTCCAGATTTTTGTATTTGGGGTTTGAAAATGTGCGTGTTTAATCTGTGCATGTAATTAACATAACTGGATGCACAGGTGTGACATTTTGGTAACTGCACATACAACTGAATTTATTATAGTTATTATTATTTGTATTACAGTAGCTGTTGGAGACACCAGTCCAAATCCGAGCCCCACTATTCAAGTATTTAATAGGAAACAGTCCCTGTCCAAAAGAGTTTATAGTCTATACAGACAAGACCGAGGGGCAATAGAAGCACAGAGAGGTACAGTGACACCAGCTCAGTGCTGGATCTGGAAATAGAATCCAGGTTTCCTGAGTCCAGTCCAGTGTCCTATCCATCAGACCATGCAGTATGCCTAATTGTAAATGTGTGGATGGAATTTCTGTGCTTATACACTCAATTGTGATAAATACATGCATAAATCATGTGCACAGTGATGAAAATCTTTCTCCAACATGGATAAAGATAATGTCAAGGAATGTATGGATCCTTTTATTAGTAAATATTGATCCATAGATTAGATCTGTCTTAATATATAATCACTACTGAAGGTGTAAAATTGTTCTTTAAAATATTATAGTAAATAGTTCAAACTACTTTTGAGATATATTTTTTTTTATGAAAACTAAAAGCTGCATGTCAAGATATGACACCCATATGGAGCCAACAGGAAAAGGAAGGTTCAGGATTCTAGGCTGGAATTGTATGTGGAAAAACAAGGGTTAATGAGCCAGACCCAGAAAATAACTGAAACAACTCTTGAAATCTGTTGGGACCACAGAAGAGGTTGAGCCATAGGATAAATTAAAAATGATTGTAGCCAGGAACAAATATTTGAAGAATGTCCAAGATAGCCTTTTCATAGATGTTGATGACCTCAAGTTCATCAGCAATCAATTAACAAGGTAAAAAGGTCTACTGAAGACAAGCTGAAAGAGGCTATTACCCCTGCTACAGAAAACGGATGGAGACTTTCCTTTAGCTCAAGTGGAACCCAAAGGAGTTTTTGACATAGTAGGTCATGTACTGAAGCCAAATAGCAAAATATTACTGTGTTCTGTAAGATTCTTTACAATCAAAACTCTCACAATTCTTCTGTTTCAAAGGTCCCAGTCCTGTAAGGTTCTGAGCACCTTCAGTGAAATCAGTGGGATTTTAGTGTGCTCAGCAACTTTCATGACATAGGTACATGACACCTTTTGTAGAATTGAATTGTTTTCAAGTGTCTAATTCAGTCTGCAACATATAGATTAGTATGTTCTAGTTTGAAATTACCTCTAATCACCTGAGTTGGAAACGTATGTTGTGGAAGACTAAAACATAAACTCCTTTAAATGTTGGGGTATTCTAAATTTAAAACTTCAAAGTGAGAGAATATGTAATTATTTCCTCGCTGGACGAACAGAAAAAAGAGTCTTAATACAAGAAAATGTTTACCTGTATTAATATAGTGATCCTCATCACACTAATTCTTGGTGTGATTTAAAGCTAAAAATTTCTGTCTGCAGGTTAAACAGACTTTATTAATAGCTTCCTATAAAATCTGTGAAACGCGTAATTGTGGAAAACACGTTAGTACCCTTTAGTGGAGAGAGAAACTATTTTGCCTGTGAGGTAAGAACATTCATCAATTTCTTTATTAATGGTTTTACCTAGAAATTCAATGGACTTGAAAAGACAGGATAGTGTGGAGACAAAGTATGTAATAAAATGTCTAAAACAACAAGTAGCTTATATAAAGTTAGCATGCTGTAGACATAGTTCCATCTTTTGCTGTTAAATTGCTCAGAAGAGACCAAACTGATAGTATCAAAAATAGAGGATTTTGAAAACTCTTTTGGTATGGACAGCAATGGATTTTATTTTAGCCTATTAATGTTAAAGGGTTTTGGTAGAAAAGCAAATTTTCATGAGCACCATCCATACAAGTGATAAATTCCAGTGTTATTTTTTGGTCCTGACTCTTAATTTAGTGTAATCTTCTATTTACATATCTCTGCTCATGGGGTCTGATCCAAGGGTCAATATAATGTTCCACTTACTTCAATGGCTTTGGGGTCAGGCTCATAAACCTTACCTACTCGCTCATATTCTATGAACCTTGTGAAACATCCTTACGTTGGCTTTGGCACATGTAAATTCTGCCAAATCTTGTGTGCACGTGCTGCAAAACAAGTGAGTGTAGGGAGCTGGTCTATTTAGGGTGAACTGGCTTCTGCAAGAGCCAAGCAAAATGATGACATTGCTCGATTGAGTGCTGTGAAAGGGAGGTGCTAAAGAACAGGCAGCTCTCTTCTGGCCCAAGAAAGCTTGGGGGCTTTAGAAAGCCCCCTGACCATAATTGCATATATACAGATATTGGTGTATAGACATGCTGGTTGTAATGTGATGTTTCATTCTGTGCTAGCCATAAGAAGTACTAATGGTGAGTGTGCTACTCCAGTCCACACTGAGCCTTCAGGTTGCCTCTACCTTGTGTCAACGGATGGCTCAGGGAATCTCTGCTGGTCCACGCAGAGCACTCTACCCATCTTCAGCAAGAGTTGGAAAAGAAAAGCTAGAATTTAGCCTCATGGCTGTGGCATGTAAGGGAAAGCATTTCCGCGGTGGATTTACAGTCATTTTAAAACTAGTGTTTGTTTTTGAGAGGATGTATGTTCATGAAATGACTCCTTGCAAAGACATAAAGTCATCATGGTATGGAAGGGTCTGTGAAAGTTTCCATCCAAAACTGCAACACCTCTGCTTTTATTGTATTTTTTTAGTTTACATTATCTTTAATCAAGAGACCTTTACCCTTTACCAAGAATAATGCGGTGGCTTTTCTGATTTGGATGGTTCTTCACAAGGGACTAGACTACCTTTCATTTTACTTATGATCTATATTCAAATTTGATTGCAGGTCTCCAGAGTTAATATGCTGTACCAGCCCATTTGATACCCAGTCTTCAGGGTATCCCTTTTCTAAAGGTTTGGGTTGCAAAGTCAAATACAACAAATACAAAGTCAAATTCAGCAATGTATGTAACACAGTTTATATTTGTCCTTTTGACTGTTGACAGACTGTGAAACTGATATACATATACATTCACCTGTGTCTCTGGAGATACTAGGCAAAATTATTCTATGGCCTAATGAGTTACCCTAGGGATAAATTTGGCCTGTTACAATTCACATGAACAGTTAGATGAGCAGAGCAATTGCTGCTATACATTTTTATTAAACAGGCCAGTGCTTAAAATATATCCCTGTGCTGATTTTATTCTCATTGTTTTGTGGACTAGTCTCCTTATGTCTTTTTTCTCAATTGTTCATAAGTTACACAAAATAGAAAAATGTGCTTCTTTTGCATCTATTCAAAAATAGAATTCATGAAAATGGTAAATTGACATACCCAGTAATAGCTCACAGGAATTTATGGCCAGTTGAAGAAGGCATCCAGAACATCATCTTGGATCTTACCACTTAAGCTGGATGCCCAATTCAGTTGAGGATGTTGAGTTATCAGAAATGGTAACAGCTGGGAACATGTATATAAGCAGGCTGGGTAGAGATGGGTGCAGAGGTGTTGCCTGATTTAAGGAGATTAATATTATTATTTTATATAATATTGGTTATATTAATCTGATTAGACAATAATAAGGTTCTTGTCCCAGAATCAGGCTACACAGAGTTTGCAAGGACCTTTGGGATGTATGACAAGGACTATAAAACTGAGATAAATGTAGCCTTAAAGACTTCTATTAAGATAAATGGAATAATAATCAAATGGTAAAATAATTAGAGTTACAAAGGCAATAATATTGTTCTAGAGATACGTGTAATATTATGCCCTATAACGCTTTTGATTAATGTACTTGCCACTGGGTTATCAGGGAAGGGTGCAAGAGACAAAGGACCAGCCTCGCCTCTGGCATGCCAAGAGAGTTCAGGTTCAGGATCCTCAATTCTGGAGTGGGAGGTACAGAGTTTAGGAGGAGCTAAGAGCTATCGAAGACTAAATAAGCTAACTTAGAGCTTTACTTAACTAATTGACTTTAAACTTACAGTTAAGAACTAACAAACTAATAAACAAAGAAGTAAAAAGCCTCCTTGGCATGGTCACCCCTCTCATAGAGCTTGAACACTTAAGCCCTCCTATGTCCAAACTTAGTTTTCTCACCCACAACATGTCAGGGTACACTTACTCCATAGGTTGGTATGTTTGTATGTATTGATGACTTATACATACATATTAAAGACATTTGCAACCTATGTGTTGAATCAAAATAGCTCAACTGTTGAATATTCAAAATGAGCTTATTGCAGACCAAGAATTATTCACACAGATTATTTGGAAGAACAATACATTTGAGGAAACCACAATCTTATTGCTGTCAATTTTTAAACCAAAAGTGGTGAAATTCATTGAATTATTTGTTATGAATTGTTTGCAGTTCAGTTTAGGAAACAGTGATGCTATTTTGGGTTGGTTGCTTTCTGTGAAACTGGTATAAATGTAATTTTCCTCTTATTTGAGGCAACATTTTTCATACAAGTCTAATTTTAATCAAGGTTATTACTTAACAGTATTTAGCAACTTAAAACACAATGGCAGCTGCCTTCTTTTCAATTAAGAAATTACAAAGAATCTTTTGTTTTACACTTTAATGCTCTCTATCATCTTGCCAAAGCTGATTACTCTGTAGATATCATGTCAGCAAAGACTGAATCATTCTGCCATGGACATTTACTCTCCAGCAGATATTACCTGATAGCACACTCAAACAATCATTTTCTTCCAGACTAAATGATGAATGGCTTAGCTTTTGGTGGGTTCACAAGGTCATGTCTGTTTGAGTGGGTGTACTCTCATGCACTGGGTTTGTGAAGCATAACTATAAATTATACAGGTTTCAGAGTAACAGCCGTGTTAGTCTGTATTCGCAAAAAGAAAAGGAGTACTTGTGGCACCTTAGACTAACCAATTTATTTGAACATAAGCTTTGGTGAGCTACAGCTCACTTCATCGGATGCATACTGTGGAAAATAGAGAAGATGTTTTTACACACACAGACCATGAAAAAAATGGGTGTTTATCACTACAAAAGGTTTTCTCTCCCCCCACCCCACTCTCCTGCTGGTAATAGCTTATCTAAAGTGATCATTCTTCTTACAATGTGTATGATAATCAAGGTGAGCCATTTCCAGCACAAATCCAGGGTTTAACAAGAACCATAAACCATTTCCATAAACCTGGAAATCCTGGGCGCCCCATCATCTCAGGCATTGGCACCCTTACAGCAGAATTGTCTGGCTATGTAGACTCCCTCCTCAGGCCCTTCGCTACCAGCACTCTCAGCTACCTTTTGAGACACCACTGACTTCCTGAAGAAACCACAATCCATCGGTGATCTTCCTGATAACACCATCCTGGCCACTATGGATGTAGAAGCCCTCTCACCAACATTCCACACAAAGATGGACTACAAGCTGTCAAGAACACTATCCCCGATAATGTCACAGCTAACCTGGTGGCTGAACTTTGTGACTTTGTCCTTACCCATAACTATTTTACATTTGGGGACAATGTATACCTTCAAATCAGCGGCACTGCTATGGGTACCCGCATGGCCCCACAGTATGCCAACATTTTTATGGCTGACTTAGAACAACGCTTCCTCAGCTCTCGTCCCCTAACGCCCCTACTCTACTTGCACTATATTGATGACATCTTCATCATCTGGACCCATGGAAAAGAAGCCCTTGAGGAATTCCACCATGATTTCAACAATTTCCATCCCACCATCAACCTCAGCCTGGTCCAGTCCACACAAGAGATCCACTTCCTGGACACTACAGTGCTAATAAACGTTGGTCACATAAACACCACCCTATACCAGAAACCCTACTGACCACTATTCCTACCTATATGCCTCCAGCTTTCACCCTAGCCACACCACACGATCCATTGTCTACAGCCAAGCTCTGCGATATAACCGCATTTGCTCCAACCCCTCAGACAGAGACAAACACCTACAAGATCTCTATCAAGCATTCTTACAACTACAATACCCATCTGCGGAAGTGAAGAAACAGATTGATAGAGCCAGAAGAGTTCCCAGAAGTCACCTACTACAGGACAGGCCTAACAAAGAAAATAACAGAACGCCACTAGCCGTCACCTTCAGCCCCCAACTAAAATCCCTCCAACGCATTATCAAGGATCTACAACCTATCCTGAAGGATGACCCAACACTCTCACAAATCTTGGGAGACAGGCCAGTCCTTGCCTACAGACAGCCCCCCAACCTGAAGCAAATACTCACCAGCAACCACATACCACACAACAGAACCACTGACCCAGGAACCTATCCTTGCAACAAAGCCCGATGCCAACTGTGCCCACATATCTATTCAGGGGACACCATCACAGAGCCTAATAACATCAGCCACACTATCAGAGGCTCGTTCACCTGCACATCCACCAATGTGATATATGCCATCATGTGCCAGCAATGCCCCTCTGCCATGTACATTGGGCAAACCGGACAGTCTCTACGTAAAAGAATAAATGGACACAAATCAGATGTCAAGAATTATCACATTCATAAACCAGTCGGAGAACACTTCAAACTCTCTGGTCACTCGATTTCTGATCTCAAAGTGACTATCCGTCAACAAAAAAACTTTGAAAATAGACTCCAACGAGAGACTGCTGAATTGGAATTAATTTGCAAATTGGATACAATTAACTTAGGTTACTTTTTATAATGAATCAACCAATCCCAGTTTCTATTCAAGCCTATTTCCCCTTGTTTATTCCTCCCCCCCCACACACACACTGTTCCTCGACGTTCTTGTTAACCCTGGATTTGTGCTGGAAATGGCTCACCTTGATTATCATACACATTGTAAGGAGAGTGATCACTTTAGGTAAGCTATTACCAGCAGGAGATTGGGCTGGGGGGAGAGAAAACCTTTTGTAGTGATAAACACCCATTTTTTCATGGTCTGTGTGTATAAAAACATCTTCTCTATTTTCCACAGTATGCATCCGATGAAGTGAGCTGTAGCTCACGAAAGCTTATGCTCAAATAAATTGGTTAATCTCTAAGGTGCCACAAGTACTCCTTTTCTTTTTATAAATTATACAGTGCTTCTTATATATATGCACTGTCTTTTAGACAATGTGCAACAGTGTTCTTGTCATTGAAAAAAATTCCTGAATTCCTTTTGCTGATATCTGCAGATAGAATATTGTAAAAGAGCCAGAAATTGTAGGTATCACTATTACTTGGGGCTATCTCATCTTTACCACCTACTAAAGGACACAAAAGAGTCCCCTCTCATATCTCTGAACATTCAGTTAAAGACACTACAATTGCATCTCCAACCATGGTGGGGGAAAGAGAGAAGCAGGGGCAGAAAGTACATATTTACCAGCCACTGACTAAGCATATGTAGGGAGATTAAGGCCTGGTCAACACTACAAAATTTTGCGGTCATAACTATCTTGGTCAGGGGTGTGGAAAAAACCCCAAACACTCCCTACCCAACCAAAACCCTGTGTAACTGCAGCACTGCCAACAGAAGAGTGCCTCTGTCGACATAGATAATGCTGTTCAGGGAGGTGTGTAATGATGCCAGTAGTTAAGAATTAACAGACTAATAAACAAAAGAAGTAAGAAGTCTCCTTGGCATGGTCACCCCTCTCATAGACCTTGAACGCTTAAGCCCTCCTATGTCCAAACTTAGTTTTCTCACCCACAAAACGTTATTCCATAGGCTGGTTTGTTTGTATGTATTGATGACTTATATTAAAGACATTTGCTCATTCTCATGTCTGGTTACTTCTGTCCTAACCAGTTATTTTGGTTATTTTCAAGTTCTTTATGGTGTACCTGCTAAGTTTAAAGGTATTAACTTAGGTAGCCCCCTATACCAACCTGCTTCAACACATCCTTTATCTATCTATGTGGTGGAAACCCCCTTTGGGGAGCCTAGCTCATGGCTCTACCCATGGCCCCCTCCCAGGGCCGGAGCCCAACGAGCCCTCCCCACCCTTGCCCGGAGGAGCCCTGTGTGCCCGCCCCCCCTCGGCCAGAGGAGCCCCAGGCCAGCCACTTCCACGCCACCTCCTCCCCTCTCCAGACCGCAAGCCACCCAGGAAAAGCCACAGGATCTCTTACCAAAGAGGAACCTGAGCTTTTGATATGCCCCATGCAGGTTCTGGGGTGGCTGAGGAGGCAGTATGTGCTGCTCAGCTTCCTGCGTTCATCAATAATCGCTCTAGAGTCCAGGGAGATTACTGGTGAACCCAGGAAGCAGAATAGCACATACCAGCTCCTCAGCCACCCCGAAACCTACATGGGACATAATAAAACAAAAACGTCCCCTGCCAAACCCTCAACCGGGTGTCTGGCAGCAGCGGTAGTGCCAGGGGAGGCTCCTCTTACACCCGCCAACCATGATCTTATGCTTTAGCTCATCACCACCTATCTGGGTGAAAGGCCCCAAACAAATGTATACTAACTTTGCCTTAGCTCAACATACAGGATGTAGCCTGTAGTTCCTTGCGTTACAGCCAAAAAACCTTTAATATAAACCTATTATAATAAGCAAATAATCAAACCCATAAGACAATAAGAACTCCATCAGAAAATATATTTAGGCAAGCAAGCAGGCTAGCTCTATAGGCTATAGGACTCCATGCAACAAAACCAATCTGTTCCTTCCCTCTATTCATAGAATTTGTCTGTCATAAAGCAGTAACAAATATGACATAGCATAAACTATTGTGTACTAAGTCGTTTTAAGCGCATTGGTAATGATGAGGAAAGAAAATCTTGGGACTTGCTCTGTTTCTGAAGTCTTTTAAAAACTCATTTACATTTAGTAAAAATTACTTTCTGGAATTAGTGCTTATATTAAAACTGCCTACTTCTTGCCCAGTTTGTATTATTTTTAAAAGGGTTGGACAATCAAAATGGAAAATTGGCTAATCAACTGGCTCTTGCAAGGCTGCAATTACAGAATATATAATAATTAAATTGAAACTAAAACAAAAAAGTCGAACAGAGTGAGACAAAGTGGGTGAGGCAATATCTTTTATTGGACCAACTTCTGTTGGTGAGAGAGACAAAGAACTCTTCAGGTTAAAGAACAAGCATTTCAGAGATGTTTCTGGGACTAATTGCCTGCACCTTCAATCTGAAAAAGAACTTTGCAAAGCTTGAAAGCTTGTCTCTTTGACCAACAGAAGTTAGTCCAATAAAAGATATCACCATACCCACTTTGTCCCCTTCAATTACAGGCATAGAAGGAAAGTGGAGTACAAAAACGATGTAGCATATGCACTGTAAACTAGTAGTTACAAGGCTTTCATTAAGACTCAGATGGCACTTCAATTCTAAGGGCCAGGCTGTGGGGAACGCAGGAGAGGACACAAGGGGCAGACCCTGCTTTGCTGCTTGTATAGTCCTCAGCAGAAATTCCAGTAGGGAGTGCAAGGGCTACATGGGATTACAACCAGGGATAGACTCCTTAAAGGGGATGTGATCCATGCTTGCCGGAGGAGATAATCCAGTATGTGAAGAATTCACATAGCAGCCTACTAAAAGGCAATGGGGCTCCACCTCAGGCTTGTATTCCTCCAAAACCATTGCAGGTATTGTAGCTAGTTCAACCAGAGTATCTGTGAAGACTTTCTTTTCTGGACAGCACCTCCTCTGCTCCCCACTTTCCCAGCAATGAAGCCTGTGGCTTAAGACACAATGTAACCCTCTACTTGACTCTATTTGAAGTATGGTTTCAGGAGACATACTCTAAAGGTAGGCTACTTTTTACACAGAAAGGGTGCTTGGTAGCGACCATTCTGAGGAAAAGGTCCATGGTTTTAAAGGATCTTTATAAAGATTGTGTTCATCATCTTTCTGACATCAGTGAAATTATATAAGTTTAATAGCATTCAAAATTTAGCTCTGAAACTTGTAGAATTGTATGATATTTAAAACAAATGGCAAGAATTAATGCATTTTTTCCAGTTGTTCTTTGGCTTACACAAACGTATACTGTCACCATTTTACAAGGAAGAACAAAAGAGTGCTTTAAAAAACTCTATACACAAAATAGAAAAAAGCAGCATATTGAAGCAGTCTTCCATTAAAGTTTAATAATTAAAACACAGTGAATTTGTGGTGAGGGAGTAGGAGAATTGTTAGTACCTCTCAGATTAGAACATTTATTTAAGTACACTTTTTGAAGATAATGCACTACTCCATATTTATAGCTCATTTGCTACTTACTTTGCACAGAAACACTCAAGAAAAGAAGAAAAATGTAATTAGCTGAGGGCCATATGATACCTTGCTTTGGAAATGAGCACTGGGAGAACTTAAACCCATAACAAGATGTAAAAAGTTAGACACAGTTGCAAATTGTGATACCCTCTGATACATGCCCAACCTGTAGTCATAGGAAGTGTGTGTGGGTTAAGAGCTCATTTTCAGAGACAATATTTGGAGAAACCCTGTGGTATGAGCTGGAGCAGGCTGGGTCACTGTTAGTACAAGTAGACCAGTATGGCACAGATGTTTGCTTTTGAAGAGAAGAATCATGAGCCCCTCACTACATACTTACTCTATCATTATGCATATGTTCATGAGCAGCTGACAGACCTGTGCGTGCATCTTAAGCAACATATAGAGTCAGGCACTTAAGCTACATAGATAATCAGATGCCTGGCTGTGTTGTGCAAAGCACTGATAGCCCAGTAACTAGTAATTTATGATGTTTTTCTCTGAGAAGTTAGGGATTTCTTTGGGAATAACAAAGAGATTGAATTGTTTTTTTTTTCCTATGACTCCTCCCTCCTTTCTGACTTAAGCCTAGAGGGAGACTGACCCTTAGCTGAACAAGAATTTTGCTTCACTGCCTGGCCAGAACCCAGAGCTGCAGTCCATGTTCTCTGTGGGAAAGCACAAGGAATGACAATTTGATGCACCCCCTGAGAGTGTATGATACTCTGCAAAAGGAGGTGGAGGGTACCTTGCCTGGGGGAGTAGCCTGGACCATTCCCATGCATACTGAGCTGCTCAGGAAGCTTTTTGTCCCTGTGGCAAAATCCCTCCCTGACTCCCCCTGGTACGGGACATGTCTGCCCCTCTCTGGCCAATATTATTTGACCCTTGGACAAATTATACACAGATACCACAGTATATCAATGGGGAAGGAATGTAGTATTCCTTATCATAGAGAAAACTTGGGTGTAGTAAACTCAGAGTAGATTCTGCATTTGAGATGTTGGACACATACCAAGATACTAGCTCTTCTTGGCTATCTAGCTTACAGAATGGGGAATACAGTTTATGCTGCACATTTTACCATCCAGCATCTATCTAAATTCTGGCTTGGATTAAGCAATCCTGGAATGGATGGTGACTACATTAGTGCATTCCAGATCTATTTCACCTACAAAGTACATTTCTTGTCTATAGTCAGATACACCCCTTCATAAAACAAAGCAAGGCATATGGGACCAAGTTGAACATGTAAAATAGTTCCCAGCATCAGCCTAGCTCTATTCCTGTTGAAGTCTGTGGCAGAGCTGGTCATAATTTTTCTGTTAAAATGGTTTTGTTTTCCCACTGGAAAATGGCTTTCTGATAAAATGGAAACGTTCACAACAAAATTTCTGCTTTCATTGAAAAATTTTGTAGAGGAAATATAATTCCCTAATCAGCTGTAGTCAATGATGAAATGTCCATTGAGAACAATGTGAGCTGAATAACACTGAGTACTTCTGAAAGTCCCATTTGTAGTTAATATATTGATATTGGTACCATTACTTTGTTTATCAAAATTGGACTCCACATTGTAGCTTTGTGCTATAATTTACGTGCCTATAGGCTTAATCAGCAAGGAGCTGAACACCTTCAGTTTCCACTGTGTTCAATAGGAGTTGAGGTACTTGGCATTTCACAGGACTGGCCCTGTGAAGCCCTCACCACTGAAATCAAATATTTATCTGATTATATATGATTCTCAGGTTAAAGAACAGACTCTTCTTACGTGATATGCTTCTATATTCTTCAAACAATTCCTGAGAGAAACAGGTTTTATTCTGTTCTTAGTAAGTGCTGTTGATGTCTGAGAAAAAGATAAATCTGCTGACCCTGAAGATAAATCTTTCTTTCTGCTAGCTGCTTCCATGAATTGATACTTCTCTAGAACTATAATACTATACAATGATAATTAATGTGTTGCCTGAAATAGGTTCTGAGTCTAACTTCACAACCATACAAGTGTTCCCTATTGTATCAATTGGCAGCATAACCTGATCAAAGATTTGATTCAAAGCCCATTGATTTACATTGAGTCTTCCTTCAATGGGCTTTGGATCAAATGCTAAATAATTATGATAGTTATGGCTGCTTAATTTGAAGAATAAATCTAAAGCCAGGTCAAACTCTCTCATAGCCAATCCCTGTAGCATTTTCTCTATTTCTTCTTTTGCGGAGTTCTCCTATATCCAGGTCAGTAGCTCAAACACTCATATTTCTGTCTCTCTCTCTTTCTCTCTGTATATAATACAAAAGATAAAAAAATTCTACATTTCCCTTTGTTTCCTCACTTTGTCATAGGATCAGTGGGGTTCTATTCTATTCTATTCTATTCTATTCTATTCTATTCTTTGCTCTCTTAACCCATGGAAGTTTAGAGCAAGAGTCAATGTTAATCTCCAAAGATTTAATTGTATATAATAAGGTTGCTAGGATTTCATCTCTCTTGTTTGTTGTAATGACTTTGGGGTTGAATGGATTTCACAGGCATCAGTAGATATAAACATTATCAATTATACTGTAGAAAGCTGACCAGGTGTCATCGTCTGCACTGAGGTTTTCAATTTCATTTTAGGGGGGGGGGGGAAGGAGTGGGAATTATCAAAACACAGTGATGGAGTTAGGGTCTCACTAGCCATGCATTTCAGAGCAAATATGCTAGTTCAGTAGTTTCAGAACCAGTCTGTGGGAAGGAGACTGAGAAAATGGTCAGCAGCCAGCAAAAGCCTTTGTAAATAAGTTAATATATTTATCAAACCGATAGCCTCTGGGTAGCTGGGAGAATGGGCTCCATAAAGAGAGAGTGGCCCAGGAACGGGCAGAAAGTGAGACATGAGATGATACACTCTTCATCAAAGGGCTGGTTATTTGGTGGCTAATAAGTAAGTCAGTAAGCAAGATGTGAATTGGTAATTGGTTTTCTATAACATGAACTAAGACATTCTTTTCTGGGTTATTTTGGGTCAGTTTAACTTTAAGTATGTTAAAGCAGCTGTCTTTTGTTTTAAATATTTGTTCTCTATACTTTTCAACGAATTTTGTTTTATAAAGAATGTGTCTGAGTGGGATGCTCACACAGTTCTGTCTCTGAAGGCACTACCATGCAAGAAACCCCCAAAAGGCACCAGTTGAGGGAATGAGTTCTGAAACCTGGGGTACTTCACTCTAGTCTAAGTCCAAAGGCCTGGAAAGAAGAGCCCTCTCCTAGTGAAGTGGGTTGCAAAAGGCCAAAGGTAGGCAGCAATCAAGGGGAGCAGCTGAAAGCCAAACAGCAGAAAGAGGTGGAGATACACCTGTAGCTAGCAAGAGTTGGTATTTTCCACACAGTGCCAACACTTGTATAGCTCAGTGATGAGAGCACCCACCTGAGAAGTGGTGGATTCTAGTTCAAATCCTGTCTCCCCCTTCCATCCCACCTGAATATCTCTCCCATCTCATCCCAGGTGAGATGTTATGAGGGAGGCCCAGCTCTCCAGCATAGGCACCTTACCCAAGAGAGGGTTTGCAGCTGAGAATCCCAAGCATAAAGAGGCACCAGGCTTACACTCCTATCTCTGAGATGGGGTAGGACTTAGCATGCACTTCTGGGCTTGGCACCTCCCATGGGCTTGCTTAGATGAGGAGCTGCCTAGCATGCTGGCTTTTGTGAATCACACTCTGAGCCACCTAGCTCTTCCCATTAATTGTATAGGGAGCCAAGGCACCAAACTCAGGCTTTGCAAATCCCTGTGATTTTTCTAGGCACCTAAAAGTTAGACATGGCATCACTCAGCTTTACCATGCCCGAGTTCCTTTGTGAATCCAATTGGCTTTCATTTACATAGGGCATAAAACATCACCAAACCCACTGTTTCTCCTAACAAAGAAGCCACTAAACCTATTCAATTCTTAGATGTTCACTTTAAGTTGCAGTATTTCATGCTCTTACAAGAGGACACAAGTGAGCTTTTATTTTTAGTCATTTCAGTGTAGTAAAGTGGCCTAAAGCCTTGTGCGAAAGACTAACATTCAGTAATCCTTTCAGCTTGAGAACCTAACAATTTCTTTGACAAGCTGAAAGCCTGAAATAGGACTTTCTGTAAAAGTAAAATTGAGGCATTGCAAAATTGTACCTTCCCAGGCAATTTGGTTGCTAGGCACTGTCAAAAGACTACAAGAGGAAGGGACGGACTTTCTCACGTGAATTAATTCCTTGATTTTATATTTTAAAATTCCTCCTGTGCAACATTGTGACACTCTGTATCTCAGGGGAACACCCTGCACCCCCATGTTCATCCTTCTAATACGATTGTGTGATATCCAATGCAAAGTTTGTCATGTCAGGTGTCTTCAGAAGGCTCGTGATGTTATAGTAATGTTATAGGTTGTAATTTCATGTATATAGTTATGAGGCTGAAAATGTGTCCTCATGGCTTAAAACAAGCCCAGGCAAAACCCTCCAGGAGCAGAGGGGCAGTTCACACCTCATCAGGGCATGTATAGGACAAACCCAGCCCAGCCTCACAGGAATAAGGACACTGGCCTAGGCAGCAACAAAGGATCTGTTGGACTCTCGAGTGAGCTACCCCCTTTCCCTTGGTCAGTTTGGGACTATGATGAGGCAATGCTCACCTGACTCTGAAGGGGGGGCAAAGCCAAGAGGGAAGAAAGAACATGATAAAAGGGAGAGACATTTGCCATGCTCTTTCTCTCTCTTCCACCTCCATTTACAGACACCACCACCAAGCGACTGAAGCACTGATCAAAGGGGAGAACCTGGCTGAAGGGCAATCAACCAGCCTGTGGTGAGAAGCATCTAAGTTTGTAAGGGCACTGAATGTGTTAAGATCAGGTTAGAATGTATTTTGCTTTTCTTTCATTTGATCAAATTCACTTGTTGTGCTTTGACCTAGAATCGCTTAAAATCTATCTTTTGTAGTTAATACATTTATTTGTTTATTCTACCTGAAGCAGTGTTTGGTTTGAAGCATGTCAGAGACTTCCCTTGGGATAACAAGCCTAGTACATATCAATGTCTTTGTTAAACTGACAAATACATATAACCTTTCAGCGTCCAGTGGGCATAACTGGACATTGCAAGACGGAGGGCCCTAGGGTTGTGTCTGGGACCGGAGATATTGGCTAGTGCCATTTGGTTGCACAATCCAAGCAGCGGCTGGCCAAAAGTACTCACTCACGTAGCTGGGAGCAGCTTACATGCCAGAGGCTGTGCTTGAACAGCCCAGGAGTGGGGGTTCTCACAGCAGAGCAGGGTAAGGCTGACTCCCCCAGAGTCGAGGGTTGGTGTGACCTAGTAGATCACCAGGGGAACGTCACAAACTTGACGAAAGGATTCTTGTTGTCTGAGATGATGAAAACTGATCATATGCTCTCATGTCATGACAAGAGAAGAAAACCCTTTCTCACCTTTTTGGGAAGGATTATGGTTCCAGCATGCCATTCCTCTTAACTTTATTATGATTGGTGGGTTGGGGAAGGAACAAGGTTTGGAGTAAAGATTTAAAAAGTACTTTAAATTAAAAGAATCATAGACTCTCCTCTCCTTTCTGCCTTTGCTCAGTATAGGATTTGTAAACCCCATTACAGGCCCATAGTTACAGCTAGTTAATTCCATCTTTGCTGATCTTGGCTCCCAGGGCTGAATTCTAGCACTATCAATTCCTCTATGAATGACAAACATCTCCAAGAGTGGCATAAAACTGCCTTATTTTCCCCTTTCTGCCTTATGTTATATATCTTGCCCATTTTATGGGATATAGGGACTGAGTTTCTACTGCCTTGCACCTTGTGTAGTCAGATGTCTGTGCACAAAATGAGTGCAACATGGGTATAAAATGTTACCAATCTGGAATTTCCACTCACATGCATTTACATTTAGTGAAAATGAAGTTCAAAGTGATGAAGAGTCAGGCCCAAAGAGTCCAGTTTATATAATATAAATGTGGTTTAGGGAATTGAATTATTAATGAATAAATTGGGTCACAGCACAAGGGAAAGGAGGAGCATTAGGAGGCATTGGTATTGTTCCTCAGAGATACCTCTTAGGATCCCCTGTCTACCTGGGAGGAAGTAATTTGGGGCACCCCTTCCTGGGTGCTCTTCTGGCTGTTATCTGGCCAAGGCACAGGGAGAGAAATATGGCTCCATCTACTTCTCCTAGCAACTTGCTCCTGGGACGGGGAGCATCTTGGGCATAGCCCCTGCACACCTACATGAGCTTTGATCCAGGTAGCTTTAATGCAGCTGCACTAGGGAAAAGGGAGAATCTTCACTCCTGTTATCTTCTTGCTTGGCTGTGTTGGGGTAGACAGAGTTTGCTGAAGATAAGCTATATTTCCGATGTATAAATAGTACAGATAAACGTGGAAAAAAATCTACAGTCATTTTTACTTTAATGTTCATAATGGACATGCACATCTTAAATCTACGAAGTTGGTGTTTCCTTTAATACAGGTTTTCTGAATGTTTTTTTTCCCCTGGGGATGTAATACTATCTTTTTCATGTTTTAGTTTTGCCTTTAATGGGACAATAACACTGGGTGTTTACTGACAGAATGGGCTGGATTTTCAAAGAGGTTTTTATACACAACCATCTGGCTGTTAAGCATGTAGTGAGGTGTGCTATTTAACAAAACATTTATTGTTTCTCAAAGCCATCTACAGAGACTTCTACATGTTACTATTATTTCATGTACCCCGTGCTGGGTAATAACGTGAAAGCACTCCATGCTTGCAAAGCTAAATTGTCTCTTTACTAAGAGAACTATTTAAAGAGATTCTGCAACTTCAGGTTGCATTCTAGCCATGTGCATACAGCTCAAATTCCTCAAGCTTCCTCCTGCAGTGTATGGTCTTCCTTCCAAGTTCCATGCAGGTTGCTATAACAATTGATTTAACTACATGTACTAATAAAATTTACAAATTCCTTCTTCACTGATATTCAATGAAGCATAATGAAATTAAATAAAATAAAAGTAAAATAAAGTAGGACTAGAGGGCCAGATTTCAGTGCTCTGCACCCACAATCTCAGGTGGACTGTCATGAAAGATCAGCACCCAACATGCTGAGCTCTTTTGAAAGATCTGTCACTTATGTAGGGGCTTAAATGGGAGCTGAACACTTTCAAAAATACTAGTGTCGTTGTAGTCGTGTCTGTAGAGATATGTTTGTAGAAGATTATAATTTAGAAAGGCTCCCTCATAAGGGATAGTATTATGAACATAGGAATTTGGGGATATACTGTGGAGGCGGGGGTTGGGAACACTGCATGGCTGTGTGCAGCAGTTCACCAGAGATGCTCTCCAGTTTATTTTATAAACGTTTTAATCCTTTCTCATTCACTGGTATGTTATTTAGTGAACCCCAGGATCATTACATGGTGTCAGAAGTGCTGAATGAGAAGGAGACTGCAGTCATTTTGAAGTTAACTACTGTGTTTGCAACTGAAAGTAGAGGCAAAGGGAGACACTGAGAAGTATGAGGATCACCAGGCTCAGAGGCTTTTGCAGGTATTTGGTGAGCACAATAGTAGCTTGACTATTTTAAAAGGTGGGCAGGGAAAGCCAAAAATGGATATGTTCCAATCTAGTCTGCAATTTTCAAGAAATGTTGCAGAGAACTCAAAAAAAGTCATACAGAGATTTGAATTGTATTTAGCAGCCACAGGGGCAGAGAAGAAAAATGATTGAGTGAAATCATCAATCTTTTTGCATGTTGTTGGGGAGGAAGTATTGGCTATTTATAACACCTTTAAGTTTGAAGGAGGGGAAAGCATGAAGTTAAGTAAAATACTGACTACATTTAAGGGATGTTGCATGCCAAAAAGGAATGAAACCTTTGAGAGGCACACATTTTTTACATGCATGCAAAAAACTCATGACACTATAGAGCAATATGTCACAGAATTAAGGATACTCAGTAAAACCTGTGACTTTGGTGAGCTGACAGAGTCTCTGGTTAGAAATAGAATCATTTGTGGCAGTAAAGACAATGTGTTAAGGAAGAGACTGCTCCGTGAAGGAGATTTAACTTTAGAAAAAGCTCTCCAAATAGGCAGGGAGCAGAAACTGTGAAAGCACAAGCCAAAGAGCTGAATTCACCAGAAGGGGTTATCCAGGTACTAAATACTGAAGCATACAGCCAGAATATTTCAAATCAGAAAGTGGAACTACTCGCTATGAAAACAACTGCTAGGAGGATTTTCTGACTGTGTACAGACAGCTATGTGGAAGGTATGGTTCACAGCATGGCCCCAAAGACCGTCTTTCCTTTGGGAAACTCTGTCATAAATGTGAGGAAAATAATCATTTTGAAAAATGCTGCAAATCCCAAGTGCAGAAAAGTCAAATGTATTCAGTTAAAGACAATCTGGTTGAAGTGTTTTTCATAGATGTACTGGGATCTACCAAGCCTGATGAGAGGGACTGGATACTGCCTATCACAGTGAATGGAACAATTATGTCACTGAAACTAGACACAGGAACTCAGGTTAATATTCTGTCTGAACAAGAATGTGAGAGACTAAAAATGACCAAAACTGGGACCAACAAAAATAAAAGTAACTGGTTATGCTGGAAAAAAAAAATATACTAGTGAAGGGGAGGTGCATCAACCGTAAAAATCACCATGTACAAGCTCCTGTTCATTGTAGTGCCAAAGGATGGGACACCAATTATAGGCCTGATTGCATGTGAGAAACTCAATCTGGTAAAACAGGTGCTTTCACTGCAAGATCATATTGAACCTGGCTATGAGGCATTGTTTTGGGAATATCACGATCTGTGTCAAGGGTTGGATTGCTTGCAGCATGAACATACAATATGGATAAACAAGCAAGTCCCTCCAGTTTTCCATCCACATAGCAAAGTGACATTTGCGCTCTGTGATAAACTCAAGGCTAAGCTTGCAAGGATGGAAGCAATGCATGTAATACAAAAAATTGAGGAGCCAACAGAATGGGTGAGCTCCCTCATCATTGTGGAGAAAAGTAATGGCCAGCTACACATATGCTTAGATCCCAGAGACCTCAACAAGGCTATAAAAAGAGAACTTTTTAAACCACCAACCAGAGAAGAGATTATGGCTCAATTTACAAATCCTCAATATTTGGATGCATCCTCAGGCTTTTGGCAGCTAAAACTACCTGAAGAAAGCCAAAGCTATGCACATTTAATATCCCATTTGGAAGACATAGATTCTCATGCTTACCCTTCATCACAGCTTTAGCATGGAAAGTGCACCACAAAACCATACATATGATTATGAACCTATTGATGGTGTTGACACCTCAATGGATGACATAATTATCTGGGGCTCTACGAAACAGGAGCATGATAGTAGACTTCAGGAAGTCCTGGATGCAACTAAAGCTGCAAATCTCAAACTAGAGAAGGAAAAATATATTTTAGGAGTTATAGAACTGCTTTTGTTGGGACGTTATTTCCAGTGAAGGTGTAAAATCTGATAAGAGAAAGATTTCAGCCATTGAAATGATGCCTTATCCCCAGTCAGAGAAAGATGTCTAATGGTTAATTATTCTGGAAAATTCATACCTAATCTATCTACCAAAGCAGCATTGTTGAGTAAACTCCTAGAGAATAAAAATGAATGATATTGGAGTGCCGAACAGTAGGAATCATGGAAAAGTTTAAAACAACAACTGATACAAAAACGATTGCTGAAGTTCTATGCACCAGGAAGGCCAATTAAAATTTCAGCAGATGCTTCACAGTCATTAGATACAGTGATTTTACAGACACAAGAGGATTGTTGACAACCAGTGACATATGCATCCAAATCACTGACTGAGGCAGAAACCAGATATGCATAGATTGAGAAGGAGCTTTTAGGAATATTGTTTGCCTGTGAGAGATTCAATCAATATATTTATAGACAGACAGTGGATGTTGAAATGGACCACAATCCCCGGATAGTGTTATTTAGAAAACCGCTAAATGACTGTACCTTAAGGATTCAAAGAATGATGATAAAGCTGTAAAGGCATGATTTGGTTGTGACTTACACACCCAGTGAATTCATGGATTAAGTTTAGAAGTGTGTGAAACAAGAGTGATGTAGTGGTGGGAGTCTGCTATAGACCACCGGACCAGGGGGATGAGGTAGATGAGGCTTTCTTCCGGCAGCTCACGGAAGCTAGTAGATCGCATGCCCTGATTCTCATGGGTGACTTTAATTTTCCTGATATCTGCTGGGAGAGCAATACAGCAGTGCATAGACAATCCAGGAAGTTTTTGGAAAGCGTAGGGGACAATTTCCTGGCGCAAGTGCTAGAGGAGCCAACTAGGCGGGGTGCTTTTCTTGACCTGCTGCTCACAAACCGGGTAGAATTAGTGGGGGAAGCAAAAGTGGATGGGAATCTGGGAGGCAGTGACCATGAGTTGGTTGAGTTCAGGATCCTGACGCAGGGAAGAAAGGTAAGCAGCAGGATACGGACCCTGGACTTCAGGAAAGCAGACTTCGACTCCCTCAGGGAACGGATGGCCAGGATCCCCTGGGGGACTAACTTGAAGGGGAAAGGAGTCCAGGAGAGCTGGCTGTATTTCAAGGAATCCCTGTTAAGGTTACAGGGACAAACCATCCCGATGAGTCGAAAGAATAGTAAATATGGCAGGCGACCAGCTTGGCTTAATGGTGAAATCCTAGCGGATCTTAAACATAAAAAAGAAGCTTACAAGAAGTGGAAGGTTGGACATATGACCAGGGAAGAGTATAAAAATATTGCTCGGGCATGTAGGAATGAAATCAGGAGGGCCAAATCGCACCTGGAGCTGCAGCTAGCCAGAGATGTCAAGAGTAACAAGAAGGGTTTTTTCAGGTATGTTGGCAACAAGAAGAAAGCCAAGGAAAGTGTGGGCCCCTTACTGAATGAGGGAGGCAACCTAGTGACAGAGGATGTGGAAAAAGCTAATGTACTCAATGCTTTTTTTGCCTCTGTTTTCACTAACAAGGTCAGCTCCCAGACTGCTGCACTGGGCATCACAAAATGGGGAAGAGATGGACAGCCCTCTGTGGAGATAGAGGTGGTTAGGGACTATTTAGAAAAGCTGGACGTGCACAAGTCCATGGGGCCAGACGAGTTGCATCCGAGAGTGCTGAAGGAATTGGCGGCTGTGATTGCAGAGCCATTGGCCATTATCTTTGAAAACTCGTGGCGAACCGGGGAAGTCCCGGATGACTGGAAAAAGGTTAATGTAGTGCCAATCTTTAAAAAAGGGAAGAAGGAGGATCCTGGGAACTACAGGCCAGTCAGCCTCACCTCAGTCCCTGGAAAAATCATGGAGCAGATCCTCAAAGAATCAATCCTGAAGCACTTGCATGAGAGGAAAGTGATCAGGAACAGCCAGCATGGATTCACCAAGGGAAGGTCATGCCTGACTAATCTAATCGCCTTTTATGATGAGATTACTGGTTCTGTGGATGAAGGGAAAGCAGTGGATGTATTGTTTCTTGACTTTAGCAAAGCTTTTGACACGGTCTCCCACAGTATTCTTGACAGCAAGTTAAAGAAGTATGGGCTGGATGGATGCACTACAAGGTGGGTAGAAAGTTGGCTAGATTGTCGGGCTCAACTGGTAGTGATCAATGGCTCCATGTCTAGTTGGCAGCCGGTATCAAGTGGAGTGCCCCAAGGGTCGGTCCTGGGGCCGGTTTTGTTCAATATCTTCATAAATGATCTGGAGGATGGTGTGGATTGCACTCTCAGCAAATTTGCGGATGATACTAAACTGGGAGGAGTGGTAGATACGCTGGAGGGCAGGGATAGGATACAGAGGGACCTAGACAAATTGGAGGATTGGGCCAAAAGAAATCTGATGAGGTTCAATAAGGATAAGTGCAGGGTCCTGCACTTAGGATGGAAGAATCCAATGCACCGCTACAGACTAGGGACCGAATGGCTAGGCAGCAGTTCTGCGGAAAAGGACCTAGGGCTGACAGTGGACGAGAAGCTGGATATGAGTCAGCAGTGTGCCCTTGTTGCCAAGAAGGCCAATGGCATTTTGGGATGTATAAGTAGGGGCATAGCGAGCAGATCGAGGGACGTGATCGTTCCCCTCTATTCGACATTGGTGAGGCCTCATCTGGAGTACTGGTCCAGTTTTGGGCCCCACACTACAAGAAGGATGTGGATAAATTGGAGAGAGTCCAGCGAAGGGCAACAAAAATGATTAGGGGTCTAGAACACATGACTTATGAGGAGAGGCTGAGGGAGCTGGGATTGTTTAGCCTGCAGAAGAGAAGAATGAGGGGGGATTTGATAGCTGCTTTCAACTACCTGAAAGGGGGTTCCAAAGAGGATGGCTCTAGACTGTTCTCAATGGTATCAGATGACAGAACGAGGAGTAATGGTCTCAAGTTGCAGTGGGGGAGGTTTAGATTGGATATTAGGAAAAACTTTTTCACTAAGAGGGTGGTGAAACACTGGAATGCGTTACCTAGGGAGGTGGTAGAATCTCCTTCCTTAGAGGTTTTTAAGGTCAGGCTTGACAAAGCCCTGGCTGGGATGATTTAACTGGGAATTGGTCCTGCTTCGAGTAGGGGGTTGGACTAGATGACCTTCAGGGGTCCCTTCCAACCCTGATATTCTATGATTCTATGATTCTATGTTCACTGCAGATGCACTTTCCAGAGCAGTAGCTCCCACAAAACCAGAGAAGACTTTAGAGTCAGCAATGGGAATTGTCTTTACAATCAGATCTATGTAGGCTTGCATCTCTAACAGGAAACTGCAATGAATAAGAGAAGAAATGGAGAAAGATGAATCACTAGGAATCCTTAAAGAACTGGTGATTGAAGGGTGGCCTGAAGAAATAAGAAGTTGCTGTCCAAGTTTATGGACTATTGGAACTAAAGACATGAACTTACTCTGATAGATGGGGTGATTTTCAAGGGCAGTAAAGTTGTAATTCCAGTGAGCTTCCAAAAATAAATGCTACAGAAGATCCACTAGGGTCATTTAGGAATTGAGAAGTGTGAACACTGAGCACAAGAAGTGGTGTGTTGGCTGCATTGTAGGAAACTGCATTTCATGCTTCAAGTACAAGCCATGCCAACAGGCAGAGCAACTGATACCTCATCCAGTTACACAAAGGCCTTATGAGAAGGAAGGCACCTGACTTATTTATCTGGCAATCAAAGGATTATTTAATAGTCACAGATTATTATTCTCTGTGTTCAGAAATGTGCAGACTGCACGGTACTAATAGTGAGTGCGGGTCTGCAGCTGGGATCCTGGGCTCAAGTCCTGCAGCCAGGACCCCGGGCACAGGGCTGGGAGCACCAGGACCCTGGGCATGGGGTCAGTGGCTGGGACCCCGCACAAAACCTGGGAGTGCTACAGCATTCTCCACACCCCTAGTTTCTGCACCTATGTATAAAGCATCACTGGTTTACTGAAGCACACCAATGATGGCTGGAGAATGGCTTTTCTCCAGCTCAGCTGTTAATGGGAAGAAGGATGAGGTCTAATTTACCCATTACTGATAACTTGCTGCAATCACATGGCAATGAAACCATATGGAACATTAAATAAAATCAGAAGTGGAGGCAACAATATTACTCTGACAAAAAGGCCCATGATCTCCCATTTCTTAACCCAGGTAATCGTGTGCCTGAGGAATCACACCTCTAATACTTGGGGCCAAAGGGGTACCATTAACAAACAGCTGCACCTACGTTTTATGGAGTCCAGACAGACTAGGGGGACACTTTTCAATGTAACTGAAGAGATTTATGAGTAATTCAAAAAAGTTCTAACACATTGACAATAGATGTGGACACTGGCATTTCCCATCTGACTATTCCTTTATCAACGCACAAAGAAGAAACTGTCACGGAACAAGAGAACAGCTCAGACTGTAATGAAAGACTGATATTGAGAAGATCAGAGCAGGAGATTAAACGTCCTGAAAGACTCAGAGCCTTGCTAACCTGCCTGGAGAAGGGGTATTTGAGGGAAGTGAGTGGTGAAGACTCACTCAAGAGTGATGTGCCGGTAACTTCTCCTTTCTAGGTAGCTGACACATTGGGTTTATGGAAATATACTTCATGAGTTGAGAATCTAATGCATGTGTGATTAGATGGCTGTTAGCTGTTTTATATAGGAATTAATTAGTTTTTCTTTAAAAAGGAAGGGGTAGAGATATGTTTGTAGAAGACTATAATTTAGAGATGCTCCCTCATATGGGACAGTATTATGAACATAGGAATGTGCATATACAGTGGAGGTGGGGATTGGGAACACAGCATGACTCTGTGTAGCAGTTCACCAGAGATGCTCTCTAGTTTGTTTTATTAAAGCTTTTTATATCTTTCTCATTCACTGGTTTGTTATTTAATGAACACCAAGATCGTTACAGTCTCGGTTCAAGAATATTAGACAGACAAGGTGGGTGAGGTAATATCTTTTATTGGACCAACTTCTGTTGTGAGAGAGACAAGCTTTTGAGTTTACATAGAGCAGCTCTTCATCAGGTCTGAGAAACATACTCAGTGTCACAGCTAAATACAAATGGAACAGATTGTTTAGCATAACCAATTCCAATCTGTTCCACCTTGTATTTAGCTGTGACACTCTGAGTGTAATAATGAAATAATTTTATTTATTAGTCCAATACAAGATATTACCTCAACCACCTTGTCTCTTTATTTTACAATAGGCATGTCCAGTTCAGTACCTATCATATTTATATCCATAACTAATCTTTTTCAAATGAGGATATGTCATAAATATAAAGGGAAGGGTAAACCCCTTTGAAATCCCTCCTGGCCAGGGGAAAGCTCCTCTCACCTGTAAAGGGTTAAGAAGCTAAAGGTAACCTCGCTGGCACCTGACCAAAATGACCAATGAGGAGACAAGATACTTTCAAAAGCTGGGAGGAGGGAGAGAAACAAAGGGTCTGGGTCTGTCTGTAGTCGTCTTGGCCGGGGATAGACCAGGAATGGAGTCTTAGAACTTTTAGTAAGTAATCTAGCTAGGTATGTGTTAGATTATGATTTCTTTAAATGGCTGAGAAAAGCATTGTGCTGAATAGAATAACTATTTCTGTCTGTGTATCTTTTTTGTAACTTAAGGTTTTGCCTAGAGGGGTTCTCTATGTTTTTGAATCTAATTACCCTGTAAGATATCTACCATCCTGATTTTACAGGGGGGATTTCTTTATTTCTATTTACTTCTATTTTTTATTAAAAGTCTTCTTGTAAAAAACTGAATGCTTTTTCATTGTTCTCAGATCCAAGGGTTTGGGTCTGTGGTCACCTATGCAAATTGGTGAGGCTTTTTATCCAACATTTCCCAGGAAAGGGGGGGTGCAAGTGTTGGGAGGATTGTTCATTGTTCTTAAGATCCAAGGGTCTGGGTCTGTAGTCACCTAGGCAAATTGGTGAGGCTTTTTACCACACCTTGTCCAGGAAGTGGGGTGCAGGGTTTTGGGAAGTATTTTGGGGGGAAAGACGCGTCCAAACAGCTCTTCCCCAGTAACCAGTATTAGTTTGGTGGTGGTAGCGGCCAGTCCAAGGACAACGGGGGGGAATATTTTGTACCTTGGGGAAGTTTTGACCTAAGCTGGTAAAGATAAGCTTAGGAGGTTTTTTCATGCAGGTCCCCACATCTGTACCCTAGAGTTCAGAGTGGGGGAGGAACCTTGACATGGTGGCATAGTGGTGGGATTAACCTGAAATCATTTTGAGATCCAGTTGAGATTTTTTGAACTAGAAATACAGATTTTAAAAAGGAATTTTTTTTTTCCTGTGGAAAGGAAGTCCAGAAAGCAGCTTTGAAACTGAAAGCAGCTTGGTTTTTCTCTGCTTTGTGGCCAAGCAAAGACAAAAGGGGATTATCTTTGTGAATTGCAGGTTTTCTTTGCCTGGAGGCAGGGTACTTAACTCCTGCAGGGAAATTCACAGTCTTCCAACCCAGAGTTTTTTTTTCTTTTCTTCCTAAAAGTAAATAGGGGGGGTGTGCTCTACCCATTTGCCTGGAGACAAAAGTGGCAGGGGTTTTTTTTTAGGATTTTGATTTTTTTGTTTTACAAGGAGCACAGGTTTGAAAAGGAATTTTTTTTTCTTTGGGCTGGGTAAGCAGGTTTCCAAATAGTTGGAGGTTTTTTGCTTTAATTTGGGCCCAGAGCAGAGACAAGGGAATTGTCTTTTTCTGTAGGCTGACAATCACTATCAGAGAATAGGTATTCTATTCCAGCACAGCAAAATTTTACAGCCAAGTTTTGTTTGTTTATTTCTAAACCTCGGGTGTAAAGTTAGTCAAAAACAGAGAGGTTAGAATGGCAAAATCTGCGGCTCGACTACAGCTCGAATTAGCCAAATTTCAGGCTGAGGAAAGACAAAGGGAACATGAAAGACAGATAGAACTCATGCGGCTGAAGAAGGAACAAGAAAGGGAGGCAGAACAACACCAAGCGGCTGCTCACAGGAGAGCTATGGAAGCGAGGGACAAAGAACTGGAGGAGAAGGAAAAAGAGTGGAAGTATGTGGAGGAGATGGAGAAGATAAAGGCTCAGCAGAATATCCCAACAAACCCTAGTAATCCTTCTCCGAGTACCACTTCCCATCCCAGAAAGTTCCCCACCTACAAGGCAGGCGATGATACTGAGGCCTTCCTAGAAAACTTCGAAAGGGCCTGCCTTGGGTACAACATCTCTACTGACCAATACATGGTAGAGCTGAGGCCGCAGCTCAGTGGACCCTTAGCTGAGGTGGCAGCTGAAATGCCTAAAGAACACATGAACAAGTATGAACTGTTTAAATCCAAGGCGAGAGTCAGAATGGGGATAACACCCGAGCAGTCTCGTCGGAGGTTCAGAGCCCTAAGGTGGAAACCAGACATGTCATTTACCCGACATGCCTACCACATTGTGAAACATTGGGATGCCTGGATATCAGGAGCAAGTGTTGAATCTCCAGTAAATTTGCCCTTCCTAATGCAAATGGAACAGTTCTTAGAGGGTGTTCCTGAGGAAATAGAAAGATACATCCTAGATGGGAAACCCAAAACTGTAATTGAGGCAGGAGAGATTGGAGCCAGATGGGTGGAGGTGGCAGAGAAGAAGAAAACTGGTCGCAGTTGGAGCGGAGACCAGAAGGGACCACCCCAGACCACACCCTATTACCGGGGGCCGCCCAAAGCCCCACCTACCTCCCAAAGAACCCTCCAGACCCCTTATCGTCCCACCACCCCGTTCTCCAGCAACCCTCCTCGCCCCAGTGACCCGTCAGCTGGACGATGTTTTAAGTGTAACGAGCTGGGGCATGTAAAGGCCAACTGCCCCAAGAACCCCAACAGATTACAGTTCATTGCACCGGAATCACACCAGAGGTCCACAGGCCCAGATACCTCCCAGATACCCTTGGAGCGGAGGGAAACTGTGAGTGTGGGCGGGAAGAAGGTCACCGCGTGGAGGGACACCGGCGCACAAGTGTCAGCTATCCATGCTTCCTTAGTGGACCCCAATTTAATCAACCCAGAGATCCAAGTGACGATTGAACCCTTCAAGTCCAACTCTTTCAATTTGCCTACAGCCAAGTTGCCTGTCCAGTACAAGGGCTGGTCAGGAATGTGGACTTTTGCAGTCTATGATGATTATCCCATCCCCCCATGTTGGGGGAAGACTTGGCCAATCACGTGAAGCAGGCCAAGAGGGTGGGAATGGTCACCCGCAGCCAGGCTAAACAAGCCGTGAGGCCTAGCTCTGTTCCGGAAACTTCTATCAGGACCCAGTCAGAGGTGATGGACCCGGACCCCAGGCCAATGTCTGCAACAGCAGTAGTGGATCCAGTCCCAGAGACCCAGACGGAACCAGTCCCAGAACCGGAACCAGCCAAACAACCAACACCAGACCCCGTGCCAGCACTGAATCCAGTACTTGCAACCTCAACACCAGAGGGCCCCACTGAACCTGAACTGGCAGCAGCCGATAACCCTACACAAGAGGCTCAGCCGGAGCCTGAATCCCAACATAGTGCACCAGCGGAGAGCGGTTCACAGTCAACAGAAACAGCTCCATCCCCTATATCGCTTCCAGAGGGACCAAGCCTAGGTCCACAATCCCATGAGGAACTGATGTCCCCAGCATCAAGGGAACAGTTCCAGACTGAACAGGAAGCAGATGAAAGCCTCCAGAGAGCTTGGACGGCGGCACGGAGCAACCCACCGCCTCTCAGCTCTTCTAATCGATCCAGGTTTGTTGTAGAAAGAGGACTTTTATACAAGGAAACTCTTTCTGGTGGACACCAGGAAGACTGGCATCCTCAGAGACAGTTGGTAGTTCCAACTAAATACCGGGCCAAGCTCTTGAGTTTAGCCCATGATCACCCTAGTGGCCATGCTGGGGTGAACAGGACCAAAGACCGTTTGGGGGGATCATTCCACTGGGAGGGAATGGGCAAGGATGTTTCTACCTATGTCCAGTCTTGTGAGGTGTGCCAAAGAGTGGGAAAACCCCAAGACCAGGTCAAAGCCCCTCTCCAGCCACTCCCCATCATTGAAGTTCCATTTCAGCGAGTAGCTGTGGATATTCTGGGTCCTTTTCCGAAAAAGACACCCAGAGGAAAGCAGTACATACTGACTTTCATGGATTTTGCCACCCGATGGCCGGAAGCAGTAGCTCTAAGCAACACCAGGGCTAAAAGTGTGTGCCAGGCACTAGCAGACATTTTTACCAGGGTAGGTTGGCCCTCCGACATCCTCACCGATGCAGGGACTAATTTCCTGGCAGGAACTATGAAAAACCTTTGGGAAGCTCATGGGCTAAATCACTTGGTTGCCACTCCTTACCACCATCAAACAAATGGCATGGTGGAGAAGTTTAATGGAACTTTGGGGGCCATGATACGTAAATTTGTAAATGAGCACTCCAATGATTGGGACCTAGTGTTGCAGCAGTTGCTCTTTGCCTACAGAGCTGTACCACATCCCAGTTTAGGGTTTTCCCCATTTGAACTTGTATATGGCCGTGAGGTTAAGGGGCCATTGCAGTTGGTGAAGCAGCAATGGGAGGGATTTACACCTTCTCCAGGAACTAACATTCTGGACTTTGTAACCAACCTACAAAACACCCTCCGAACCTCTTTAGCCCTTGCTAGAGAAAACTTACAGGATGCTCAAAAAGAGCAAAAAGCCTGGTATGATAAACATGCCAGAGAGCGTTCCTTCAAAGTAGGAGACCAGGTCATGGTCTTAAGGGCGCTCCAGGCCCATAAAATGGAAGCATCGTGGGAAGGGCCATTCACGGTCCAGGAGCGCCTGGGAGCTGTTAATTATCTCATAGCATTCTCCACCTCCAACCGGAAGCCTAAGGTGTACCATATTAATTCTCTAAAGCCCTTTTATTCCAGAGAATTAAAGGTTTGTCAGTTTACAGCCCAGGGAGGAGACGACGCTGAGTGGCCTGAAGGTGTCTACTACGAAGGGAAAAGTGCTGGTGGTGTGGAAGAGGTGAACCTCTCCATGACCCTTGGGCGTATGCAGCGACAGCAGATCCAGGAGCTGTGCACTAGCTACGCGCCAACGTTCTCAGCCACCCCAGGACTGACTGAACGGGCATACCACTCCATTGACACAGGTAATGCTCACCCAATTAGGGTCCAACCTTACCGGGTGTCTCCTCAAGCTAAAACTGCTATAGAACGGGAGATCCAGGATATGTTACAGATGGGTGTAATCCGCCCCTCTGAAAGTGCATGGGCATCTCCAGTGGTTCTAGTTCCCAAACCAGATGGGGAAATACGTTTTTGCGTGGACTACCGTAAGCTAAATGCTGTAACTCGCCCAGACAACTATCCAATGCCACGCACAGATGAACTATTAGAGAAACTGGGACGGGCCCAGTTCATCTCTACCTTGGACTTAACCAAGGGGTACTGGCAGGTACTGCTAGATGAATCTGCCAAGGAAAGGTCAGCCTTCATCACACATCTCGGGCTGTATGAATTTAATGTACTCCCTTTCGGGCTGCGAAATGTACCCGCCACTTTCCAAAGACTTGTAGATGGTCTCCTAGCGGGATTAGGAGAATATGCAGTCGCCTACCTTGATGACGTGGCCATATTTTCGGATTCCTGGGCAGACCACCTGGAACATCTACAAAAAGTCCTTGAGCGCATAAGGGAGGCAGGACTAACTGTTAAGGCTAAGAAGTGTCAAATAGGCCTAAACAGAGTGACTTACCTTGGACACCAGGTGGGTCAAGGAACTATCAGCCCCCTACAGGCCAAAGTGGATGCTATCCAAAAGTGGCCTGTCCCAAAGTCAAAGAAACAGGTTCAATCCTTCTTAGGCTTGGCCGGTTATTACAGACGATTTGTACCGCACTACAGCTAAATCGCTGCCCCACTGACAGACCTAACCAAAAAGAAACAGCCAAATGCTGTTCAGTGGACCGAAAAGTGTCAGAAGGCCTTTAACAAGCTTAAAGCAACACTCATGTCTGACCCTGTACTAAGGGCCCCAGACTTTGACAAACCGTTCCTAGTAACCACAGATGCGTCCGAGCGTGGTATGGGAGCAGTTTTAATGCAGAAAGGCCCTGATCAAGAATTCCACCCTGTAGTGTTTCTCAGCAAAAAACTGTCTGAGAGGGAAAGCAACTGGTCAGTCCCTGAAAAAGAATGTTACGCCATTGTCTATGCTCTGGAAAAGCTACGCCCATATGTTTGGGGACGGCGTTTCAACCTGCAAACCGACCATGCTGCACTGAAGTGGCTTCACACCGTCAAGGAAACTAACAAAAAACTTCTTCGGTGGAGTTTAGCTCTCCAAGATTTTGATTTCGACATCCAACACATCTCAGGAGCTTCTAACAAAGGGGCTGATGCACTCTCCCGTGAAAGTTTCCCAGAGTCAACTGGTTAAAATCGTCCTTGAGATGTGGAAAATATTGTTAGTCTTTATGTACTTGGTAGTATATTTAGAGATGCATATGTCTTATTAACTCTGTTTTTCCTAGAGCTCCAGGAAGAAATCCCAGCCAGTGTTTCACCCTAGCTGAGATTTGGGGGGCGTGTCATAAATATAAAGGGAAGGGTAAACCCCTTTGAAATCCCTCCTGGCCAGGGGAAAGCTCCTCTCACCTGTAAAGGGTTAAGAAGCTAAAGGTAACCTCGCTGGCACCTGACCAAAATGACCAATGAGGAGACAAGATACTTTCAAAAGCTGGGAGGAGGGAGAGAAACAAAGGGTCTGGGTCTGTCTGTAGTCGTCTTGGCCGGGGATAGACCAGGAATGGAGTCTTAGAACTTTTAGTAAGTAATCTAGCTAGGTATGTGTTAGATTATGATTTCTTTAAATGGCTGAGAAAAGCATTGTGCTGAATAGAATAACTATTTCTGTCTGTGTATCTTTTTTGTAACTTAAGGTTTTGCCTAGAGGGGTTCTCTATGTTTTTGAATCTAATTACCCTGTAAGATATCTACCATCCTGATTTTACAGGGGGGATTTCTTTATTTCTATTTACTTCTATTTTTTATTAAAAGTCTTCTTGTAAAAAACTGAATGCTTTTTCATTGTTCTCAGATCCAAGGGTTTGGGTCTGTGGTCACCTATGCAAATTGGTGAGGCTTTTTATCCAACATTTCCCAGGAAAGGGGGGGTGCAAGTGTTGGGAGGATTGTTCATTGTTCTTAAGATCCAAGGGTCTGGGTCTGTAGTCACCTAGGCAAATTGGTGAGGCTTTTTACCACACCTTGTCCAGGAAGTGGGGTGCAGGGTTTTGGGAAGTATTTTGGGGGGAAAGACGCGTCCAAACAGCTCTTCCCCAGTAACCAGTATTAGTTTGGTGGTGGTAGCGGCCAGTCCAAGGACAACGGGGGGGAATATTTTGTACCTTGGGGAAGTTTTGACCTAAGCTGGTAAAGATAAGCTTAGGAGGTTTTTTCATGCAGGTCCCCACATCTGTACCCTAGAGTTCAGAGTGGGGGAGGAACCTTGACAGGATATATGATTACCAGTTCTCTTTTCTTTGTGTACCCTGCAGGCTTTGTGGATGTTCTGAAGCATTTTATAGGAATGGGTGCCCAGAATGCTTGAAAAGGTCTCCCAGGGTCTTTGAAATGAATGCCCAAGTCTACTGCCAATTATCTGTTAAGAGCTACTGTATGACACGGACTATACACCCTGGAAGGGAAATAGGAACCCCCTTATACTCTGGCACAGAAGTATGTATGTAGAAGTAAGTGGATGCTGTGCATCTGTCTGCCTTCCTCTCCCACTACGCTCCAGAGCAGACGGGCAAAGAGTAACAATGAAGGTAGGGAAGAGGTAGAAGCCTGGCTTTCGTCTGCCTGGCATATTCTCCTTGTAATTTGGCACCATTCAAGTCAAAGGGAGTTTTGCTATTGACTTTTATGGGGCCAGGGTTTCACCCCCCGACATTAAACTTGTGAATACATCTGGTCAGAAAATAGGGGGTTTTCCCCCCTAAAATAATGTCAATGAAAATTTTTTGATTTTTCATTTTTATCAATTTTTTTCAATGCCGAAATATGGCAACTTCTTGGCAACATATTTTGTCCAAAAAACAAAGCATTTTGACTGAAAAATGAAAACTATTTGGGTTTTGTTTTGTTTGGACAAAATATTAAAATTTTCTGTCGATAGCAGGCACTTTTCACAACAAAACTTGTTGGTGAAAAGCCCAATTTTCCATTAAAAACAGTTTTGAAGGAAATGTTTTGACCAGCCCTGCTTAAGAGTCTGGCCATTTTGCTCCTGTCTATAATAGGTTAAATTACTGACTGTGATTTAATAATTGCTTGTGTGTATTCAGTTCGGGTGAGGAGTTGCCTGTTGAGTTTGCATCACCGGTGACTAATTGGCTTGTTTTTTTAGATAGTGTTCATCTGAAGAGGAAGCTTTTAACTCAACTGAGATCATGGATAAACTTTTCTTATAAAATGGACTAATTTGACTAGCCATTATGCACTTTATTGAATAGCCAGTGTGACATTTAGGCACTTCTGGTGGGTACAGAGAAGTAGGTAGAAATCTTCCTTTCCTGTGACCTCTGGGCTCTTAGTTTCTATTCTGCTTTGTAATTGACTAACTTTTGGTGCATCGCAGAGATGGTTTGGAGGAGGTACAGAGCACACAAAGGGAAGCCTCTGCAATAACATCACGAAATCTGCAACAAATCTGCCTGCTTGTTTTTCTGGCTGTCTCCTCTCAGGAGTCGCACCAGTAACAATATGTGCCTTTTGTGTTCTTTCACCTGAGGCACAGATACCTGGTACACCCTCATCACTTGTTATGTTATTGCTTTCATAGCATGGTTTACAAGCACAAATCTTGCTCACGTTATTCAGACAAGTAGTCCCGTTCAAACAGAAAGGATTTCTCATGTGGGCCTTCAGTCATATTTTTGGATTCTATCTGGCTCTAGTACAGGTGCACAAGGAGAGAGAGAGGGCTCAAACCACCATTGGCACTGAGGCCAGGGACATTAGCAGTGTTTGGCTGTCCATGGTCTTGTATACCATCTGGCACTGTAGTTACTCCTTCTATCCAGACATTAGGAGACAACAGGCTTCTAGAAATCAGTACTTGGTTTTTGAAACCAGCTACCCTTGGCTGTGTGTGTGAGAGAGAGAGAGAGAGAGAAAGAGAGAGAGAGAGAAAGAGAGAGAGGTCAGAATGGTGCTAATATGACAAAAACATCTTTATTAGAGCAGTACTGTAACATTTTAAAAATTTTACCTTACTTTCACTGAGCCAACATCAGTTTCCATGGAAACTGAAGTGAGAACCAGAAACCAGCCGCTGAAATTGACTCATCTGCTAGTGACTGCTTCCAAGCGTAGTTCCACTTACATGGATACAGATGTGAGCAGAAGGTAATGGTTTAAAAACCTTAAAACATAAAGATCTTTGTTTCCCTACAGTTTGTAAACACTGCAGATTTTAGCAGCCCTACTGAAATGGGATTAAGGAGACAAAAAGTAAGGATAAGGGTGTGGGGTTTTTTTTATTATTTTATTTACTTTCTTTGAATGGCCAAAATATGTTTTGGAAGGTGCGCTGGTTAACAAATCCTGACCTATGTGGTTACGTTGGAACCTATAGTCAGAATTGTCTTTGGCTAAGCAAGTGCCTTCTGTGCAATTCCCTTTTCTACAATGCATTTTATAGGATGAACTATGCAAAGTGATTGAGACAGTTTGATTGGGTAATGTATAGAACATTACTTCTCTACAAGCGGTCTGCCCTTACCACTTGAACCAGAATCTCTTATGAAAAAGTCACACACCTTTATGTTGGTGATAGACCTGAATGAAAAATGGGGGGAAATTGTGAAAAATGTTGCCCCTATTTTGCTTTGGCTTCTGGTTTTTTTTCCCCCAAAAAATAAAATATATGAAATATTTTGACTAGCTCTACTCCTTGTCTCTTCATAAAAATGTTCGTACATAGAAAGGCACAGGCTGTCACTGGCTTCCTTAGGAAAGCTCTTGAAACAGGTGAGTAGGCTGCAGAAAACTTGGTTCTGGTGTGTGTCATCCTGCTGATCTTCCTTTCCAGAGGCACTGTTCAGTTTCACAGAGGAGTATTGCTTATCTTCCCATGCTGCCAGCACATTTTATGGTTCTAGTGGGCTTGAGAGAGGATAGCAAAACTCTAAATTGTATTCAAACTGATATCAACAGTGTAACAGCTATATGTTTGGTCGATTACATCTCATGCACACTGTGCACCAAAATTCAGACAATCCTTCCAGCTGGTCACTAATACTGAGGAAATGTTTGTGTATCACTAACTATTGTTTACATAAAAATGCCAGCAATTATATTATTTATAAAACAGGCTGTATATCACAGATTCTTTTGTGTAAGGTGCATGTTTTGTTCAGAAGAAAAGACATTCCATATTGAAAACTGTATGTCACTAAAAAGAAATTTTCAAAATGACTACTGTGATGGGTTGGATTACAGAAACCCCTTCAGGACTGCCACCTGATGTGCTGAGACTACCTCTGAGCCTGTTTTCCCTGCCAGCTTGGGACTTCAGTGCCCTGTCTTGTTGATCCAGACATGCTAGCCTGCTACAAACACAGACCCAGGTCTGAACCACATCCCCCCAAAGCTGCAGGCTTAACTGAAAACAGCTTCAGAAGTGCTCCTGTCTCCAGCACTCAGATACCCAGCTTCCAATGGGGTCCAAATAAATCTGTTTTAGCCTGTATAAAGCTTATTCAGGGTAAACTCATAAATTGTTCGCCCTCTATAACACTGATGGAGAGATCTGCACAGCTGTTGCCCCCCACCCCAGTATTAATACATACTCTGGATTAATTAATAAGGAAAAATGATTTTTTTAAATACAAAAAGTAGGATTTAAGTGTTTCCAAGTAATAACAGACAGAACAAAGTGAATTACCAAGCAAAATAAAATAAAACATGCAAGTCTAAGCCTAGTACAGTAAGAAAGTGATTACAGATGAAATTTCACCCTCAGAAATGTTCCAATAAGCTTCTTTTACAGACTAGTCTCCTTCTGGTCTGGGTCCAGCAATCACTCACACCTCTGCAGCTACTGTCCTTTGTTCCAGTTTCTTTCAGGTATCCTTTGGGGTAGAGAGGCTATCTCTTGAGCCAGCTGAAGACAAAATGGAGGGGTCTCCCAGGTCTTTATATAGTTTCTCTCTTGTGGGTGGAAACCACTCCCTCCCCCTGTTTAGAATCCCCTCTACAAGATGGAGTTTTGGAGTCACCTGGGCAAGTCACATGTCCATGCATGACTTATTTCTCTACAGGAATGTTCCCAGGAAAGCTCAGATGTGGATTGGCGTCTATCTAAGTCTATTGTCAGACTAAGTGTTTCTTGATTGGACACTTAGAATAGTCTTTTTCCAAGAAGCTGACCAAATGCTTCACTGAGGCTACTTAAAATCAAACAAGTACACAGTTAATATTCATAACTTCAAATACAAAAATGATACATGCATACAAATAGGATGTATATATTCAGTAGATCATAATCTTTGCAGAGATATGTTACATGGCATATGTAGCATAAAACATATTCCAGTTATGTCATATTTACATTCATAAGCATATTTCTATAATGCATTGTGGGGTGCAACGTCACACCTACATTCTTCATAAAACTGAGTTGTGAAAAGTTGCTACTATCTCTTAAAACTTCTTAGAGATACACAGTCCACCAGTGATTCACATTGTAACTTATTTCCTAACTCCCCTACATCTCATGAGGCTATTATATGAATAGTTCCATTTTCCTGAAGCTCAGAATTTAGAAAACAAAATACATAGACGACAAACTCAAATGTGGCTTACCAACCCACCACACAATGGCACAGTATAATTCTAAGCTGTCACTTTGGCTTTAGTGACAGTTAGGGTGACCTAGGAAGTCTGGCCAATTGGGTATGGGCTAATTTGTAGATAAAAATGCTCTACTCCTTCAGTCATTCAGGTTCAAAGTTGGTTGTTTTCTTTCATCTGTTCATTATAGCTCTATCACCATTGTTTTTATTTTAAAATGATTTATTATATTGTTTAATAGCATCTAACAATATGTTAAGCTTCTTGAAGATGTGCAAAAAAGGGTCTCTGACTCGTGGAACTAAAGTCTAATTTTAAAAAATGGAAGGGAAGGGGAAAGGGTTTGTTCTCATGCTGAATTCCCAGTTTTGTAGACTTTCTATCTAGCTGCCATTATCTCATTTATTTTTTATTAATCCTAGCTTGTCCCTTGCTTGGTATTTTGGCCTTGCCCTATTTCTATTTTATTCCATTTATATTAGCTATTTTATAATTACCTTTTCTTTCATTTATTTTAAAGCCATGCATTCTTACTACTGTATATTGCAAATGGGCCCTGATCCTGCAACTAAATCACCATAAATGGCCTGTTGTGGCTGGATCTCAAGGAGAACATATGTCTCTGTCTGTCCCTCCCTTCCTCCTCCACTGCCTGATGTTGTTTCCCCTATTCTGGTTATATTGTCTTTATCATGCTTGGCTTAGCGCCCTGGTCCTGCAAATGTTTACACAAGTGAGTTACGTTAGTCATGCATAAAGTTACTCATGCATAAGAGTTTTCAAGGTCAGGTCCTTAGACACAGCTACCAAGTTTTGTTCTGCTCCAGATGTGACAATTTATGCAAATTATGCAATGAGCTAATTTTCATATAAATTTAAGTGCATAGTCCCAGTTAGGGAAGGGGGTTCAGGACATGGAGCTGCCCAGCACTTGGAAACTCTGCCTGGTCCAGCAGAAAGAATGTTGGAGGATGTCAGGGAAGGGGAATCTGAGGGGGCTGCTGGGTAGCTGGCAGGAGGTGGCTATTGGTACTGATGGCACTTGGGGCATTGTTGGGTATAGGGTCCTGGGGTTACTGGGAGGTTAGTGAGTGCTAGAGAGATACTGGTACAGCTGGCTGCAAGGTGGGGTTGGAGGGGGGAATCTGGGCTTATATTAGTCCCTCATCTTCTGCTTCTGTTCCCGGCTGTTGTCACACAGGGTCCCCTGGGAGAGGCAGATCAGCACTGTATATTGCTAACGCTGTTACAAGCTTCGCAAGGCATTTTTGAGAAGGGTCAAAGGTGTGAGTGTGGAGTGGAAAATTCCTTTGCAGGCTGCGAGAGGCCAAAGGGGGAGGGAGGAAGAGAGCAGAGAATGGGTTAACTCAATACTTCAGCTAGCTCAGTCCGAAGATAAGACGCTGGCCCCAGTCCAAGGTCACGGAGCCCAACAAGAAGTCTGCAGCTGTATTCATATCTTAGCCAACCCCAGCCAGCCGTAAGAAAAGGAGAACTAAGCTGAGCAGGACTGCAGAGATTGCAAAAATGAACGAGATGGTGAAGGCCAACAGAATGGGAGGAAAACAAAGTTCCGTGTCCCTGGAGCCGATTTGTTTTGGGAAAGCTGAGGAGGCCACAGAGACTGCTACAAAGAGCATGGGGAACAGAGTCGCTGAACAAAATGCCCCCAAAAGAACCCAGAACTTAAAAACCCTTCTGAGAGCCGAGGCAAATCGGAGATCAATAGCGGATCCTGGACAACCTGTGCGCACAGGACAGAACTCCCGTCCACTCCTCCCTCTCTTCTGCTTAGGTTACACCCAGGCCTAACCAGCCTCGGGTAGTGCGTGTGTGAGTATGAAAGTGGGTTAGGGCTTGGGGCACTAATGCTTTCTTTTTTCCTCTGAGTGACATGGGGACTCCCCCCACCCCGCCCCAGCACTCTCCGCTGTTATTTTATTATTTTATCAATAAAGCTTTAAAACTCAGTTACTTGGTGTGCTCTGTCATCTCCCCCCAGCCCCCTCAATGATCATGTGGCCTCAGCCTGATCACCTGATGCCTCAGGTAGATTGGTAAAATAAATCTGTCACACTGTCACCACTTTCTCCTTCAGCCATTACCTTTCAGCTGCTCTTTTAAAGGCTCTCGTCCAACAGGTGGAGTAGCAATGGATGAGGTGCAGCAGATACCAGGGTCCTCTAGTAGCCAAAAGGCTCAACTCCAGCAAAATGCCTGAAGCCTCTCTGCAGCTCAACACTGATGCAGGAAAAGGCAATAAGGTTGCCAAACATGTCAATGTAAAGTAAGATGTGTGACACATGGCAGCCCTGCTAGACTGTATACTCAGCAATGCAGGGATGCTTCAAAGATCAAAGACAATGCTGCACCTGGTTAGTAACACTGGGGAAAGGATGTGCCCTGCCTTGAGGAGCCCACATTCTAAGGCCCTTATCCTGCAAACACTTAGGGCCAAACTGTGGCTTGGCTAGCAAGGCAGCACACAGGTAACCATGGAAACAGGCTCAGAGCTGCTGCTTCCTCATTGGTGCAGATGAATGGGAGGGGAGGAACCTTGGGACTATCACAGTGTGCTTGGTGGTATAATTAGGCTGGCACATCAGGCAGCTATGTTGTGCCACATATACATGGGTTTGTATATAACCCACTGGTTGGTGTGTGTTTGGTGTCTAATCCGCAGAGGATATAAGTCTGTTACAGCCCTACATTTAGCAACTCATGCTCTTATCTCTGGATGCCCCCCTTCAATCCCTGCTCTGTCAGCTGACATGGAAACTGTCATACAGATCCCTCCCTTCCTGGAGCAGCAAATAGACCAGGAGGCAGATTGTGATTCAGATACAACTTCCCTTCCAGGCCGCTTCAGGTGGAGTGCACCAATGAGCTGCCCCTTACCTGGGGCAGATTGGTGCCTCAGAATCTAGCCTTAAGTATAAAGTTAACACCACAGAAGTGGCAGGAATAAAACTGGATAACGAGGGTGGGAGACACACAAAAAATATGATAGGTTTCAGAGTAGCAGCCGTGTTAGTCTGTATTTGCAAAAAGAAAAGGAGTACTTGTGGCACCTTAGAGACTAACCAATTTATATGATGTTGCTCAGATAACATAGTATGTGTCATTAAAAAAATAAAAGGATACCATGCTACCTCCCTCTCATTCTAATCTGTTCTTAATTGCCCACCCACCCACACATTCAGTTTCAGGGCATATAAAAATATTTAAAATCTATATAACTGAGTGTATTATATATTTTATATAATGTATTTGTGTGTGGGGTGGGTGGGGATGGGTAGTGTGCGTGCGCATGCATACACACAATAAGTCAAATAACCCTTAATTATAAGGGCCAGACTCTCAGCTAGTATAAATCATGCAGGTGTTCTGGAGGGTCCTCCTATAACACAGTATGGATTGCAGTTAACAAAACTAGACCTCAGCAAAGAAATGTGGTGTATTCTCCTATTAACATATAGGTCAGTCACTTAATACTAATTTAATCAAAGTAAATAATACCTTTCTCTTATTGCAACTTTTGGGATCAAAATTGTACATTCCTTAACTTTTGTTCTGTGCTTTTGTTATATATATTCTGGGGTGCTGCTGCAGGTTTCTTAGGGAAATCAGTCAGGTATTACTTGATATGAATAAGGGTGACAGATTAGGCTCTAATAAGCACATCTATGATATAACCCTTTCATTTAATCATTTTTTTCTTTTACAATCATAACATTTTGTTGGACAATGGAGTGAGAAGCCAATGTACCTATGAGGGCTGGCAGTCCTTTCTAATAACTGACATTAAAAATCTCTCATGTACATTGCACTCTGTCTGTGTTCAGAATCCAATATTGCTGGTCTCTTGCACATGCGCATCTCTGCAGTAAACAGAGCAGCATCTCCCAAAACAGACATTTCACCAAATGGAGTTTTTGCCTCTTGTTACTTAACTGCATTAAAATAAATATAGAGACTCTAGATATTGAATGAATGATAAGAATCAGAGTAGGAGGCTATTAGGAAAGTTCCTCTGCACTATTTATCCTGTTTCATGCCATCTGGAGGCATCTGAATGTGCTTCTGGAATAATTAAGAGATATCAAGAACAAAATGAGATAAAATGAATTCTGACTATATAAGATTAATTATGGGATCATTCCTATAATATTCAACACTTACTGCACATTACTGAATGTCACAATGGAATCAATTCTGCAGGATATGTGACAAATCTCACAAATGATCTACTTGAGAGTAACTTTCTGGATTTTTTAGGATCCTAGAAAAATTCTTTTTATAAATAGGAACATAAGAATGGCCATATTGGGTCAGCCCACTCATCCATCTAGCCTGGTATCCTGTCTTCTGACAGTGGCCAATGCCAGATGCTTCAGAGGGAACAAACAGATTAAGGTAATTATCAAGCAATCCATCCCCTGTCATCTAGTCCCAGCATTAGGCAGTCAGAGGCTTAACCATCTTGGCTAATAGCCATTGATCCTCCATGAATTTATCTAATTCTTTTTTGAATCATTATACTTTTGGCCTTCACAACATCTCCTAGCAATGAAGTCTACAGGTTGACTCTGTGTTGTGTGGAGTGCTTCCTTGTGTTTGTTTTAAACGTGCTGCAGATTAATTCCATTGGGTGACCCATGGTTCTTGTGTGATGAAAAGGAATACATAACTTTTCGTTATTCACTTTCTCCACACCATTCATAATTTTATAGACCTCTATCAATCCCCCTTTAGTCATCTTTTTTTCAAGCTGAATAATCCTAATCTTTTTTTAATTTCTCCTCAGACAGAATCTGTTCCATACTCCGAATCATTTTTGTTGCCCTTCTCTGTACCTTTTCCAATTCCAATATATTTTTGAGAAGGGGTGACCAGAACTGCACACGGTATTTAAGGTGTGAGTATACAATGGGTTTATATAGTGGCTTTATGATCTATACTGTCTTATTATCTATTCCTTTCCTATTGGCTTCTAACATACTCTTAGCTTTCTTGATTGCCACTGCACATTGAGGAGTTATTTTCAGAGAACTAGCCACAATGACTCTTAAGATCTCTTTCTTGAGTGGTAACAGCTAATTTAGACCCCATCACTTTGGATGTATAGTTAGGATTTTTTCCAATGTGCATGACTTTACATTTATCAATATTGAATTTCATCTGTCACTTTGTTGCCCTGTCACCCAGTTCTGTGAGATTCTTTTGTAACTCTTTGCAGTTGACTTTGGACTTAACTATCTCAAATAATTTTATATATCCTGCAAACTTTGCCACCTGTTTACCTCTTTCTCTAAATCATTTATGTTGAACAGCACTGGTCCCAGTACAGCTCCTTGAGAGACCCTGCTATTTACCTAGATCCATTGTGAAAACTGACCATTTATTCCTATCCTTTGTTTCCTATTTCGCAACCAGTTACAGATCCTTGAGAGGACCTTCCCTTTTATTCCATTACTCCTTACTTTGCTTAAGAGTCTTTGGTGAGGACCTTGTCAAAGGCTTTCTGAAGTCCAAGTACACTATATCCACCAGATCACCCTGATCCACATGTTTCAGAGGAACAGCCGTGTTAGTCTGTATTCGCAAAAAGAAAAGGAGTACTTGTGGCACCTTAGAGACTAACCAATTTATTTGAGCATGAGCTTTCGTGAGCTACAGCTCACTTCATCAGATGTTTACCGTGGAAACTTTATATACACACAGAGAATATGAAACAATACCTCCTCCCACCCCACTGTCCTGCTGGTAATAGCTTATCTAAAGTGATCAACAGGTGGGCCATTTCCAGCACAAATCCAGGTTTTCTCACCCTCCACCCCCCACACAAATTCACTCTCCTGCTGGTGCTAGCCCATCCAAAGTGACAACTCTTTACATAATCAAGTCGGGCTATTTCCTGCATAGATCAAGGTTTTCTCACATCCCCCCCACCCCCATACACACACAAACTCACTCTCCTGCTGGTAATAGCTCATCTAAACTGACCACTCTCCAAGTTTAAATCCAAGTTAAACCAGAACATCTGGGGGGGAGGGGGGGGGTAGGAAAAAACAAGAAGAAACAGGCTACCTTGCATAATGACTTAGCCACTCCCAGTCTCTATTTAAGCCTAAATTAATAGTATCCAATTTGCAAATGAATTCCAATTCAGCAGTTTCTCGCTGGAGTCTGGATTTGAAGTTTTTTTGTTTTAAGATAGCGACCTTCATGTCTGTGATTGCGTGACCAGAGAGATTGAAGTGTTCTCCGACTGGTTTATGAATGTTATGATTCTTGACATCTGATTTGTATCCATTTATTCTTTTACGTAGAGACTGTCCAGTTTGACCAATGTACATGGCAGAGGGGCATTGCTGGCACATGATGGCATATATCACATTGGTGGATGTGCAGGTGAACGAGCCTCTGATAGTGTGGCTGATGTTATTAGGCCCTGTGATGGTGTCCCCTGAATAGATATGTGGGCACAATTGGCAACGGGCTTTGTTGCAAGGATACGTTCCTGGGTTAGTGGTTCTGTTGTGTGGTATGTGGTTGTTGGTGAGTATTTGCTTCAGGTTGCGGGGCTGTCTGTAGGCAAGGACTGGCCTGTCTCCCAAGACTTGTGAGAGTGTTGGGTCATCCTTTAGGATAGGTTGTAGATCCTTAATAATGCGTTGGAGGGGTTTTAGTTGGGGGCTGAAGGTGACCGCTAGTGGCGTTCTGTTATTTTCTTTGTTAGGCCTGTCCTGTAGTAGGTAACTTCTGGGAACTCTTCTGGCTCTATCAATCTGTTTCTTTACTTCTGCAGGTGGGTATTGTAGTTGTAAGAAAGCTTGACAGAGATCTTGTAGGTGTTTGTCTCTGTCTGAGGGGTTGGAGCAAATGCGGTTGTATCGCAGAGCTTGGCTGTAGACGATGGATCGTGTGGTGTGGTCAGGGTGAAAGCTGGAGGCATGCAGGTAGGAATAGCGGTCAGTAGGTTTCCGGTATAGGGTGGTGTTTATGTGGCCATTGTTTATTAGCACTGTAGTGTCCAGGAAGTGGATCTCTTGTGTGGACTGGACCAGGCTGAGGTTGGTGGTGGGATGGAAATTGTTGAAATCGTGGTGGAATTCCTCAAGGGCTTCTTTTCCATGGGTCCAGATGATGAAGATGTCATCAATATAGCGCAAGTAGAGTAGGGGCTTTAGGGGACGAGAGCTGAGGAAGCGTTGTTCTAAATCCGCCATAAAAATGTTGGCATACTGTGGGGCCATGCGGGTACCCATAGCAGTGCCGCTGATCTGAAGGTATACATTGTCCCCAAATGTGAAATAGTTATGGGTAAGGACAAAGTCACAAAGTTCAGCCACCAGGTTAGCCGTGACATTATCGGGGATAGTGTTCTTGACGGCTTGTAGTCCATCTTTGTGTGGAATGTTGGTGTAGAGGGCTTCTACATCCATAGTAGCCAGGATGGTGTTATCAGGAAGATCACCGATGGATTGAAGTTTCCTCAGGAAGTCAGTGGTGTCTCGAAGGTAGCTGGGAGTGCTGGTAGCGTAGGGCCTGAGGAGGGAGTCTACATAGCCAGACAATCCTGCTGTCAGGGTGCCAATGCCTGAGATGATGGGGCGCCCAGGATTTCCAGGTTTATGGATCTTGGGTAGTAGATAGAATATCCCAGGTCGGGGTTCCAGGGGTGTGTCTGTGCGGATTTGATCTTGTGCTTTTTCAGGAAGTTTCTTGAGCAAATGCTGTAGTTGCTTTTGGTAACTCTCAGTGGGATCATAGGGTAATGGCTTGTAGAAACTCGTGTTGGAGAGCTGCCGAGCAGCCTCTTGTTCATATTCCGACCTATTCATGATGACAACAGCACCTCCTTTGTCAGCCTTTTTGATTATGATGTCAGAGTTGTTTCTGAGGCTGTGGATGGCATTGCGTTCCGCATGGCTGAGGTTATGGGGCAAGTGATGCTGCTTTTCCACAATTTCAGCCCGTGCACGTCGGCGGAAGCACTCTATGTAGGAGTCCAGTCCACATGTTTGTTGACCCCTTTAAAGAATTCTAATAGATTGGTGAGGCATGATTTCGCTTTACAAAAGCTGTGTTAACTCTTCCCCAACATATTGTGTTCATCTATGTGTCTGGTAATTCTATTCCTTACTATGGTTTCAACCAATTTGTCCCATCCTGAATTTAGGCTTACTGGCATGTAATTACTAGGACTGCCTCAGGAACCTTTTAAAAAAATTAGCTACCCTCCAGTAATCTGGTACAGAGACTGATTTAAGCAATAGCTTGTATACCACAATTAGTAGTTCTGCAATTTCATATTTGAAAGCCTTCAGAACTCTTGCATGAATACCATCTGGTCCTGGTGACTTATTAGTGTTTAAGGTATCAGTTCACTCAAAAACCTTCTCTATGGACACCTCAATCTGGGACAGTTCCTCAAATTTGTCACCTAAACCTAATGTCTCAGGAGCAGGAATCTCCCTCACATCCTCTGCAGTGAAGACCGATGCAAAGAATTCATTTAGTTTCTCCACAGTGGCTTTGTCTTCCTTAAGTACTCTTTCAGCACATCAGTTGTTCAGTGGTCTCACTGATTGTTTGGCAAGCTTCCTGCTTCTAATTTACTTTAAAAAACATTTGTTGTTAGTTTTTGTCTTTTGCTAGTTGATTTTCAATTTTTTCCCTGCCTAATTAAATGCCAGCAAGTCAAGTGTAAAAGTATATGCTCCTTTGTTTTTCTCAGTAATAATTGATTTCCAGTTTTTTACATAGCAATTATTAATGCAGAACATTATTCCAAAGCATTCTATAATAGAAGCCCTGATTTTTATACCTGTGACAAAATGATGGTACAGAAGGCTATCCATTTGGGAAGACAGTGTCAGATCAAAATGTCTGATGGATTATTAATGGATTCTGGATTTGACAGAAAGCTTGTTTACGTAAAGAGCTGGCATATCTGGAGTCTCACTAGAATGCTGTCTGTTCTAATAAGTGACTTCTATTCTCAGTTTGAGTGGGTATCACTGGAAATGAAACCAGCTTTTTATATGAAGAGGCTCATAGATCATGTATATTGCAGGGTATGAAACATTTGCTTTGATTGCTACCTTCACTCTTCTCAGAAATGTAACATTTCAAAATATATATATATATATAAATCTTAAATTATATGTGAGAATATTTATAATGGAAATTCTGAAAGACCCTGAATTACAGTGGACATAGCGAGTGCATCATAAACACATAGAACAAAATATTGTTAAGATGAACGTACAGACTTAATGCAAACATCGTTAAATGAATCACAGTTAGCTGTAAAGGTAATTCCCATCATTTATGTTTTGAAGACCTGGCACTAAAGGTCAATCTGAAGTAAAAACTTCAAGCACAATATTTAGGAATATAAATATGTTTCATTCTCCCTAAGAGAGAAAATATAAATTCTTCTGCTTTGAAATCCAGAATAGTTTTAAGCTGAAACTCTTGCATTTTAAACCATTTTTTCTCTTAGTAATTCAGGCAAGTATTAATCATACATCATAGAAGTATAGGACTGGAAGAGACCTTGAGAGGTCTTCTAGTCCAGTCTGCTGCACTCATGAAAGGACTAAGTATTATCTAGACCATCCCTGACAGGTGTTTATCTAACTTGCTCTTAAAAACCTTCAATGACGGATATTTCACAACCTCTATGGGCAATTTATTCCAGTACTTAACTACCCTGACAGTTAGGAAGTTTTTCCTAATGTACAACCTAAACTGCCCTTGCTGCAATTTAAGCCCATTGCTTCTTGTCCTATACTGAGAGGTTAAAGAGAACATTTCTCCCCCTCGTCCTTGTAACAACCTTTTATGTACTTGAAAACTGTTGTCATGTCCCCTCTGTCTTCTCTTCTCTAAACTAAACAAATACAATTTTTTCAATCTTTCCTCATAGGTCATGTTTTCTAGACCTTTAATAATTTTTGTTGCTCACCTCTGGACTTCCTCCAATTTGTCCACATTTTTCCTGAAATGTGGTGCCTAGAACTGGATGCCATACTTCAGTTAAGGCTTTATCAGCACAGAGTGGAAGAATTACTTCTCATGTCTTGCTTACAACACTCCTGCTGATATATCGCAGAATGATGTTTGCTTGTTTTGCAACAGTATTACACTTTTGACTCATATTTAGCTTTTAATCCACTATAACACACAGATCCCTTTCCACAGTACTCCTTCTTAGGCAGTCATTTCCCATTTTGTATGTGTGCAACTGATTGTTCCTTCCTAGGTGGAGTACTTTGCATTTGTCCACAGTGAATTTCAACCTATTTACATCAGACCATTTCTCCAGTTAGTCCAGATAATTTTAAATTTTAATTGTATCTTCCAAAGCACTTGGAACCCCTCCAAGCTTGGTATCATCCACAAATTTGAGAAATGTACTCTCTATGCTATTATAAAAATCATTGATGAAGATATTGAACAGAACTGGACCAAAGACTGATCCCTGAGTGACCCCACTTGATATGCCCTTCCAGCTTGACTGTGAACCACTGATTACTCTCTGGGAATGGTTTTGCAACCAGTTTTGCACCTACTTTATAGTAGTTCCATCTAGGTTGTATTTTCCCTAGTTTGTTTATGAGAAGGTCATGCAAGACAGTATCAAAAGCCTTACTAAAGTCAAGATATACCACATCTACTGCTTCCCCTCTATCCACTAGACTTGTTACCTGTCAAAGAAAATTGTTAGGTTGGTTTGACATGATTAATTCTTGACAAATCCATGCTGCCTGTTACTTATCACCTTATTATCTTCTAAATATTTGCAAATTGATTGCTTGATTATTTGCTCTAATATCTTTCCAAGTACTAAAGCTGACTGGTCTGTAATTTCCCAAGTTGTCCTTATTCCCCTCTTTATAGATTGACACTTTATTTGTCCTCTTCCAGTCCTCTGGAATCTCTCCCATCTGCCATGAGTTTTGAAGCTAATCACTAATGGTTCAGATATCTCCTCAGTCAGTATTCTAAGATGTATTTCATCCTTGACTCTGCAAACATGCAGACTTCCTCTTTATTCCTGCTGTTGATACACACAAATTGTGCTAATCCAGGGCTCATACCCCAGGTCCAAGGAGCCCATGGGGGTGGAGGGTCTAAACCTGAGTCATGCTGGAACACAGGATTCAAGTCCTATTGCTTTGCAGTGTAGACACAGCCCCAATGGACTTGTGCTCTGAGAATCTGCCAAAAATATCTCATAATCCCATCGGCCAACTTTTTATCCTCTGGACAGTCAAGTTTGGCAGATAGTCAAGTTTTCCCACACTGCACCAGGACCAAAGGGCTAGAGCGGTCACATTTTGGGAGATCACTAGAAAGTCTGGGATGTGGGTGGTTGGGCTTGGGCCTGCATAATGCAGGGTAGATGCTGGAGCCTCAGGCTGGAAATCAGGAAATTCCTGATTTGTAACCTGTGGTTACAAATGAATGATGTTCAAGACCTAGGCTAACAAACCCAGGGTCTGCTAACTCAGCTTCTACTAACCCTGGGCTTACATTGCAGTGTAGACATACCCTGATCCTGAATGCCTACACTGCAAGTTTTAGCCCTGCAACCCAAGCCCCATGACCCTGAATCAGCTAACCTGGGCCAGCCATACTTTTATTAAAGTATAGACATGCCCTATTGTGTTCAAAGATGCACAATTTCTCCCCTCTCTCCTTCCTTTGGGAAGGAGGTGGAGGAGTGAGTAAATTGTTTCAACCCTTTTCAGGATGTAGTTTAGATCTTGTGCACACTACAGATGTTGTGCTGGTATAACTAAACCAGCTGAGCCCCCTAGTATAGATGCAGATTATGCTGAGAGATGGAGTTTTTCTACTGGCATCATTACACCACCTCCCCGAACAGCATTATCTATGTCAACAGAGGTACTCATCTGTTGGCAGTGCTGCAGTTACACAGGGTTTTTATTTGTGTCACAGCTATGTTGATTAGGGGGTGTTTGGATTTTTTTCCCACACACCTGACCAAGGTAGTTATGCCAGCAACATTTTGTAGTGTTGACGAGGCCTTAATCTCCCTACACATGCTCAGTCAGTGTTCTGGCTGGTGAATATGTACTTTCTGCCCCTGCTTCCCTTTTCCCCCCACCATGTTGGAGGTGCAATTTTAGTATCTTTAACTGAATGGTCAGAGATATAAGGGGGGGGGACACGTCTGTGTACTTTAGTAAGTGATAAAGATGCTGTAGCCCCAAGTAATAGAATATTGTAAAAGAGCCAGAGATCGTGGGTATCGCTATCTGCAGATATCAGCAAAAGGATTTCAGGAATCTTTTTCAATGACAAGAACACTGTTGCACATTGTCTAAAAGACAGTGCATATATATAAGAAGCACTGTATAATTTATAGTTATGCTTCACAAACCCAGTGCATGAGAGTACACCCACTCTAACGGACATGACCTTGTGAACCCACCAAAAGCTAAGCCATTCATCATTTAGTCTGGAGGAAATGATTGTCTGAGTGTGCTATCAGGTAATATCTGCTGGAGAGTAAATGTCCATGGCAGAATGACTCAGTCTTTGCTGACATGATATCTATGGAGTAATCGGCTTTGGCAAGATAATAGAGAGCATTAAAGTGTAAAACAAAAGATTATTTATTTCTTAATTGAATTCAATTTCTTAATTGAAAAGAAGGCAGCTGCCATTGTGTTTTAAGTTGCTAAATACTGTTAAGTAATAACCTTGATTAAAATTAGACTTGTATGAAAAATGTTGCCTCAAATAAGAGGAAAATTACATTTACACCAGTTTCACAGAAAGCAACCAACCCAAAATAGCATTACTGTTTCCTAAACTGAACTGCAAACAATTCATAACAAATAATTCATTCAATGAATTTCACCACTTTTGGTTTACAAATTGACAGCAATAAGATTATGGTTTCCTCAAATGTATTGTTCTTCCAAATAATCTGTGTGAATAATTCTTGGTCTGCAATAAGCTCATTTTGAATATTCAACATCTGAGCTATTTTGATTAAACACATAGGTTGCCCTGTTCCTCACTGGAAGACCTTAAATCTTAGAAACAGTCTCCAGTCATAGAAAAATAAAGTGCTTTTACATATTTTAAAATTAACTTTATTCATTTTTCTATGAGCGTTCTTACCAGTCAGCTTTATCAGGCAGAATATTTTGCAAAAAGCCAAGTCAAAAGGAATGCAAGCACGACTTAGACAAACCCATTTAAAAATAATGGTGTATCTTTATGAGCTTTTAGTGGGGAGCAAAATGATCAGTTCCCAATAGCATTCTTATTGAGAACAGTGCTAGCTACCTTATAGGAACAGCTATCCTAGCCGTGAGATAGCTGACATGTCAACTCCTCACATAAGCAGGCTTTCTGTCCATTAATAGTTTATAAAACATCCTGCCCAGACATTTCTATTTCTGGATAGATGGCAACATCTCTCATTAACCCTTGCTTTAGAATGGCTTAACTGCAAGCATTATAGACAGAACATAATTGTTCTCAGCATCGTTATAGAAAGCATTCTTCAAATTTGGTTTTGGTCTTTGTTCAAGGGCACCCACTCTTCATATTCAAAAGGGTCTGGTTGTAAAAAGCTTCTAAAGGAAGTCAGACTAACCTGGTGTTTGAGCACTGTCAGAACATTGAGCAAGACCCTACTTTCTGACAAAGCTTTCCCACTATAACCAAAACAATAGGGAAAGTAGGTAGGGAGAGGGAAACCTTCCCCCACCAAAATTAACCAAATGTTCGTACATTCACATCCCAAGCCAGAACTACCTTCTATGAGGAAAGGGAGACGAGTAGAAAGCTCCATGACATCCATTAGGGACCTCTCCCCCCACATCCGCTAGGAAGCACTTGGATAGGCACCGTAGAAAACCCTAAGAATGATAACACAGTAGTGCATACTGTATCTTACCATTTCATAACAATTATCTGGCTCCAGAAACACAGAAACATGCTTTATTATTTCACCTAGATTCACAGCGATTCCCAGTTGCCTGGGAAACCAGCTGCCATGTGCAGGTCTTTTCTTTTCTGAATAAATGTTGAGTCACATGGATTTTCCATGCATTAGGCTTTGTTGTTGACTTCTTTTAAGGCAGCATGTGTCTGCTCAACAGAGCAGCATCTTGTAAGCCTTCATTGTAAGCTATGCTTCTTTGGGACTTATTGTCTCCCAAGCTGCATTTGATGTTGCTCATATAAATATTCAGAATTAAGTCTTACATAAATGGCTAGAATTACTGAATTTTCTCACTAGATGTTCTTCTTAATTGTTTTCAGTTATTTAACTACAAAAATGTGTGCTGGTATCTGCTTTCTGTGTTAGTATCTCGTAAAACACTATTCAAGCATCTAATGCTAAGTGCCTGAAAATCCACAGTCAAGAAAATTCACTTGGAATTGAAATGTGAAAATCTATTGTTGGGCTCAGTTCTTTTTGTAACCCTTTGAGCCCAGGCATTGTCTTTCTTGTCATGTGTAAACAAAACTAGAGAACATGTCATTTCTTTGGCAGAAAATGAACAAATTAAGATACCAATCCTCCTGTCTGATTTGTTGTGTGGGTTTGGGCAGATTATGTGAAACCTTTTGTATTTCATATCTTGGAGTAAATTGGAGGATTGTTAACGTCTCAGGACTAAAGCTGGTCAAAATTTTTTTGTCAGGGTTTTTTCCACAGAATATTTGTATTTGACATTTTTCATTAAAATAAAACAAATTGCATTTCAATTTTTAAATGATAGCCATTTCCATTTTAAAAAGTTTAGCCAACTCTAATCTTGTGCATTTGTGATTCCTCCTTCAAGAGGAGCCATATACTGAGCTCAAGACAGAAAACCTCCTCCATTTTTGGAGGTAGCCTCTGGAAAGTCGTATTTTCACTCCACTGATGAATAGTTGTGACATGACCAGCTCCTGTTCACTTCCATCTGGAGTAGGGTGACCAGATGTCCCAATTTTATAGGGACAGCCCCAATTTTGGGGTCTTTTTCTTATATAGGCTCCTATTACCCCCCTCCCGATTTTTCACACTTCCTGTCTGGTCACCCTTATCTGGAAACAATTGTATTAAGAGCAGGTTCCAGAAAGGGTCCTTTTATTCCTCACCTTCAGAGCAACAACAACTTGTCTTCTCTTCCACCTGTGAAGGAAATAAGTCTGGCATTACCAAATGGTTAATACCCACTGGTAGGTATTAATTGCTGTATTGCAAATGAATTAGCATAGTGAAGCCTAATTGCAGGACAGTAAAACTTCACTATGTCCTTGTTTAGGGGGAAACAAATCCAGCCTTGCAGTCCATGGTTCAGCATGGACAAGTGCAAGTGAGAACAGATGCTGAAGTACAACCCAGGAAAATGTACCTGTCAAGATTCAGCTTTAGAAAGGTTGTCTAGAAAGGCTTCACCTCTGAACTGGATGAATCCATGTATACTATTACTCTGACAAACAAGCGCTATGGAGAATTTTTCTTCATGGAGAGGAAAACTGCCCAAAGGAACATCCCTAGGGGAATGTCAGACACCATTTGTAGTAGGACTTTTGGAACAAACAAGCCAACAATATAATAGATGTTCAGGATTGGTTGACTCGGATTCCTTTGATGATGAAACCATTGGGCTCAGAGAAATGCTTATGAGAGAGATTGGAAAGGAGCAGCATGATGGCTGGAGGGAGCTGTGCTTGAAACAAATCTGTGCTATGAGCGCAGAAAAGCATGAGCCGCCATTCACAAGCTGAATCTGATGGAGAACAACCAAAGTGCTCTGACAACTAAGTTGCACAACAAATCATCCTAAACGGTAAACCAGCCCACAATGTAAAGTGCAAAATGAAACAAATCAAGCAGGAACTTCAATCACTCCTCAGAGACAGCAAAGTCCACAATGACTTTGTTAACAGTGAGAAACTGACAGTGGCTATGAAAAAGTTGAAAGGCAGCTAGACTCGATGGTATAACTAATGAGCTATTCTAGGGCTGTCAAGCGATTAAAAAAATTAAATCGTGATTAATTGTGCTGTTAATAATAGAATATCATTTATTTAAATATTTTGGATGTTTTCTACATTTTCAAATATATTGATTTCAGTTATGAAATAGAATACAAAGTGTACAGTGCTCACTTTATATTTATTTTTATTACAAATATTTGCAGCACTGTAAAAAACAAAAGAAATAGTATTTTTCAGTTCACCTCATACAAGTACTGTAGTGCAATCTCTTTATCATGACAGTTGAACTTACAAATGTACAATTATGTACAAAAAAACTGCATTAAAAATAAAACAATGTAAAGCTTTAGAGCCTACAAGTCCACTCAGTCCTACTTCAGCCAATCGCTCACACAAACAAGTTTGGTTACAATTTGCAGGAGATAATGCTGTTTATTTCTTGTTTACAGTGTCACCTGAAAGTGAGCAGGAGTTTGCACTGCACTGTTGTAGCAGGTGTCGCAAGATATTTACTTGCCAGATGCGCTAATGATTCCTCTGTCCCACCATGCTTCAACCACCATTCCAGAGGACATGCATCCATACTTCTGATGGGTTCTGCTTGATAACAGTCCAAAGCAGAGCAGACCAATGCATGTTCATTTTCATCATCTGAGTCAGATGCCATCAGCAGAAGGTTGATTTTCTTTTTTTGGTGGTTCGGGTTCTGCAGTTTCCACATCAGAGTGTTGCTCTTTTAAGGCTTCTGAAAGCATACTCCACACCTCATCCCTCTCAGATTTTGGATAGCACTTCAGATTCTTAAACCTTGGGTCAAGTGCTGTAGATATTTTTAGAAATCTCACATTAGTACCTTCTTTGAGTTTTGTCAAATCTGCTGTGAAAGTGTTCTTAAAACAAACATGTGCTGAGTGATCATCCGAGACTGCTATAACATGAATGCAGGTAAAACAGAACAGGAGACATACACTTCTCCCCCCAGGACTTCAGTCACAAATTTAATTAACACATTATTTTTTAACAAGCGTCATCAGCATGGAAGCATGTCCTCAGGAATGGTGGCCGAAGCATGAAGGGCATATGAATGTTTAGCATATCTGGTACATAAATACCTTGCAACACTGGCTGCAAAAGTGCCATGCGAACACTTATTCTCACTTTCAGGTGACATTGTAAATAAGAAGTAGGCAGCAGTATCTCCCATAAATGTAAATAAACTTGTTTGTCTTAGCGATTGGCTGAACAAGAAGTAGGACTTAGTGGACTTGTAGGCTCTAAAGTTTTACATTGTTTTGTTTTTGAGTGCAGTTATGTAACAAAAACATCGACATGTGTAAGTTACACTTTCACGATAAAGATATTGCACTACAGTACTTGTATGAGGGGAATTGAAAAATACTATTTCTTTTGTTTATCATGTTTATAGTGCAAATATTTGTAATAAAAACAGTATAATGTAAGTACTGTATACTTTGTATTCTGTGTTGTAATAGAAATCAATATATTTGAAAATGTAGAAAAATATCCAAAATATTTAATACATTTCAATTGATATTCTATTGTTTAACAGTCTGATTAATCACAATTAATTTTTTGGAGTTAATCGCATGAGTTAACTGCAATTAATTGACAGCCCTAATTTTTATATTTTGGGATGAGAGCATAGAAGTGGCTACTTGAGCTCTTCTGTTTTTGCATGGAGACAATGTAGATGCCCAGGTAGAGGAAACAGGCCAAAGTGGCTGCACTGCTCAAACCACATAAAGACAATAAGTCTGCAATGAGCTACCACTCAATATTCTTATTCTGCCCAACCTACAAGCTATATGCGTGGGATGATACCAATCCTGGAGCACTATGAACATCCACTGTATCTTGGGGATCAAGTTAGACTGAACATTGACATACAAAGAGCACATCAAGAAGCTGAAGAAGAAAGTGAACTCTGAGAACTGTGTACTCCAGAAACTGGTCAATTCAAAATGGGGAGCTGACCCTAAAATACTCAGCCATCAGTCACACCTTATGTTACTCAGTCGTGGAGTACTGTACTCCAGTACGGTCATGCTCAACCCATCCACAAGCCATTGATACTGAAATTAATCAATCCTGTAGGATCTCAGAGGGACTTTAAAACCCCATGCTATTGCTATATACTTGAAGGGATTGCACCATCACCATCAGTGAGGCAGGATACTTCAGGAAAAAGGAGAGACAAAAACAGGTGCATGATCTTAGACACCCATGGCACCAAAACATTTCACCACCCAAGAGGCTAAAGTCCAGAAAGAGCTTTGCTTCTGAAAATCCCTTATCCCAGAAAACAATTGTGGAAGGCTACTGAGTAACAAAATGGTGAGAAATGACCTCAAAGGGAAATACTGGTGTACTTTAGATGTACTTTAGAATGAACGGCAGATGGGATGACAAAGATTGATGACAATATCGCCAAATGGAAGCTGAGGAATGACCACAAATGTGAATGTGGAGAGCCTAGACAAACACCTGAGCATCCTGTTAACATCTTGTACTCCCACAGAACTGTTGGACATACGTGACTCTTAGCTGCAGTTTTGCAGTGACCAGCGATAATGATGAGCTCTACTGTGGTAGCAGCAGTGGGAGCCATAGCCTAGACAGAGTTCAGGAAGCTGGTGTGGTCTAGACCTACTCCAAATAGGGTTACAGAACACAGTGGCAAAAACAGTAAAGTCCTGTCTCTTGTAGTGCTACCACTGATTGAGCTGTAAGGGTGGTATTGCAATGGTGGGAGAAATCCCTAAAATGTCTATGAAATACAGCCTTAAGTGGAGAGAAGCTTCACTAAAAGAGGCATGAAAAGTCCATTGAAATATACTTGAGCAATTCAACTCTACTTCAGTGTAAGCACCCATACACTCCTAATGTTACTGTAACCAAGTATGTATTGTTGGCCTGCTACTACACTTAGACCTTAAATATAAATAAAGTAACAAACTAAATTTGTGAAGCATTCCATTGTGTGCTAAACTGTTGGGTGTCAAGCCTTAGGCTGGAGTGAAGCTTTAAATATGAATTGCAAACCCTCAAAACAGAGTTTTATTATGGAATAGAAGAGATAACAGATGCTTTAGCTACAGCAGCCTGAATGTTTCAATATGAATGAGCATACTGTAAAAGAGAACATGCTTTATTCTTGTGTGCTAAAATGAGTGAGAATGAGGAGACTGCAGTCTCACCCCAAGCTGTCTTTTGACAATAAAATCTTAGGCCCTGATTCCACAAAGCACTTTATTCACTTATTTAAAGATAAAAAGTTGACTTCAGTGGGATTTAAGCACATGCTTAAGTGCTTTTTCTGAATCAGGGCCTTAGTTTATAGTTTGAGTAAATTTTTTATATAAAATAATGGAATGGAAGCTCATTATTCAGTAGAAACTTTTTTCCTAGCTATATGTACATTCAGCACAGCAGTTCAGCATACTTGATGCTAATCAAGGACTGTCAATTGTCTCTTTTTGCAGTTTCATTGTCTCTTTTACTTCAATGGAGCTATGGTGATTACTTGACTGTCTGGCATATTATTCCCACTTGGCATTACATTAATTGTAAGAAGGGTATAGAAATGCAGTTCTCTGATAAAATTAATTATACATATCTCCATTTTTAACTTAACAGCATGACCACATTTGAGTAGGACTTCTCTTTTTTCTTTGAAGTTAAGCTCTATTGTACATGTAACTACTTCCAAATTATATACTTAAATATAATTATGCCTTTAAAGAATGGGGCTGAATAGTCATGTCATGACTTAATGTATGTGTAAAATATAGCCACGAAGCTACATAATACAGAGGGTTGAGGAAACTAGGTAATTTATACAATCAATTATAATTGTTTCCCCTCAGTCAGGTAGATAAAGATAAATGGAAATAAATATGAGAAACTACTTTAAGAAATGAGGAAAAACCTAGATGTACTACTAGATTTATAGTTGCAGTGTGAGGCTGTTGTTGCTGCTATCAAAATCAGTGCTTATTAGTCATGTTTATTACAGTAGTGATTAAGGGACATCCAAAATGGGGCTTCATTGAGTTAGACACTGCACAAACACAGAAGTAAGCATGCTGTGCCCCAAAAAGCTTACAATCTAAACAGAAAGCCAGACATGGAGTGGCAGATGGGTTATAACACACAAGCTGAGTGAAGAATAGAAAGGAAGCAAACGTTGTGTTAGTTCTATGATTTTGTGTGTCTGTGGAGGGTGGCAGGTGTTACTTCGGGAAGACTAAGTTAAATAGAAAGAAAAGTGAAGTAGAAGCCCTCTCCCCCCTCCACCTAGGGCTTCGGGTACCTTGGCTGGTGGCTCCTACCCTGTGCCTGGCTCAACTACTCATCCTGGCAGGGATGGGAGAAGAGTGCACCTCCCCATAATGGATGCACTCCACAGCTCATCTCCACCTTGATATTCTGTACATGAAAATCATGAACAGGAGTGGGGACAAGACACACCTTTGGCAGAGTCCAATTATGATGTTCCTCTCTGGTGTTATCTGGTAGGTCTGCTAGGTCACTCCAATCCTTGACTCTGGGAGCCGCCTTACCCTGCTCTGCTGTGACCCCCACTCCTGGGCTGTTCATGCACAGCCTCTGCATGTAAGCTGCTCCTTGGATTGTGAACCGAATGACACAAGCCAATACCTCCAGTCCCAGAAACAACCCTAGGAACCTCTGTCTTGCAGTGTCCAGTAATGCCTGCTGGATGCTGCAAGCTTACATGAGTTTGTCAATTTAACAAAGAAATTGATATGTACCAGGCTTGTTCTCCCAAGGGGAGTCTCTGACACGCTTCAAACCAAATGCACTGCTTCAGGTTGAATAAACAAACTGATTTATTGACTATAAAGATAGATTTTAAGTGATTATAAGTCGAAGCATAACAAATCAGATTTGGTCAAATGTAATAAAAGCAAAACACATTCTAAGCTGATCTTAACACTTTCAATGCCCTTACAAACTTAGATGCTTCTCACCACAGGCTGGCTGGTTGCTCTTCATCCAGGCTCTCCCCTTTGATCAGTGCTTCAGTCGCTTGGTAGTGGTGTCTGTAGATGTAGGTCGAAGAGAGAGAGAGCTTGGCAAATGTCTCACACTTTTATCATGTCCTTTCTTCCCTCTTGGCTTTCCCCCCCCACCCCTTCTGAGTCAGGTGAGCATTACCTCATTGCCGTTCCAAACTGACCAAAGGAAGGGGAGTGACTCCCTCAAGAGTTCAACATATTCTTTTGTTGCTGTCTAGGGCAGTGTCCTTTGTTCCTGTGAGGCTGGGCTGGGTTTGTCCCATGGAGAGACCATGGAGAATGCCTACTGGACTGCCTCAAAGGTGTTCTGGCAAACATTTGTTGCCTTAGGAGGGGTCGGTGGGACATTACCCAGGCTGTACTCAGCCAGGGTGGTGAAATGCTGACCTCAACTGAGGAGATCATTGAGAGGTGGAAGGAGCACTTTGAGGAACTCCTCAACCCAGTGGAACAATACAGATTCCGTGTTGGCCATAGAACAACAGACCAGCTCTTTGTTCTCTCGCATAATGTATACAAAAATGAAATCCCATTTCCCCAATATCTGTTAACAGAATATACTCTAGAGAGGAAACAAGTGTCTGGGGGAAAAAAGAGGAGAAAACATCCTGTGAGTTGATTTGATTTGGTCTAATTTTAATTGAAAGCTGCATAGCTTAATAAACCTTACTGTGGCCTTTTCTTTGTGCTTTTATGCTGGATAGAATACTCAGGTTATCTGAAGAATTAGCCTGATGTCTCTAACTAAAGAGGGAAAATAAAGCTGTCTATCCTGCAAGTGATCTCTTGAGAAAACAGAAGTGTAAAAAAACAAAGTGAACTTGACTACACATTAAAATAAACAAAGCCTTTCTTCTTATGTCTACTGCAATATGTTTTCTGGAATTGTCCCTGTATTACTGTGCATTATATCTGGCAAGATACTAGTGTCAATTCATATTCAATGCACATTTTTAACAAGCTGACTATCTATGTGGTGTTTTGTTGTGAAAGATACAGTACCGTGATGAATTATGAATTCTTTCTTTCCTTCTGGGTTTGTTTTCAGAAACTTTTTTTACTGCTCTTAAATATTAATTGTAATATTTTTGAGAGAAGTTTAAAAATGTCTGTTATCTGCCTTTCTCAAGCCAGGGAAGCCTCAGGATTTAGACTATCTTTGTACCCATTTTGTACATTCCTTTTTGGCCTTTGGAGGGGGTATAAACTGCTTGTGAATGTTTCTCATCTTTCCAGTCATTGTGAGACCACATGGTTTTCTTGTTTACATTCCTGTCATTTCACATAGTAGCTAAGTAATGCAGTGGCTCAAACCGGCAGCCTAGGGAGGAGGAGTGCTGGGACCATTGCCAAAATTACCTTTGCCGTATAATAGAGTAATGTACTACCAGCTATTTCGACTCGGAAGGTATTGCTGTTGCCTTAAAGTATTTTCTATTAGAGTTTCCCCAGTGCCTTTACATTGTAAGCTCATATTTTCCCCTCAAGTGAGGAAAGTTGAAATTCTTATCTCAGAAAGACAAAAAGCAAGAGATAAAACTGAATAAATGAACAAAAGCAATTTAAATGCAGTATTTGTTTATTGAATTGAATTATTAATCAAAAGAAGGCAGGTCTCTTATGAAAATTTAAGTCAGGGGACCAGATGCATTGCTGGCATAAGCAGACAATTCCATTGACATCAGTGAAGTTGTGGCATCTTACGGTACCTCTAAATTAGGCCCAGTATCTGACCAATTACAGCACTACCTCAGTTTTTCACTGAACAAGATTATGCTTTTTCACTTATTACCTGTGATCTGATACAGTTTTGTTCTTGGCTTATAATTTCCCGATACAATAAAGAGTTTAGTTCCTTTGTTTCCTGTTTTCTTGAGCTGTTTTCCCACATTAAAAGTTAATTTATTATGATGCTGTAGAATATGGGCAACTCATTGTGTTAAATTCAGTCTTGACCTCAATGGGAATTACACTTAGTTATGCCAGAGCTCCGCTTGTTCCATTATGAGTTAAACCCTAGCACCAAACTCTATAACTTTCCCACAATAAAGGAAAATACTCTGATGGCAAAATATCTACATTTTTCCAATAAACTGAAGCACAGGGATTCATACCATAGCTAAAAATGAGGTTGGTTCATAAATAATTAAAAAATAATACTAGATGATCTTGAATCAAATATTCATGAACCTGGGAATCTTGGATGCGAATCCATAATTTGTAGCCAAGCCTATATTTGTATAGTGGCCTGGCCCGGAAGCCTGAAATTGAACATACAGGAATTTGGGAGAAGTTTGGCTCCGAATCTGACTCTGAATTTTGTATCCTGATATCATCTTTATTTGTAAGGTAAGGGGTTAGATGATAAGTTATGTCCAAGTTGCAGTCACTGCAGCTTGGGAAGGTGTATGTGGGGGAACCGGCAAATGTATTTTAACCCCCTTTTTGCAATTTGCTTGATCCTGTGGCCAGACAACCACTGATATTTTCCTTGATTGAGAAGCAGAGCAGCCCCAGGCCCCAGCGGCCATTTTGGCAGGCAGAGATTACCAGAATGCAAAGCTCCCTTGGTCATGTAATGGAACTGTAACAGCTGCTCTAAATACCCAGAGGTTTCCCAATGCAGAAGAATTCCTCCATTGGCAGGTTTACAGCTGCTTTGTGCCAAAGGACCAATACAAAGCCGCCACAACATGTCCAAGAATCTGGACCATAAAGTATATCTTTGTCAGTTAGGTTAATTTGGCAGTGAACAAACTCTGAAGAAGCATTGCATTTGTGAAACTACATCATAGAAAAAATTGTACTTGTTGAGAAACTGTCTCTACCTTAAACCTGTAGGGTTACAATTTCAACTGGGGAAAGTTCAATTATTAATATTGTTTTTAAGAATGGCTGAATGATATTGCTGCCAGAAACCTGAACTGTCTCCACTTTTCACATCTTAAAACTGCCCTAGGAGAGTTCAAGGTAATATATCACCTTAACTAATAGTTTCATCAGACAGTCATAGAATCATAGAAATGTAGGGCTGGAAGTGACCTCAAGAATTCATCAAGTCCAGCCCCCTACACCGAGGCAGGACCAGGTAAACATAGACCATCTCTGACAGGTAAAGTCCAACCTGTTCTCAAAAACCTCCACTGATGGTGACTCCACAGTCTCCTTGGAAGTCTATTCCACAACTTAATTAGCCTTTTATAGTTAAACTTTTTCATATACGTAACTTAAATTTTCCTTGCTGCAGATTAAGCCAATTACTTCTTGTTCTACCTTCAGTGGACACGGAGAACAATTGATCGCTCCTAATAAAAGCCTTTAAATATGTTAAGGGGTATTAATCAGGTCACCTATCTTCTTTTCTCAACACTAAACATGCCAAGTTTTTTTAACATTCCTCATAGGTCAAACCTTTTCTAAACCTTTTATCATTTTTGTTGCTCTCCTCTGAACTCTCTCCAATTTGTCCACATCTTTCCTAAAGTTTGGCACCCAGAACTGGACAAATCACTCCAGCTGAAGCCTCAATAATGCTGACAAGAGAGGGACAATTACCTCCTGTGTCTGTCTTACAACATTCCTGTTAATATAACCCATAACATTAGCCTTTTTTGCAACTGCTTCACATTTTTTACTCTCATTCAATTTGTCATCCATTATAATCCCCACATCCTTTTCAGCAGTACTACCACCTAGGCAGTTATTCCCTATTTTGTAGTTGTACATTTGATTTTTCCTTCCTAAGTAAAGTACTTTGTACTTGTCTTTATTGATTTCATATTGTTGGTTTCAGAACAATTCTCCAATTTGTCAAGGTCATTTTGAATTCTCATCCTGTTTTACAAAATACGTGCAATCTCTCCAAGCATGGTGTCATCAGCAAAATGTTATAAACATATTCTCCACTCCATTATCCAAGCCATTAATGAAAATATTGAATAGCACTGGACACAGGACTGCCTCTGTGGCACCCCACTAGCACATACCCCCCATCCCCAGTTTGATAGAGAACCATTGATAACTAATTCTGAGAACAGTCTTTCAACCAGTTGTACACACACCTTATAATAATTTCATCTAGACCCCATTTCCCTAGTTATAAGAATGTCCTGTGGGACTGTGTCAAAAGCCTTACTAAAATCAAGATATATCATGTCTACTGGTTCCTTCCCACTAGGTCAGTAACCCTGTCTAAGAAGGAAATTAGGTTGGCTTGGCATGATTGGTTCTTGACAAATCGCTGCAGGCTATTCCTTATAAACCTATTATCGTATATGCACTTACAAATTAATTGTTTAATAATTTGTTCCAGTGTCTTTCCAGATATGAAAGTTAGGCTGATGGGGTCTATTATTTCCTGGGTCCTCTGGGTTGCCTTCTCAAAATATTAGGTACTATGTTTGCTCTTCTCCAGTCCTCTGGGATCTCACCTGTCCTCCAGGAGTTCTCAAACATACTTGCTAATGGTTCTGAGATTACTTCTGCTAGTTCCTTAAATACCATAGGATGAATTTAATCAGGACTTGCAGAATTGAATACATCTAACTTATCTAAATATCCTTTAATCAGTTCTTTCCCTATTTTGGCCTGAATCCCTTTCCCCTTGTTGTTAATATTAATTGTGTTGAGTATCTGATCACCATTAATCATTTTAGTGAAGACTGAAGCAAAAAAGGTATTAACCTTCTCAGATTTCTTGATGTCATCAGTTATTAGCTCTCCTCCACTAAGTAGAGGACCTACACTTTCCTTCATATTTCTTTTGTGCACAATGTATTTAAAAAACCTCTTCTTATTGTCTCGTATGTTCCTTGCTAGTGTATCTCATTTTGTGCCTTAGCCTTTCTGGTTTTGTCCCCACCCGTCTGTGCTATTCTTTTGTACTCCTCCTTAGCAATTTGTCTATATTTCCTCTTTTTGCATGATTCCTTTTTGATTTTCAGGTCCTAATGGAGCCATATGGGCTTGTTCCTATTCTTCCTAACTTTAGTTCACATCAGAATAATTTGCATGTCTTTAATATTATTTCCATGAAAAACTGCCAGCTCTCCTGAATTCCTTTTTCCCTTAGATTTTCTTCCAATGGGACCTTACCTCTCAGTTCAGAGTTTGTTAAATTCTGCTTGTTTTGAAGTCCATTGTCCTTATTCTGCTGCTCTCACTCTACCCCTTCCTTAGAATCATAACATCTATCATTTCATGATCGCTTTCACTGACATTGCCTTCCCCCTTCAGATTTGCTACCAATTCCTCCCTGTTGGTCAGAATCATGTCTAAAATGCTGTTCAACTTGTTACTTCCTAAATCAAAAAGTTGTCCCCAATACATTCCAAGAACCTATTGGAAATTTTGTTTTACTGTATTACTTTTCAAACAGCTGTCTGGGTAGTTAAAAAAAAAAAACATTACTACCAGGTCTTGTGTTTTGGATATTTCTGTTATTTGTTCTAGAAATGCCTCATCCACCTCTTCATCCTGATTTTGTGGTCTATATGATGTCACTCGTATTTTCTCCCCGTTTATCTTTACCGAGAGACTTTCAACTGGTCTGCCTCCCACCTGCTTCTGGCCCTCAGAACAAGTGTATATATTCTTGATGTACACAACAACACTTCCTCCTTTTTTCCCTACCTATCCTTCTTGAACAAGGTATATCCCTCTGTACCAGTATCCCAGCCTTGAGACTTATCCTACTTGAGGGTATGTCTACACTTAAACCACTAAACAGCACAGCTGTAGGGGTGCAACTGCTCTGCTGTAGTGCTTCAGTGTAGATATTACCTACACCAACAGGAGGGGCTCTCCCATCAGCATAGGTAAACCACCTCCCTGAGTAGCTAGGTTGACAGAAGAATTCTTCGGTCAACCTAGTGGTGTCTACACTCAGGGCTAGTTGGCAGAGCTATGTCTCACATGGGATTTTTCACATCCTGACAGACGTAGCTATGTTGACGTACATTCCCAGTGCAGACCAGCCATAAGTTTCTATGATGCCAATTAAGTCATAATTTAGCATAACACTTCTAGTTTTTCCTGTTTATTCCTCATATTCCTTGCATTTGTGTATAGACATCTAACCTGTTGAGCAGACTCCTCCATAGTTGACTAGAAATACTCCTGTGCTACATGCTTACATAAAATTAATTGTATGGTCAAAAGATGAGTAGCAAACAAAGCTTATCTCAGGATCAGTGAGATCTTGACTTGCTGGGAATGTGGCCTGCATGTCCCCACTGATGAAAGCCAGACAAGGGGAACCACCCAGTGTGAGCAGTGTCTGTTAGTAGATTCCCTCGGGCGGTCCCAGGACCTCTCAAGCTGTGGCTGTAGCGGCTGGCCCCAGGTTGCTCCAGCAGTGGCCGATGCGGCTGGCCTTGAGGCACCTGAGCAGCAGCTGGGAGGCCCTGTTAAATTGCCCGGGAGGGCCACAGGGCAGGGCTCCTAGGCGCGTGCGGGGTTGTACCTGCGGTGGCGAATGCAGCCAGGCGGGCATTTGGAAGCTGTGGCGATGCCGGAAGAGCACAGCCAGCAGCTCACTGGGAGGCACTGCCCAAATGTCAGGCAGACTGTGTCCACGCGGGCTGAGGGCCTCTTCACAGTTCTGCCCTGGAGCCCAGAATTGCTGTTGGCGGGCCTGGCTGCAGAAGTCATAGGGGTTGCAGAAAGTCACGGAATCCGTGACTTCTGCGACCTCCGTGAAAGAACCGCAGCCTTAGCTATCAGCAATCACCACTGAAAAATGAAACAGGGCAGATGTGGATATATACACCTTACACAACAGTGAGGACCTCCTGGACCCTGTAGCACTGTGGCCACATGGTACATGCACAGTTTATAAAGAACCCCAGAGATTTCAAGGTATATTTGCAGGATTAGCAGTAGAAAAACATCTTTACTTCTAAACAGAGCACACTTGATATGGAATCAGTAAAACACAACAGACATGGAGCCACCCAGTGCAATTTGTACAGTCACTTTTCAGTGTAGAACTATGCTTTAAGACACAGTTAGTCTGCAAACTACATGGACAAATGAATGTGTTGGCTGACTGCTTCTACATGCAGGGCCGTCCCTGGGGGAGGGGGCATGGGGTGGAAGTGACATCACTTCTGGGACCGACTGTGCCAGGGGCGGGTAGGGGAAGCTGGGGGAACCAAACAGCCAGGTGTGGCCCTGCCCACATTCCATCCCGCCCCAGGGCCCTGCTTCGGCAGCGCCGCTGGGTTCCAGGGTCCTGCTTCGGCAGCGCCGCTGGGTTCCAGGGTCCTGCTTCGGCCACACGCTCTTCCTCCCAGCAGCTGGTGCGCTCTCCCTTGGGTGGAAGGGGCAGGGCTGGGGTAGCCTGGGGTGAAAATGTTGTACACAGTTCATGAGAGTGGTTAAGGCTGGGCAGGCTAGTTGCAGTGAGTAATATATTTGATGAAGTTAGCCATTTTCCCTGTTTGCAGAGCAGAGACAAGTAACAGCAGAAGGTCTAGACAAAACACTGGTCTGGGAGGGGGGAACTGAGACCGAGATGGGGTTATACTCCCTACCACCAGATCCAAAACAGTGCAGGGGAGACTTTTTCACTTGAAGGCACCAGACCCATGCAACCTCAGCTATATGAACTTGGGGAAGAATAACTGTTGGAATGAGCCATTCTGAAACTCAAGCTTGCAGAAGCAGAGACCAGCAGCTGCAGCAGGGACCAGCAGACACCCATTGCTTTCCAGTTTTTACTTTGAAAAATCTTCCCCCTCTACTGATTGGCAGTTTGCTTCAGCTCCCTTTCAACCCCTGCCTCACAGCCTGTTCCCTTCAACCTCACCGTGCCTCTGCTCTGCTGAGGGCCAGCACAAAGCTTAGGCATCTTTTAAGTCCTAGTTAAATCCTCATAATAGGGGATAGTTGCAAAGGCCTTGGTCTGGCTCACTGCAGAGGAGTGAATTTCACCCGCTGAACACTCTTGCACTTATACAATTGATCACACAATTGGAGAATGCAAAGAAAGGGTTATAAATGCCTTGTGGAGCACATCTGCTCTTTATATTCAAGAAAACATTTGCAAATGCATTTTTCAGCTTTCATCATACTCTAGTCCTGATTCATCTGGCCCTTCCACAATTTCGTCTCCTTCCAAACATAAAACCCAACTTTTAAAATGGCAATAATTGGTTTTCAAACCATGCAGATTCATTTTGAGCCTAGGCCAAATCCTGCTTTCAGCTCTAGCTGTATCACCTGTCCCTCCTCAATGGGATACAACACTCAAGTTAACACTTCTGGTCTTTTATGCATCCTGTGAGCTTGAGGGATAAAGAGGGCCTCCTCAAGTGGATGTTGCTGAAGGCATAATCCCTGCTCTGTGATGGAAACCACCCTCCGCTACACATTTGCAAGGAAACAGTCAGTGCTTCTCCCAGCACAGGAATCAAGGTGGCTTGTGAGGGTGTGTCCCACAGCCTTTCTGGGAGTTCTGTGCACAGTTCTAGCCACCTTCACTGTCTTTATGCTGTTCGGTGTTATGACTCAGATTATGCCTGCCCACTGCAAGTGTGCCCTACATGAGGTGGGAAAGACCTTCCTGTGCCCTCTTCTCCTTCTTGCACACATACACATGGTGGGAGGAGAAGAACAATTTAGCCATGAATGCAGAAAATATTCTGGGATTTCAGCTTTGGCTTTTTGTCCCAATTTGAGATGAAACTATTTCCAAAAACTTAAAAATATTCATGGAATTAAAATTCTGGCCTGGCCAGCTCTGTTTAACATACCCAACTAGAGGAGCCAAGCTAGACATATTTAACTATTGTACGCATTTATCATGATTCATTCTTTCTGGTCTACTGGTTGTTGTTGCTGCTCTTTAAATTCCCGCCCATTTGCCTACATCTTTCTAGCACTAACACACTGCATTCCAGTTGCTGGAATTAATCTTTTAGAGAGATGGTCTGTTGGACAGGGAAGACACAGGCCCAGGTGTAATGAGAAGTAGGTATTTTCACTGAGAGCTTTGTTCTGTGGCGCTAACAGGCATAAACAAATACTCACTCATTTCTCTGCATCTCTCTTACTGACTTTCTTTTCCACATTAGGTGGCATTTTCTGGTTTGCATCTAGAATCTTTTAGTTCTTTTGCATGATTCCCCAAGATTAGAACTATCTGGAAGAGCTGCAGTAGTGACAGCCTCACTCAATTACTTTCTGAAACCCTTTTCTAATGCAACAGGGAAACTGAGTAGGTGAAACTGATTAGTGGGAGTCCAGAGACCTATGTTCTAGTCTCGACTTGGCCACTGGAGTGCCGGGTGACTTTGGGAAAGTCACATCTCAGATTCCCCGTGCCTCAGTTTCCCCATTTGTAAAATAGGGATAATTATGTTTAAATCCTTTGTAATGCACTTTGAGGTCTACTGATGAGAAGGGGTAAAAAAAGCCAGGAATTATCATCACTATCAGTGGGTGATCTGGAGCATCTGTGCACTTCCCTGAATGCAGGAGAGCAGTTTTGAAAGCATCTGTTGCAATGGCTGAAACAGCTCAAGATCTTTTCATTACAGACTATGTGGCTTGCAGTATCAACCATGGTGCATGGATAGAAAAATAGCATCAGGTATTGTAACATCCTTCTCATCAGAAGCACCCTGAGTTAGGGGGAAATAATCCTAAGGGACTACTGCTGTCTTCCACAAGCATCATATGATGTTTTCCCAGTCCCCGCTAGTCGGGAGTTGTTGTAATGCAGAGAATTCAGAGCTCTCTACAGCACACCTGGGGATTTTCACCTAGACTGAATAAGGCAAAAAGAAATGGTTTCCTATTACCATAAATAAAAATTGCTAACAAAATATATAACTAAATATGCACAGCACAAAGCCTCTGCTATGCCACATGCACACATCTGCCATATGAAAAGCTACTCTATAATACTAGACACTACCCTCACCGTAATTGTGTGCAAAATCCAAAATAAGCACACAAGTCCTAAGGATCAGAGCTGAGGCCTAAGGTCATAACTGTCTTTCCATTATTGTTTGTATTTATCACTCTAAAAAGAAAAGAAAAAGAAACATTGAAACTCCAATTCATGGAGACATACAGTGTCTAGTTAAATATTTCTTACATGTTTCTAAGGCTGTCTCCTTGGAAACTGGATTTTCAGCTCATCTGATTATCCCTTTCTTCTGAATGCAGGTCTAAGAATTCATTAGCAAGCTGAGATGCTGGTAGCTCTGACATCTTCATGTCATTAGTATTCCAAAAAGTGGGAGGCAGAAAATTTGTTAACACACACACAGATACACACAAAGAAAGATGTATGCATTTAAATACGTACTTACAGAGGCTGGGCTTACAAGTCAGATGAGGAAGAATGAAGTAATGAGAAAAATCTTTTAACTTTGCATTATTGTACTAGCACATCCATGAATGAAAAGTCTGTGAAATGTTGAATTTCACTTAATAGGACACCGGAATGTGGTAGCAGAATTGGAATGCACCACCACATTAAAACATGATGGAGTAGGGTCTTCCACTAAAGCCATGCTCTGCTCAGTGCAGAAAAATTGAGGTGGGGATTGTCAGAGAGAGTTATGCTCCCCGTTTTGAATCGCCTCTCAACTTCTCTAACTTATGCCACTTGTGTGAGGGACTTACTGAGTCTTATATCAGTAGAGGATTAGTGGAACAGAACAGTGCAAAGGAGACAGAAAATCTGGCTTTATACATTTTGTTGAGTTTCCCTGGTACACTGAAATTTTAAACGATAAAGCTGCTGAAAGCAACTACAATGAAAGACAACACCATTTTCCTGCTCGCTGATTACTTCGACACGGAGAAAACAACAATTCCTCAAAGCACTGAAAATGCAACACAGTACTCCATTCCTGGGTTAAACCAGCCACTTAGTCTCTCTTAGGGTAAATTGTAAACATTGCCGTGCAGAAACCCCTAAGAGAGATTAACTGAACAGCACAGTAAGAGACTGCTAAGCCTCTGACCATGCCCCAAACTGAAGAGCTCCAGACTGGTAGCAAGTGACCCAGGACAAAACATACTTTGGATGCAGTTGCAACATGATTCCCATCTGCTTTTTGAGAGCAGCTGATGAACAGCTGAAGGCAGAATGTAGCTCTAAGTGAAGAGTGGAGCAACTGGAACATGCTGAAGCTGAGACTGAAGCTGGGGCCAACTCTGGAACAACCAGGCAGCCAAAAACTGTAAGGATATGATCTGACCACTAGGCAAGCTGGTCATTGGACCTTCAACATGCAGTGGTCTGTGAAGTGATCTGGGCACAGCAGGGGGAGCAGGATGCACCTCTCTAATGGTGAAAGTCCCCACCCATCCACCAACAGACATGCCATATGCATCAGAGGGATTGGAGTGTCTGCACTACTCCTGGAGTGATATGACTCTTCCCTACTCTCCTAACCAGTACTCTGCTCTTCTCTTATATAAAAGAAAAGAATGGACGTGGGAGATGGAAGAAAGTGAAGGAGGGAAACAAGGAGAGAAAACATACATCATTGTACTTCTTTCCCATTACGCCAGGTCTGCACTCCTAATGGAGTGATGGGAAGGGCATATCAGAAGCATGGGGTTGGGGGCAGTGGAAGAGGATCTGGCTGTATATTTGGTAAAACAAGGAAGAGGAGCTAACTGTGATCTGTGGAGGGAAGTGATGGATTAGGGGAGGTTGAGGTGTACAATTGCAGTCTCTAATTACAAATGGATGGGAAGGGGAATTGGGGAACAATGGGTGAAGGGACTCATGTATTTCTCCTGGTGAACATCCTAGGCTTCCATAAAACCACTTAATAACAATAATGTTCCAGAACTGCTTTCTATGTTACTCATATAATTTAAACTAAACATGGTACCCTTCTCATTCAACTTTGAGACACACAGATTGGCAGTGTGATAAATTCAATTTTTTCAAATACAAATTAATATGTAGCTACAGAATTTCATTATCATTTGAAATATTAAATCTCTGTGGCTGAAAACCCCAAACAGCTGAACAAATAAAGTTATGTGAGGTAAAAGCAAGAATAAACTTGCAGAGTTAACTTTTCAGTGCCACTCCCATTACAGTAGCTATAAACTGGGTACACAGTTCTGCTGCTAGTATCTGTGTTGCCAAATCTCAGGATATTTTTCCATTAGGCTCATGATATTTGGTGTGTTGCTTAAAGCTCCAGCTCCTGAAGTCATTAGATTATGTGAGAATCTCAATTTTTTTATTTATTTATTTTTTTACAAAAGTATGTTGATAGCTCCTATGGCCAGGAGAAGCTTGAAAATGTGAACCCTACAGGCTCAGACACCACAAGGCAAATAATAAGAACCCCAAGTTTATTATTTTTTTAATCTCATGATTTTTAATCCAGCGTTATGATTTTTCTTGGGGGTAGGGGGTTTACTCATGATCTTTGAACATTTGGGGTTGGCAATACTGAGGTACTTTCAGCATTTTCAATTATCCAACCCTTTCTTCAGGGAAAATATAAACATTTAAAATAAAAAAAAATAAAAAAAAGGAAAGCACTAGTCTTCACAAGAGACTCAAAATACATTGCCACCTCCACCTACTGAACTCTCTTTGGTGTTTGCCTTTCTCCGTGCCCTCCTTCAGTCCATTCTCAGGAGGAGGTATTCCCTGGTTGCCACATGTATGCCTAAGAATCTCTGGTTCATCAATAGACTAATGGAGTGGTCTCCCCTCCCATTAGTGCTCTGTGCCTGAGCTCTTTATCCTCCCCTGCTTTTTGACCCCTTCTGTTGTGAGTTGGATAGCTGCAAATTTGGATGGGCAGAAGGATGTATCCAAGGTACAGACAATTGCATGGTTCTTGGCACACTTACTTTTGCAGCTGCCTCTTACATCTACAGCCACACACTCAGGTGGGGACAATACCTCACCATTACGCATTCTGTGCATTTAAAAAAATGTTTGATGACATTAAAGCATATGAACAATATGGCCTCTGTGCACATAACTGTAAATAGAATTGGCTGAAGTTTTTCAGCAAAAAATGCATATTTGGTGACACCAAAACATTTAGTGAATTCGTGTCAATTTTGTTGAACTTGTTTTGGTCAAAAACAAACAAACAAAACAAACATTGCCTCCAACCTATTTATTTTTAAGTTGAAACACTTTGTTTTGATATTTTTGATTCAAAAATGTTCTAGTTTTTAAATTCTAAATATTTTTGTTTTGAAATTTCTCTCATTTTTTGTTTTCCAAAAATTTAAAATATAATAAAAGCTCAAAACCAAAATGAAACTCTTCAACCCAAACTGAATTTTTTTCAACTCTTCCATTTGCCAACAAATTCTTTGCATTTTATTTTCAGTTTGACCCAAAATAAAAACATTTTTTTTAATATGCCAGCAAACTGAAAGATCGGTTATTCACACACCTCTAATTATATGCATGTCAGCACAGGGATCATGTCTGAATACAATATGTGTTTGTACAATGCCTAGCACTGCGGGGCCCAAACCTGACTGACACCTTTGTGTGCTACCACAGTCATAATCATCACTCTGAGTGCAACTTTTGAAAATTTAGTCCTATAGTCCATCCATATTGAAGTTAATGTGAGTTGACAGCAAGCGCATCTCCATAAGAAGTCAATGGAAACTGGTTTAATGATTAAGCATACTTAATGTGAACTTAATCCTGAAGGTCCTATAAAAGCCATAGACTTATTGAAGTTGTGGAAACTGCACAATTTGAGACTAATGCCATCTTGAGCTTTTCTGGCATCATTAACCCTGAACATAGGATGAGTGAATGTGCTAAGCCATTTATTACAAGACAGATGGAGGCAAACTGGAAAGAATTCAGAGGAAAGCAACAAAAATCAGAGGGAGGCTGGAGAATTTCCCTTACTTAGGAAGATGAAAAGAGGAGAAGCTATCATATGCATTGCACGGCTAAATATTGATTGTGTCTTGGGGTAGGGAAGACTGCAAATCATATTTGAAAAATGTAAGCACCAAGGAAGAACAGGAAATACTTAAACTAGTACCAAGGGGCACAACATGGGTAGGAGACTGAAAATTAAGTGAAGGAATAATGTAGGCACAGAATCAAGATGTTTCCTGAGAGTCAATTAAGGCCCCAGTCCTGCACAGGGAACTGAATGGGCACAGTGCCCACCCATGTGCCTCTCTTTGCAAGAGCAGAGTCTGAATTGTGAAGTAGTTTCCTTGTGCCCCATAGCTTTGCATGGGATAGTTGAACCTATATTGGATAAAGCACTAGAAAATATAAAGGCAAAAGCCTGCACTGGCAAGGTGGGGGACTCCATGACCTAACGAGTATTTTCCATCTCTCATTTGTCTGAAGAGCAGTGGTCACAAAGGAGCATGGCTGTCCCAGGTGCATTTTTTCCAGGGTGCATTCTTTTTAGAGTGAGCTGTTACAAAAGAGTGAGGATTAGAGTGGGAAATCTCTTTGGAGGAAGAATTGCCATGAAGAGAGTGAAAGAGAATTCAGTACATTTCATGTTTCCAAACAAAGGCATGCTATTCTGCGTAAATCTTGTTCTGCTAGAGGTCAACTGGTTTAATACCTATCAGATTTGCATTAATATGCATATATTCATGAGGTGCCACCCACTCCTAATGAACATATATGCAGAAACTTCTAAAATTCCATTAATTTTCACATAGATAACATGAGTTTTTATTTTAACTATCTGAGAAAATGTAGGCAGTATCAAGAATGACTACCCAAAAAGGTGTACTAAAAAAGCAGACTGTAAGACTAACCTGAGGGTGTGCGAGGGAGTGCGGCGGAAAAAAAAGACATAGATACATCAAATAGTCTGAGATGAGTGTATCAAAGATGATGGGCCAGATTCTCCGTTGCACTCCATATAGTCATTCACATAATGGCAAGTTGGTGTACAATGCTACCAAAGTGTGGAAGTGTCTTTTACATGCAATTTGCACCAGTGTAAATGACTTCACAAAATGCTGTGCAATAGAGAATCAGGTCTAATTTCAAATTTCCTAACAGAGACAAGGTGGGGGAGGAAATATCTTTTATTGGATCAACTTCTGTTGGTGAAAGAAAGACAAGCTTTTGAGCTGCACAGAGCTCTCCTTCAGGTCTGGGAAAACTAATTAGAGTGTAACAGCTAAATACAAGGTAGAACTAGGTAATTTTCCTAATTTCCAAATTTTCTAACAGTCATTCTAAAATCTTTAAGAGACTTATTACACAGAAAATTTGCAGCTCTCTTGCACAACTGGAAAGTCATATTGAGAAAACCAAGTAAATGTCAAATAAACATAGAGAGAGGCTGTATATTAAAAAAATATATGGAGGGCAAAATTGAAATCTCATTACACTCAAGAATGTGAATAAGAAAACCTCTATTACTGCAGGTATGGTGAAAGAGCATTAGAAATTATTGTATTCATGTTCTATTCCTACTTTATTCATATGCTCACTTCTATTTTTATTTGTACTACACATCAGTAGTTTTTAACACCTGCATCTGCCTGGGTATATTTCTATTCTATGTAAATAAAATTACATTTCAGGTTTGTACAATAAACATTTTAAGAATGCAATTGCACGGTTCATATTCCTAGGTCATATATGTGGATATATATATCCTATAGTTTTTAAATTGTAAAATAAATCCTATGCTAGGAGATTTTTTGGTTTTTTAAAAAAATCTGGTATTTGGGAGGAGCATCATTCATGTGTGCTCGAAATGGAAGGAAACTCTGATACTTTTTCAGAAGTTAAAGGGACACACCAAAAAGGCTAATTTTCAAACTTAAACTTATGCAAATATTGCTTCCATAGTATTTATTATAGTACGTTCAGAAATACAGCTTCATTTCCTTGATCTCGACATGACTGCATTAGGGGCTAACGACCTAACCCTTAGCTGTTAGCACAGTAGATTTAAAAGTTAGCCCCTAGTTTTGTCTCTTGTTTGCAGCACACCTCTGTTCAAAGGGCTCAGAGACTTTCTGCCTATAGTTATCTAGTCACTGTATAAGTGATCATGGCTGTCAAAGTGTGTTAATTTTACATATGCACTGTAAAAATGTTATTGGGTTTATTTATGCTATAAATAAGATCATATCTGCAACATTCTGAGAGCTCTCTGTGACCCAGGTAATAGTGGATATTAAATCTACTACCTATGAGCAAATATGTGATACTTTATATAGTTAGTGTAGATAACCTAGACAGTTTGACTCTGTCCTCTTAAGAGAGGGATAGGTCGACATTTAAAGTGATGCTTAAGAGACACAGCACAGAACTCAGCCCTGGAGTAGGGGGTCTGAGGTGGCTTTAAGTCATCTTAATACCTGCCTGATTCTGGACTGTTCTGGGGGACAAAGTGGTCTCCAAGGGTAGAATTTAGACAGCCCTCAGTGGTTGTCTAACTTATGACAGTGTCCTTGGGTTGCCCTATGGAAATCTTTATCTTACTGTGTACTGTGGCCCTGACCCTCTCCTTGACTTGCCCTTCCAACCCCAGACAAAATCCCTACTCCAGGGCTTGCAAGGGGGGTTGCAAGAGAACAGCTTATGGCTATGTCAAAAGGCCCAATTGACTGAACGGGAAGGCACCTGGGACCGATTGTCTGCTCCTGATTGATTGGAAAGGAAGGTTCCTGGGCTTCATAATGCAGGGAAGAGTGGACAGGAAATTCACCCCTCAGAGAAGGGAACTGCAAGGGTCTGTGAAGAAGGAAATTGAGATAGAGGGGGTCTTCATCTGCTTATGCAGGAACAGCAGAAAGCAGCAGCAAATCAACAGAGGCAGCTGCAATCCATACTTTGCTATATCATACCTAGAGACTTGCTGGGCCCTAGAGCTGCATCTCTGTTAGGGTTCTGGATCCCAGACATTCAGGATGTCTGATGGGGGACCCTGATGGAGAAGGGATCTGGAATGTTATACTGCGGATTATTTGTTTTTAAATGTGTGGAGGTAGGCTGCTTATGTAGAATGTGTCCAACCATAGAGGGGGCACAAGGACCATGGGTGCAAAGGCAGATCCCGGAGGTATCTGGGTAGAGGGCGGAGATCCCACTTGCAGGGGCCCCCTGTTGGGGTATTAGGCATCTTCAATGGGGACCTGTTCAGAGGGCCTGTTTTGTGTGGGGAAAGTTGGGACATCAGAAATGGGACTGTCTACTTAGAGACTTTTCTATGATTTTTCTCATAAAGTACTAAGTTGGTCAAGCAGAAGACTATTTTAATGAATTACGGCTCTCTTTGGTGTTATGATTTCTGTTGATTACACAGACTTGTAGATGTAGGTATATGTAGACCTTGCAGATCTGTATTTTAAACTATATTTAATATTAACAATCCCAAAATTTCATTAATGCAGAGTTAAGGTGATCAAACCTGCCTTGTGCACCAAAATGTGGTGCTTGGTTAAATGTAAACATCTGAAAATCAGAAAATAAAAAATGCCTTACAGCGACAGTCAAGGAACTCAATTTCTTTAGTTTAACAAAGAGAAGATTAAGGAGGTGACTTGGTTACAGTCTATGGGTAGAGGTGGGAAGTAAAGTATGAGAAGTTGGAGGTGGAGAGCTGCTGGAAGAACTGCATGATGAGTTGGGAACAGCATGGGCTTGGCTGCATGGAGAGCCAGGAGCAGATCAGGGAACCTGAGGAGCAACGTCTACAGCAGGAAGCTGATGAAGGGAGCAGAAGCTGAAGAGCCACAGGTGGAGCAGACTGTGAATGGCCAGGATTGCATTCAGGACTTCAGTACAGGTCTGCAGCAGGTACACAGAACCAGCGGCTAACTCAGGCTCTTAAAGGGACAGGAGCCTGAAGAACACTGTTGTAAGCAAAGTGCCCTTGGCCCTGGGAATTAGAAATGGGCAGTGTGCTCTGACTGGGGGTTGCCCCAGGAAAAGGGACAACTGTCCGCATAAAGGACAATCATGTGCAGTCAGGAACCATGACGGGATTTTTAGCTGAGCTGACACGGTGCTCTCAGGAGCTGTACAGGAAGTACTGCCGGAGCTATAGGGGGGTAATGCCGAGGGGCACCCTCTGAGGCATACCACTTATTGATCTTAGCTAGGTAATCTGCAACTTACCTACTTGCCTTTAGAAGTAGAATGGACTGTAGGGGGCAACCCAGGTACAGGGCTTGAAGAGCCCTAAACTCTATTCAACTGCTCCCGGGGCCAAGTTAGGAATCACTACGTTGCACCTTGAAACATCACTGCTTAGATCACTTTATCTGGGTATCTTCAACTTTTCATTTTTCTGCCAGCCATAGTAAAATAGCCCTGCACTTTAGCCATGCTGTCTGGTCTCACCAGGGCTAGTACCTATTTACACTGCCAATCCCCACTCCCACCCTGAAGCAGTGAGTCACAGAGCCTTGGTCAACTGACTTTGGCTCATGCTGTGGGACTCAAAATATCAGTGTAGACCTTCCTGCTCAGGCTGGAGCCTGGGCTCTGAAACCTGGCAAGAGGGTGGGTCTCAGAGCCTGTGCGTCAGCCCAAGCAGGAACATCTACACTGCTACTTTGAGCCCCATAGCATGAGCCTGAGTCAGTTGACACAGGCTCTGAGAATCACTCCCATGGGGTTTTTCTTTGAAGTGTTGATGTACCCCATAAGGCCTAGCATCTTCAGGGCTTACCTCTGCAATTTGAGCTAAGGGTGTGATTCTCCTGTTCGTGTACACATAGTCATGCTTGCTTTCATCGAGCTCACATGAATATAATAGCAAAGATTTCTACTCAGCACGGCTTAGCCATGCCTGTTCTGCCACCGCCACTGTTATTGTGATTATGCTCACGCTAGCTTGATGAGCAGGGGAATCATACCCCTAGCTCATAGTGTAGGCATAGTTTGAGTTGTGGTACATCTGGTGTGCTTCTGAGTACCTTCAGAGGTTTGGTGTACCTGAGCACTAAGCAGCTATATCTATTGCAACATCAATGACAGGGAAACTTTAAGCACCATATGTCAGATCCTCAGCTGATACGATAAATTGGCAAAGTTCCACTGAATTCAATGAAGCTATGCTGACTTCCTCCGGTTGAGGAGCTGTCCCTGTTGCTTTAAAACACCCTTTCTAATTATTTTTTTAACTTTCCAGGAAAATTTACCCTGCTTATGTCACATCTAAGGGGGATTGATTGTTTTTTGGAGGAAGGTATTTTGAGGGTTGAAAGTCAGGCTTATAACAAGAAGCTACCTTCAGCTTTAACTTGTTTGTTTCTACTAATCAAAAAACTATTTGTGTCAAGCCCTACTTGGATTTCACATATATAATTGATTGTTTCAACACAGTGGCTAGGAAGTGTGCCTGGAAGCTGTACAGAGTAACTGCTAGTGATGCATTTTAACATAGGTTCTTTATTATTTTTTTAATGGAATTAAAGTGATGCATCCGATGAAGTGAGCTGTAGCTCACGAAAGCTTATGCTCAGATAAATTTGTTAGTCTCTAAGGTACCACAAGTCCTCCTTTTCTTTTTGTGGATACAGACTAACACGGCTGCTACTCTGAAACCTAAGAACAACACGAATCTCTTCCTCTGAGGAATCATTTTTGATCACTGAATGAAACAGATTGCTCATCCTAAAGGTTTTTTCTCTTTACATTTCATTTCCATATAATGAAGTTATTCACAGTTGGATTAGGAATATGTTCACTCTTAGAGTATTGAGATGGCACAAATATGTTTATCTAAACAGATTTCAGGTCTATACTCTTATTATTAAATAAGATGAGCTTACTGAAGTTTGTAATTTATGTGCTGTTGCTTTAAGATTTTGAGGAAAACTATACATATAAGAGTTTTTGAACATGGTTTGCTATACTGAGCTTGTGAAAAGTATAGGAAGGCAGATGCTTTAAGACACCTACCTTCACTCAGAGGCTTGCCAAGGAACAGATTAATGAGGAAGTTGTACTAATAGATTCCAAGTATTCGCTTCCAGTTAAAGTTTTACAGTAAAGTAATGGGTTAGTGCTGATGCGGCACTGGTAGTTATTAGAGTATTAAAGGGTTAAAACAAACTAAGTAACTGAGGGTTTCATTCACACTTGGTTAACACTGGGTGCTACTGGCATAAACCAGAGCACAGAATTCATTATCTCAGGAAATCTGCCATGGGGAGTTTCTGGCAGTGGAAAGCAAACAAAACCTCAGTCCACAGAAGGAACAATGGGAAGGTTATTGAGGTCTCAGAAGTGGACAGCATTGGCTAGAGTCAGAGTGTGTCTACTGGTCAGGGTCCTCCAGCCAAAGATCTCCTCAAAGAACTCAGAACTGCTCTCTTCTGGAGTAATTCTGAAGTGAAGGCCCTAGTGGAAACGTTGCCTGCCCTCTCTAGGTAGGGTGAATCCCTTCTGTCAGTGCCATTATAGTCATTTAAAACTTAAGCACAAAATAATAAACAGCAAAGCACAATCTTCCATTTGCAGTAAAACATATAAGCCAGCCTAATAGGTCTTTTCCGTCTTTTATGAAAATACTACAGTGATTGGAAGAAAGAGAATTTCACTTCCTGGGGAATTCTTTAGGGTACCCATGAGTATTATTTATCCCCATATCTCCAAAAAAGTAAAAAATCCAGCATAGGGTCCAGTATGCTGGCAAGGTGTACTGAGATGAACTCTTTGTTGTGGAAATGCCTTCCTTTGTGTTAAATTCTGATCATACACTGTATGCAGTGGCTTTATTTTTTTATGTAACAAGTGAACTCTTGATGACATTTTGCTTGAAAGTTCTTTTCGATGTTTTCTATGGTGGTTCTCCCCCTCCCTCCCTCCCGTCTTCCTCCTTGCCCTTGGCCTTTTCTCTCTTTTAGTTGCTACTCTCTACCACTGAACATTTAATTTATCCAGAAGGGCAATAATAGACAAGTGAGATGATTTACAAGGACTGTGTGAACCTTGCTGCCCAGCCATGAACGGGGCAGTTCAAGTTAAATGTTGCAAGTATGTAACAAAATAAATAATGCTTCCTGAAAGTTGGTGTTAAGCCATTTCATGATGAACAAAGTAAAAGCCACCAGGAGAAGTCGTGAGTAATAATAATCCTCTGCTGCCCCTTGTTTACCAACCTTCAGCCCACAAAGCTTTTTTTTTTTAATTAGTTTTGCCTTCAAGGAACAGAGATTCAAATTATGAGACATTTGCTGTGGAATCCCCTCTCTGCAAACCCACAGCTTAAATGTCATAAGTGCTTCTAAACACAAATTAAAAAATATCTGTCTCTAGCAGTGCTCAGCATCTGCTTGTTTTATTTCAATGGCAATTAAAAAAAATCTAAAAATCAAACCCTGTCCTGGAACTCCCCACTATGATTCTTGTATTAAAAGCAACATATTGCTCTAGTACATTGTCCGTTTCCACTAGTTTTTCTGATGGTATTCTTATTGTTTGAAAGGTATATAACTATATAATTTAGCACACTGTATGATAGCTTAATACCTTTGTTATTGTTATTATTTAGTAATTATGTTAATGTGACACCCAGAGGCCCTGATCGACATTGTGGCCACATTGTGCCAGGTGCTTACGTGACAACAGGGTCCCTGCCTTGTCACTTGCCTTCATAGGCCCTGATCCTGAAAATACTTAATCTATAATGTAACTTTACTCACATGGCTAGTTTAATAGAAGTCAATGGAATTTTTCACATGAAGAAAGTTTTAAGCACAAGCTTAATTGTCTGCAGAATCAGGGCAAGTGGCATACCAAGAGTGGGGAAAAAGGGATACAATCAAAAATATATACATTCTTTATATAAATATATATATATATACTTGCAATTTTATTTGATAATTGTAGAGATAGAGTGCCAGCTAGCCCCATCTACCCCTCAAGCTATCATTAAGTGTGTATATCTTATTATTAGCATGACAGTGAAAGTTCTCACTTTTAAAAAAAATCTATTAATAAAACATGAAAAGTCTTTGTGGGTTTCAGATTTTAATGATGGGATTTAGCTCTTCTCAAAGTGCAAGGCTCTTTGGCTCCATAAGTTTTACTGAAATGCTGGTTTAACCTAGGAGAATGGCAAAAACCAGAGCAGTATAGTGAGAAATGATGCATTTAAGATCTTTAATTGGCTAAATAATTAAATCTGAGCTGAAACAGGTTCAAAAAAGAACTAGATAAGTTCATGGAGGATAGGTCCATTAATAGCTATTAGCCAGGATGGACGGGGATGGTGTCTGTTTGCCAGAAGCTGGGAATGGGTGACGGGATGGATTACTTGGGGATTACCTGTTCTGTTCATTCCCTCTGGGGCACCTGGCATTGGCCACTGTTTTAAGACAGGATACTGGGCTAGATGGACCTTTGGTTTGACCCAGTATGGTCATTCTTATGTTTCTAAATAACACCCACCGAATTCTTTATACTTCTAGGGCCCTGTGATGGGATATATAAACCCACACTGGGATAGGAGTTGAGCAGTTCTGGGACCAAGTGGTCCCACCACACTTGCAGGGCCTGCTCCAGCTGGAGGACAAGTTTAAAAGAGAGCCAAGCAGCACAGAAATGGGGGGACACCAAACAGAATAGGATGGTGGACCTATCCCAAGAGCTCCTGAGTGAGGGAAGAATCCTTGCTACAGGGAAGGGGCTCTCCAAACAGCAGCTACCCCAGGCTTTGAAGGAGGGACATGCTTGTCCTTAAGGATTAAGGAACCCTTTGCTCTATTTTTTCTTGGATTGTTTGTGAGACTGTGACCATGTCCTGGACTGGGAAAATAAGTGATAGGAAATGGCCTAGGGAGGTAGCCTTGGGGCACTCTGGGATGCCTGATATTGCAGCCACCCATAGGGCTCATGGTCAGAGATAGATATTGAATGTATTTAGTGATTAGACTTATAAATGCTTGTAGGCTGCTGAATGCATTAATCTTACTTGTAATGTCTGTATCCCCTGCAATATATATGTAATATATATGTTTTGCTTTATCATTAAGGACCTAATTCATTTGCAATATTGCAGAAATTCTGGATCCTGCAATATTAGACTTCCACCACAATTTTGCATACATTTTGAGGTTTGCAACACACACTTTCCCCCCCTAATTAGGACTTCCCTCCTTAACTATCATAGCTTTGGCGATATTTGTTCAATTTGTCATGTGCATTCAAATTTGAATAAATTCATCCGATGTCGCAATACTTATATGTTGCTAGGAGACAAAGGTTGTTTACATACAATACAGTACTTCCATGGATTTAAGCTAATGGCAAATCCTGTTAAAGACTCAAAAACTGCAAAAAATATCATTGTTTTAAATCATGCATAGCAGTATTCCAAGCAATTGCATGCTGGTGGTGGAAAGTTGTTTTGTACAACCTGCAATATCATGTTAGACACATTTTAGTCACGTTAGACACATACATCGAGTGTTGATGTTCCTATACATTCTGATCAGCTCCATAATGCCAAACGCAAAGCAGAGACAGATCTGACATCAAAAGTAAAATGTCAGACAATTGTCGTTTCTATATTTAATTGCAGTACCGAGAGTCATGATGCTCAAAATATGGCATATTTTGAACTTGTTGAGGTATTCTCAAATGCAAATATACTGATAGATAAACTGGATAACCCAGTATTAAGGGAATACATTCAGAAACAAATTTGAAACACAGGAGCTCTTCCTTCTGCTAAAAGCTCCACCAAGAGAATTTATGCAAAGTATTTGAAGTACACAGAAAGGAGCTGAAAGAGCATATGAAAAAAGCTGACGTTTGATGAGTCAACAAATGACAAAGATAATTATGTACTGCATATCGTTGTTGTGCCTTAAATGAGTGGCTCAGAAAATCTACAATAATTTCTTTTGGACAGTCCTGTTCTTAACCTGGTAATTGTTCAACTATGTCATGAGCTGTCATCAAGTGCCTCGCCAATTTTGAAATAGACTTTAATAAGGTGTCCGGGATAGTTACAGAAAATGTATCACACTGTACTTGAGCATATAATCAGTTTCTAAAGTGGCTACTTCCTAATTTGGTCCATGTACCATGCAATGTGCATATTGTAAGTCTAGCTAGCAATCAGTGGCATGTTCATTTTTCTAAAGTTGATAAATTCACTGCTTCAATGAACAAAATATTTAATCACTGCCCAGCTTGAAAACTGCATTTCAAGGCTTTCTTGGCAGAGAAAAAAACCCCAGCTTAATCCTGACCAAGTGCCTTTGTGTCCCGAACCAATAGTGACATGATGGACTTCATTTCAGAGGAACAGCCGTGTTAGTCTGTATTCGCAAAAAGAAAAGGAGTACTTGTGGCACCTTAGAGACTAACCAATTTATTTGAGCATGAGCTTTCGTGAGCTACAGCTCACTTCATCAGATGTATACCGTGGAAACTGAAGCAGACTTTATATACACACACAGAATATGAAACAATACCTCCTCCCACCCCACTGTCCTGCTGGTAATAGCTTATCTAAAGTGATCAACAGGTGGGCCATTTCCAGCACAAATCCAGGTTTTCTCACCCTCCACCCCCCCACACAAATTCACTCTCCTGCTGGTGCTAGCCCATCCAAAGTGACAACTCTTTACATAATCAAGTCGGGCTATTTCCTGCATAGATCCAGGTTTTCTCACATCCCCCCCACCCCCACACACACACAAACTCACTCTCCTGCTGGTAATAGCTCATCTAAACTGACCACTCTCCAAGTTTAAATCCAAGTTAAACCAGAACATCTGGGGGGGGGGGGGGGCGGGGTAGGAAAAAACAAGAGGAAACAGGCTACCTTGCATAATGACTTAGCCACTCCCAGTCTCTATTTAAGCCTAAATTAATAGTATCCAATTTGCAAATGAATTCCAATTCAGCAGTTTCTCGCTGGAGTCTGGATTTGAAGTTTTTTTGTTTTAAGATAGCGACCTTCATGTCTGTGATTGCGTGACCAGAGAGATTGAAGTGTTCTCCGACTGGTTTATGAATGTTATGATTCTTGACATCTGATTTGTGTCCATTTATTCTTTTACGTAGAGACTGTCCAGTTTGACCAATGTACATGGCAGAGGGGCATTGCTGGCACATGATGGCATATATCACATTGGTGGATGTGCAGGTGAACGAGCCTCTGATAGTGTGGCTGATGTTATTAGGCCCTGTGATGGTGTCCCCTGAATAGATATGTGGGCACAATTGGCAACGGGCTTTGTTGCAAGGATAAGTTCCTGGGTTAGTGGTTCTGTTGTGTGGTATGTGGTTGTTGGTGAGTATTTGCTTCAGGTTGCGGGGCTGTCTGTAGGCAAGGACTGGCCTGTCTCCCAAGACTTGTGAGAGTGTTGGGTCATCCTTTAGGATAGGTTGTAGATCCTTAATAATGCGTTGGAGGGGTTTTAGTTGGGGGCTGAAGGTGACCGCTAGTGGCGTTCTGTTATTTTCTTTGTTAGGCCTGTCCTGTAGTAGGTAACTTCTGGGAACTCTTCTGGCTCTATCAATCTGTTTCTTTACTTCTGCAGGTGGGTATTGTAGTTGTAAGAAAGCTTGACAGAGATCTTGTAGGTGTTTGTCTCTGTCTGAGGGGTTGGAGCAAATGCGGTTGTATCGCAGAGCTTGGCTGTAGACGATGGATCGTGTGGTGTGGTCAGGGTGAAAGCTGGAGGCATGCAGGTAGGAATAGAAAGTGAAATGAAGATTTCACCTAATCTCAAGTAATGCATAAACTGATCTCGCTTTTTAAATGACATGAACTTGCCACTTGACATAAAGTTCATCGCTCGGAATGCCAAATCATTGATGAAAACCATTAAATCTTTTGAGATGTGTTCTGTTTCTATCCATCAATCATACAACACTGTAATGGATTTGACACCCTGGGCAGACTCCGATGCAAGCACAGCACATATGCAGAGCAGAATGCAGAGAGGAGTGTTTAAGAAAATGGCAGACAAACTGAAGGAATATAACTGCAACACTGAGGAGAGTGTTGCCAGATAAGCTCGACGAGGACCAGTGTTCACACAGCCTGGACAGTCATTTATGAAAGTAGTTCAGGTATTTGATGTGAAACAAGTGAATATGTTATCAGAGCAGGCGCTCTCCCTGGAGACAATCCCTATGTTTGGCCGTGAAGCTAAAGCACAGTTTGCCCCATTCACATGTTTTGCAAGTGAATGTGAATTAAATTATCTTGGAGAGTTTTTCAATTCACTGGCAGTTCTACAGCATTTTTCAGAGTTAGCAGAGACAGCAAAGCAGTCGCTATCAGTTTTGCCTAATTCTGTGAATGCCGAGTGTGCAGTATCTTGGTATGGGCAAGTAGTCACAAAGCAAAGACAGGGCATGAAGGAGACCACTGTAGTAGGGTTTACTGCATTAACATTCAGTGCCTGTAAAATGTAAAAGGCTAAAGTGACTTGACTCCGTTTCTTCAGCAGCTGTGTTAAGACTTTTAGTCTTCTGAATTTTATATTATACCGGTCACTTTTGTTGTTGATGAATGTAATATAGTTGCAGCAAAATGTCTGGTTATCCAAAAAAAAAATTAGCTGGCATAACATAATAGTTGAGTGTTTATATCGTTCCAGAAATTTTTTCTTAAACAAATAGATCTACCCTGGCTTTTCCAAATTACTGCTATTAACAAAGGCCCATTATTATTTTTCTGCAATTTTTTCTGTCTTGTCCACCACTCAGCTGCAATTATTTGAAGATCATCCTGCAATTCAAGAAGGGCCTTATTTATAATTGTAAAAATGCTTGCTCTGAACTTGTGGACCTAGGCAGGAAAAGGTCATCCAGAAGAACTACCAAGACTAAACGGGTCATTGTGGAACATCACAACACAAAAAGGCTGGTTCATGTGCAACATGAAGGTGCTATATGCAAGAAAGCAGATCCCAGCAGCTTAAACTGTAGAGGAAGGAAATAAAGATAGCTGGCATGAATATTTTTCATCTCTTTGCTGTTTGGACTCCTAGAAGGGCTGGAGCTCAGCAACAAAAATGTAGAGATACTCACGGTCAACCTGGGTTAGCCCTGGAAAGACAGTCAGTGCTTACAGATAATTACATCCATCATCTTTTGGAGTCATAGACTGGACTCATTGGTATGTACATGTTGCTTGCTTTAACTTGTAAATAACTCTCATTTCTTTTTTCCTACTTAATAAATCCTTAATTAGTTTACCATGGGACTGGCTACCAGAGTTATCTTTGGTGTAAGATCTAGGGTACAAACTGATCTGAATATTTTGTGATTTTTGATGTAAGTAACCATTTATCACTAAGTCCAGCTTGACTGGAGAGCCCAAGCGGACTGTCTGTGACTCCATGCTGTTACAGTGACGCAAGAGTTTGCATTTGTTACTGGGTTGGTGAAATCTAATTATAGAACAACCACCCACCTTGGGGTGTCTGCCATGTGTTTTGACAGTCTGCCCTGAGCCACTCCAGACAATGTGATAACTTCCAACTGATGAAAAACATTAAAATTCTCTCCTCCTTGATACCGAGTGTGCAATTTCCTATGTTGTGGACACAAATCGGGTTCAAATTTTTGAAAAGACGGACCATACCTATTAGGGCAGAATTATGGAAATCAACAGTAATAAATGTAATTGGCTTCATAGGCAACTTGTATGCAGATGAAACTGAAAACCCAAATAGCACAGGTGGGTGAATAATGAGGAAAAAGGTAATTATTTATTTGAATTAATTTTATACAATTAATATTTATCTATAGCTCTACATAGTGGATGAAAATGAAAAGAATCAAACAACTGACAATATTGTCAAAATCATAAAATATATTTTCAATAAATATTGTCAGACCCCCTCTTCTGTTTAGTACTAGTAAGCATGGTTTTACAATGTAATATGAAAGAGATGCTTGCTTTTTTTTCTGAACACTACTTCAATTATTATTTTAAAAATGAATTCTGAGCTGTCATCAGGAAAATGGAATAGTTCCTCAGATCTTCAAACTCTTTGGGGAATAAATTAAAATCAGTCTGCTTGGTTCTGTTCAACTGTTTTTCTTCACATCATCCTCGGTTGGGGCATCAGGTCATGCCTTTAACAATCCAGCAATGTTTAGTTTAGTATTCATCTGTTTCCCATGCAGTAACACTGCGAGTGATCTTTGCGTTGTGGCATGTCGGGTAGTCCGGTATGCTTGCAAGAAATCAGTAGTGAAGGGTATCCACAATCACCCTTCTAGTTTAGCCATTTGCAAACTCTCTTCAAACTTCTGTTAAAGTGTTCCATTTCTCCATTGGCTTGAGGGTAATATAGGGATGACCTTCTGTGTAAAATGTTCCTCTGTGCTAGAAAAGTTTCAAACTCCAGGGAAGTAAATTGACTACCATTATCTGAAACCAATTCTTTGGGGTTACCTTCCCTGCTAAAAACTGAAGAGAGGAACTTAATTACTGTAGCAGAAGAGATTTGTGATGTAAACACTACCTCAGGCTATTTACTGAATAGTCTATTAAAGTGATGGCATAACCACAGTCAGTTGGAGCAGTATCAAAGGGTCCTACAATGTCAGTCTCCACTTTTTCCCCATGTAGATTCAGGAAGAGGAACCGGTTGTAATGGAGGGGTACGTCACTGCTGTCTTATCATGCATTTGGCAAGTGACACGGGATTTTATGAGTGCTTCAGTTTGAGAATCCATCCCGGCCACCAATACGGATCCCGTAGTTGTTGTTTGGTTTGGACAATTCCTTGATGAGTATCGTGTGCCAGGTGTATGAGTTTTGACTGTAATTTTTCTGGCACAAGGAGCCGGTATGTACCTCATAGCACACAGCCATCAAAAAAGGAAAGTTCATCCCGAACTCTAAAATAAGGCAGCAAAACTGGGTCAAGGTTTTTAGGGTGACTGGGCCATCTTTGTCAGAAATTCCCGTAGTTTTTGTTGAATTGGACATGCTGAACAAGCAGCTTGAAATTGTTCTCTTGTAACTGCAGTGAGAGTGCTTGTAATAAGCACAACCACTGCATCCTCATCCTCCGGGGGACCATCTGGTGAAGGCAAAGGCAGGCAAGAAAGGCAATCAGTGACCACATTTTGGTTTCCAGGCTTATATTCCAGTTCATAATGGAAAGAGAGTAGTCTAGCAGACCATCGAGCAATACGGTATGCTGCTTTTCCCAGTCCTTTTGTGGTGAGCAACGTCGTCAAAGGGCTGTGGTCTGTGCGCAACTTGAATGTGTGGCCCCACAGGTAAGTTCTCCATTTTTCAGTAGCCTATACACAAGCAAGTGCTTCTTTTTCAACTGTAGAATATTTTCCCTCAGCATTACTTAGTGTCCTTGAAGCAAATACAACAGTCCTCTCTGTGTTGTCCTCATGCAGTTGTGTGAGAATAGCCCCAAGTCCATAATCAGAAGCATCACTAGTTACAATTGTGGGTAATGCAGGACTGAATAGTGCAAGTACTGGACTATGTACAATCAAGTCTTTCACTGTTTCAAAATTAGCTTGTGCATCCATTGTCCACACTAAGGTTGAACTTCTCCCTAGTAATTCCCGTAAAGGTTTAATGATAGAAGCATAATTGGGAATGAATTTTGCATACCAGGAGGTAAGACCCAAGAAGGAACTTAAGGTTTACAAATCTGTTGGAGGAGGAGCATTTGAAATTGCCAGGATATGATCTGGATCAGGTTTTAGTCCAGCCTGTGAAACTGTATGCCCCAGAAAGGAGAGTTCAGTTTGTCTAAATTTTCATTTGGACCTGTCGACCTGGAGGCCTGCTGTGCTGATGCAATTTAGTACAGAGTGCAAGTTATTGTCATGCTCCTCAGAAGTATTTCCAAACACAATATCATCATCCAGATAGCACTGAACTCCATGTTGATTCTTCAGAATCAATTACATCATTTTTTGAAAGGCACTTGGAGCAGATGCAAGACGGTATGGAACACGTTTAAAACGAAATATTCCCTCATGTATAATAAATGCTGTGAAGTCTCTGCTATCTTCATGCAACACAACCTGGTGGTATGCGCTCTGCAAATCAAGAGTAGAAAACGTCTTTGCTCCACGGAGTTCTGTAAATACTTCTTCTATGTGAGGAAGAGGATGGCTGTCAATCACAATAGCTTTATTTGGCTCCCTTAAATCCACACAAAGGCGAATGCCTCCACCCTTCTTCTGCGTCACTACTATAGGTGAAACCCATTCTGAGGAGTCGATCTCTTCAATAATGTCCTTTTGAACAAGTTTTCTAAGTTCCTCTGAAACAGCTCCCCTGACTGAAAATGGTAAGTGCCGTAACTTCTGTTGTACAAGCATCACATTATTGTGCATTTTAACTTTATGCAGAAACCCATAAGCACACCTGAGTTTCTCCTCAACCTGGTGTTGGGTCCCAGCTGAAACTGGTGTGTGTACCACAAGAATGCTTTGCTGAGGAAGATCAATTCGACCATTAACTACCCTGAGATTTAATACAGCAAATAAATCTCTGCAAGGATAGGAGTGCTTTTGTGGACAATGTAGAACTCTACAGTTACACAACAATCACCAAAAGTAACTATTACTGGCAGGAAGCCATTGTACTGGAATATGGTTTTTCAAATAGCACACCAACTGAAGTTGGGTTCAGTAAGAGGCACATCTTTAAAGTAATGCAAGTAGATGGAATCAGGCAGTATAGATACTGCTGAGCCTGTGTCCAACATTAGTTGAATAGAGTCTGGTTTGCCTGAGGGTATGGTGGAAATGTTTACAGTGCATTTTATCTGTTCCGGAATATGTGCAGTAGTGATTTTGTCCACGCTCAGCACAGTAACATCTGGTATTGTAACTGCATGCACCTGTTGATTGAACTGGCTATTGCGACATACTTTAGCAAAATGTCCAACCTTTTTGCAACGATTGCACTGAGCTACTTTTGCTGGACATCCTGTGTAGCTTTCAAGGTGTTATGGGGATCCACAGCGAAAACATGCTTTTACTGTATTTTGAATTTGCTGATTTGGTGGTTTTTCATTAGTTTTCCTCTTGCAATTGTGTGTCTGCAGTGGTAGTGAACTTTTCTGCAAAGGAGTTACAGCCTGGACTGTGCCTCCTGTATCCATGCTCATTATTTTGGCTTCAGCTGTAGCTGACTCAATCTGAGTAGCAATGGTTATTGCTTTTTCTAATGTAAGTTGTAGTTCTAGAAGTAAGTGTTCTCTTACATGAAGCATGGCTGTTTTCTCAATGAGCTGGTCTCTAATCATCTCATCTGCCATATTCCCAAAGTCACAAATTACAATCAGACTCCTCAGGGAAGCAATATATTGCATTATAGTTTCTCCTGGTTTCTGCTCATCCTGGCAAAATCTGTAGCGATTAGCTGCTACATTCACTTTGGGCACAAAAAAAATCTTTAATGTAGTGAGTGCAGTCTGATATTTATCATCTGCAAGGGGAAAAGTGCAAAATATATGCTGCCCTTCTGCTCCAAGGCAGTGGATTAGCAGAGCATGCTTTCTCACTTCAGAAATCTCTCTAGCACTGTTTGTAAGCAGATAAGTCTCAGACATATGGATCCAGGTAGTAAAAGCAATTGGAAGCTCACCTGGCCTTTGCAGAAAGGGTACAGGTGGGTTCAGAGGCAGAAGATCCATCCTTGTCACCAAAATGTTGTATCAGCCGGGCAAGGTACTAACAAGCTTCAACAGGACTTTATTTTTCAAAGTGGAAACCCCTTTACCAAGCTGCTGCTGCACCCTCTGTAGCTTTCTCCCAGCCTCTCAACTCCTCCCCCCTCCTTCCCGTTTCCTGTCCTTTCAGAATCCCAACAGCCAGCGCTCCCAATTCTAATAATTACAAGCAACATCTAAACACCAGAGGAGTTCGGTCCAGGCTAGTTCTCAAGCTGACAGATCCTGGTTGCTTGCTATATCCCTAGATTTTGTACATATTTCCACAACAGCTAAAACTTTTCATTAGCTCCCCCTTTTCATTAGCTCCCCCTGAAGGTGCACTAATCACTTGTTCATTAAATTGTTGAGTTTCAAGCTTCACAGTAAAGATCACCAAAGATATATCATACATAGTATTCTCGTAGACTGTTATGGAAGGTCATCTAGTGTAAACTGCCAGCTGTCTGGTTTACTGAAATACAGCACCATGGAAACACATGAAATTGTATTCCTAGTAGGTACAGATCTTCGGAATGTGAGGATTTCAGAGTAACCAGTGCAAAATACGACATGCTAACCATCTATAGAACAACAAGATTATACACACACACACACACACAGGATGAGCTCAGTTGAGAGAAGGAGAAACAATGGCAACAACAAAACTTATTGTTGAAAAATGTCAATCAGCTCTAGCCAGCCCAAAACAAGCCTTAGAGGAGTAGCCAAATCAATACTGAATATAAGCTGAATATTGAGCCCTAGGCTGCACTGAACCCCTAGGCAACAAACTGACTTGTTGATCTCACCTTTTCCAATTTAAATATTTAACCAGCTTCTAGGACTAAGAGGGAAATACACTGAGAGCACACAATACCCACTGTTACCATAGCCAAAGCATGTATCAAGGAATGCAGACTACACACAGATTGAACAGTGGGGGAACTCCAAAAGTTCAGCACTTAGCTTGAGTAAGCATTTTGCACTTCACACCTTTTGCACTTCTGTCCCGATTGATAGTTGCTGGGCCAGGGAGGAACTTACCTATGTCTTTGGCGGTGGCTTCCTGGCTAACCTCCCATTTACTTTAATGGGGCCAGGATTTCACTGCTGGTCTTTTTCAGATCTATCTGACCAAGTAGACAGTAGAGTCTGACCAAGTAGACCAAGTAGAGTCAGAAGTGGATCTAGAAAATGGGTAAATACAGAGGGCCCAATTCACCATTGCTTTGCACTGTGTAGTCATTGACATCTGTACAAAGCAATTGTACAAAGTGAATGCACCAGAATGGTAGCATCTAAACCCACTTTGCACTAACATATTTGACTGCTGTTACTGACTCCACAAGACAGTGGAGAATCAAGTCCAGAATATCTACGTAGACTTTCCACGACACATGTGGAAACATATGACAACATATGACAAAACCTATGACAACACAGAACCTGTGGCTGCTGTAACTTTTGTTCTCTGTTTCTCAGTCTCTTTCCCCCAGAAGATACTTCACAGAACTTCTGACTGTAGCGCTATGTGCTGTCCATGAGCAGAGAGAAGAGATGTCAGTGGAAAGTGTTGGGGGCCTGGAAGGATATTCCAGAGAGGCTAAAGGGAGGTGTATTGGAACCTGAAAGTGGGGTAGAGGGTAAGGGGATAGCATGCAGTAGCAGAAATACAATCTTATGGGACTGCAAGGGAGCCATCGCAGAATGGGCTTTCTGATGGGGAAGGGGCGCAGCAGCAGATGAGCTCTCCTGGAGATGGCACAGCACCAGAGATAGAAAGAGAAGTCCCAGGGGAGGACTATAGATACGTACACACACATACTTTAAATCAGTAGTCAGATCACGAATTCGTAGCTCATGGGACCTATGAAATCCCTGAAACAGTGACTTCTTCAGTTCTGTTTCTTGTGAGGGGTGGAAGGGGAAGAGTACTCAAATGCACTTGAAAAGTCTGCTTGTATTTCAAAATGCTTATCTAAGCAATGCATCACTGGCACATATTATACATAAGATTACCCAAGGCTTGAGAACGAAAGCACAGTCTTGCCAGTGCAACATAGTGGATTAACAATTATTTTCCAGCCTAAAACAAAGGGTTGCCATTGCCTTATAACGTCTTGATTGGGAAAGTATTCATAAGATTCTGGAGGTTTCGCTACAATAATTGTCATAACAGCTACTGTATTTTACATTGAGAGAGTATTATCACTATCAGTGTGTGTTTTGAATAAATTAATAAACTGAAGTTATTTACTAATGTGATTCAACGGTAAATAATTTTAAAGCTTTACTAAATAGGATTTGCAAAACAGTATCTTCTATCACAGTGGTTTGTTATATAAAATAAATACTCTAATTCTTCATTTTAGTCTTTTTGAATTACACAATAATGAGAAATGAATTATTTACTAAAAGTAGAACACTTACCAAACATTTAATATACTGTTTTGTGTTTGCTTTATTTAAAAAGTGGGGGGAGGTAATAAGGAAGGAGATCTTAGAAAAACAACAACAATGAATTATTTTTGCCAATATGCTGAGATTAGATGTTCTTGGTGGGCAGTGATGGAATTCAAGCCCATCCAGATCTGAACTGCTGATCTCCTGTCATGGTCCCTTCCCCACTCTGAACTCTAGGGTACAGATGTGGGGACCTGTATGAAAGACCCCCTAAACTTATTCTTACCAGCTTGGGTTAAAAACTTCCCCAAGGTGCAAACTTTGCATTTTTCTTGAACAGTATGTTGCCACCACCAAGCGTTTTAAACAAAGAACAGGGAAAGAGATCCAAAACATAGAGAATCAGCATGGTAAATACTTTACAGGGTAATCAGATCCAAAACATAGAGAATCCCTCTAGGCAAAACCTTAAGTTACAAAAAGACAAAAACAGGAATATACATTCCATCCAGCACAGCTTATTTTACCAGCCATTAAACAAAAGAAAATCTAATGCATTTTCTAGCTAGATTACTTACTAACATTACTTGAGTTGTGAGGCTTGCATTCCTGATCTATTCCCGGCAAAAGCATCACATAGACAGACCAAACCCTTTGTTCCCCCCACTCCAGATTTGAAAGAATCTTGTCCCCTCATTGGCCATTTTGGGTCAGGTGCCAGTGGGGTTACCTTAGCTTCTTAACCCTTTGCAGGTGATAGGATTTTGCATCTGGGCAGGAGGGATTTTATAGCACTGTATACAGAAAGATGGTTTCCCTTCCCTTTATATTTATGACACCTCCCTACTAATAAGGCAAAAACTTAATAGTGAACTCATATGCTTTTATATCAATTATAGCAAGAGATCAACACTTGTGACCATCATACATTCCAAGTATTTGGGAGGTTATTGTGCCTTAGTACTGCTGAGGTCACTGTTAAGAATTTAGTGTTAGTAATTTTGTTGTTGGAAGTTAAAATACAAGTTTGACTGCTGTTAAGTCACAACATCAGTCTTGACACTTGTGTAATCTTTTCTCATCAACAAACATCAGAAGAGGGAGGTAGAAAAGGATTGTAAAAATACTACATCAGTGGTTTTTAACTTTTTTTCACTTGCATACCCCTAAAAAATTTCAAATGGAGGTGCGGACTCCTTTGGAAATCTTAGACATAGTACATATACTTCAGGTTGAAAACCACTGCTATACGTACAATAATATTTGGTGTCTTTTGGTAATTTTTTACGATATCATGGATTGATTGATTCTGAGCAGTGCTTGATTAATTACCAGTAATTATCGATCACTTTACATCAATCCCCATGATAATTATATCACACTATAACATACAGGCAATGCCAATAGCTGTCAAATTGCACATCTTAGGCTATTAAGTATTTTTTGGCAGCCATCCAAAATACATTGAACAACTTCCTGCAATCAGCCTGGGAAAGCAAAGCTGCATTATGAACCAGAAGTGGCAGAATTTGGCTAACCTTCCCTCATTAGTATTACACATGCAGGACTGTACTAAATGATTATAGGTGGGAAAGGTGACATAATCCTAATCAGTAATGCCACATGAGAAAATGTGTGAAAGGCAACAGCAGCTGCAAAGTACATACTGTCAGTCCATGGAAGTGATGACCCTACCATCATCTGCAAGTAATAGCTCAGAAGGTGTTTGCTATAGGGAAGAGGATCTATTGTGTTACAAGGCTGTGCCAGGTGCCATGGAGGTATGTAACCAAAACAAATAGTGCATTTAATAAGAACATAAGAATGGCCTCACAGCTCCATTGCAGACCAGTGCTCCATCTAGCCCAGTACCCTGTCTTCTGACAGTGGCCGCTGGCAAGTGGTTCATAGGGAATGAACAGAACTGGGCAATTATAGAGTGATCAGTCCCCTGTCATCCAATTCCACCTTCTGGCAGTAAGAGATTTAGGGATACCCAGAGCGTGGGGCATCATACCTGACCATCTTGGCTAATAGTCATTGATGAAACTATCTTCTATGAAATTATCTAATTCTTTTTTGAATCCAATTCTACTTTTAGCCTTCACAACATCCCCGGAAACAAGTTCCACAGGTTGATTGTGCATTATGTAAAGAAGTACTTCCTTTTGTTTGTTTTAAACCTGCTGCCTATTATTTTCACTGGGTGACATTATGTGAAGGAGTAAATAACATGTCCTTATTCACTTTGCCCACACAGTTCATGATTTTATAGACCTCTATCATATCCCCACTTAGTCATCCCTTTTCTAAGCTGAACTGTCCATGTCTTTTTACTCTTTTCATATGGAAGCTGTTCTGTTCCCTTAATCATTTTTGTTGCCCTTCTCTGTACTTTTTTCTATTTCTTTTAAGATAGGGCAATCAGAACTGGACTCAATATTTAAAGTGGGGGTGAACAATGGATTAATATAGAGCCATTCTGATATTTCTCTACTTATTATCTATTCCTTTCCTAATGGTTCCTAATATTCTCTTAGCTTTTTTCATTGCTGTGCACATTGAGTGAATATTTTCAGAGAACTATCCATGATGACTTCAAGATCTCTTTCTGGAGTGGTAATAGCTAATTTAGACCCCATCATTATGTACTGTGCCAAAGTTCTGTCTCTGCCTTGGTTGGCCCTGCGCTTATTGGCGGATTTGCTCACCTCAGAGATTCACAGCGGCCCTCAGTTTGGCCACTTTTGCTAGTGGCTCAAACCTGCTGTTCACTCAGCTAACCTCATCACTGGCCAGCATGGGGAAAAGGAAGGAGAACAATCCGCACAGTTTCTGCTGGTCCACCTAGTGGGTGGGGGGACAGGACAGGGACCTTCCCCTCTGGTGGGACCCACAGTCCAGGTCAACACCTCCTCTATCCAATAGGGAGTTGGGGGGATAAGGGGAACCCAGGCCCACCCTCTACTCCAGGTTCCACCCCAGGGCCCTGTGGATCACAGCTGTCTACAGTGTTTTGTGTAACACCTGTGTGACAGCTACAACTCCCTGGGCTACTTCCCCATGGCCTCCTCCCAACACCTTCTGTATCCTCACCACAGGACCTTCCTCCTGATGCCAGATAGTGATTGTACTCCTCAGTCCTCCAGCAGCATGCCCTCTCACTCTCAGTTCCTTGCGCACCCCTCACTTAACTGAAGTGAGGTACTTTTTAAACCAGGTGCCCTGATTAGCCTGCCTGTCTTAATTGATTCTAGCAGCTTCTTAATTGGCTCCAGGTGTCCTAATTAGCCTGTCTTCCTTAATTGGTTCCAGCAAGTTACTGGTTGTTCTGGAACTGCCCCTGTTACCTTACCCAGGTAAAGGAGACCTGTTTAACCTGGGGCTAATATATCTGTCTCCTATCACTCTCCTGTAGCCATCTTGCCCAACCCTGTCACTGTATATATAGTTGGGATGGTGTTTTCCAATGTGCATTACTTTGCATTTATCAACATTGAATTTCATCCGCCATTTTGTTGCCCAATCAGCCAGTTTTGTGAGATCCCTTTGTAACTCTTCACAGACAGGTTTGGATTCAACTATCTTGAGTAATTTTATATCATCTGTAAACTTTACCACCTCACTACTTACCTTTCTCCAGATCATTTATGAATATTTAAACAGCACTGGTTCCAGTATAGATTTTTAGGGACCCCACTATTTACTTATATCCACTGTGAAAAATGACCATTTATTCCTACCCTTAGTTTCCTATCCTGCACTGATCTGTGAGAGGACCTTCTGTCTTATCCCATGAATCCTTACTTTGCTTAAGTGCCTCTGCTGAAGAACCTTGTCAAAGGCTGAAGAACCTTGTCAAAATCCAAGTATGGTATATCCACCGGATCACCCTTGTCCACATGCTTGTTGATCTCCTCATAGAATTTTAATATATTGGTGAGGCATGACTTCCCTTTACAGAAGTCCTGTTGACTCTTACCCAACATACTGTGTTCATCTATGTGTTGGATAAGTCTGTTCTTTACTATAGTTTCAACTAGTTTGCCTGGTAATGAAATTAGGCTCAATGGCCTGTAACGGCCAGGATCATCTCTGGAGCCTTTTTTTAAAATTGGCGTTACATTATCTACCCTCCAATCATCTGGTATAGAAGCTGATTTAAGTGATACATTGCATACCACATTTATCAGTTCTGCAAATTCATAGTTGAGTTCTTTCAGAACTCTTGGTTGAATACCATCTGGTTCTGGTGACTTATTACTGTTTAATTTATCCATTTGAAGTGCCAATAGAGGATGTTTTGGAACAGTTCCTCCGATTTGTCACCTTAACAGGTGTGGGAATCTCCCTTACATAATCTGCAGTGAAGACTGATGCAAAGGATTAATTTAGCTTCTCCGCAATGGCCTTGTCTTCCTTGAGTGACACCTCCCCACATTTGATTGATAAGTGGCCCCCTGACTGTTTGTCAGGCTTCCTGCCTCTGATGTAAGTAAAAAAAAATGCTGGGTTTTTTTGTGTCTTTTGCTAGCTGTCCTTCAAATTCTCTTTTGGCCTACTTAGCTTTACTTTTACATTTGACTTGCCAGAGTTTATGCTCCTTTCTATTTTCCTCCCTAGGATTTAAATTTCCATTTTTAAAGGATGCCCTTTTGCCTCTAACCTCCTTTTTTATTCAGTTGTTTATCCATGGCAGCGGGGTTTTTTGGTCCTCTTGCTGTGTTTTTTTTTTTTTTAAATTGGCGTATACATTTAGTTTGAGGCTCTATTATGGTATTTTAAAAATGTTTCCATGCATCTTGTGGGTATTTCACTCTTGTTACTGTTCCTTTTAATTTCTGTTTAACTTGCATCCTTATTTTGTGGTTCCCCTTTTTGAAGTTAAATGATACTGTGGGGGTTTATTTGGTATTTCCCCCCCTACAAGGGTGTTAAATTTAATTACATTATGGTCACTATTACCAGTTACATCAGCTATGTTCACTTCTTGGACCAGATCCTGTGTTCCATTTAGGACTAACCCAAGAATTGCCTCTCCTCTTGTGGGTTCTAGGACTAGCTGCTCCAAGAAACAGTAATTAATTGTGTCAAAAAAATTTATCTCTACATCCTACTCTGAGATGACATGTATCCAGTCAATATGGAGATATTTGAAATCCTCCATTATTACTGGGTTTTCTTTTTTTGCATCTCTAATCTCCCTACACATTTCACTTTCACTATCACCGTACTAGTCAGGTGACTGGTAGTATATTCCTACTGCTCTACTTTTATTATTCAAGCATGGAATTTCTAACCATAGAGATTCTATGGTACTGTTTGATTCATTTAAGATTTTTATTATATTTGACTCTGTGCTTTCTTTCACATATAGTGCTACTCCCCCACCAGCACAACCTATTCTGTCATTTCTGTATATTTTGTTCACTGTTATTACCATCTCCCACTGATTAGCATCATTCCACCAAGTTTCTGTGATGCCTCATTTAATAGCAGGCACTCAAGTTTTTCTATGGTATACATTGGGTCTCACAATCCGTATTTCAATCTCAATTTAGATATTTTAAAAAAATGTATTTATTCATTTTTTGTCTTTGTCAGGTAAATAGTTTGTGCTTTACTTATGGAACTGGTAAATATTTTGTGAAAATTCTTTTTCACAATGCAGATTGTAATCTATATTAATTGTTCACTTCCCAATATTTTCTGATGCTAATTAAATGGAAGATGCCTATTCAAAATAATAAAATTTAAAACTTATAATTTTTATCTTCAAAATTATTTACAAATGTTAACTGTAAAGTATAAATTGGTCTACAGTGAAGTGCTAGCTCTGTCAGAACTCACAGAAATATTGGGGCAAATAAATGTCATGATCTCCATTATTCAAAAAATTAGAGACTTTATGTGAGAGTAAATCTCCAGTAGAGGCATCGTCATCAGGAAAACTCAGGAGTGCCTGGCTTTTAGTCCTGTGTTCAGCTCATTAGACCATATTTCTCCTTTCTCCAATCTTAGATTACTTACTGGGGTGGCTAGACAGTCCACTACTTATCTCCAGCTATTCCTATTTCTAGCCTCCTCATTAACAGTTCTGGTAATCTTCTACTATTCGTGCTTCTCTCACTGCTCTAAAATGTGGTATCTTGTGGTAACCTAAAGGAATGATGTCTGTTTTTTCCCCACCTTTTCATATCTCCTTTTACCCCCGTATAACTTCAAAAGTTGCAGTGTTTGCAAAAGTTGGTGTATCCCAAGATAGAACGAAAAGAAAAATCTCAGACTTGGACATCATTCATTTTATTACAATCAATAGCACAATAAGTCAATACATAAATAAAGGTGGGAGAAAGTAGAAAAAAACAAAATTTTGAAAGCTTGACTTTTTTGAAATATCAGCTTTTTTTGAAAAATATTTCACACACAGCTTCAAGTAAATATATCATATAGAATCACAGAACTGGAAAGGACCTCGAGAGGTTATCTAGTCCAGTCCCCTGCACTCAAGGCATGACTAAGTATTATCTAGAGTCTAGATTCAGACCATCCCTGACAGGTGTTTGTCAAACCTGCTCTTAAAAATCCCCAATGATGGAGATTCCACCACCTCCCTAGGCAATTTATTCCAGTGATTAACCACTCTGACAGTTAGGAATTTTTTCCTAATGTCCAACCTAAACCACCCTTGCTGCAATTTAAGCCCATTGCTTCTTGTCCTATTCTCAGAGGTTAAGAAGAACATGTTTTCTCCCTACTCCTTGTAACAACCTTTTATGTACTTGAAAACTGTTATCATGTCTCCTCTCAGTCTTCTCTTCTCCAGTTTAAACAAACCCAATTTTTTTCAATCTTCCTCATGTTTTCTAGACCTTTAATAATTTTTGTTGCTCTTCTCTGGACTTCCTCTAATTCGTCGACATCTTTCCTGAAATGTGGTGCCCAGAACTGGACATAATACTCTAGCTGAGGCCTAATCAGCGTGGAGTAGAGCAGAAGAATTACTTCTCATGTCTTGCTTACAATACTCCTGCTAATACATCCCAGAATGAGGTTTGCCACAGCGTTACACTATTGACTCATATTTAGTTTGCGACCCTCAGATGCCTTTCTGCAGTACTCCTTCCTAGGCAATCATTTTCCATTTTGTATGTGTGCAACTGATTGTTCCTTCCTAAGTGGAGTACTTTGCATTTGTCCTTATTGAATTTCATCCCATATACTTCAGCCCATTTCTCCAGTTTGTCCAGATCATTTTGAATTTTGATCCTATCTTCCAAAGCACTTGCAACCCCTCCCAGCTTGGTATCATCTGTAAACTTTATAAGTGTACTCTCTATGCCATTATCTAAATCACTGATGAAGATATTGAACAGAACCGGACCCAGAACCGATTCCTGAGGGACCCCACTCATTATGCCCTTCCAGCATGACTGTGAACCACTGATAACTACTCTCCGGGAACAATTTTTAAAACAGTTATGCACCCACCTTATAGTAGCTCCACCTAGGTTGTATTTCCCTAGTTTGTTTATGAGAAGGTCATGTGAGACAGTATCAAAAGCCTTACTAAAGTCAAGATATACCACATCGACCACTTCCCCCTTATCCACAAGGTTTGTTACCCTGTCAAAGAAAGCTATCAGGTTGGTTTGACATGATTTGTTCTTGACAAATCCATGCTGACTGTGATTTATCACCTTATTATCTTCTAGATGTTTGCAAATTGGTTGGTTAATTATTTGCTCCATTATCTTTCTGGGTATAGAAGTTATGCTGACTGGTCTGTAATTCCCCAGGTTGTCCTTATTTCCCTTTTTATTTAACATACCATTTTATTTAACATACCATTGGCCTGTTTTGAACTCCTTTGACAGAAGCACCTTTGACATTTTTCATGATCTTTTCCCATTCATAGTAATATCATGCAGAAGAGTCAGCAGAGTATGTGCTCTAGGCCACAGTGAGGAATTATAAACTACTAGATCAGAGGTTCTCAAACTGTGGTCCTTGGTCCGTGGATAGTTCCCTCTAAGGTGTGCGCCTGAGCAGCTGCACACGAGAGAGGCCGTGCAGGCCTGGTTCCACTGATTAGCTGGATCCTGGAGAAGACACATATGTAAGGTGAGGTAGTAGCCTTGGGAGAAAATAGGGGGTAGGTGGGAGGGGGAAGTGGGATGAGAAGAGGGGGTGGGGGGAATTTGGGATGTGCAGGGCTGCAGCAGCCAGAGAAAGAGGTGACTTTCCCCAGTTCCAGGGCTGCAGCTGCCAGGCAGATGGCCCTGGTTCCCATCCTCAGCTCTGTGGCTGCTGTGGTGGGGGAGAGGGAATCATAGAATCATAGAATATCAGGGTTGGAAGGGACCTCAGGAGGTCATCTAGTCCAACTCCCTGCTCAAAGCAGGGAGAGAGACCCCTCTCCTTCCCAGGCCCAGCTCAGGGGCTGCCGCAGCGGGGGAGAGAGGAAGAGACTCCCCTCCTTCCCAGCCCAGCTCAATGGCTGCCGCGGTGGGGAGAGAGGGCACATCCATTGCATTGGAAAGGTAAGACTACTGATATTAAAATATGAGTTGTGTGCTTTTATTTGTAGAACAAAAAAAATAATTTTTTTATATGGTGCTTTTATCCAAAGCGCTTTATAATAGTTAGCTAACAGTACAAACACCATTTGGAAAGATCATTAAGTGGTCCGCCGAGACCCTCAGCAATTTTCAAGTGGTCTGCGGGAAAAAAAAGTTTGAGAACCACTATACTAGATCATACAACCTGGTCTACACTTAAAATTCAGGGCAACATAGTCACATTGCTCAGGGATGTGAAAAGTCCACACCCCTGACCAGCGTAACTATGCCAACCTAACCTCCAGTGTATATGCAGCTAGATCAACAAAAAAATGTTTCATTGATCTAGTTATTGCTCAGGAAGGTGGTGTTCCTCCAGCAATGGGGAAAAAGCTTCCATCAGTGTAGACTACATCAGCATAATAAGCAGCATAATAAGCAGCCAGAGGGAGCAAGTAAGCAGACCATGTTGTTAAGAAAACTATGACAATATAGGGTGAAGTAGCCTGCCAATCCTTCCCCTCTTGCAGCCAACCTGCTCCAGGAAAGGAAGATGGCCATGTAATTCATGCATGGCGCTAGTGAGATTGAACTGCCACAGTAAATTGGGGGGTTCCCATGACCCTGGTGCATCACAGAAGGTGAAGTCTGGCCAGGGAGTCCAGCTCAGAAAGGAATATGGGATCATGAGACACACAAACTACAGCTCCCATGAGGCTTTGCAGCAACTCATGTGGACACAGACTAATACATTTCCAAAACAATTTTTGAAACTTTCATTCCATAAAAAATGCTGATATTTCAGCTTTTTGCCCCAATTCAAAACAAAACAAAAGGTGAAATAGCAGACTTTCCTGTGAGATGAAATTTCCACTTTTGATCATCTCTACTGCCTACCTATATCTTTCCGCTGTTCCCCCTCCAAAAAAAGGCAGCACACATTTTTGGATGTGTGGGTGGTAAGGCATCATTCTTGGATTCAGTTTGGTATGAATTTTGGGCAAACACTTGGGCTAGTTGTTATTTTATCACCCCTAATTTTTATACACACATTTATACAGTTTGTTAACAAGAATAAAAGGCCTAGTGCCAGCAGCTGGAATTAACTGCACTTGCAGAAAATTAAATAGGGAATGGAGCAAAATTCTGTGATACTATAGACAGCAGTTCTATAATATATATTCCATCATTCACATTTAGGTTTCATTTGATCAGAGGCAGAAATCATGATAGCAAAGTCAAAAGCAACTTGTCAAAAAAACTCAGAAGATGGATTTTCTTTTTTTTTAAGAGTAAATTCACTAAAGCTTCCTTTTGATAAGCTTTAATCAGTCTGCTAAACTCTAAACTAGCTCTGCTGTGCCAGAGCCGATATCACCCAGACACCATGTTCCAGCTTAGTTGCACATATGTAGTCATTGCCAGTCTTCTGGAAAAACGTACAAAGGAAATTAAGCTTTCACCTGTTATGTGACATGAATGCACACTGAGATGTGGAAATTGCTCCTGAGGAATTAATAGAAGGAACAGGAGGAGTCACAGCAAGAAAGCATACTTGCTTGGAAAGTATTCTCCTGGATAGCCATTTTCATTTCCTCACCATCCTTGACATGGACAAGCATTAGTAATACTGGATCAACCTCTGAGATCCAGCAATCCCTGTTAAATATAGCAATCTGAGTCTTTTGAATTATAAAACACCAGCATAGTTGTTTGCACAATCATTATTGACTAACAAAATGACCACTTAGGACGATATACTTTAAAGCAAAAAAAGTCCAGGAAAGGAATATAATTATTAAGGTTTAAAAATGAAACACTGCATATGTAAGTTGATGCTGTTTGTTTCAGTCAATCATTTTCAGGAGAAAAAAACAATAATCCTTACAGTTGCAACAAGATTATCTGCCTATTCTTTGCCCATTATTCTTGTCTGAAAAGATAGTTTTGTAACTTTATAAAAAAGAGCACTGGAACCTGCTCCTGTATAATCTCAGTGGAGCTGAAATGAATCCTATTTACATCATGACAAAGATGTAGACTCATTATCAGAAAATTAACGCAAAAGTAAATGGGCACTTTGCCCAATGTCTGCAAAAGTTAATGGACAATTTTCCAATCTGATATCACAGTAGCCATATAAATATAAAAACACTAATGTTATAGATGGAAAGAAGGAGCAGGAGGACCCAGAGGCGGATTGAATAAACGGACTTCTTTATTGCAATACTTGTTCCCCTCACCCCAATTGTCGAGTAAGCCCCGAATTAATCACATCACACTCTTTTATCTAAGTTAATATGTAAATACCCACATTTAGTACAATGCCCCCCAAACCCTTATTTACTAATATGAATGCCCATATAATGAATATGAATAGCTATATACTGAATATAATTATACCCTCCCCGTTTACTGTTTACAGCATTAAGCATATTATACAGACATTTTTACCTTGAAGATACATTTCTTGGCAGTAACTGTAGCCACAAGTTCCCTTAATCAGCAGGTCACAGGGGAGGGAGGAAGAGGCCATGACCCCGAGCTCGTTTATGAAGCTGGGAGAGGAAGGGAGGGAGAGATAACATTTCTTCACAAAAAGGGTATCCTTCAGACAACCATATTCCTTATGCAGCTGCAACACTTATCTATCCTTAACAAGCAGAAGGGAAGGGGAAAGGATGGCAACTTTATCTATCAAGTGAAGAAATAGTGCTTGCCTGTGCCTTACTCCCTAGTACTATGATAGTGGTTACCCAGGTCTTTATTTAACCCTTACATACCCCAACAAATAACTTTACACAAATGTATACCCCTCCACATTGACTTATTTGAACAATCATTCTGTAGTCTGTATAGTTTCTCAATACAGTTGTGAATTTCTGAAGACCAAGAGTAGTGTAGAGTTAGTATTGTAGAGTTAGAGGTGTAGTGATGCCACACTTCCTGTACACTCTAGATGCAGTCTTTGGTTTCCTGTGGCACACTTCCTATTGAGGGAGGAACAAAGAAGCCCAGACCAAGGCTGTTGCAGGCTGCAGCTACACAGAGCAATAGAAAGTTGTTACCTCATTTCTGCACATAGTTTCTGTTAATAACAAATGGTTTATCTTGAACCGGTCTGCTTGTCAGGAAGGGTATGTCTACACAGTGAGCTGGGGGTGGGAATCCCACCTCGAGGAGACATACTCATGTTAGTTGTGATTGCGCTATCATTTTAAAACAGAGTGTAGCTGCAGTGGCATGAATGGTGGGAGGGGCCAGAAGCCCTGAATACATACCTACTATTTCTGATGGGCACATACTCAGGGCAACTAGATGCTCCCTCTGCTTACGCCACCACAGTGACACTCTATTTTTAATGTTTTAGCTTGATAAAAGTTAGCACAAGCATGTCTCCTCTAGCTTGGAATCACACAACAGCTTGACAATATTCCAAGATACTATATGACATCAGGAGTGGAAGGCCTAGTGTGTTGGAAGACCCAGTGAGAGAGAACATTGAAATGGCTGCTACAGCACCCATGCAACTGCCAGTATCGTTCCCACCAGCTCTGAGAAACAGGGGGGAAAGCTGAACATACCTGGTTCAAACAGCAATTTGAATGGTACGTGAAAGCCACAGGACACCTAAACTGGAGGAGGAACAAAAGATTGCTCTGCTCTTGACAGTGGCAGGCACAGAAGCCTGAGATGTGTACAATGAATTCCATACAGATGATAGAGGGAGAGAGAGGAAAGCTTTACAGAAATAATGACAATGTTTGAAGATCGTTGTGCCCCTACGAAAAAAAATGTTACTTATATTCAGGAGGAGAACACAGACCAAAGGGGACACAACTGTTATATTGTTAATATTGTTATTGAATAAAACATGTGAGATTGTCAAAATAACAGGCTCAAATGGAATTATTTAATGACAGATTAAAACAGCACTATACTGGAATAGAAAGAAAATATACCATGTTTACCATACCTGTAGCTGGTGAAGAGAAGGTAGTTTGGACCTTTTGTCTGTACCTTGTGGAATGCTGACCATATTTGTTCCCAAGCTAACCCCCAAACACGCTTTCCGTTTATAGGGTGTGAGACAATAAACAATACTTTCCCACAATTAACTTCACTATGTGGTCTGTTGTCGATACACCATCTTACCTAATTACTAGTGACATTTCTTTTATGGTTCTCAGTGTACCTGATTGATAAACGTAAGGGATTTCTAAACTGCTCATTATTACTGACAGCTGTGGCAACCAGCAGTTCTTAATGAGTTGAAAAACATGTTTCAGTGGGTCATTATTTTAATCATTATAGGAAACCTCTGCAATAACAAGTACCTCTTCTCAATCACAGGACATAATTGGATCATAAGCACCCCTTACCAATTACTCAGTCTTGTTTATTATAACATACGTTGTAGACACCTTTCGCTAGTTTTGATGGTTCTTTTTCCCTAGAGCTCTAGACTCGCACAGACTCAGAGGCATTGAGGATGATTAGGTACAGCCCAATACTTAATTATACACATTCTTGAACACTGGTCGCCCACTAGGTTCAGGTTAAGAACCAACTTTCTGAGGCCTTAGAATTCAAGCATACTTTTTGGTAATACTTTGGGAGAATAGTTACTATGAAAAAAATCATGAGAGTTTATCATAAAAGGTTAATATTTACTAACACAATAAAGGTGTTTATTCCAGACTTAAAACTAAAAAGTCAGTCCTCTGAACACAGAATATTAAAACTCTTTCATTGAAGATCAGATTGTCCTGGTGCGTAATAATAAAAAAGCCTCTGAACAGTTACTAAGGGAGATGGAGATGACACTAGAAAGGGCAATATTTATATAACAAGCAAATGGAAATACACATTAAAAAATCTAGAAAGGCAGAGAACACACAACTGTGAATACCATACCTAAACCAGTAAGGAAAAAGTTCACAGAAATTAAATTGGCCAAGGACAGAAACAAGGCAAGCAGGAAACAATGCTAGTGATCTGGCAACCTACGTGAGTTTAGGAAATGTCCAGCACTCAGGAAAATATAGAAACTGTAATAAGCCCAACATTATACTAAAATATATAGAGAGAGCAGGAAAATGCATGTATTACATGCAGTAATGAATTCTTCAAAGGAAGAAGTGCTATTCACGAGCACAATAATGGAGAATGCTGAAAATTCAAAAGATTGGCTAATTAAAATGTGTACAAATGGCACTTATATGACATACAGGATAGACATTGGGGCACAACTAAATATAATTATAGAAATTGAAATAGAGAGATGTAAGGAGCACATAAAAGTGGAAGAGTCAAAAGTGTTTGTGAAAGGCTATAATGGAGGAAAAATTCCTGTTTTGGCAGAGGGCACACTGACACTAAAATACAAAGGGAAAATGATAAAAAGAGAGTTTGCGGTGGTACATAGAGGCAAGCAACCAGTCTTCGACCTATTTATGTTTGAGGCGCTTGGTGTCGCTAAGAGGTTGTATACTTTAAAGAGACAGAAAGACAACATAGAACCAGATATGAAAATATTACTAGCATTGTATGAAGATGTATTCACAGGAAAGGCCCATGGTATAGGCTACATTAAAAGTTCTGTAAACCTTAAAACAGAGACTAGAAAAAGTGCTGAAAAGCATGACAGCAAATTGTATAATCAGAGACTAGAAGCACCAACAGATTGGGTTCACTCATTAATTGCAGAGAACCCAACAGATTGGGTTCATTCATTAATTGTAGAGAAAAAAGGGGTGGGGGTATAGCTGTGTATGAACCCTCAGGGGCTGAACAAAAACATTAAAAGAAATCACTTCCACTTGCCCACAAGAAGCGGACTGTTGTCTGAGATGGCAGAAGCCAAATTATTCCGTGAATTAGATGTATTGGCTGGATTTTGGCAGATCCCCTTCGACACAGAACTCTAAGATCTGCACTTTCATCACAACATTTGGCAACTACTGCTTCCTAAGATTGCCTTTCAGAATAGCTCCAGACATATTTCACCGTACAATGAGCCAAATGCTAAAGAATGTAGCAGTTGTGAAAGTGTACATGGATGACATAATAATGATGGGTAGCATTGTCACTGAATATCAGGAATGACTGAGGATAATACTGGAAATTGTGAGAGCTAATAACCGTAAACTGAACAAAGTCAAATGTCAGTTTCAAATATGGAAATAAAAAACTTGGGAGAGAGAGACTAACCTCCAAGAAAATCTTGAGCAATGAATCATATTCAAGCAATGCAGAACATGCTAAGACCTGCAGATAAAAATGGAATTCAAAGGCTGATAGGCATGGTGAATTATGTAAGTAAATTCATACTTATGTACACAGCTTGCACAACTCATCTGTGACAGCGCCTCCATAAGACCACGAAAAGACATGGATGCCAGAGCATGGAAGAGTGTTCAATGTTTTAAAGCACATTCTGACATCAAATCCAGTGCTGCAATTTTCTGACCCATTGAAAGACATCAAACTCTCCACAGATGCTCAAAATAAGGACTGGGAGCAGTACTATGACCGTGTCATTAATTGATTGGTTGCCAGTCTCATATGCATCTAGGTTTATAACAGTCACAAAGAAGATGCATACACAAATTGAAAAAGAGACACTAAGTCTGATGTATTGTTGTACGAAATTTAATGACTTTATCCATTGCCATAGCTTCAAAGCAGAAACTGACCACAAACCACTGATTGCAATATACAAAAAGGGACTTGGAGAAGTTCCACCAAGGATATAATGACTGCTTTTGAAAATTCAGAAGTATGGTGTGACCCTGCAGTTCCAACCTGGATGCCAGTTAGTAATGTCAGACACACACTCAAGAATATATACTCCATCTGACAATACTCAGTCCAATAACTTGGAAGAAGCAGTAAACCTACATGTGAACATCATAAAATGTCAGATGCTGTATCTCCAGCCATATGGACAGAAACAGCTAAAGATGAAATTCTGCAAGCAGCAATATAAGTGAGAATTAAGGCAGAGAAAAGAAATCAACACTTCAAATGTGCCTATTCCCACCATAAAAATGAGCTTTCAGTGATTTCAGGAGTGCTCTTGACGAAGACACAGTTCTGGTTCCACAATGATGAAAAGGAAAATATTAGAACAAATATATGAAGTTCTCTGGGAATAACCATATCAAAAAGGAGAGCTAGAAAAACTGTATTCAGGCCACAGATAAACTGTGACATGACATCAAAGAAAGGGTGAGCAGGGGTGCAACATGTCAGAAGCCCAGAGATTCCCAGCAGAAAGAACCAATGATATCAAAGAAACAACTTGCAATTCCATTGGACAAAGTTGGAATTGACTTGGAATTTTCTTACAGCAGCTAATGGTATATTTAGTGTCATCCTTCCAAAAAAGGGTGTCATGTCAATACAGTCTCACCATCACCCCATCAAGCTGTGGGCAACAATTACTTCTCTCATGTCCTGTCTCCAGCTCACCATGCCTTAGCCTGTTAACCCATTCACACGGAATCACAGACCTACGCCTGGTAGTTTACTTTGATGACACCACAACATCATCCTTTAAAATGCCTCTGATCTGTAGATCTCATTTCCAACACAGCTAAATACTTGAAGGTCTAAATCTGTCCTGGCATAACTTGACTAACACCAGTGGTGATACACAAGGGGTAACTTGACTGACAGCAGTGGGGTTACATGAATTTAGTCTGTTAGTGCAATTTCAGTGAGTTACGTTGCCAGAATCCTATGTTCTGTTTGTTTGTTTCTTTTAATTCCTGTCCTTGTGTTTCATTAGTGCAAATTGTTTACATTTAATAATAATAAAAAAGATGGAGATGAAGGATGGAAATGAATTATATAGTCCCTTCCATCTGACTTGTACTAATGACGATAAATATAGCACCTCCCAGCCACACACTCCCAGCTACCTTCGGGACACCACTGACTTCCTGAGGAAACTACAATCCACCGGTGATCTTCCTGATAACACCATCCTGGCCACCATGGATGTAGAAGCCCTCTACACCAACATTCCACACAAAGATGGACTACAAGCCGTCAAGAACACTATCCCCGATAATGTCACGGCTAACTTGGTGGCTGAACTTTGTGACTTTGTCCTTACCCATAACTATTTTACATTTGGGGACAATGTATACCTTCAGATCAGCGGCACTGCTATGGGTACCCGCATGGCCCCACAGTATGCCAACATTTTTATGGCTGACTTAGAACAACGCTTCCTCAGCTCTCGTCCTACTCTACTTGCGCTATATTGATGACATCTTCATCATCTGGACCCATGGAAAAGAAGCCCTTGAGGAATTCCACCATGATTTCAACAATTTCCATCCCACCATCAACCTCAGCCTGGTCCAGTCCTCACAAGAGATCCACTTCCTGGACACTACAGTGCTAATAAACGATGGTCACATAAACACCACCCTATACCGGAAACTTACTGACCGCTATTCCTACCTACATGCCTCCAGCTTTCACCCTGACCACACTACACGATCCATCGTCTACAGTCAAGCTCTGCGATACAACCGCATTTGCCCCAACCCCTCAGACAGAGACAAACACCTACAAGATCTCTATCAAGCATTCTTACAACTACAATACCCACCTGTGGAAGCGAAGAAACAGATTGATAGAGCCAGAAGAATTCCCAGAAGTCACCTACTACAGGACAGGCCTAACAAAGAAAATAACAGAACGCCACTAGCCGTCACCTTCAGCCCCCAACTAAAACCCCTCCAACGCATTATCAAGGATCTACAACCTATCCTGAAGGACGACCCAACACTCTCACAAATCTTGGGAGACAGGCCAGTCCTTGCCTACAGACAGCCCCCCAACCTGAAGCGAATACTCACCAGCAACCACATACCACACAACAGAACCACTGACCCAGGAATCTATCCTTGCAACAAAGCCCGTTGCCAACTGTGCCCACATATCTATTCAGGGGACACCATCACAGGGCCTAATAACATCAGCCACACTATCAGAGGCTCATTCACCTGCACATCTACCAATGTGATATATGCCATCATGTGCCAGCAATGCCCTCTGCCATGTACATTGGGCAAACCGGACAGTCTCTACGTAAAAGAATAAATGGGCACAAATCAGATGTCAAGAATTCTAACAATCATAAACCAGTCGGAGAACACTTCAATCCCTCTGGTCACTCGATTACTGATCTCAAAGTGACTATCCTTCAACAAAAAATCTTCGAAAACAGACTCCAACGAGAGACTGCTGAACTGGAATTAATTTGCAAATTGGATACAATTAACTTAGGCTTGAATAGAGACTGGGAATGGTTGATTCATTATAAAAAGTAACCTATTTCCCCTTGATTATTCCTTCCCCCCCACACTGTTCCTCAGACGTTCTTGTTAAACCCTGGATTTGTGCTGGAAATGGCCCACCTTGATTATCATACACATTGTAAGGAGAGTGATCACTTTAGATAAGCTATTACCAGCAGGAGAGTGGGGTGGAGGGAGAGAAAACCTTTTGTAGTGATAAACACCCATTTTTTTTCATGGTCTGTGTGTATAAAAAGATCTTCTGTACTTTCCACAGTATGCATCCGATGAAGTGAGCTGTAGCTCACGAAAGCTTATGCTCAAATAAATTGGTTAGTCTCTAAGGTGCCACAAGTACTCCTACACTTTTAATTGTTTCTATTAGAATATTGCACTATTTTGAAGATTGACAATACATTTTGAAAAGTAGAAGTACTTTCCCTTTTGTATTACATTGCTTTCTGTTCCCCGCAACTGGCTTAAATGGGCACCTCTGTGATGGTTGCCATGGAGACCAATTTAGGAGAGATTGTGTTAGGGGAAGAAGTTCCAGCACTGCAGTATGTTTGAAAATAGATAAAGAAATTAAAGTGATGACTACAAATATTAAAGGTTTTACAGGGATGAGTAGTTCAGGGTCCATGAGGCTGGAAGGAGTGGTCCACCAGGAAGAGGGTTGGGCAGCTCTGTTGCCATCATTGTTGAGTTTATTCCCTCTCTCTCACACACACACATACACACATACACACATCTCCTCTCCTCTCCCCCAGTAGTTTTTTTTATGAATCAGGAATAACAGTCCAGCTACAGGTGACTAGTTGATTCCAGTGGTGTCCCCTATGCTCCTTACTACTACCTCTCCCTTATTTGTCTCACAGCAAATAGGTTCAGCACAGCTTCTTAGTCCTTACCCTACCACTCACCCAACAAAACACTGTAGAACTCTACTTCTACCCCAGTCGGCTCCTCCTCTCTATCTCTTGCTAAAGTAGAGGAGATTGTGTGTGTGCTTGCTGCTTCAGGTGCTCTCTTTTGAACCAGAATGAGTGGCTCAGCAGTCAGTGAAGAATTTATTGGAGATTGTCTCAATGTGTTGCACCTTGTTTATGTATACAAAAACCATGTTTTACTTGTGTGTGCTTAAATAGGTCCATTGGAATTCTGAAAAGAGCTTGTCCACACCTTTCCCTGAAGCTTTTTCCAGTATATGCCTATCCTTCAGTGTGAACATACTCTGTACACATCCAGACATTCATTTGGAAAAGTCTGTGCCTATTCATCCCCTAGTTGTGGCCCAGGATATGTAATACATTTAGTTTTGTGCCTACATAAATTCTTGAAAATGTGATCTTCTACTTGCTAGGCTATTCAGTCTTTGCTTTCTCAGCTGAGACTGTAAACACGGGTGCCAAGTGCATTAATGGTTTTTGTGATGTGGCCATCTGACCACTAAGAACTGCTGGTGGTGGTGGTGGGTGGAATCACAAACATATTTCACACTGGGGAACCAAAAGCTTTCAATTGCTACTGACCTGAGATTAATGTAAGCAGCTGACCGAGGGGTGAACAGCTCCTTATTCTATTACTAGTCTCCTGAATCAACCTATATTTCCTTAGTCCCAGCCCTTTAGAAGGTTCATGTTTTATCTAAAACTTGTTTGACAATTTGCTGCTTTAACATTTGTATTGAAGAGGTGTATCTGTAGTGCTCGTGTGTTTCATTTTTTATTATTGTATTTGTTCTGCAGCTTAGTTTTCTGCAGATTTTATTCCTACTGGTAAGTGACCGACAGAGGTTTGGCTTAATAGTTACTGCCTGCCTGCGCCCTGTTACGAAGAATTAGACATGATTGGAATTGTTAGTAGAAATTAATTTTAAAAAAACTAAATGACAGAAAAGAAGCTTATTTTTCCACTGACACTCTTCTGTTGACTCTGGACTTAGTCCACATTGTTTTGGTAGCTCTTTGTTTTTCATTGTCAAAGTCCTTATAAAACCCTATATTTCCCCTACTAAAGGTAATGGTGCCACACATTTATGACCTATTTTAAAAATTTTAGCACAAACATAAACAGTTTGGAATGCATCTTATAGTACATGGTACTCCTCAACTAGTAAAAGCCTGCAGAATTCAGCCTACAGGGAAAATGTACCCAAAACCATTATGAGGACATGGAATGACGCTGAAGCCAAATTTAAAAAAACAACAACAACAAAAAACCCTCTTTGCAGGTTATTTTGTTTGTTAGATTTTCCTTAAATCAATAAGGTTTTCTATCCAAGTAAGAGTTTACAAGGTTGTAGAACTGCCTCACAATATTACCCAAGATGACTGACATTCAAACATTTGCTATCTTACGGGTTGTGTTCATATAAATAAATGTTTACTGTCACTGAAACTTTAAAAACAATTGTGGATTAATAGCAAGAGATTTCAGATTGTTCAAGTGCTATTGGTAAATGAACCTCAGATATCTATAATTTTAACCTGACATAAATAAGCAGGGAATTTTCAAAACAAATGCATGTACGTGAACTAATATGTCAAAGACAATTGCTTTTACATAGGTGGAGCCATTTTGAAATGAAAGTAAATGGACACTCTGGTACAGAGCAAGTTATTTCAGTAGTCGTTGCTTATGGAGTGAGAGAAAGAGGATCAGGCTAAGATGAGAATAAGGCAAGAGGAAGAGTAACTTGTCAATGAGGTGAAAACATGTGTAGGTTAAAAAAATGAGAACAATCTCTTTCTTTTTCAGTCTCTGGTAGAAGTGAATAAGAGAAGTGTATTGATCCCTGTAATCCCCAACTGTTACAGTCACACATATCCTCACTGTGCAACACACAAGTCAAACTATTCCCAGAATCAGCTTGCTTTACACATATTATCAAGTTCTGCTTTAAAAGTGGGGAAGACACACAAAGGACAGAGAAGACCAAATTACCAAATTAAATGAATAGGAGCCACATTTTCAAAAGAGGTTTCTAAAACATCATCTGCAGTTGTATGTTTGTTTGCAGAAATTAGGAAGTTAGATGTCTGTCCACGCAAACTGGAAGTGCAAAAGTGGGTTTTGAGTACTCATACAAACAGGAGAGATTTCAGTGTGTGGACTGAGACTTATTTGCAAATGTGATCTACAGAGTCAGGTAGATAAAAGTATTTGGCTTGTGATCTTCATCACTGCTCTGGCTCCTTTACACTAGATAAAAGGTCCAGGACAGCGTGAGGGGATGTAAAAGCCCTGTATTTGCCCCTGGGAGAATGCCACCAGCACAGGCACTGAGGAAGACAGCCTTACAAGGACCCTTTTACAAGCCCTGGCCTAGGATGTGTGCAAGGCTGAGAGTTTGAGGGGGTGTGGCATGGGCAGGGATGCAAAACACAATGATGTAGGACAGCTCAGGGAGGGTGCCATCATTTAAACAGACCCCCCCCCCCGAGGTTGTCTCCATTATGCTAGGAGCCCCTTCAGTTCTGAGAGCACCCCCTGATCTAAAGGGCACAAAAAGTGAATTAAAGCCACTTTAGCCCCTGTGCCCAGGGGCTACAATTTATGTGCTGAATATCTCTCTGAGTGTGTGTGAGGCAGCATTTTTCTAATTCCCTATGAACAACATTCAAAACATGAGAATAGTAGATAGGGACATACAGCCAAGTCTTATCTTCTGCCATTTCGTCTCTTTAATTTAAATCAAGAAATACTGCTGTACTCCAGGAGATTGCTAATGTCAGGATTTACGCTTTTCAGGGAAACAGTAAAGAGATTTATATTTAAAGGAATATAAGGGTTGAGTAATTTAATATTCTGTATTATAGTAGGGTTGGATTTTGAAAGGGCAGGGAGTGAGAGAAATGAAAGTAAGGACTGTTGTGCTTTTCTGCTGTTTTGAATACTAAAATCATATCCTCCAAAACATATTTACAGAAGAATTACAATGACCATTATATGTCACTATTTGCCATGGATCAGTGCTATAATCGTATTATTTCCTATGTTAAATCTGGGGAGATTATGGGTAAATGATGGGTTTTACTGGCAATCATTGAACCTGGAAACATGCAAAATTGTTATAAAAGCTGTTTATATCCCCAGTAAGGCTTGTCAATGACTATAAGGTACAAGGGTTAATTATCTCTGGATGTGTGCTTTACATATTGTCATTTAGTTGGAGTATTCATGGTTCCTTTGAATCTTCTCTTGCTTTATAATAAAAGCATTTATTTCGGTAATATAAGTGGGTGCTGTGTGGTACAGCAATACGCAAAAGGTTCCATCTCTTATTTTTGAACAAAAAATACTGTTGTGACGCTGGTAAACCAGGCACCAGCTCTTAGCAAGTCTGTAGGTGTCAGCTGAGCACTGACAAATTCATTGCTGGAAACCAGATCAGCTCACCTATGTGTTAATATTGTTCAAGATAGGTGATAGACTTGTAAGAATGTGTTTAGTGTTGAGACACTATAAAATGCTTGTAAATTGCTGCATGCATTAATCTGGATTCTGCGTTAAAAAGGTAAAACATATGTTTGTTTTATAATTGTAAAAATTCTTGCTCTGAACTTTGTGAATTCAGAGGAGGACTATCAAAATTAAGTAGTCTGTTATAGCACAAAAGCTTTGTCGATTGCCCCATCCACCCATGGAAAAGTACATCCAGGAGGCCTCGTTTAATTGGTTTGAATGCTGGAAGAGGTACTTAAAGACAGCTGACGTGATTTTTCATTTCTTTGCTGTTTTGATCTTAGATGGGCTGGAGCTAAGAAAAGAAAAGCAGAGATTTTCAGAGTCATTCTGGGTTAGCCAGGAAAAGACATTGGGTGCTGACAGATTACTGCATCTCTGTCACCTTTTGGAACCATAGACTGAACTCATTTGTGCGTATATTTTGCTTTCTTTAAACTATAAATAACTCCCATTTCTTTGTCCTAGTTAATAGGAGTAATATAAAGCAGATACTAAGATGCGCTAACTCATTCTGGTGACAGGCTTGCATAAAATCAAGTAGCAGAGATTGGATGTAGAGGAGAATAGAGCCCCACCTTTGTAAAGTTATGTGTACAACCTTTACTGCACTAGGTAAATGATGATTAATAAATAAGGATTAATCATAGTTAGAGCAATAGTGAACTTTGATCTCAGCCCGAAAGAAATAACTGCCAGCCCACAAAAAGGTTCTAATCTTTACTCCTTAAATTCCAAACCAAATATGAGACCCTGAGATATGATTACAGTATTAAATATAGGAAAGTATGGAACCCTTCCAAGTTTCCAGGAATTGCTGAAGTAGTGTTGGCTCTGCATATCATTGCAATGAAAGACCTCAGTGAGATCATTAAGTACAAGGGAAACCATATTAGAGAGCTACATTTAGAAACCTAGTTCCTGTCAGTCTTAATAATGTCAGTTACTTAGCTCAGTCTGCACATCTAAGCATTGGTTTTTATCACACCATTTTATTTCCTAATGTTAATCTCAGAGGCCTTCCAAAACTAAAATTGAAGAAACTGACTTAACTCTAGCCTTCCAGAGTAGATGAATCTATGAAAAAAAATCAAGGTAATCTGCATAAATTGAGATACCAAAAGCATACTTGAGTATGAGAAAAACTTAGTTATGCTGACACTGATATTCTAAAACTAAATGAATACTTGCTTAGGAGACATGAATAATCAGAGACATGGAATGAATGTTATCAGTAATTTAAAGAAATCTATATTAACATATATAAATGGATTAAGCAAAGGAATGTGTAAATGTTCGGCAATATCAGCCTCAGCTAAATCAAGCTCATAGTAGTGAGGATGATAACATTAATTCATAGCCATGCTTATATATTCATTGGAAAATTCTATGTAAGGCACATAAATCTGATAGTGAAAAGTGTATATAATGCTTTTTGAAATATTCATTGGCATCACAGTGTAGTTAAGTGGTACAAATAGATATTCTTGGATTAGAGATGCTGCAAATATCCTGCAAAGATTGTTACAAATTTAAATATACGGTTTATATTCAGCAGAGTGTTGGGGAATCAATCAACATTTACTATTGGCATTAATGGAAATCATGTGACAAAATTCCTCCATAGTGCTGTGAAATGGTACCACAGGTGTCTGGCTATAATTATCAGATTTACTCTCTGGTTACTTTATGAGCCAGAGCTTTCCAGAAATAACACCACAACATTACAAATCTAAATTCACTGTCATTATCCATGTCATAATTTCTGGAAATACTACACTAGTTCCATATGTGATACTGCAGATATGCAAATCAGTGAGCTGGCAGGAATTTGTGAGGTAACTACAAGTCGATAAATTATTTTACTAGCAATAGATTACATCTAGATCATAATTTAATGAATGTGATGTTATGGGAAACAAATATATAATAATCAATTCTTCAGTCTAGGAGAGAAGGCTATAACATGATCCAAATCCTGGAAGATGAAGCTAGACAAATTCAGTATGAAAATAAGGAGTGAAGATTAACAGTGAGGATAGCTAACCTTTGGAACAATTTACCAAGGGTCATGGTGGATTCTCCATCACTGACTATTTTTAAATCAAGATTGGATGTTCTCTTCTAAAAGATATGCCCTAGGAATTATTTTGGGGAAGTCCTATGGCCTGTGTTATACAGGAGTTCAGACTACATGTTCACAATATTCTCTTCTGGCCTTGGAATCAATGAATCTTTCATTTCTAATTTTTCCTGATCAACTACAGCAGAAATCCTTTTTCCAGAATCTATATAAGAGCTACACAGTCTATGTTCCTTCCAATGCATAGCACACTCTAATTTGCCAATTTGCATTGTTTGAATGAATGGTAAAGAGAACAGGTTATAGAAAACCAGGTGCAGGTCTTTTTGTGCATAACAAAGATCACTTGTGAATCAAACCTTAAGGAAATTCTAAAATATGGCAAATGAGTTGTCAGAACAAAGAAGGGGAAAAAACCCATGAATAAATAAGTTAAATTGGACTGCTCATGTTACTAAACAATATATACTAGGCAAGAAGTGTTTGCAAGATGAGAACCTGAAATATGATTGCAATCACATGGAGGATGAAAAGTTGAGCATATAGAAGGCAGCGATACAGACCACTATTTCATGAAGAAAGAAAAAGTAAAAGCTGCTTTCTTTCTGGATGCTCTTCCTATTTGTAAATTAAAGTAATCCTTTTCAATGGTGGCTTAGCACTGATAGCCTTTGCAGAAAAACAGGAATCCATTTTTAGTGGATGATTCAGGAAAGCAACCCAATTCAGGACAGCACTTAAGTATGTGCTTATGGCCCACTGAAGTCAAGGGATTTAAGCCTGTGTCCAAAGTTGAGCATATGCTGACGTACTATCAGGAATGTGGACCTGAGTCTGTGTGTAAATAAGTGAGTTCCTAGGTTTATACTAATAATTATTGCACTATTAACTACTATATTTCTGCAGAGTTAATAATGGTTGGCTCTATAGTTAGTGACCATTAACATTAATGCTCCAGTCTTATGAACTGATACAGACAAAGGGAGTGGGAATACCACCTTCCCTTATCATAGAATGAAAGAAGATTTTGTGGCCACACATTTAAATTGCTACACTAAACAAATGGCCAAGCCATGAGTCAGTTATGGAACTCGTCCCAAACTAGTGCCATCAAAACATTTATAAAAAATCATGTCATAATACATTTTGATTGTCAGATTTTACAAAAAATAACTTTTAACATGTTTTAGAGGAAACAGAATGAAAATTCTCCAAAAGATTCAAGGATGGTTCTCTTGGGTGTCTCTACCGAATGTGACTATTTTTACCCATAAAATGAATTTCTCCATTTGATTATTTTCTTCCATATTTTTATGTATCAGAAGGGAATTAAATGCCTCAATGGTGTATTAACTGCATTTTAGAAGGCTCATGGTGTGCCACCGGTGAAAAATTAGTTTATATACCACTACTACGACGATGGCTTTTTAAAAAACATATCGTTGGCTAGATACAACAGTATAAAATAGTCTATTCCTTTCATGTTACTTTCTTAAGGACCCAATCCTGGAACAAACTTAAGAATAAATACATTTAGGTAAGTAGTCCCATTTGACGTTATGGACTACTCACATGACTAAAGTTATTCATGTGCATGTCCCTGCTAATTGCAGCTGGAATAGCTCTGTTACTCTTTGTATACTAATTTCAATAAACTCATGTTCAAAAATGTTTTGGAGAGTTATAAAGAATGTTGTTGCTCCTATTTTTCATATCCACAGCTGCGTGAAAGAAGGGAATGTTTCAGTGGCTAGTGGTTTTTAAAATAAAAATGGCATCTATCTGAAATTTTCTGAGGGGTTTGGAAAGTTAAGATGTAGTCCTATCAGAGATGGATTAGTTAGAGGAGTACAGATGGCAGAAAGTCAAAAATCCTGTTAGTAAGAAATGTTGTGTTGGTATTGTTTAAATGTGTTTAATTAGCTGTTTTAATAGTATGTTAAGGTAAAGGCTATGTAAATCACTGGCTTTAATGAAATCCAATATGAAACATCTTATTGTTTTCCTTCATCTTGCTATCCAGGAGTTTCCCGGATGTCTTTAGCTTTCCTTATCAATTTATTACACTTTGTTAGTTCTAATGTTTTGTGGTGTTAAAGAAATGAGACCCTATAAAGCTCTTTAGTACTAAAAAGGCTTGATTGTTGTTGTTTTTTTATATCCCAGTTAAGGGGGAAATGAGGCAGAACTCACATGTGACTCCACACCTGAGCACAAGGTGGCATACTGGGGAAACCTTCATGCTGCAAGAGTCATATATTGTTTTATTATTTCTAATTGCTGCCTTCACTTCCCCTCTTAACCAGATGGGCTTTTAAATCAGTTTCCCTCTATTTATAGTGCATATATGGTAGTGATATCACTCACATAATTAACTTTGTCACCATGTAACTGTAAGAGGATTGTTACCCCAAGGGGAGTAAGGTAATGCCTCAGAGAGAAAATACTCGAGAAATGGTAGGGGGAAAGATAGAAAAGGAAAGCCCCTTTTCTCAGAAGAGCAGACTCGGCTCCCTTCTGTGTCTGTTACCAGTGGATTTAGCTTACAGTAAGTGTGTCCCTCCCTCCCTGTGTGATGTAATAAAAATGAAGGAAAGACGAGGTAATATGATGCAAACAAAGGTAAGTATATTAAGGGTAAAGGTACAGAGAACTGGAAAAATGGAGGGAAGAAACTCAAACTTAATCATACAGTGATTCAGTGACTGGCTTTAGAAGCTTGAAGCTCAGACCCACAAAACCTCCCTTGGTATTAAAAAAAAAATCAATAAATAAAACCCCAATACAGAAACCTTTTCCTATGATTTAGGCACAGTGGACACAGCATACAGGGGCGAAGCCCAGGACCTTCTACTATCCGGCTGATGCGGAGCCTTTGAGGAGGACTACTGGGGAGTCCCAATGACTGTTGGATTTCATTGCAGGCAGGGAGACCCTCCAGGATGATGGATACCAGGAAAGCAGGACCCTCCAGAGGTAAAATAGATTCAGTTCGCTGTGACGGGGATAGTGAGGACAGTCCTCTCCTTCCTCAACCTCGCTGTGGAATAGATGGCACTCTTCTCTCTAGCTCTGGAGCATTAGGAAGACCCGACTGGGCAGTTCTGCCGCTGTAATGGACAGGCAGCACAGGTGCTGAGCAAGTTTTTATATAGCCTTTTTGGAGGGAAAAACTGGTTCAGTCCGGTTTGAGCCAGGGAAATCCAGGGTCTTTACAGTAAACAAGTCTGCTTACAGAGATGGAATCCAAGAGTCACAGATTATATATATATATATATATATATATATATATATATATATATCAGGAACAAAATAAATCCTAAAAATGATATAGGACCTTTACTAGATAGAGGTGGTCAAATTGTTACTAATGATGCAGAAAACACAGAAGCAATCAATAAATGTTTCTGTTTTTGTATATAGAAAAAAAGCAGGATGATGTGTTCCTGTCACACGAAGATGATTAACTACTTCCCAGTCCATTAGCAATTAAGAAAGATGTTAAGTAACATCTACTGGGAATACAAATGTTTAAATCAGCTGGCTGCTATAATTTTCACCAAACAGTTAGCTGAGGATATCTGTGACCTGCTGCTGATAAATAATTAATAAATCTTGGAATATTGAAGAAATTCTGGAAAAGTGTTAATGTTATGCCAAAACTCGAAACAGGCAAGTAGGGTGACCCAAGTAGCTATAGACCAGTTAGTCTGACATCTGGCCTGGACAAAATAATGCAAAAGCTGATATATGAGTAAATCAATAAAGAATTAAAGGCTGGAAATATAATTAATGTCAGCTCATATGTTTATATAGAAAATATGCCTTGTCCAATAAATCTGATTTCATTTTTTTTCATAAGTTTAGTTGGTAGTGAGGTTCCACAGGCCAGTTCTACAGAATGGGGAATTGTATCCTGGAAAGTAGTGACTCTGAAAAGGATGTCTACTCTACATATTAAGCCCAGATTTTTGGCATCAGGGCTTGTGAACTGGTTATTTCTAAGCTCATGCTGGAGCAGCCACCGTGCACTGTAAACCTCTGTTTATAATTGCTGGTCCTAGGTCTCACAGCTGTGGTAATGCAGCCATACTGAACTACATAAATTTTCTAGCTTGGGTCTGCATCTTCATCTGCATTCACACTGCAAAATTGCAGGACCTGAGTCATGGTGGGACTTGGGCTATGACCTATCCTCCCCCTCCCGGCAGGGCCCTTGGATCCAGGTCCTGAGTGCTTGCTAACCATAGTCAGATTGATTTTGTGTGGAGGGAAGCTGGGGCTTGGGCTCAAAGCTGAGACACAGCGCTGGCTCAGTGTGCAGAGGAGATATACCCATAATGGACAAACAACTGAACATGAGCTCCCAATGGTATATTGTGGCAGAAGAAGCCAATGTAATGCTTAGATCTATAAATATATAGTAATGAATTAGAGCAGGAAACTGATTTTACCTCTGCATGTAGCATTAGAGAAACTAGTGCTAGAATACCGGAGTCTGCAATTAAAAAAAACATGATTTAAAAATTGGAGAGGGTGCAGAAACGCGCTTATCAAAATCAATATTGAGAGGTGAGTTGATCACAGTGTACAAGTGGCTTCATGGGGAGAAAACATAGGTGTCAAAGGGCTCAAATCTAGTAGCAAAAGACATAACAAGAATTAATGGCTGGATGTTAAAGCCAGACAAATCCAAACTAGAATAAGGCACAAAGGTTTGTAAGTGAACCAAACTAGCAAGGGAAGTGGTAGATTTTCCACCTCTTAAAGTCTTCAGATCATAACTGGATGCCTATCTGGAAGGTAGGCTTTAATGAAACATAATTTACTGGTCTCAATAGAGGAGTAAGTGGGTGAAATGTAATGGCCTGTGTTATAAATAGGTCAGACTAGATGATCAAATTATCTCCTCCTGGATTAAAAAATTATTTAATCTATTGATCACCTAGTCTAAACTGAATGACACAGCCATAGAATTTCACCTAGTAATTCTTGCATCCCATCCAATAATTTGTGGCTAATCCTGAGTATAGAGAATAGATTTATAAGGGTTTCCATGCCAGTCTCTTTCCAGCATTACTATTCTCGTTCTCTTGCACTGTTGTTAATCTGACCACAACTTCCATATATGTGGTATTTTTTAATCCAATTTATGCACTCACCAGTGAAAGTAGACACTAATATATGGAAATAAGTAGGCAGCCTTATCTATAGGAATCACTATATTTTCCATTTATAATATATTCACCAAATTTAGAGATCATTTAAATGATGGTGGAAATGCACAATGGAAAATATTGATTATTAGTGTGCTGCACAGATGCCCAAAGAAAAATGTGAGGCATTCTGCACCACATGTTCTATGCTTTAATTTGGAAGACTCTCTTTAATGCCCCTTAGCATATTTCATTTACAGTCGTGAACACATCATTGGCACTCGGTAGCCAGACATTAGATCACACTGCATATATTTTCTAACTGCTATCATAATGCTTGAATAATAGTTACGCCTACTCAGGGACATCTGCCTACTTACTGCACTATAAACCTCATATTTTTTTTTCTTTTGTTTAAAGAATCACATAGGCACATTTCACTGACTTATTTAGAATTTCAACTCAAAATTGTACTTGTGCATTTGAATGCCTGGGACAATATAATAATGTATATAGCACAGATCATACAGAAATTATGGTGAAACCTGTTTTATTGTTCCTGGGGTTACCTGCATTCTTAGTCTACACACAAGAATAGACAACGCCACCCAATTTTGTCAATATCCAGGATTCTGCTGTGGGTCTGTGTTTCATATTCTCCATTAAAGCCAACGTTTTCTAACCTTGATTACTACCAATAAGTGCGATCACTACTATCTTAGCCAACACCAAGAATCAAACCAAAGCTCTCCAGAGCTAAAAGCAGATGTTGCTACAGCCTGAGCTAAAGAGCCAGCTGCTGAATATAGGGGCAGTAACAGACTCACATTCTCTGTGGAGCGGGCACAGAGGGAGACACATAACACACTGACCAGTGGTAACAGGCACCTAAATAAGAGGTCTGATATTCAGAGGTGCTAAGCACCTACAAATCCCACCGACTTCAAAGGGAGAAACAGGTACTCAACACATTTGAAAACTAGGACACATGTATTTAGGTGTTTATGTATAGATTTAACAACCTAACTTGAGGCACTCACATTTGAACATTTTGGCCAGAATAAGTAAGTAATATTCAAACTTAGTCTGAATTTCTCTCCCCAGCATTAAGAAATTTGTGGGCCTTTTAGTAAACCCCCATCTTTCCATGTGCTGTAATATATATATAGATATACACATTGCTTACTGTATTTTTCACTCCATGGAACTGATGAAGTGGGTTTTAGCCCATGAAAGCTTATGCCCAGATAAATTTGTTAGTCTCTAAGGTGCCACAAGTACTCCTCATTATTTTTAGTAAACACTAGTTATTCCTCTCACTTCTCTGTATACTCTCACCAGTTTGATCAAGGGTTGCATAACCTAACCTTTAGATCTTAATTGGTTCCCATATAAAGTAGAGTATTTCTGCTTTCTGTGCTCATCTTCACCTCCTTTTTTGTTATTATCCTATTGGCTTGTGTACATTTTTTTGTATGTATTTTAAGTAGGGCTGTTGATCAATCACAGTTAACTCACACAATTAACTAAAAAAATTAATTGTGATTAATCAGTTTTAATCGCACTGTTAAACAATAGAATACCAATTGAAATTTATTACATATTTTGGGTGTTTTTCATAGAATCATAGAATATCAGTGTTAGAAGGGACCTCAGGAGGTCATCTAGTCCAACCCCCTGCTCAAAGCAGGACCAATCCCCAACTAAATCATCTCAGCCAGGGCTTTGTCAAGCCTGACCTTAAAAACTGCAAAGGAAGGAGATTCCACCACCTCCCTAGGTAACCCATTCCAGTGTTTTACCACCCTCCTAGTGCAAAAGTTTTTCCTAATATCCAACCTAAACCTCCCCCACTGCAACTTGAGATCATTACTCCTTGTTCTGTCATTACTCCTTGTTCTGTCATCTGTTACCACTGAGAACAGTCTAGATCCATCCTCTTTGGAACCCCCTTTAAGGTAGTTGAAAGCAGCTATCAAATCCCCCCTCATTCTTCTGTTCCGCAAACTAAACAATCCCAGTTCCCTCAGCCTCTCCTCATAAGTCATGTGTTCCAGTCCCCTAATCAATTTTGTTGCCCTCCGCTGGACGTTTTCCAATTTTTCCACATCCTTCTTGTTGTGTGGGGCCCAAAACTGGACACAGTACTCAAGATGAGGCCTCACCAATGTCGAATAGAGGGGAACGATCATGTCCCTCGATCTGCTGGCAATGCCCCTACTTATACATCCCAAAATGCCATTGGCCTTCTTGGCAACAACGGCACACTGTTGACTCATATTCAGCTTCTCGTCCACTGTCACCCCTAGGTCCTTTTCTGCAGAACTGCTGCCGAGCCATTCGGTCCCTAGTCTGTAGCGGTGCATTGGATTCTTCCTAATGCAGGTCTCTGCACTTGTCCTTGTTGAACCTCATCAGATTTCTTTTGGCCCAATCCTCTAATTTGTCTAGGTCCCTCTGTATCCTGTCCCTACCCTCCAGCGTATCTACCTCACCTCCCAGTTTAGTGTCATCTGTAAACTAGCTGAGGGTGCAATCCACACCATCCTCCATATCATTTATGAAGATATTGAACAAAACCGGCCCCAGGACCGACCCTTGGGGCACTCCACTAGATACCGGCTGCCAACTAGACATGGAGTCATTGATCATTACCCTGTTGAGCCTGACAATCTAGCCAGCTTTCTATCTACCTTATAATCCATTCATCCAGCCCATACTTCTTTAACTTGCTGGCAAGAATACTGTGGGAGACCATGTCAAAAGCTTTGCTAAAGTCAAGGAACAACATGTCCACTGCTTTCCCCTCATCCACAGAGCCAGTTATCTCATCATGGAAGGCAATTAGATTAGTCAGGCATGACTTGCCCTTGGTGAATCCATGCTGACGGTTCCTGACCACTTTCCTCTCCTCTAAGTGCTTCAGAATTGATTCCTTGAGGACCTACTCCGTGATTTTTCCAGGGACTGAGGTGAGGCTGACTGGCCTGTAGTTCCCAGGATCCTCCTTCTTCCCTTTTTTAAAGCTGGGCACTATATTAGCCTTTTTCCAGTCGTCCGGGACTTCCCCCGATCGCTATAAGTTTTCAAAGATAATGGTCAATGGCTCTGCAATCACATCCGCCAACTCCTTTAGCACTCTCGGATGCAGTGCATCCGGCCCCATGGACTTGTGCTCGTCCAGCTTTTCTAAATAGTCCCGAACCACTTCTTTCTCCACAGAGAACTGGTCACCTCCTCCCCATGCTGTGCTGCCCAGCGCAGTACTCTGGGAGCTGACCTTGTTCGTGAAGACAGAGGCAAAAAAAGCATCGAGTACATCAGCTTTTTCCACATCCTCTGTCACTAGGTTACCTCCCTCATTCAGTAAGGGGCCCACACTTTCCTTGACTTTCTTCGTGTTGCTAACATACCTGAAGAAACCCTTCTTGTTACTCTTAACATCTCTTGCTAGCTGCAACTCCAGGTGTGATTTGGCCTTCCTGATTTCACTCCTGCATGCCCGAGCAATATTTTTATACTCTTCCCTGGTCATTTGTCCAAACTTCCACTTTTTCTACATTTTCAATTATATTGATTCCAATTACAACAGAATATAAAGTGTACAGTGCTCACTTTAAATTATTATTTTTGATTACAAATATTTGTACTGTAAAAATTATAAAGAAATAATATTTTTGAATTCAGCTAATACAAGTACTGTAGTGCAATCTCTTTAGCGTGAAAGTGAAACTTACAAATGTAGATTTTTTTTGTTAAATAACTGCACTGAAAAACAAAACAAAGTCTACTCAGTCATATTTCTTGTTCAGCCAATCGCTGAGACAAACAAGTTTTCATTTATGGGAGACACTGCTGCCCTCCTCTTATTTACAATGTCACCTGAAAGTGAGAACAGGCGTTCACATGGCACTTTTGTAGCTGGCATTGCAAGGTATTTATGTGCCAGATATGCTAAACTTTCATATGCCCTTTCATGCTTTGGCTACCATTCCAGAGGACATGCTTCCATACTGATGATGCTGGTTTAAAAATAATGCTTTCATTACATTTGTGACTGAACTCCTTGGGCGGGGGGGGTCGGGGGAGGAAGGAGGATTGTATGTCTCCTGCTCTATTTTACCTGTCTTCTGCCATATATTTCATGTTATAGCAATCTCAGATGATGACCAAGCACATATTCCTTTTAAGAACAGTTTCACTGCAGATTTGACAAAACATAAAGAAGGTACCAATGTGAGATTTCTAAAGATAGTTACAGCACTTGACCCAAGGTTTACGAATTTGAAGTGCCTTCCAAAATCTGAGAGGGATGAGATGTGGAACAAGCTTTCAGAAGTCTTAAAAGAGCAACACTCCAATGCAGACACTACAGAACCCGAACCACCAAAAAAGAAAATCAACCTTCTGCTGGTGGCACCTGACTCAGATGATGAAAATGAACATACGTCAGTCTGCACTGTTTTGGATTGTTATCGAGCAGAACCTATCATCATCATGGACACACGTCCTCTGGATGAAGTCTGAAGGGACATAGGAATCTTCAACACATCTGGCACGTAAATATCTTCCAATGCCGGCTACCACAGTGCCATGCAAATGCCTGTTCTCACTTTCAGGTGACATTTGTAAACAAGAAGCGGGCAGCATTTCTCCTGCAAATGTAAACAAACTTGTTTGTCTGAGTAATTGGATGAACAAGAAGTAGGACTGAATGGACTTGTAGTCTCTAAAGTTTTATATTGTTTTGTTTTTGAATGCAGTTATTTTTGTACATAATTCTACATTTGTAAGTTCAACTTTTATGATAAAAAGATTGCACTACAATACTTGTATTGGGTGAATTGAAAAATACTATTTCTTTTGTTTTTTACAGTACAAATATTTGTAATAAAAACTATAAAGTAAGCATTGTACACTTTGTACTCTGTGTTGTAATTGAAATCAATATATTTGAAAATGTAGAAAACATCCAAAAATATTTAAATAAATGATATTCTATTCTTGTTTGACAGCACTATTAATCGTGATTAATTTTTTTAATCACACAGTCACAATTATTTTTTAAATTGCTTGGTAACCCTAATTTTAACAGTCCACATCATTTAATGTAGTGTCTCTTTGCTAGGTATATATTTGTGCAATCACAAAATTATGCTAACATCTCTACCAGTGCCATCTACCTTTTCTACCTACAAAACTTTTAACTTCCTGGAAAAGGTACCTGCTCTTTGACTGGGCTACAACATGCGGAAACTGGCAATTGCTCTTAATTTCTTACATTTTGAAGAGATGGAACATTTTTAAGAAATGCAGTAATTTTCTTATGATTTGTGTAGTAGGAAATTGCTTTTTCCTTTAAACTGCTTGGCTTTTATTTTGCTTTTTAATTTCACTGATTCTCATTATGCTGAATTCCAACGCCCAACTATCAGCATGAACTGCTGTTAAAAAAATTCAACTTCAGTGCATTTCAGGAAACTTTGTGAATGAATACAATTTATATTGGCATAGAGGTTGTCTTGAAAGATAGTCTTTTACATCCACACCAGGAATTTAGCACATTAACAAAACCTCATGCTGAGTTTCCATTGTATTGCAACATATATAGTACCATATGAAAGCTAGCAGTCAACCTAGCAGTAAACAAACAATTGCATTTTTTAAAATGCCCTCTTCAAAGCTTAAACAAACAACAGCTACTGCTAACGAAACCCCTGTTGCCAAGGTACTCATAAGACAAAGCGTATAGCTTATATTTGCTCTTTCTTTGCAATTGTAAAAGGGTTGGATATTTGGAACCCTACTCGGCTGTCACACAATCCAGGACAAAATATGAAACATGTTGTTCAAGTGCCAATTTGTAAGTGTATAAGAGATAAATGTGCACATGCAAATAGTTTTTTAAACCATCAGCTCCTTCTTAGAGGTGGAATTTTGAAGGAGTGCTCTCAAAGAATTTGTCCCTAGAAATGTAAAGATCACTTTTTACAAAGGAGTAAACATGAAGAACTGGCTATAGATTCTCTGAAAAATAGAGGGGATCACAACAAACTTGTGATGATTCTAATAGGCAGTTTCATATGTAGAATTCTCCAAGACAGTCCACAAAAATATAGAGATCAGAAATTGGTCATCTGAAAGGATATTTCATTTACCTCACCTTTTTTCAGGGACACTTCTCTGCAAGTAAAGAATATTACACCTAGTGGGAGTATACTTTGGTCGGCCTTGGCGGTGAGTCTCCAGTAGCATTTAATTTGTACTTGCTTGATGAAGATTTTGCTGCTCGGCATGTTTGATTTGGAAACCTGTTTTATTAATTCAAATGTAATGATAACTCCCACAATACTCACATAACAAAATTTGATGATAAACAGATGTCTATATCATTTGGTGACTTATTCACACAAAGAAGTGAATATTTCAGAGGGCAAAATGTAGTTTCTAAAAGATCTTGCTTCAGAGTTTCAGCTGGCCACCTACAGGGGTCATGAAGGTATTTTTCCCCCACTGTATTATGAGTTTTGTTATTGTTTTTAAAATCTCCTTCCTCTGAAGCCTCAGGGATGGCCATGGCTAGCGATTGTGACCAAGGCCAGGAAAGGCACGGGCTCTGAAGTGGCACCTAGAATTCTCTCACACAGGTGATTGCCTGCCTGGCTGTTGCTCACTCAGAGTATAACTAATCACCACATGTGGGGTTGGGAAGAAATTTTCCCACAGGTCTGATTGGCAGTGACTTGAGAGGGTTTTTATGTTTCTTCACAGCATACGGGTCTGGGTCACTTGCCAGGATTATCTCGGTATATCTCGCTTAATCATTTCCCTGCCACTGTGGGGGCACTATGCACCTCGGTTCCTCCTATTCTCTGCCTGTGACACATAATCGTCTGGTCTTCTGTGGATTATAATACTTTGGTCTAATTTCAGTTGTTGAATTTAGTGTGTCGGTACTGAGTGGTGCTGGTGGCCTGTGATATACAGGAGGTCAGACTAGATGATGTGGTGATCCCTTCTGGCCACTTTGTGACTCTATAGTTTGTGACTCTATAGTGACTCTATATCATCACTTTACCATTTTAGTCCCTTGTAAAGGAGCGCTATACACCCTGAGGAGACCTAGGGTGTTGCCACTTGTCCTTCCACATGGTTTCTGTCAGGAAGGGGCACCCTTAGGTCTGTCAGAGGATCCATAGAAGCCTTGCCAGCAAACAGTGTTGACAGGATGTATTGAATCAGCACATTCTCCATAGCCCCTGGCAATATCCGCTCACTGGTCAGCACTACCCAAGCAGAGAAAGGAATTCCAGGGCCACAGTTCTCTGAAAAAATTGCTCAACAGTGATACAGCTGCCAAATATTGCCCTTACCTTCATTGCAAGGGAAAGAATGAGCTGCCAAGGCTAAGCAGGGAATGAGGAAGAACAGAAGAATGCTGAGTTAATATAGAAAGTTGAAGAAAGAGAGACTCTGAGGCCCCCAGTGCTATGTGGAGAGAGTGAAGGAGTAAAACAGGAGCTCGGCTAACCCAAACCTATCATACTTTGGGGAAAAAACAGTGCAAAGCTACGTGTCTCTCAGCAGTCTAGAACGGGAAGAGCCTTCCCTCCAGTCTAGGGAGTCAGGAAGGAACTGTGTGTTCCTATTGAGAAACCAGGAAGTGAGAGGGAACTATAAGCAGCTTTTAAACTCAGGAAGACGTTGAGCATGACAACAAAAGATGGGGCTTCATTTCAGATTTTGCCTAGCTAAAAAGTGAAAATGCTTACATATAGCACTTTAACAGGTAGAGAAGCCAAAGGAATTTGAGCAGTTTAAAAAGTTAGGGAGAACACTTGTAATGTCTTTGGCATAAAGTAATTCATTCTCTCTCAGTCCACAAAAGCAGATAATTACAAATCTTATTTCATGCACATGTCACAGCGTGACCTGCACAGGTCTGTCACCTCAGTGTGGGTATTTAAAAATTGACATGGTTGGGAAAGTCTGCTGTGTCCGTGGAAATTTAAGTATTAAAGGCAAAAGTGAATCCAGTTTTTGTGCTTATTATGAGTTGGAATATTTTAAAATTTCCCATGCTGTAAATTATATTCTGTATACCATGCTGCTCATGCATAATAAATAGGCATATAAAACACAAATGCATAGTAGCTGCTCTTCTTTTTTAGCCTCAATCCCTGGACATTTCAAATTAAATTATTGTTTTTTCTAAGATACCATCACCTCACCACTTCTCTCCCCACATATATATGCAGGACAGTCCTCTATCCAATGTATATTTAATCCCATTAATTATTTTAAAATATATATTGTTCAGATTCCAAGACCATTACAACACAAACTTTTTCATGGATTACAGATGTCAGTGGCATTTTACCTGAAAGTGATCATTAATCTTCAGGAAAGAAACATAGTTAGGTAACTATAGAATAACAGAGTAAGCACAGTAGGCAGAAGTAAGGAGAAGTCTTCTTTTTATTTTACTGTTAAGGTTTTAATTTTGTAAGCAGTAAAATGAACTATACCTTTCAAATAAATCACAATGTATGTGTCTATATCCTGGATTAATACACATCCCAAATATATCCTGAAGTTAACAATTCCTTTGCTAAAGCAGTAAAAATAGTGCTGTATCAACCATCAGAGGCATGGGTCATGGAGACCTAGTACGTACATACTGAGAGGCCTCCTGACTGGTTGCTTTATCCCAGCAGCAGTGTCATTTCATTTTCATGACGAATAGAATCATCACTTCCTACAAGTCGTTCCATACATCTTAGATAGTAAGATTCGTTTTAATTGGAAGTGACATGGCACTTGTTCATGAGGAAATCAATAGAAGCTTCAAGACATGATTTGCCATTCAAAAATTCTGCAACTTTTTTGGTAGCTCATTATCATTTTTCATCATTATTTGTTTGTCAAAGGCCCAGTGGTAAATTAGGCATGCCACAGAAACAAGTTCAGAGGCGATTCCCACCCAGAAGAGTTTGCAGGCTTAAATTTATATAACAAAACAAGTGAGGTGCATAAAGAGACAGAAATGTGGGAAGAGAAGAGTTGAGCAAGGAGGAAATAAGAACATAAGAACATGCAATCACTCAAGATGGTCAGCTTTGCACTCCTCTTGGTGTTTGTGCCCTTTTTTAAAAAAATGTTTACTGCCCCCTCATGTATTGTAGACATTATTTAAGTAAGTCCTTAGGAATGAATTTGAATGAGGCAGAAGAGGGGGCCTACCAAACAGCTTTGGACAAGATGTTCAAGAGACAGCATGGAAGAAAGCAAGGCTAGCATCAAAAACTTGACAGGAGAGACTGCAGTAGCCATGGTGGGAGATGATTAAGGAGTGGATATAAGATTTGGCCATTGGGACATATAGAAGATCCAACTTTGAGATATTTTGGAGGAGACGATCATCATATTTGGTCACCAAATTTAATATGGGGAAGACAAGGAAGGACAAGTAATGAACTATCATTTTTAGATATGAAAATTGTCCATTTACATATGAAAATTGTCCATTTACTTCATGCTGTTTTGTCAAACCTGAAGATGTGAATCACAGGTAAAATTCACTCCAAGTAGAGAGCTTGGAAATGGTCTTCTGAACCCCTGAAATGGCAAAGGAATAATTGCCATTGCTCAAATACTGGTTTACATTTCAGAGTTCAAATGTGGCAAGTTAGCTATTGTTGGAAAGAACACTTTAATCCAAAGAAAGGCACAAAACAGGATCAGCAACAGTCTTCAGCTTGTCAAGTCTTGTGTTCAATGTTCTAAATATTTTTAAAAGTAGAAATGAGGTGAATGGTGAAATACTATTACATTTTTATGCTGTATAGAATCCCACAGAATGTTTCACTTTCAACAAATCAGCATTTTCCAACAGAAAAAGTTCCAAATCAATTTCCAGCCAGCTCAAGAATCTTTAGAGAATTTAGTTGCCAAACTCTAACAAGTCTCTACTGAACATATGCAAACTGAGATTTTTCAGAGGTCCATAACTTGGCCAAATTTAGACAACTTTTTCCTCGGATCAGCCAGAGATACATCCTTCACACACAAATAACCTCCCTGCTAAATTTTAAGATCCTGCTTCACAACACAGAGGCAATAGAGCGTCTCAATGAATGAAGTATACAATTTTTTTAACATGGGCAAAAAATATATTTTTCCCTAACCTGGCTCTGTAAACAGCTAAATTGTTTCTGCTAAAATTTATATACATTATATATATTCAGCCTGAATCAGACACCAGGCACAGAAAATTTCAGCACAAACGATTAAAGTTTGCCTACTTATAAGCAACTGAAAGAGGGTCTGATAACGGAAAATGTTGGTCAACCACAATTAAAGCAGTGCTACCAGCTCTGCTTATAATACAGTCAATTTCATATTATCTAATGAGTAAACTTGTACAGCAATTGCTCCAGAAAATTGCCAGGCTATTTTAACAGGTTCCTTTGGAATAATAGGCCTCTTCTCAAGGTGGCTCCATTCTCTGGTGGAACTTAGCAGTGTGAAAACATGAAAATCAGAACCAGTCAGAAAATGTCAAGAAAAACAACATTTTGATTAAAACCAAAAATAAAATTAAAATATTTTTCATGAATTGTATTCCATTTTCTGGATATCTTTAACAAGAATCTAATTCACATTATTTAGGTGCCAAAATATGGGTTTAAGTTCCTAACTTAAGACATCTAAGTTTTAAATATTGGTTTTTGTAAATGTGTCAGTGTTTGTGAAAGTGTCAGATTGGTAGCATTAAGTCACTGGCTGATTCATATTTATTTGTATCAATCACTAAATTAAAGGTAGTAGGATAAAGAAAGAGAGTATCAAAAAGTGTTAAGGAAAAATTTCAAGAGTTCTGAGGCCCTCAAGTTTTCAACAGAATCAAGTAGAAATGTTCCAGACAAAAATTTCCCTCCCTCCAACACACTCATTTGTCGCCAACTGCCTAAAACCCTTTTTGGAGATTCCTGTAGCTTCATCCCTCTCTTCCTCATGTACCAATATCCTTTTGACTGTCCTAAACTTTCCTACTATTCCCCCATCTGCCTTTGAGCCAGTAACTACCAGCCATTTTCATCTGCACCCACACTAATGCATTGAAAAGAATCCTTCTCAGTTACTCCCACTCAGCTGTCCTATCAGCTGGAAAGAGACCCCGCAATGTCTTTAAATCAGTCATTTGTTTTGGAGCTAGAGTGTAACAGGAAAGATTTTATTGCTCTCTTTAAATGTCACTGATTTTGAAAACAGCTTCTTAATTATTTAATGAGAGTTTGCACATCATGTCCCTTTAGTCTAACCATTACCTTGTTCTAAAGTTCCTGAGATGAGTTTTCCTTTAGCTCTATATCCCTGGACTGCTTTTGATTTTCTTTTCTGGATGAATTGAAAACATCATAACTTTCCATTCTAACCAACAATAATAGATTTACCAATGTCTTCATTTTCCCTTTGTTTTTTGTTTTAAAGTAATTTTAAAAAAATAAACATATGGATATGAAGAGTAACAAAAAAGAGCTATTCTGAGCTAAAGTAACATTATTGGATTGTTTGTTCATTTCATTTTTTCTTTAAAAATATAAAAGAAAAAAACAGTCTGAGAATGCCACCGCCTCCTTTGTTTTGGGGGAATAGAAATAATATTCTGTATTGTTCTAATAATTGTGTATTTTAAAATATTGTAAAACATTTAGAATAAAATTCATGATAGGAGTGTTCAAATTGGGGATATTTCAAAATGTTTGACCTTATCTGGCATTTCCACTAATTAAACATTAAACTATGCTGCACTTTTTACACAGTTATGTGTATTCAGATACTAGAAAAAATACTGCTTTTGTAACCAGTTTCCTGACTCAGTCAAAATTCTGTACATCTGCCTAGCTTTGATTTCAACCGATTGTATTTTTTTCATAATAATTTGCGTTAAAGAGGGCATAAGATCTAGTTTCCCTCACCTTAGTTTGTGTGGAGAGGTCTGCATCCTTCACCAAACCAACTCCACCAAAGAACCTAAAGTCATCAGGGATCCTAAAGAAAATGGTATCTACCTTTCTGGGGTAGATTTTCAAAAGCAGCTAAAGGATTTGGGCACATAACACCAATTGACTTTCAGTGAAATAAAAAACAATTATATGAAAATCATGGGACAAAGCTTATTTTTAAGGAACTCAGTTCCACAATATTTATGCATGTATATGGTCAGACATTTATATCACAATGGACAATATAATCCTTTATATTGTTGTTACCAGAAACATTTTCTATATGATCAAATGCTTCTTAGTAGCTCATTACTGGATATCGTTTGAGGGACATCAGGTACTAAATAGGAGACATCCCTTAAAATACAGAATGCATTGGCTGAGGCTGTTGGCAGAAATTTCACCAGGGAGATCAGTGGTGGGTTTAACTGGCTGGGGAAAGGATGTGGCCCAGGCAGCAGTGTGGGAAGATGTGCTTATTCAGCACCAGTGATTCTCCTATGAAGCACTAGCTGTAAGCAGAAGTTGCTCTATCCAGCTGGAAACCTTGAGAGAATGCAGGAGTGTTTCTACTACCTGTTCACTTTTAGGATAAATCCTCCTTGGAATGGAGAGGCCAGATTGCCACATACGTCCATCCCTGTGGAAGCATCTGTGACTCTGGCCCACTATTTGTGTGTTACTGCTACTTTGTTATTATAAGATACAGACCTTAATGTGTATGGGTAGTATTGCATTACCGGTATTTCTAAATTACTGTAATTTCATGTAATAAAACCATCAAATCCTGAAAGGGGAGAGAGGAACATTTAAGCCTTCTTATAGTTTGCTACAGAAATCTGTTTAAGTAGCTACCTTTGCTAGGACTTTAGGTGAGTGTCCCAAATAGGTTTGCCTGTGATTTTGATGTAACAAGACAATTACTGTATGTTAGTTGGATTCTAGCTAGTTATTAAGAATCTTATCTGTGCAGTTTAACAGCTATGGAAGAAATTTTTAAAGTAATTTTTCAATCCACAGTAAATGTATATTTCGCAGTTTAAAGCTATTTTTATAACATGTTGCTTCATTGAAAAATAAAAGTTAATAAATGCATATATGTGGCTTTAAAAAGTCACCCTTTTCTCTTTTGTATCTTTGCATCTTAATGATCTGTCTGACACCTATAGAAGTTCTTTTTATCCATCTCCCCTGTTCTGGTTCTTATTTTCCCCTTCCTTCCCTAGTAGACTGTTACTCATTAATCTCGGACGTTTACTTGCCATTTCTTTTTGTCTCTCACTTTCAGTTACTCAGTTTCTGGATCATCCTCCATTAAGTCTGAAAAAATCAGTTTAGAAAACAAGATCACATCTCTGCTTTAACGCTCCAGGCTCTCTGTGCCAGATTTGAACTTTACAACCATTTTAAAGTTTTTGTTGAATGTTTAAAAGAAATCCTAGTTTACAGTTTTTGATTTCCCCTGCTTGCTTTGATGTTACCCTTGCTTATATCAATGCCATTGCAATGAAAGAAAAACCTACAGTTTTGCTAATATATGGTAGCAGCACATTACTCAGGTAGTCAAGCTAAAGATAAGGACATGGAAAATGTATTGTACTTGTTTTCTAAAGAGCAAGAGTAACTAATGAGTGTTATACATTAAATTTACCTAATTAACTTTAAAGTTTTTACCACAAAAAATTCTTTCTGGTGGTTAATTCTTGACTCTCTGTTTAGTCAGCACTTTTACTACTGTGACTGCCCCAGTAACACAGATCTGCCAACATCCTCTAACAAAGAAACCAATAGATTTTAAGTTTGCACAAGTTTTTATATATTTGCATGTCTCAGTCATGAACCATTAGAAACATGTGCTTTCCCCTTTTAAATGTATACATCAGCAAAGGCCCTACGGGGAAGCATCTGTATGAATGTATGTGATGGTTCAAATGTTTTATAGGTGCTATTCTCTATTTTCATATTCTAAAATAAATATTTTCATACCTTATTTCCAATATTTTCCTTTGTTCATGATAATCAGTCCTGACAATATAAAGGAAGAAGAAAATGTAGTATTGAAACATCACAATATTTTCAATAACTCTATACAGTTGTGTTTAGAATAGGTAGTAATGTATTAAATCCCTGCAATTGAATGTAAGGATTTGCCTGCATGGAGCCCCATTGAAGTCAGAATGGTTCTACCTGAGTCCAAGACTTTACCTGCACACTGGAATGAAGTTAGAGATCTTAACAAAAGGAATTGTCATACATTATTAGTATTATTTTGGCAGGGTAGAAAGTTGTTCTCCATTACCATCAGTGTAATTGACTATACAAGAGTTCCAACTGAGGCCCCCTGTGGTTGTAACAAGATGTAGGAAACAAGGTTTCACAAAATTCATATATACTAGTGAATTATTCACCCAGCACTGTAAGCTGTGCACATAATGGGAAAAGCTATTTGTTAAATAATGTATTCAAAAAAACTGCTGTGAAATTCACCAGATACATTATTTTATGGATGGCATTTAATCATCTCTCCTGAGCTCTAGAGTCAAATGAAAAGAGAAGTCGAATTCTATGGCAGGTTCACACACATGCCACTCCTCTAGGGTCTGGTGTACACTAGCTATCTTCCTGATAACACCATCCTGGCCACTATGGATGTAGAAGTCCTCTACACCAACATTCCACACAAAGATGGACTACAAGCCGTCAAGAACACTATCCCCGATAATGTCACGGCTAACTTGGTGGCTGAACTTTGTGACTTTGTCCTTACCCATAACTATTTTACATTTGGGGACAATGTATACCTTCAGATCAGCAGCACTGCTATGGGTACCTGCATGGCCCCACAGTATGCCAACATTTTTATGGCTGACTTAGAACAACGCTTCCTCAGCTCTCGTCCCCTAACACCTCTACTCTACTTGTGCTATATTGATGACATCTTCATAATCTGGACCCATGGAAAAGAAGCACTTGAGGAATTCCACCATGATTTCAACAATTTCCATCTCACCATCAACCTCAGCCTGGTCCAGTCCACACAAGAGATCCACTTCCTGGACACTACAGTGCTAATAAACGATGGTCACATAAACACCACCGTATACAGGAAACCTACTGACCGCTATTCCTATCTACATGCCTCCAGCTTTTACCCTGACCACACCACACGATCCATCGTCTACAGCCAAGCTCTGCGATACAATCGCATTTGCTCCAACCCCTCAGACAGAGACAAACACCTACAAGATCTCTATCAAGCATTCTTACAACTACAGTGCCCACCTGCGGAAGTGAAGAAACAGATTGATGAAGAAACAGGAACAGAAGAGTTCCCAGAAGTCACCTACTACAGGACAGGCCTAACAAAGAAAATAACAGAACGCCACTAGCCTTTACCTTCAGCCCCCAACTAAAACCCCTCCAACGCATTATTAAGGATCTACAACGTATCCTGAAGGATGACCCAACACTCTCACAAATCTTGGGAGACAGGCCAGTCCTTGCCTACAGACAGCCCCCCAACCTGAAGCAAATACTCACCAGCAACCACATACCACACCACAGAACCACTAACCCAGGAAGCTATCCTTGCAACAAAGCCCGTTGCCAACTGTGCCCACATATCTATTCAGGGGACACCATCACAGGGCCTAATAACATCAGCCACACTATCAGAGGCTCGTTCACCTGCACATCCACCAATGTGATATATGCCATCATGTGCCAGCAATGCCCCTCTGCCATGTACATTGGTCAAACTGGAAGTCTCTACGTAAAAGAATAAATGGACACAAATCAGATGTCAAGAATTATAACATTCATAAACCAGTCGGAGAACACTTCAATCTCTCTGGTCACGCGATTACAGACATGAAAGTTGCTATATTACAACAAAAAAACTTCAAATCCAGACTCCAGCGAGAAACTGTTGAATTGGAATTCATTTGCAAATTGGATACAATTAACTTAGGCTTGAATAGAGACTGGGAGTGGCTAAGTCATTATGCAAGGTAACCTATTTCCCCTTGTTTTTTCCTACCCCCCCCCCAGACGTTCTTGTTAAACCCTGGATTTGTGCTGGAAATGGCCCACCTTGATTATCATACATATTGTAAGGAGAGTGGTCACTTTAGATAAGCTATTACCAGCAGGAGAGTGGGATGGGAGAAGGTATTTTTTCATTTGCTTTGTGTGTATAAAAAGATCTTCTACACTTTCCACAGTATGCATCCAATGAAGTGAGCTGTAGCTCACGAAAGCTTATGCTCAAATAAATTGGTTAGTCTCTAAGGTGCCATAAGTACTCCTTTTCTTTTTGGTGTACACTAGAAAATTAGATTGGCATAACTATATCTCTCAGGGGTGTGAAAAATCCACCCCCCTGAGAGTTATAGCTAAGGTGACCTAAGTCCCCGTGCACACTGACCTAGGTCAGCAATAGAATTCTTCTTCTGTTCACCTAGCTACTGCCTCTCAGGGAGGTGAATTACCTACTCTGACAGGAGAACCCCTCCAGTTGGTATAGGTAGTGTCTACATTAAAGCGCTCTAGCAATGCAGCTGCAGCACAGTAACTGTGCCACTGTAGTATTTTAAGTGTAGACAATATCTAAATCAATAGTAGGAAAAACTTCCTTGGAGACAATGTTATATAATAATGATTGCATCCCCGCTTGGTACAGCTGGTTAACCCCAGGATAAAGCAATGCATAGATTGTGAATCTGAGCCTTTATAGTGGAATTTAGGGCTGATCCAACTCCTTTTAAAGTGAAATGAGGGAGTTCCATTGACCTCAATGGGCTATGGATCAAGCTCTGAATATCTATGTTATGTTGGAAAGCAAAATTGATTTTCTTTTAGATTTAAAGGTGTTGTTTTGCTTCTTGTGTTTTTTCCTTTTCTCTCTCTCCCTTGCCTGCCACTCCCCAACTTCCTTTTGTTTATTTTGTGGCTGAGGCTAGGGTTTGGGTTCAGGTTACAAACAGGATTACATTTTTAAAAAACATGTTTGAGTTCTAGCAAATCCATGTGATACAGACAACAGCACAGTTGCTAGATAAATCATACACATATCCAGAAAACAGAATGGAAGGTTCTTTTTCTAGTTCTGAAGCCACCGGCTTCTACTTATCAGTAACAGCATGTCCCATACCCTTTCTGAGGTTTAGCCACTACAGGATAACATCACACTTTCTGTGATACAGAACTGTCAACTATGTCTAGGTTTTAGGAGTTAATGTTCATTTGGGGGTTGTATTTAGACTTTCAGATTTAGAATCAGATCCATGGGTGTTGTAAATTGCAGAAACTCCATTGATTCCCATGGAATCAGGGCACCTGGGTTTAAAAAGGAGCTCACTTCAGTTTGTGGTGCGCGTGTAAGGAGCTGGGAGCAAGAGGCGCTAGGAGCTGAGAGTGAGAACGTGTACTGTTGGAGGACTGAGGAGTACAAGCATTATCAGACACCAGGAGGAAGGTCCTGTGAGAATAGAGAAGGTGTTGGGAGGAGGCCATGGGGAAGTAGCCCAGGGAGTTGTAGCTGTCACGCAGTTGTTCCAGGAGGCACTCTAGACAGCTGCATTCCACAGGGCCCTGGGCTGGAACCTGGAGTAGAGGGTGGGCCCGGGTTCCCCCCAAACCTCCTAACTCCTGCTCAGACAGAGGAGTTGACCTGGACTGTGGGTTCATGAAAATGGCCAAACTGAGGGCTGCCGTGAAGCTCCAAGGCGAGCAAATCCGCCAATAAGCGCAAGACCCACCAAGGTAGAGGAGGAACTTTGTCACAATATCTGTATTTGTAATATGAAATTAGTTGTAGAGCAAACACTTTCCCACTAAGTATTATTTGTGCTGTATTTCACAACAATTGTTAAATTTCTTGGGATAGTTGTTGTCAAGGTTCCTTCCCCACTCTGAACGCTAGGGTACAGATGTGGGGACCTGCATGAAAAACCTCCTAAGCTTATCTTTACCAGCTTAGGTCAAAACTTCCCCAAGGTACAAAATATTCCACCCTTTGCCCTTGGATTGGCTGCTACCACCACCAAACAAATACTGGTTACTGGGGAAGAGCTGTTTGGAAACGTCTTTCCCCCCAAAATACTTCCCAAAACCTTGCACCCCACTTCCTGGACAAGGTTTGGTAAAAAGCCTCACCAATTTGCCTAGGTGACTACAGACCCAGATCCTTGGATCTTAAGAACAATGAACAATCCTCCCGACACTTGCACCCCCCCTTTCCTGGGAAATGTTGGATAAAAAGTCTCACCAATTTGCATAGGTGACCACAGACCCAAACCCTTGGATCTGAGAACAATGAAAAAGCATTCCGTTTTCTTACAAGAAGGCTTTTAATAGAAATAGAAGTAAATAGAAGTAAAGAAATCCCCTCTGTAAAATCAGGATGGTAGATACCTTACAGGGTAATTAGATTCAAAACATGGAGAATCCCTCTAGGCAAAACCTTAAGTTACAAAAAAAATACACAGAAATAGTTATTCTATTCAGCACAATTCTTTTCTCAGCCATTTAAAGAAATCATAATCTAACACGTACCTAACTAGATTACTTACTAACAGTTCTAGGACTCCATTCCTGGTCTATCCCCAGCAGAAACAGCATATAGACAGACAGAGACCCTTTGTTTCTCTCCCTCCTCCCAGCTTTTGAAAGTATCTTGTCTCCTCATTGGTCATTTCGGTCAGGTGCCAGCGAGGTTACCTTTAGCTTCTTAACCCTTTACAGGTGAGAGGAGCTTTCCCCTGGCCAGGAAGGATTTCAAAGGGGTTTACCCTTCCCTTTATATTTATGACAGTTGTGAAGTTGTATCTAATAGGAGCTGGTATTGTTCTTTGATCATAGAAAAAGGTAGGGTTGAAAGTTAAAATCTGTGAGAGGATAAACCCATAGAGTGAAATGATCAAATATGGTGGTCTGTTTACCTAAGAGAGAGAATTCCTCAATAATCAACATACATCTGCAAAATTTTAAGCCTAACTATATCTTTTGAAAATTCCACTTAAGATGTAGGATTAAAAAGTATATTATGTTATGTATTTTCCAGAAAGGGTATTCTGTTCAACAGCGGGAAAAAATCCTTTATAATAATACTTACTCATTTACAAAGTTCAATCAGTTTGCTTTTGGCTACAATTATTCTCAAGAAAGCCATTATTTTATTCATGGTATGGAATGTACCCTGACTTACCATCAGGTTGCACCCTGAAGAGCTAAGAAAGAAAGAAAGAAAAAGAATTAATAATGGGAAAAAAATATTCTGTCAATCAACACAGATTGTTTAATCTCAGCTGAAAGGAGATGTGAGAGAAAAGTCTTTATTTTATCTTATGATTACTTTGCCCTTATGCTTTGCCCTGAAGCAAAAAATAAAATTCAAAGACATGAAATGAAAACAACAGTGAAAATGAATCACTGAATGTAATAAAGAGTAAATTTTGAGGAAAGAACAGAGACTAATAAATATAATAACCTTTCACTGTCTTCTTAAACTAACCTGAAATGAACTGGTAAACACTGTAAACTAAATTTATTTATATATATACACACACACACACAATTTTTAAAAGGAATTTTGATAATTCCACATTGACAAGCTTTCTAAATGGTAGATTTAGATTGTCATATGATAGATGTGGAATTATCAAAATTCCTTTTAAAAATTCTGTGACTACTTGCATTGAACCATCTAGCAATCTAGGCTGAAATCCTGGCCCCACTGACTTCAGTGGAGCAAGGATTTCACTCCTAATGTTTGAGCTGCATTTTCAAACATCAGTGTCTAAGTCATGCCTCAAAATATGGGTAACCAATCAAGTAATTACCCCCAGAACAGCTGCTTGGATTTTTGAACACATACTATACTACCAGTTTGGAACTGTATTTTGTTCATGCAAAGTAGGCACCAATTTTTATGCACTACAAATCTAATTTTATTTTGCAATATTTTGACAATATGAATTGCTTGCATAAAGTACAGCATATTCAACAAGTTCAAAGAAACTGAACAAATTGAATAATCCTCTGCAAGCTTGTTTCAAATTAGCATTACAGCCAAAACGGTCTTGCAACCTGTCGCGGGGCGACGACTCATTGGTGTGACACCTCCGGTCGGTCCTCCTGGGAATGAGCTCTTCTGGACAGAAGCACCCTCTACAGGCCAGTGTCTCGCCTGCCACTGGTCCCCATGTTCCTCCCAGACCCTGGTGCCCTCCTTGTCAGGGTTCCGCCCCAGCAGTAACCCACAATCTGAGTCTCCCCACCCAGGGAATCCCCCAACCCTCTACCCCACCCTGCCTCAGTGGCCACTGCCAGTCACCATCTAGCCCCCTCTCCCTGGGGCAGACTGCAGTCTATGAACCACTCTTCATTGGCAAGGGGGGTTGGACCAGCTGCCTCTGAAGTAAAAAAGGAGGGGAGAAGAAAATAGCCCAAAGGTACGGTTTTATTTTTGTTTTTGCAGTCCCTTTTAAAAACTGAATTGAAATACTTAGTGTAATGCTAATAATGACCAATAGCCATGCCCAGGTCTAATACACTTCCTGGTGGCATTTATTTCCTAAAAAATACATTTTGCCATCAGTCTCTGCTTTCATTTCTCATGTTACCAAGTTAGTTAATGAAATTTACTTAATTTTTTTCAGCAAGAAAAAGGAATTTATTATTCTATATTGCACCCCATGTGTGCTAGCCATTTTATGAACAAGTAAGAAGACAAGGGGCTGAATTCTGAAGTGGTAAAATATTTACCTTCTTCTAGAGACTTTGGCATGTATACCACACTAACTCAGACTTCCATAGGCTCAATTATTTTGTTAGATTGAGTCAGACTTGCTCACTAACATGCAACAGAACTTCTTCTCACAGTACCTCTTATTTGACCCTGCACTGGGGTGCCCTTGCTAGAACTGAAGGGGTTATGGAGCAGTTCTGGGCCTAGGTGACTCTGCCTTGCCCGTCCGCCCACACCAGCAGAGACTACTCTAGCTGGAGGAAGGAGCTTAAATAAGAGACACACAGGGCAGAAAACAAACCTATCCTGAGAGTTGAACAATGGTGCTGCAGAAGCCTTTGCTCCAGGAAGGGGTTAGCAGCACAGCCCTGAAGGGCTGAAGATTCAAATTATTTTTATCATTGTTAATATTATTGCTGTCATATGTAAGACTTTGAGACTGGGGAAAGGTGAACGGTAGAAAGTGGCCCAGGGAGGCAGCCTCAAGGCACTGATATTGTTGCCTCTCAGAGAGCCCTGGGCTGGAACTTGGTGGAGTAGGAAAGCCTGGGCTCCCCTACCAACCACCTTTCCTCCCCCTCCTCTCAGGAGTGAGGAGAGGATAGAGATGCCAAGGGCCATGAGGTGAGGATGAGCCACCCAAACGGATCAGGACATGGGCTGAAGACTCTTCCCAAGGATGTGGAATTCTTCATACTTCTTTGGATTTTGTTACTCCTGAAGGAGCCAAAACAGATTGGTGACCTGACTAGAGGGCCGAGTTACCACTCACCAAAAGGCAGGTCATCACAATATAGGAAGTGTTGCTGACAAAAGGCACCAGAGACAAGGGAGGCCAGTTGTGGGGGATGATTATGTGGCAGAAAAAAACAATTATGAGGAGGATGTAGACATAAGTTATAGATATGGGAACTTGCTATAACCCTCCCTTCTAACTAACTAAAGATTTATTAACTAGAAAAAAGAAAGGAGAGTTATTTACAAGGTTAAAACAAATAAACATACACACACAAATAAGTTGCAGTTTTAGGTTTCAGATGGTGATAGAGCTGCTGAAATATGCCAGCTCTATATATCCATTAGGGCTAACCCAGGTTAATCCTGGGGATCTATTGCTTATGTTTAGGAATCTTTGCCTCTTAGTTTCCAAACAGCATAAAAATACCCCAATTCCTTCTGGTCAAGGATTTTTAAGACCATTTCCCTACAGTCCAACCTGATGGGATGAGGGCTTCTGCACTAACCTCTTCATGGGTGGGGGGCAAGAGCAATTGACAAAGTTGTTCCATAATGGCCCTTTTGGATTCAGTAGTCCTTCCTGATGAGCAGGCGATAATACCTTTTGTAGGATTCAAGCATTTTGCATTAGGTGAAGTTTTTGTCCCATTTGGTGAGTTACAGAGTTTCTGAATACACATTTTACAGTTATAGAGCAAACACTGAAGTGTTACCTTACAGCATTGGATACAGATATTATAAGTAGGATTAATACATGCACCATCCAACAAGCGTTCCATACAGTTTAAACACTAAGCACATTCTTCTAACACTAATATCTATTTTAACAATACTAACACACAGATAAGCCAAACTGGTTTCCAGCTATGCATGTGTCAGTGTTTAGTGAGCTGTGGGCCTTGGCATGAGCTGGCACCTGGTCTGCCAGCATTACAGTCTTTTGTCAATATCACTGTTTACTGGATTATGGAGTGAGTTTAGCAGTAACTATGTTTTGTTTTCTAGTTTTTTTTTAATGCCAGAATCATCCTGTTGTCTTTGCCTCAGCTCTTTTATTCACATTTAATCAGAAGTTCAGTTACATTAAGGTGTCAGTACAATATACATCAGCTATTACTGCAACAGTGACTTGGGAACCTGAGAAGGCAGAGCAGATTCCACATTTCAAAGACAATCCCATACCACCTCTCATTCCCAAATGGGAAGCTTAGCCTGCCAAGTTTCAGCTCTTTAAAATGAAGCACAAGAAATTTTGGATCAAATTCAGATATCACAAATGTGATCTAAATTTTTCAACAGATTGTTGGCAGCTATGATAAAACTGTTTTATTTTCTTGTAGTGGACTTTAAAGTATTGTTTGGAGTCCAGTTTGGGATCGGCTTCCAACTTCTACATGACAGGTCTTGAGGATCTGAGGGAGACAGGAGTAGTGAGCTTTTCTTGATGACAACACAGGCAGAATTAGATTTCCCATGTTGTGGGGTCATCAGATTGTGGAATAACAGTGTTTGTGACATTTGGCTCTTTAGAGGAACATAGCCAAATGAAACTTAGGCAATGTGTATCACAGGTCAGGGCAAGTGCACTTGTGTTCCCCCTCCAAGGTCCCTCGAGGGGACCCACTCTAGGCTCCCAGCGCCTCAGCCATCACCTCTCTTGGGCAGAGACCCGTGTATCTCTACATCCTGACCAGGGTTTTTTCAGGCTGCAGAGTTCCCTGACTACACTGTGGTATCCCAAGCAAGCCAGACTGCGTAAACAGGCCAGCATCTGTGCTTTGCTTTCTCTCTAGATAAGAACAGCAGGGTACATAATCCATCAGAGTTCTCATTTAATATCTAATGGGGCAAATTCTGAGCATGATTTGTTAAATTGTCAGTATTCCCTTATTATTTGCAATTAGATTGGATTGACATTATTTGTTCTTAACAAATCCATGTTGACTTGTAGTTATCACCTTATTATCTTCTACATGTTTGCAGACTGATTATTTGCTCCATTATCTTTCCAGGTACAAAATGTATAATTCTCTGGATTGTCCTTTCCCCTCTTTTTTATAGCTAGGTACTCTATTTGTCCTTTTCCAGGCCTCTTGGATCTCTATAGAGAGAGAACTCTATAGAGAATAACAGAGACTTGGTGGGATAACTCACATGACTGGAGTACTGTCATGGATGGTTATAAACTGTTCAGGAAGGACAGGCAGGGCAGAAAAGGTGGGGGAGTAGCGCTGTATGTAAGGGAGCAGTATGACTGCTCAGAGCTCCGGTACGAAACTGCAGAAAAACCTGAGTGTCTCTGGATTAAGTTTAGAAGTGTGTGCAACAAGAGTGATGTAGTGGTGGGAGTCTGCTATAGACCACCGGACCAGGGGGATGAGGTAGATGAGGCTTTCTTCCGGCAGCTCACGGAAGCTACTGGATCGCATGCCCTGATTCTCATGGGTGACTTTAATTTTCCTGATATCTGCTGGGAGAGCAATACAGCGGTGCATAGACAATCCAGGAAGTTTTTGGAAAGCGTAGGGGACAATTTCCTGGCGCAAGTGCTAGAGGAGCCAACTAGGGGGGGCGCTTTTCTTGACCTGCTACTCACAAACCGGGTAGAATTAGTGGGGGAAGCAAAAGTGGATGGGAATCTGGGAGGCAGTGACCATGAGTTGGTTGAGTTCAGGATCCTGACACAGGGAAGAAAGGTAAGCAGCACGATACGGACCCTGGACTTCAGGAAAGCAGACTTCGACTCCCTCAGGGAACGGATGGCCAGGATCCCCTGGGGGACTAACTTGAAGGGGAAAGGAGTCCAGGAGAGCTGGCTGTATTTCAAGGAATCCCTGTTGAGGTTACAGGGACAAACCATCCCGATGAGTCAAAAGAATAGTAAATATGGCAGGCGACCAGCTTGGCTTAATGGTGAAATCTTAGCGGATCTTAAACATAAAAAAGAAACTTACAAGAAGTGGAAGGTTGGACATATGACCAGGGAAGAGTATAAAAATATTGCTCGGGCATGTAGGAATGTTATCAGGAGGGCCAAATCGCACCTGGAGCTGCAGCTAGCCAGAGATGTCAAGAGTAACAAGAAGGGTTTCTTCAGGTATGTTGGCAACAAGAAGAAAGCCAAGGAATGTGTGGGCCCCTTACTGAATGAGGGAGGCAAACTAGTGACAGAGGATGTGGAAAAAGCTAATGTACTCAATGCTTTTTTTGCCTCTGTTTTCACTAACAAGGTTAGCTCCCAGACTACTACGCTGGGCATCACAAAATGGGGAAGAGATGGACAGCCCTCTGTGGAGATAGAGGTGGTTAGGGACTATTTAGAAAAGCTGGACGTGCACAAGTCCATGGGGCCGGACGAGTTGCATCCGAGAGTGCTGAAGGAACTGGCGGCTGTGATTGCAGAGCCATTGGCCATTATCTTTGAAAACTCGTGGCGAACCGGGGAAGTCCCGGATGACTGGAAAAAGGCTAATGTAGTGCCAATCTTTAAAAAAGGGAAGAAGGAGGATCCTGGGAACTACAGGCCAGTCAGCCTCACTTCAGTCCCTGGAAAAATCATGGAGCAGGTCCTCAAAGAATCAATCCTGAAGCACTTGCATGAGAGGAAAGTGATCAGGAACAGCCAGCATGGATTCACCAAGGGAAGGTCATGCCTGACTAATCTAATCGCCTTCTATGATGAGATTACTGGTTCTGTGGATGAAGGGAAAGCAGTGGATGTATTGTTTCTTGACTTTAGCAAAGCTTTTGACACGGTCTCCCACAGTATTCTTGTCAGCAAGTTAAGGAAGTATGGGCTGGATGAATGCACTACAAGGTGGGTAGAAAGCTGGCTAGATTGTCGGGCTCAACGGGTAGTGATCAATGGCTCCATGTCTAGTTGGCAGCCGGTATCAAGTGGAGTGCCCCAAGGGTCGGTCCTGGGGCCGGTTTTGTTCAATATCTTCATAAATGATCTGGAGGATGGTGTGGATTGCACTCTCAGCAAATTTGCGGATGATACTAAACTGGGAGGAGTGGTAGATACGCTGGAGGGGAGGGATAGGACACAGAAGGACCTAGACAAATTGGAGGATTGGGCCAAAAGAAATCTGATGAGGTTCAATAAGGATAAGTGCAGGGTCCTGCACTTAGGACGGAAGAACCCAATGCACAGCTACAGACTAGGGACCGAATGGCTAGGCAGCAGTTCTGCGGAAAAGGACCTAGGGGTGACAGTGGACGAGAAGCTGGATATGAGTCAGCAGTGTGCCCTTGTTGCCAAGAAGGCCAATGGCATTTTGGGATGTATAAGTAGGGGCATAGCGAGCAGATCGAGGGACGTGATCGTTCCCCTCTATTCGACATTGGTGAGGCCTCATCTGGAGTACTGTGTCCAGTTTTGGGCCCCACACTTCAAGAAGGATGTGGATAAATTGGAGAGAGTCCAGCGAAGGGCAACAAAAATGATTAGGGGTCTGGAACACATGAGTTATGAGGAGAGGCTGAGGGAGCTGGGATTGTTTAGCCTGCAGAAGAGAAGAGTGAGGGGGGATTTGATAGCTGCTTTCAACTACCTGAAAGGGGGTTCCAAAGAGGATGGCTCTAGACTGTTCTCAATGGTATCAGATGACAGAACGAGGAGTAATGGTCTCAAGTTGCAGTGGGGGAGGTTTAGATTGGATATTAGGAAAAAATTTTTCACTAAGAGGGTGGTGAAACACTGGAATGCGTTACCTAGGGAGGTGGTAGAATCTCCTTCCTTAGAGGTTTTTAAGGTCAGGCTTGACAAAGCCCTGGCTGGGATGATTTAACTGGGAATTGGTCCTGCTTTGAGCAGGGGGTTGGACTAGATGACCTTCTGGGGTCCCTTCCAACCCTTATATTCTATGATTCTATGATTCTACCATCTTCTATGAGTTTTCAGAGATAATCATTAATGGCTCAGAGATCTCTTCAGCCAGTTCCTTAAGTATTCTAGGACGTATTTCATCAGGCCTTGCTGACCTGAAGACATCTAACTTGTCTTTAGTGATTCTTAACTTGTTCTGATATACTTGGTACATCAAAACTTATTATTATGTTTTAGGAAGGGGTTCCCTTGGGCACACAAGCATTTTATACTATTCTGGAGCTGGTGATGAAGGAGGGTTGACTTGTTTAAACCATTTTGCAATCCTGCCAAACAGCTTTCTTATATGCCCTACACATCCTGCTAACCAATGTAGAGGATTCTTTAACACCTCGAGGGTTATCTTGTCACTTTTTTTTCTCCTCAGTAAATGTATCCTACTTAAGATGATGATAACGAAAACTAGCACTTATGTTAATTTGTAATGAAAGGTTACACTGGGGTGTGATATGGAATGTTCATCAGATCTACTTTGATTGTGAGCTCCACACACATTCAGACGTGGTTTGTCGCTTGTCCTTTAATGCTAATGGAAATGGCAAATTTGCCCAATGAAGATTCAAAAGGCACAAAATATAACTCTTGAAAATAACTAAAGCACTTCTGTGATCACATGGCATAAGTGATAAAGGAGCCAATAGGTTCCAATGTTTATGAAATTGGTAAACCTAGACCACTTCTGGATTCATGCCACACATTCATAGATAATCTCAAGGAAGAGTAGTATGCTTGCCTCACTATATCATGAATGAATGATCTCAGAGAGAAAGTAAATAGTTGGTTAAGACATTAGTAGATAATACTCTATACACCAGTCAAAGCAAAGAAATAATGCAGAGGGAAGTAGAGAGATTAGAAACAAATCACTTTTAGCTGGGACATTTGAAGAAAAGTAATCCAAAACACAGCTATTCATTGGTAGTGAGAAAGCAGCCATATTGAAACAGACCCCAGGTTACAGTGGACAGCATATTATTCATAAGTGTGCCATGCAGTTAGGCAGAAGACATGGCCAATGCATTTCTGTGCTTCTTTTGTCAGAGGAGTTACATTATTAACATGAAAGAAGTAGTTCCTCTGTGTACAGCTCTGGTGTCATTGCACGTGGAGCATTATGTTCAATTTTGGAAATTCATTAGTAGAAAAATTGGAGGTAGTTTAGGAAGCAAAACAAAAATGGTCTGTGAGCTGGAAGGGCTGATCCACAAAAAGATTAAGTTAAAAGTGGAATTGCGCTAAGCGAGATCTGCAGTCTACAAATAGTTATTTTGTAATAGATTTTATAGGTTTTGTAACAGGCCTATGTTGCAAGATCCATCTATTTATTCAAACTTTTGGCTAATAGGATGCATTCGGAGGGTTGAATCTCTGAAACAATGAAGGAGGCAATTGGGGATGAGGAATTAGAGATGTGAGTTTATCATTTTACTTTTGTTTGTGATTATACATACTTCCTTAGAAATGTTGATAGGTGCATTTAGATCATCATTTTTCAAAAGGTCAGGTACTAGGTCACCATGATTACATGCATAGAACTGAGCTATAAATATACTTCTGACCAGTTATGCTGTTAACTTGACATTTGAGCTCTCAAACACCGAAAATCTGCAAAAAAAATATATGTAAGTTCATGCATATTAAGTGTGTACATTTCTGCACAATTGCATGACTGCCTTTTTAAAAATCAGGCCCGAGTAAAAAATAAATAAATAAAATAATACAAAGGAAAAAAAACCTTTGTAGCAACTATATATATATATGTGTGTGTGTGTATACACACACACACATAAACACAGGTAAGATGCACTGAAAGTATAATGCTACCACAAAGTTGGTTTTTTTTCTTTTTATTCATTTATATATACACAGTGTGTGCATGTGAATATTCTTTGCAATCAGGCATACACCAGCCAGATAAGCATTAACTGGCATGAACTTCAGGCCTGAAGTTTGGCTATGAGGCTGGTGGAGTGTTTTTTGTTTTTTTTTATGGTACATTAACACTTTTTTCTCACAGTGCAGCATAACTGTCCCTGAATTCCATCCACTAGTTTCATATCTACAAGGAACATTTGAAACTTTAAATTAGCCTCTGCGGAAGACCATGAAAGTAGAGGGTGTGTTTTTTTTTTAATTTAGTCCAAATTTTTTGTTGTTAAATATGATAACTGAAATTTGAAACTGTTTTGGTAATTGTATGTGTTTGTTTTTGGTGGCAATCTGCACTATTTGATTTTCAAAAACTGAACATTTTTACTGAAAATATTTTTTTTAAAAAACTGTCTTCAGTGTGGTAGCTGTGTTAGTCCCAGGATATTTGAAAACTGCAAATTTCGGGGGGAAGGGGGCAGGTGTTGTGGTTTTTCACTGAACAAAGAAAACAATTTTGTGGTAAATTTATATATCTTTTAAATTGCCATAATAATTGGCACCTTTGACTAACTAATACAGGTATGACACCAGGAGAATGAAATAAGTAGTGAACAAATGCAACCTTTATTTGTTTTAAGAAAAATCAGAACAAAATAGTAGTGAAAACTAAAGAATCTCAACAAGTGGCAACTAAATGATGATGTTGGAGTTGCATGTCAAGTTCAACTGGTGAGCTACAGACACTTATTGGGGTCCTGAGATGAGACCAAAGACCAATTTTGGACCTGCAGCCCCATCTGCAAGTGCCCCAGGTAAGCCAATTGTAGATGGATGTGAACTGCTTTTATCTTTACGCCTTGCATGTCTCTAGTTGATTGCAGCAATACACAAGCACTCAAAATCTCTCAGTCCAAGGAGGCAGAGCTGCCTCCACTGGATCTTGTCATGAGCTAATAGCTCCCAGATGTTGAGGTCCACATTGCAAAATTGAAGGTTGACCTAGGGAGTGTCTTCGTACCATTTTCTTGGTGTGGCCCTAGAATGAGTTCCAGTCTGCAATTCTCCATAAAAGATGGCCTTGGGTATTCTACTGTCAGACATACGGACCACATGGCTGCACCATCTCATCTGACCTCTCACTGTAAAAGCTTCAATGCCTATGTATGTTGCAGCACTCAAAGACCTCTGTACTAGGAACCAGATCTTGCCATTTAATTCCCATTATCCACCATAGACATTGTAGGTGGAATTAGTCCAAACATTATATGTGATGTTGATAAGTAGTCCACATATCATCGCTGTAGAGGAGTGAGGTGATGACATCAGTGCAGTAAACATCAATTTGTTTGCAATCTGACACCATCTTCATTCCAGAGAAAACACTGAAGTTTTCCAAAGGCATTGCTGGCTGCACTAATGTACTTCATAATGTCTTTGTAAATCATGGCATCTAATGAAACAACACTGCCTAGATAGCAACATTTATCAATGACCTTGAGCAGTACATAATCAATGGACATAACTGGAGTAGTTGCAGTATTTCCCAGTCAGGATAGACCATGTCTTTTGTTTTCTTTAGGTTCATCATTACACCAAAATGTTTTGCTGTGTGCGCAATAAAGCACCATCAGCAAACAGTAATTTGTGAATTATTGTCTTTGCATGCTGGCAATGCTGATTCAAGACACCATCATCCTTACAGCATTACATATATATGCTGCAATCAATGTCTTTGAATGCATCCATTACAATAGCTGTAAAAATGGTGCTAAATAATATCAGGGCAAGTACACCACCTTGTTTATTCTATTGGTGACAACAAAGGTAGCTGAGAAGCAGTCTTTGTCAAGGACACAAACCTTCATTCCTGCATGAAAAGATTAATAATGTTGACAAACTTATTGGGGCAACTGAACTTGAGGACTGTCCACAGGCCATCTTGATTTACAGAGTTAAAGGCCTTAGTAAGATTGACAAAAATTACATATAAGTCTTGATTCTGATCATGACATTTCTCCTGAATTTGCTGGAGTGCAAAGATCACGTCTGAATTATCACACCCAGGACAAAAGCCGCATTGACTTTCATGCTGTAACTTAAGAAATACAAAAATAAATAAGCTAAAAAATAAAGAAACTCAACATGTGGCAACTAAATAAAGGGTTAATGAAAGTTCAATTTAATTTTTTTTCTAACAAAAATTTTTGACACGTAAATATTTTCCTTTGTTAATTTTCCACATTTTTTAACATTTTTGGATAGGAAGAGTTGTTGGGGAAAAAATCTGTTTGCAATGAAAATCTTTACACTTTTTATTTTTGTGAAAAATTTCTTTTTTTGGCACAACCCCTTTCAGCCAGCTCTGATAGTATGGAATCAGACTGAAGAAAGAAAGAAATTGTTAACAAGTCACCATGTCCTAACAGTAACAGCTCAGAGATATCTTATATACTCTTATCTTATGTTTAGAACAGGGAATATATATAACTGTGGTATCTGTTGACAAATGACTAACGTTAAGTCTGAATATCTCTCACTAATTTTGTCATTTTGCCAAACTCCGATTTCACCAAAATGCCATTGCCTTACCATGTGGCACATGCATATATTTTAAATCTCACCTAATGCCATTACCCTTATTGTGTGGGGGAGGAGGTATATGAGAGAGGAATGATGGTGGTAGTTCTACAAAGTGTGCAGATTTTTTAAATACTTAACCATTTCAAGCATCTGCCACATCTTGGAATTATTTTGTAGCATTTGGAGAAAATATACGCTGTGAAATATGCTTATCATTCATGGAGAGAATTGTGTTGTAGGCAATAGCATTGAAGAATCAACTATTTAACTTGTAAACAAAGTGACTTCAAGCAGAGAGATTGATGAGTAATTGATGCAAAGAAAATAACCAGCATCTAAAGACAATAGACTGGTCAATATGTAAGCTAGAAGATTAGCTGACAAGGGTAGTTAGTATCTTGTCAAATGAGAAATCACACTTTAACCAATTTAGGCAAAAAGTGGAAAGGTAATTGGGTTCAGGGTTGAGTTCAGTGTTCCATTCTGTCTTCAATCAACTCTTTTTGTAAAGGTTATAAATCCCTATTTAAATAACTAAACCAAAATTAGAGCAATTGCATTATGTCAAAGATTCATCTTCATTGCTGAGAAAAGTACTGATACATTTCTAGGGGCTATAGATGTCACAATTCCATGCCTTTATTCAAGATTTTTCTCCTTCTCTATACCCTGGCAACTTTTCCATTGAAAACAATGTTGCTGTAACAGATACTAAAACCAGGGCTGTTTAATAGAAGCCTTTCTTTTCTCTATTCAGATTATTGTTTTTTCATTGTTATTTTTCTGAACTTTTTTAACTGCTACAAAGAACTGCAAAATCACTTTTATCATTGTATAATCATTGTATAAAAATGTTATGAGTCTCATCATAACTAAAGGATTCTGTTCTGAGCTTAAACTTACACAGGACTGGGAGCTTGTTTAAAAGTTAATATTTCTTTCTCATTTTCATCAGTATTGGATGACACCCTCACTTATAGTTTTAGGGAAAGCAGAATAGAAACTCTGAAAATGACAATGGGAAGCACCAAGAACTACCAATGCCCTCTGCCACAGGAAAATGATCACCTCTGGTTTGGCCATCTAATCTTAATAGTTGCTCCTTGCTCTGGAAGAAAAAAAAAACTCTGCTAATTTGTCTTGGGAATTTTGGAAAAAAACCCTTCCTGCTTGCAAATTTGCATATCAATTTAACTATATGTATATGAGCAATAATTATTATAGTTAAGTATCTAATGCAATTTATAGCCAAGATAACATTATGTAATTAAGATGAGATGCTTAGCAGTCCTGGATCTGTTAATCATTTCTTCATCAGTCATATGACATAAGGTAAGTTTTCTAAAGTTTATACGTCTGTCACATGGAAGGAGTCAATTTCCACTGACTCTAGTTGCTATTGTTAAACCCTCTTTAAAAAAATCAAATGCAAAGTGTTTTAAACAAAATAGCAGTCCAAAGTTAATACAGTCATTTAGTAAAACACACAAAGGGAAATACCTAGGATGGAGGTGAGGTAATCAATATTTGTTAGCAAATATCGCTTCAGAACATCAAAAGGCCACATCTTGTTCGCAAATCAGTTCTTTCTGCAGTGGCCTGCTCAGCTGTTGAGGTGGATCTGCCAACTGGAGCCTTTGTTACCTCTTACTGCTTTCCACTGTAAACGACAAGGTGTGCAAATATTGCTATTGTCAGTACACCAGTATTTGTCAGTAGCTTCACGAATAGTCTTAAGGAACAGCCAGCGACTCTTATAAGACTGACCCCCTCTGAGTGATTATGATGATGTATGGTCTTGGGGTAGCAGATGTGGTTCGCAACCTGCCTATGTAAAAGCACTGTATGTTTGAAATACAACATTCTTTTCCGCTTGCAATGGGGGGTAACTGATTGGCATGCTTGTTGTATTTTTTTGTTCTAGTTTTGTCACATAACCTTTTGTAAATATTTCCAGAGTTAACTGTCTGTGACTCACAAAGTTTAGCAGATATTGGCACTAACGTTTTTGTCCTCCTGCCCTCAAGTCTCTGAAAGGGTAATCTTCATAATAAAACTTGGGGATTTCTATAGTAAAACTTTCCAGTGTTCTAACAATACTAAATGTGGATCTCTTGTAGTCAACAGGAGTTTTATCAAGTTTTTTGCTATCTGCATTGACTGTTCTGCTAACACATTTGATATGTGCAGAGCCAAAGCAGGGTGTGCTATCTTTGATATATTGGTTCAAGGACAATTTCTGGAAAAAGCCACTCACGAATTATGGGTCATTATCTGTCATCTGAAATTCTATCATGAGGAAATGGCAATTTACAATGTATTATGTATTTTTACTTGATGTGTTGTGCAAAAGAAGTTTCTAAATGTCCTGAGTAGGTAGTCCACCAATCTTTCCTTTTCTGAAATCAGGACCAAAGATGATCCGGAACCTTTTGTGGGTTCAGTGGTTGTTCTGCATATTGTGTCCTCAATTTATTGCAGATTTCACATATGTGGATACCTTGAATCAATTCATGGGTCTGTTATGGCTCCTTTCATGCCTCTCTAAAAGATCAACAACACTTTTATACTCATCATTAAATTGGAAAATTGGGCCCAAATATTGTCAAAATGTAAATGAATATAAATTGAGTAGTGTTTGATATTAGTCATTATAACAAACAACCGAATCTGCCTTTCAAAATTATTTCTCCCATTCAGTAGGCTTGAATAAACAAACTTTCATTGATATGATATGATACAAACTGCAGGAATTGCTATTTAAAAGAAAACAACAACACACACACACAAAAAAGCAGCTTGTGATCAAATATTTATTAGATTGGGAATGCAGCAGAAGCCACAGAGCGGTGAGCTCCCAGACAGCATATTTTAGCTTTAGGCTTGAGAAACTTTTAAGTACTATAGTGGCTTACTATGTTAGTTTTGCAATGTTAGCTGGCAGAACTGTGAAAATCAAATTCAATTAAGCAGCTGGAATTGCATTATCTAAACACCTGGGACATGTATAAGAGAAACTGTATGCACAACAAAGAGCTTTAATAAATAAATTATTGAGTTTCTGTGAAATTAGTTTGTTCTGACATAATCTTGAATGGTTAGCTCTATATTATAGATTTTAAAAAATTAAATCACGTAAATCTTTCTGCAATTAAACTCTGCCTGGTGCTCACATATTAGAACTGCAGAAATGAGGTATAATGAGGTGTGGAAGATTTAAGTGGTAACTATCAATTTGTTCTTTTGTTTGTTATCAGAATCTAAATGTCTTTTTACTATAGATTGTTCTATAGAGAAGTCCTTAAAAGGGAATAACTGATAATATATCTGTATAGTTTTCAGAGTATCAGCCGTGTTAGTCTGTACTCGCAAAAAGAAAAGGAGTACTTGCGGCACCTTAGAGACTAACAAATTTATTTGAGCATAAGCTTTCATGAGCTACAGCTCACTTCATCAGATGGATTCTGTGGAAAATACCGTGGGGAGATTTATATACATAGAGAACATGAAACAATGGGTGTTACCATACACACTGTAACCAGAGTGATCACTTAAGGTGAGCTATTTCCAGCAGGAGAGCGGGGGGGAGGGAGGGAACCTTTTGTAGTGATAATCAAGGTGTGCCATTTCCAGCAGTTGACAAGAACGTCTGAGGAACAGTGAGGGGTGGGAAGGTGGGAATAAACATGGGGAAGTAGTTTTACTTTGTGTAATGACCCATCCACTCCCAGTCTCTATTCAAGCCTAAATTAATTGTATCCAGTTTGCAAATTAATTCCAATTCAGCAGTCTCTTGTTGGAGTCTGTTTTTGAAGTTTTTTTGTTGAAGAATTGCAACTTTTAGGTCTGTAATCGAGTGACCAAAGAGACTGAAGTGTTCTCCGACTGTTTTTTGAATGTTATAATTCTTGACTTCTGATTTGTGTCCATTTATTCTTTTATGTAGAGACTGTCCAGTTTGACCAATGTACATGGCTGAGGGGCATTGCTGGCACATGATGGCCTATATCACATTGGTAGATGTGCAGGTGAACAAGCCTCTGATAGTGTGGCTGATGTGATTAGGCCCTATGATGGTGTGTCCCCTGAATAGATATGTGGGAGTGATCAGTCCTCCTTCAGGATAGGTTGTAGATCCTTGATGACCGCTATTCCTACCTACATGCCTCCAGCTTTCATCCAAACCACACCACATGATCCATTGTCGACAGCCAAGCTCTACAATACAACCACATTTGCTCCAACCCCTCAGACCAAGACAAACACCTACAAGATCTCTATCAAGCATTCTTACAACTACAATACCCACCTGCTGAAGTGAAGAAACAGATTGACAGAGCCAGAAGAGTACCCAGAAGTCAACTACTACAGGACAGGCCCAACAAAGAAAATAACAGAAGGCCACTAGCCATCACCTTCAGCCCCCAACTAAAACCTTTCTAATGCATCATCAAGGATCCACAGCCTATCCTGAAGGACGACCCATCACTCTCACAGATCTTGGGAGACAGGCCAGTCCTTGCTTACAGACAGCCCCCCAGCCTGAAGCAAATACTCACCAGCAACCACACACCACGCAACAGAACCACTAACCCCAGAACCTATCCTTGCAACAAAGCCTGTTGCCAACTGTGTCCACATATCTATTCAGGAGACACCATCATAGGCCTAATCACATCAGCCACACTATCAGAGGCTTGTTCACCTGCACATCTACCAATGTGATATAGTCGGAGAACACTTCAATCTCTTTGGTCAAATTCTTGCTTCCACTTTCTCCAGTTTTCTGCTGTATTTCCTTCTAATGCTAACTTTCCTGGAGACTTTAGTTGGTCCATTTTTTTAGGTTTATTGTACTCTTCTTACTTTTAGGTTTTTTGACACCATGTAATAGCTGCTGTCAATTTGCTATCTTAAAAGAAAAGATACTGTAGACTTTTAAAGTAACAATAAACACTTGTTTTTTGAGAATTCTACAGATAGGTGTTACTTGCTAGTGCTCCAAGTGCTGTAGAAATGTGTTTCTTTTGATAAGGCTCAATACATGATTCCCCCCATACAACACTATGGGTAACTTTAATTCCTACAATCATAGCTAGGTGTCAAAGGACAGCTCTGAAGAGAATGCAAGTTCTGTGTTGGGAAAGAAAAAGGTGATTAGCAACTATCCATGCTATGCTTAACTCAGGACTCCCATTGTCTTCAGCAGGATTGGATCAGGCCCACTTTCCTGAGGTTCTAATAAGTTATTTCACACAATTAGGCCCCATTCCTACAAGTTTGGGTGTCATTTCAGGAATGGGTCCAAAAGAGGAAAAAGAGGTAAAGTGAGTTTTTTTCATTGGTTGTTTTTTATGGGAGGGGGGTTGCATACAATGTGTTAAATTTTTCTTATATGCTGCTTCTGTGCCCCCCAAATGGTTAATTAAATCGAAAAGCACATGCCTTGAGAATGTATCTATATGTGCAATGTCATGCCACAATTAGTAGTTTACATACTAATCCAAAATGTTTTTTAATGAAAACATTGTTCTAGCAATCATGTTCATTAACTGACTTTACATGTTAACAGATTTTATCTCATGTAAGTTTAAAATGATGGCAGAAGGCACTAAAGTAAAGATTAAGTGACTGTAATGTTTAAACCTAACCATTTTATTGTTCAAGCATAGAATAAAAGTATCTGTAACTCTATTTAGAAACGTCACACACATTTTCCTCATTTTAACAATTGAGTTTAATGAAATGCTGCACATAAATTGGAACAGCTATGCTGTGCTGAAAAGAACCTGTATGGCAAATCTGATCCACAGCCATTTTTATGGCCAACTTGTAAACTGTCTACAAAATAAGATGTAAAATTAATTTGCTCAAATAACTTTAACAGTATCACAGTTGATTAATATAGTAGACTTTGACATGTGGAGCTGTTGGTTGAAGTGTTAGGGTCCAATTGTAATGTATAGGCACAGGCCTGCGTGGGTAGTGCAGAACTGCACAGCCCGAGGGGGTGCTCCCTAGAATACAGTGGGGTACACATGCTACAATAATCATTAGTACAGCACAATAAGCTTCCTCTCATCTTCTTACCAGTTTTGCTGACCAGTGCAGTGGGAGCATGATCTTGTCTCTTTTCTGTCTCACCATGACCACTTTTGTCTTGCAATCCCTGGGGGCTGGAGGAAGAGATACCCATCTGGACACTCCTCTGCGGGGACTACAGTATTGCCTGGCCCTTGGGTTGATGTTTCAATGAGTAAAGCTTCTTGTACCCTGTCCCACTGTGCAACCACACAAGGGCCAGGCACAGCCTGACTAACAAATGGAAAAAAGCTTAGCTGCATCTGGTAATCATTTGTCCTTACTTAATGTTCCCAAATAAAATAGTGTACATAATTTAGTGACTGCCAGTCATTCAGTGAAAGGTGCATGATTACAAGCTAAGTACTTAAGCATGTACCTAACTTTGAACTCAGTACTCAAATTAGGCACACGTGTAAATACCCTGCTGAAATGGAAAGTACATGAATAGGACTGCAAGGCTGGAGTGAGACACAGTGTTAGAACTACAACCCTGATCCTGCATTATTTGCTCAACTACTGTAAATATGCAAGTAGTCCAACTGAAGGCAATGATGTGCATAGACATCCATCCTGCCAACAGCTGTTTGAAAAGCTTGCCTGTACTATGTTTGCTTGACTCTATGATTGCTCTGCCTTAAATTTACGTGTCCAGCATTATCAATTATAGACTAGATCTGAGATAATAGATCATAGGGCTGGATTCTCCAGACTGCTTAAACTTCTTTGTACCACATAAGCAGCAGAAAGTGCACTTAAAGTGGCTGGAGAGTTATGCTTAATAATTCCCTTTGTGTAGGGGGAATCTCTGCTGGTATAAAACTGGAAGAGATGACTTCATCATCTCCTACACCACCTCTTTCAAGTTCTGTAGCTAGACAGCACTCCCTGTCCTATCAACCCAGGCTGATCTTGGCATATCGGAGTGGTGGAGGGGCAGGGGCATTGATAAGAAGGGTCTGATGGGATAAGGCTGCCTAATTCTCCATTGACAGCTGCTCATCATTAGCTTCCAGGTAGCTGAGAATCAAGAATATATCTCTGGCTCCCTGACAGAATTCTGCCTTCACTGTGCCCAAGCAGAGCTAGTCTGCAGTGGAGAATCAAGTGCAGAAATGTTAAATTTCTAACATTTAAATTTCTAACCCCTAGTTCTTGTGTTAAAAACAAAATGCATCCATGTTTGCTCAACTATAATTTTTGCTCACCTACTATTTTTGTTACTGGCTACTTTTGTGTCTTATTTCTGTCTATGGGTAGGGTGTTGTGTTTCTACCGCAAATGTCGTTAATGCTAGTGGATAGATAGGCTGTTCCCAGTAGTGTCAGGAGCGTGTCTGATTTTCCCTGCACTGGACATAGTGTGTGTACTGTATGTCCAAGGCACTAAAGAAGGTTCATTAAATTATATGCTAATGTATTTGAATAAACTGCTGATTCCTCCTGCTACATTTTTTAACCATTGGTAAAAACTAGTTTGCTAACAAATTAGAAAGCCTGCAAAACATTTCCACCCTGGGTCATCTGTTTTTTTTGTTCCCCTGTCATCTCCTGTTTGGGTTTTTTTTTTTTTCTTTTTTTTCTGTACAACTTATTAGGGCATTTAAATTATAATGAGACATCCAGGGTTGCTTTGGCACTGTAGCAGCACTGAATATTCTGGTTTTTACAGTAGCAGCAATTCCAACAAAGTCAAGGTCAGAAATAAAATAATGAGAATCAATTTAACCTAGAGGTTTCAGAGTAGCAGCCATGTTAGTCTGTATTCGCAAAAAGAAAAGGAGTACTTAGAAACCTAGAGTTTCTATAAATAAGCATTTGTTTTGTCTCAAAGAAGATTAAAATTGCAAGCAAACACCAATTTCACTTGTCAGTTTTCCCTGTCTAAAGTTTTACAAAAATCTTAATGCGACCATTCAGCTGCCAGTTTAAAAACATTGTGATTCACTCCAGTGGGTAGAACAGGATTCCTTTTTAGTCACCCAGCTAGAAATGATATTGAGTCAATCAACCAGTGACTTTCAAACTAAGTTTAACTCAACCCCTCCAGGTCTTCTACTTAGCTTTTTCAAAAAAGAGATTGCTCACTGTCTCTGTATTTATTCAGCTATCAGTGGAATTTTAGATCATCCTTCTTTGAGCCACAATGCTGTTCTTTCCACTGAAAGTATACCAAGGCTGAAGACTTTTTTTGCCTCACCTTAGAAGAGACTCCATGAAACTCATCTTTCTTCATCATGATTTCAAAGAGTTCTGTCAAGTGAGCTATTGAATTATGTGACTGGCAGTTTGCATAGTGGAGTGTTAACATACAGAATTACTGATAGGGCACTATGAGAAAATATGATCATAAGTATCTGCATTAATTAAGGGTGCTGGAACAAATTGTATAGTGGGGATGCTGAGAGCCATTGAACCAAAAGGTAAACCCTGTATATGAAGGAAACCACTTCAAGCCAGGGGGTGTGGTAGTTCCCTAGTGAACATAAGAACGGCAATACTGAGTCAGGCCAAAGGTCCATCTAGCCCAGTATCCTGTCTTCCTACAATGGCCAATGACAGGTGCCCCAGCGGAATGAACAGAACAGGTAATCATCAAGTGATCCATCCCCTGTCGCCCATTCCTGGTTTCTGGCAAACAGAGGCTAGGGACACCATCCCTGTCCATCCTGGCTAATAGCCATTGATGGACTTATCCTCCATGAACTTATCTAGTTCTTTTTTGAACCCTGTTACAGTCTTGGCCTTCACGACATCCTCTGGTGAGGAATTCCACAGCTTGACTGTGTGTTGTGTGAAAAAGTACTTCCTTTTGTTTGTTTTAAACTTGCTGCCTATTAATTTCATTTGGTGACCCCTAGTTCTTGTGTTATGAGAAGGAGTAAATAACACTTCCTTATTCACTTTCTCCACACCAGTCATGATCTTATAGACCTCTATCATATCCCATCGTCAGCCACTGGACACCCCCCATCACCACTGGTGGGCGGGCAGCTGGCAAGCAGGGATCCAGCCAGCACCAGGACCCACCAGTAAGGATGGCAGCGGGGAGACTGAAAATACAGGACAATTTTCCCATTTTTAAGAAAAAGTCAGGACATCTGCATGAGGGGTTAAATATGGGATTGTCCCTTTAAAAATGGGACATCTGGTCACCCTATCTCTGGGTCTTCTTTGGCTCAGCCCTCCAAGTCATGTAGTAGTTCACACCCCTACTCCAAGTCCCAGTTGATGTACCCAAAATGTCCTTTGCCACCCCCTCCCAGCTTCTCTGTTTCCCGCACTCTTGTCAGAGTATTGACTCCTCAGGCTTTTCCCCACTAACCCTAGTCGTGGGGTTCACTGGGAGTCCAAATACCACAAACTGGTCTCCCACCCCTCATGGGCTTCTCTTCTATTCCCTTATCCTTAGAGGCCCTAACTCAGGGCTCCCCCAAGAAGCCTGCTGTGCTCTCTGTGAGTCTCTTTTTCCTGTTGCAGGCTCTTAACTCTGTGCTTTCCTGTCACCCTCACATGAGCCTACACTGCTCCCTGTGGGTACCACACCCTGACTTCCTCAGGCTATGCCCAAAGGGGAATTTCCCTTATTCCTCCCTTCCTCTACCAACTCCCCAGCTCTAATTAAGGAGTGCTCTCCCAGCTTCACCACCACAAGTAGGGTTAGTCTTTCTAATTAAGGTCACTAATTAGCCCTTATGCTGCCAGTTCATCAGTCAGGCTGAAGAATAGCTGTTAAGTCATGGACAAGACTGTGCCCAGCTTCCCATAAAGGGTCAGCCAGGCCATGACAGAGTCCCTATAATCTCATGTTTCAGGGCTTTAGCTAGGCACCTGCAGGGTTCAGAAAGGGATTTTCCCCCAAGTATATTCTGGCGTTTTGGATTGTTTTTGTTGTTTTGTCTCCTTCCTCTGAAGCATCAGAGATGGCCACAGCTGCAGATGGAACACTGGATGGAGTGGGCCAGTGCTCTGAGTTGGTACTAAGAATTCTCTCTTAGGTGATTGGTTTGGCTGGTTCTTGCTCACATGCTCAGGGTCTAACTGATTGGCATATGTGAAGTTGGGAAGGATTTTTTCCCCAGGTCAGAGTAGCATTGGGGGCTTTTCACCTTGCTCTACAGTGGGGGAGAGGGGTGTAGGTAGCTTGCCCAGGTCATATGGGTATCTTACTTAATCAGTTTCCTACCCTTGCAGGGGCCTCACTGTTGCACCTCAGCCCTAGTATTCTCTGTCTGTGGCACACATTAGCTTAGTCAGTGAAGGTCCATAGCACTGAATTTTCATGGCCACATTGTATGGCTTTGTTCCAGGTGTCTAAAAGCTCACAAGGGTTATTACTGATCTGGTGAAGCCAGGTTTATGGGGGAAACTGTCTTGGCAATGTCACCTCCTGACCGGAAATCCGGTCTTCAGGGCTCAATGTGTGGGGACTCTGAAGTGGGCTATATGACCAAAAAAGTGCCAGCTGCTGGTGACCAATGATGACTTTAATCCTCTCAAGGCCAGTTCTGAATAATACTTCCCCATTACTGTACAGTAGTCACCGGCAATGATGCGTGTGAAACACCTCCAGCTTCCCGATGTCTTGGTTAAGCAACGCCCATGTTTCAAATCCATATAAGAGGATCAGAAGTACATAGGTTTGATAAACCCTACTTTTGAATATAATTTCACCTTCTTTTGGCTCCTGACCCGATACATGTCCTTCATGGCTGAGGTTGCTAAACCAATTCTCGTTAGGATGTCTAGCTGGCTACAACCATTGACGACAATTTACTACCTAGATAGATTAAGTCATTCAGTACTTCCATGGTTTGTCTGGGTTATAATACTTTGGTCTAATTTTGGGTTGTTGTGTTGAATGTGCAGTTGATGGCCTGTGAGATGTAGGAGGTCAGACTAGATGATGTCGTGGTCCCATGATTCTACTAAAGGATGAATTTGGTGAGAAAAGAGACTTCATGTTCAACATAGGTCCAAACATTCCACTGAGCTATACTGGAAAATGTTAACACCATATGTACTGTGCCAACTGTGAACATTCAAAGTCACATTTCTTTTCAACTTGCTGCAGTTTAGGTTGGAGTCTAGCAAGCCATATACCAATTGCAAACACATCGACAAGAACATGTAGAGGAACACAAAAAAATGTCATAGCATGAGTATCCCACTCAGGGGATGTCAACATCATCCTCACAAATAGTACTATCCAACACAGAATGTCACACATCACAACATGGCGAGTCATTATGAAAAATGCAATTTCTACGGGATTTTTTTTTAAATATTCAACTTGGAAACTAAAGAGGAATTTAGAACCGGCTACAATAAGGCCCCAATCTTGACTCCAAAATTGACTCTGCATGGCAAACCCCTTCTCCCACAAGGAGTATCATGAACTTCATGAAACTCCTTTGGGGTTTAGAGAGCATGGCCCCTTTAAATCTTTGTCCTGAGGGGAGGTAGTGCTGATGGTTCCAGGAGGAGGAAGTACTTTTTTGGGATGAGGGTGGGAGGGAGCATGGACAGAGGAAGAGAGACAGGGTGTGTATTTGGAGCTCCAGCCAGCAGGGCTTCAGCAATCAGGCCCTCACAGAGTGAAGCAGCCAAGAACCTGCACAAAGCCTGGGAGGGACAGAGTAGCCAATTGGGGACACCCCAGAACAGGAGCCAAGAGGAGCACTGTGGCAGGGAGAAATCCCCCAAGAAGGACAAACCAGAGCTGGACCCAGTGCCACTGCTGCCCAGATCTGTACGCAGTTGTGACTACTGGGGCTTGTGACTTTGCATTGTGAATAAGGAGGGAGGCTGTAGCTAGTTAAGTGGGGAGGTTGTCATTCTGTGTGGGTTTGCAGAGAGCAGCAGAAGAGGACCCTGGAAGGGGTTTGTTGGGAAAAGTTTACCGGCGCCGAAGATGACCAGGAGCACCCAAGACTTACCACTGGACTAGAACTGTGCCAGGGACTCCTGAACTCTGAGTGCAGACGCATTGTTGGGTGTCTGCTCTTTCAGACTGTGGTACCACTGGGCTTGTGGGGCCATGTGTTGAATGCAACTGTGTTTTACTGCTCCCCATGTTTCCCCACTGTTTTTCTCCATTCATCCCTCTGTCACGAAATATTTCTTAAAACATATTTGGGCAATGATTGTGTGTTGAAATCTCTTTAATACTCACTGGGAGGCACATGCAGTGGCAACAAGTGCAATTCTGGACTCCTACTCAAAGATGGTGGATGCATTAGAAAGTATAGCTGAAGATCAATCGCAAAAGGGAGAAACTATACGAGAGGCAGAAAACATTGCAAACAAGATGCAAGAACTAGAGTTTGTATTCATGTGGACCATGTGGAATGAAATTTTACAACACTTTTACCACACAAGTCAAGCTCTCCAAGAAAAAGAATTGGATTTGAAAACATGTACAGACCTCTGTCAATCATTAGCAGACCACTTACACACTTTCATGTTCATCTATGTGTCTGAAAGATATATTGAAATTGGAAAAGGTACAGAAAAGGGCAACAAAATGATTAGGGGTATGGAACAGCTTCCATATGAGGAGAGATTAATAAGACTCGGACTTTTCAGCTTGGAAAAGAGGTGACTAAGGGGGTATACGACAGAGGTCTATAAAATCATGAATGGTCTGGAGAAAGTAAATAAGGAAGTGTCCTTGACTCTTTCTCATAACACAAGAACTAGGGGTCACCAAGTCTTCACAGCTGTGAAGGCCAATACATTAACAGGGTTCAAAAAAGAACTAGATATGTTCATGGAGGATAGGTCCATCAGGAGAACATACTCTGTCATTCCTATGTACTTTGTCCAATTGACTATCATCATTCCACCAAGTTTCTGTGATGCCTATTATATCAATAGCCTAATTTAATACCAGGCACTCATGGTCACCCATCTTAGTATTTAGACTTCTAACATTTAAATACGAGCATGTAAAAAATTTGTAATATTTAATTGTCTGCCTCCATGTGATGTAACTGAATAGGGCTCTTTATTGTTTGACTGTTGCTTTTCACTTCCTGCCTGTACTTTATCAACTTCTATCCTCCTTTCTTAATAGGATACAGAACATCCCTTTAAGAAATCCTCCCCTAAGGGATATCTCTGTCCCAATCATGTGCTCCTCTGCACCTGAAGGCTTTCCCCCCACCCTTACTTTAAAAACTTCTCTATGACCTTCACATGAGTTACCAAAAGCAGAACACATTTTTTTTTAAATTAAGGGAAATCACTGTATCTAAATTATAGTCAATTGATTTAGCATGCCTTCAGTTTTAGTGAGCAGCTGATTTCCAAATGAATTTATTTTCCTCCCAATTTTACTATAACTGCTTTGTCTTAAGAAACGTCTGTTCCTACCTGCTATCAGTTCCTTTATCAAGAACATACTGGGCTTTGGTCAAAGAAAGTAACATTAGGATTTAAGGTAATTTTACTACCCAGCTGTTCCCAGGAGTCCAAAAAATATGTCTACATGTGTGATGGTTACGCTTTATATTTTCCTATCTACATTATTTACAATGCATGTGCCCTGCGGTGGTAGACTGCGTTATCTGTATTTTATAGGTTAGTAATGTGACTGAGGCATAGGTAATTTAAATTGCTTGCCTATGATCACACAGAGTCAATGGCTCAGCCCTACTGGGACCCAAGTGTGGCCTGGCAGGTTCCCAGTTTTTTTCGCTACCCACAATTACACTTTGCCTGAGGTTTTGCTTCATTCAGCAGCAAAGACATTTCAAAAGGAGTAACTTATATTATATCCCCCAGTGTTGGATTTTGTGATGGAATGGAAAATTTTTACTGAAATGATTTTGCAACCTGAGTCGAATTATAGTGCAGGTAGCAAGCTACTTGTGTTATCTGCAAACCACAGACAGAACATTTCACTGATTATACACTTGGTGTGTGGTATGTGTAATGCATATTAATTAGGACTGGACAAAATTTTTCCATCAACCAGAAAAATAGTCTGCTTTCCATGGAAATGTTTGTTGTTGGTGAAAAATGAATGTCCAAACCCGCAAATGTTTTTGGACAAAGCCTCAAATGTTTCAGTTCAGCTGTGTTGGCACAGTGCCTTATGGAAACTGTTGTTCAGTTTCTTCATGTCTCCATTCTCATCTATTGGTTGGGTTCCCTAGCAAGACTACATCCTCCAGGATGCGCCATGGGTAGAGACTCCCCTGATACACTCTCTTCATCAAGAGGGGAGACCCATCATTGGACATGAGTCTCTGACACAGGCTTCAAAGACCATTATATGGAGGTGGGGCTGACACATGAGCCTATGGCAATATTCATAACCCTATGTGTGTTTCTGGAATTACATAGGGTGATTAATGAAAAATCCCAAGGCAGGCTATGCAGATACCCAGCCTTGGAAACCTGAGCACCTTGGAGGTAAGACAATACTGGTATTGCCTGCCTCAGGAAGTCAGAGTTCAAAGGTCCAAATAGTATAAAGGAACAGCTGAACTGCCCCACACATTGTTCTTGTTCTTGATCTGAAACCTGGAACTTGTAACCAAGAAACAGTTGTTTTCAGGAGGCTGGGAAATAAAGCAAGACTTTTGGTATAAAAGGCTGAGTTTAAACAGCCTTGAATTCAGAGTCTTCCTTTTGATTAGCAAATGGTCAGGAACTTTTGTCAAAGTTGCCTCTCACTGGCTGGCAAAGCGTTAATAGCAGCCCTTGGAGTGGCCGCGCAGAACCCAGCCAATCAGAGGAAGGCTTAGAAGCAGCTAATCAGGGCCAGGCGGGGCCCTATAAGAAGGGCTGAAGGGCAAAGATGAGCAGTCTCTCTCTGGAGCATGAGAAAGAAGGATTGATTTCCTGTAGTGAGAAGTACCTGTGATGGGACAGAGCAGTGCTGGGCAGGGTCAGGGAAGCAAGCAGAGCTCTAGGTAGGCTGGCTCCCAGACTGAGGCCTCGATACAGGGGCTGAGTAGGTGTGGGGGCCACGGCGAAGTGGCCCAGGGAAAGCAGGTAGTGGCAGAGAGGGAAAGGAGAGGCAGTGAGCGGCTTCTGGCTATAGGGTCCCTGGGTTGAGGCCCAGAGTACCGGATGGGCCTGGGTCCCCCTTTTTGCCCCATTGACCGCCAAAGGAAGTGGCCAGCTAAAGGACTGCAGTTTACCCCTGAGCGAGGGGCTGGACTCAGGGCTGCAATTCGCCACTGCGGTGAGAGGCCGGGTGAAGGACTGCCGGTTCCCCCAGAAGGTGGGTAGACAACAGAGTTGGGGCACAGCCCAGAGGATGCCACAGTCCAGGAGTGACACAGGTCCCCACAGACAGTGGAGAAGCAGTGAGAGAGAGTGAGACACCACAAGAGGAAGGTGCCCTGCTGATGGACAGACCTAATTCCCAGAGCAACCAGAAGGAGGCGCCATGGTGGCGAGCACAACCCGTCACAGGGGCCCAATAATTTTGTTCTACTATGGACCCATGTGGAACATAGATGATTTCAGGTACATTTACTGTGCATGTAAATCAGTTTTTTGGTTTCTCTTTTCTTGGTATGCTTAATAATTGTGCTTGCTTTCAACGAGCTGTGGGGTGACTAGTAAATCATTTGTAATTGTCCTCAGAAAGAAAGCAAAGTGCAGATGTTGGTTTTTAAGCAGACTGGCTTGCTGGGGATATTGTAGTGAATTACAGAGGACTGCAACCTAAAACCCCTGTGTGGAAACAGAGGGGATGTGGGTCCCTGCCCATAGAGATATGAAGGCTAGAGGCCCGAGACTTGATTGAGCGTTCCTGAGCAGACCATGGAGTTACCCCAAAACTGTGACTTAGTCTGACAAGGGAAATCAGCTTTTAGAGGAGTATGGGAGCAAGAGGTATCCAAATTACAACTCCCATGAGGAACTGCAGCAGCATTTCCAAACTGAATCATTTTGGGGGTTTGTCCAAAATATTTTGGTTTTTGATTTTTCACTGAAGAGCCAAAACTTTCCATGTAAATAACCCCATTTTCTGACCAGCTCTCATATTAACCGCAGTGCCCCTAAAGTCAGGCCATTAGAGCCAGACACATCTGAAATCATTGTAATGAAAATCTGTGTGCGGTCTAAATGTTACCAGAATGTTTTTATATTAACTGTATATGGGTGTTAGTGGAGTAGTTGGCTGCTTCAGGCAGCAGCTTCACTCTTCAGGGATAAGAATATACTATATGAAGTAATAGAATCTTTTATACCTTCAAAAGAATACAGTGTATATAGTAACCATGCTAAATTATGCAGATTGTCATGTCATATATATCAAGCTGGCAACTCTAAAAGGACTGGAAGTTGCCAAGAGATTTCTACATCCAGACTTTTCCCTTTAGGTAGACAGGCATCATAATACAACTTAGAGCCAAGTTGCTTATCTCTGCTAAAATATTCACTTTCTAATTCCTGTACTGTTTCATTCATATATATATGAATGAAAAACATAGGTGTTTTTTTTTTTGTTTGTTTCTCCCCACCGCCCTTTTCTTCTGCTGATTGCCCATGGCATCTGATAGACAAGTAGCTAGTGGCTTAAAACACAAACACAGTTTAACTGGAAGCAAATGGAATGACAAATACCTCTAAAATTATCAGACCTAGCCCCAAGTCACGGTTCAGATAGACTGTCAAATCTTTGTCCTAACATGTGGCCAGTCATCACAATATATTTTAGATGGAATGATCAGTGAAATGTTATAATAAACAGTATCACTTCAACAGGCAGAATTAAAATGTATTAACTCGTTATAAGCAACAGAAAAATAAATTACAATTAACTGGATACTACTTATCTGGCACATGCAGTGTTAAAGAGTTTATTCCTTCATTCTCCCACTTCCCTGGTCCTTCTCGCATGAACAGGGAGCAACAGTACCCAAAGTCCAAAGGTGCAAACAATTCGATGTTTATTGGGGTGAACTTCCAGCAAGCTTAAATCCAAGCTCCTTTTTCCTTATTTTCAAATCCCAACTTACTTCCTGTTTGCCCCTAAGTTATATAGTAATATTCTTAGCTATACCTTAACCAATCATTCTACTGAAATTTACCTAACCAACTCTAACATATTGTAACATGATTAGCTAACCAATTATATCCCACCACCTTAATTAGTTTACACCCAGCAAAATTAATTATACAGCAGACAGAAACAATCACAGAATCAGACAGAGACCATGCAAATAAACAACAGCAAAGTGGGAACTATAATGACAAAACAATACAGAAGTGAGGATATCACAACTACATCTATAAAGACATAAGGGTTTCCCAGCTGTGTCTATTGATAAGTGAGTTCTTACCAGACAGAAAACTATCAAACTAAATTTCCTTTTACATCTTCTAGGCTCTTCCCTTTCTCTGGAGGTGACAGATCGGATGACCTTGCTAACAGCCCCATATTGACTAGTTTGGAATGTGAGGCTGTGGCCGTTCGCTTCCCAGCTTATGGCTGCCTCTGCTGCTTAGTCAAAGGCATTGGCCTAAGAACAGGGCCTCAGACTGTCACAGTCAGAGAAGGCCCTTACATAGATTCTTTCTTGTATACCTCTATTACTAGCTAAATGATAAACATATACCTAAATTCTTAAAGTATAGGCCTTTACAGGCAGGCCTGAATATCTATATCCTAACATGCAGTAGCAACAATTAATACAAAATTCACTGCAGCTGATTCCATCTTTTGATGTATCTTCAAGTTAGACATGTATTCATGGTGAAATATTTTAGGGCTCCAGGTCAAAATCAGACATATGGCAACCTCAGATGCAAGAATCAGTCACAAACTCATTACCATTCCAGATGGAATTTTGATTGTCAAGTCTATACTTCTGCCAGTGTAGTAATATTCCCATAAAAATGTTTTCTAGAGTTTTATCCAGTCACGTTTTAAGTAGCTCAGACAATGTGGCTACTGTCATTAGCTCTGGGAGCCTCTGCCCAGGATAATAGATCACAGTCTTAGCCAATAGTTTTTTTTGTTCACCCTATATGTTCCTTAGTTTAATTTCGTCCCATTCTTCTCAGGTATATCACCTTGAATATCTTAAACAATTCTTCTTCCTCTTCAGTCCTTATCTCCTTCAAATACTAATTAAGTAGTAAGACAATTAGCATATCTTTCCCCACCAAACTTACTTATCTTTGCAAGCTATATTTATTCATTTTAGCCTCATTCATCAGTCTCTACAGCACCTTACAATTTCTAGTTGCTCATCTCTGATCATCATCTAAAATATCAGTATCTTCCTGGTACAGAGATACCCAGAACTGAGAGCAGTATTTCATATTATGTGTGGTCATACCAGATAAGACACTCTAATTCTGGTACATCAGTAGTGACTACATTTGAAGTCCAAAATCACATTGCCTTTTTTGGCTTCTGTATCATTCTCTATCTATATATGTCAGTACTTATATAGTCCTCAACATCATAGTACATGAGGCTTATATTCTCAAAGGGATTTAGGCTCCTAACTCTATCATTTGGACATCAATGATGCTTAAGTACCCTAAGTGCCTAAGTTCCCACTGGTCGGCACTTTCAATGCAGCCTAAGCACGGCCACCCCAGAGCTGTCTAGTGCTCAGAGCCATAGCTCAAGCTGAAACCCTAAAGGCCCCGAAGAGGAATTCTCAAAGTAGGCAGGGGAACACCTATCTTGCTAGCAGGGCCAGACGTCTAAGACCTATTACCTGTCAGATCCCACATCAGGAGGGCTGGATACAGGCCACTGATAGGGGAGGGGACAGTGCCTGCACAAGAGACAGCCAGGAGCACAGGGGGATATAGGGTAAGGGTAAGAGGTATTGAGTATGAACAAGAGAAAGAAAGAGACATGGTTTTGGCTGCTAGGGCACAGGCTACCTAAGCAGTTGAGAGGGCTTAGCTCCCTAACTCCAGGAGAGGGTTCACAGTTAAGGATGCTGAGCAGAAGGAGGGGCCTATCTCTAGTCCATCAGTCAGGTACACCAGGTCAGGGGCTTAGGTGCCTAAGCCCCTTCCTTCTCCCTTTCCCTCTCAGCATTTTCCTCCTGGCTACTCCCCACTCAGATTGCAGGCTTCTGAGGATCCCTTTCTCAGTTCCATAACTCTCCCCATGCATTACAGAGGGAGCCTGGGTACCTTGCTCAGGTCTGAAAATTCCACGAGGCAGCTGGGTACCTTGAGGTTAGATGTTGCAGCACTTAAAATCTAGGCTGAGTGCCTCCAAGGTAATTATGGGTTTATACTCACAGCACCCTTTTGAGGCAAGTCATATTTAATGACTTGCCTCACAAACAAACCTGGGGTGCGGGGGGGTGGAGGGAATTATAATCTCCCTACCCATTCCCTCAATTTTTGGTCAACATTTATTGAAATTTCAAAATGTCACTATATATTTCCCTGTTCCTGACCAACTTGAGGAGTATTAAATCAATTTTACAGATGGGGAGCTGATGAGCAAAGAAATTAAGTGACTTGCCTAAATTTACACATTACATTTATGGTACAGATGGTAACTGAACCGAAAGCTGTTCCAGCCTAGTCCAAGGCAATTATCCTTTACTGCAAGCTTTGTCTAATCTGAGGTCAGGTATCAGCTAGATCTCCATCAGCCTTATCGCTGCCTAATAGTTCCCTTCCACTCACGGGTCTGTGTTTCAGTTATTTGTCCTTAGAAGTATTTAGCCTGGATTTTGGTGGCCTAACAATATTTTATTGTTTCCTGCCCATATTTCTATTGATCATCTCTTTGTATTCTATCTCTGGTCCAGCTTGTGTTTGTGATGGCTCCTGTTTTAATTAAATTAAAGAAAAACATACAAACGGAGCTATTTCTTTCTCAATGGACAAGCAAACAGAGGAATCAACTTGGATAGCCTGATTTATATATTCTCCATATTATCTTCAGCAAGAAAGCAATTAACTGTCCGACTGTTAGGCTGAATTTACATAATCCCACAATAAATCACCCCACTCTGTTTTGTCTTGTCTTAACTCTGGGGTTTTGAACAAGTATCAGGAGTTCATGTTGTTCAACCTTCCCTTCCTATATTTGTAAATGGAAGAGGTGTCCAGAAATGGAAAAGCGTTTCCTGGCATTGAAAATGTTGAGAACCACATGTTCAGACTATAAAGTGTTGTGCGGGCGGGGAAGGGGGGGGAAAACTATCTTCTTTGTCTGTGCAGTGACTAGCAAAATAGATTTCTAGATGCTACCATACTACTCCTAAATCATATTATGTTTACCTACACAAACTTTTACAGGAATGGTACTAAACACTTTGATTTCTTCAGCAAACTACTGAAGTAGAATACATTGGAAATCAGGTAGGTCCCAGATGCTAATGCTATCTGAGATAAATTCACTGTGTGACTTCCTTATGCCTCAGGCAATGCAAACTAGATGATAAGGCAAAAAGCAAGCCCTCACCCTGAAATCCAGCTGCTGCATTGCAGCAGAGCTTTCCTAGTTCAGTAAATAGAGAGAAACAACCCATAAATCGCATGGGCTTAGCACTTGCACAGAAAAGTTGCAGTATATTTCATTGTTACATAACCCTAAATTGTCTTATTACTCATCAACATGAACATTTTAAAATGAAAACTAATACACATACAGTAGATACTCTATTGGTGTAACTAACTGCTGGGTGACTCCCACAGTGGGATTTTTGCTGTTTAGTGGTGTATTCCTTTAAAAAATTACTCAAGACTATGCTGCTGATTATATAACTAATACATGAAGCCTTGGACAAATCCTAGCGTGAGGCACCAGGTAGAAAGAATGGCAACTGTCAGCACAAAGCTTGCTAATCAAATCATGAAGAGTGTGACTACTGAACAGTTCACAAGTTTGAGAATATCATAGATGGTGGTCAAACAGAAAAATATGAACTTCCAGCTGTTGTCCACCTCTACAAAACATCACTCTGAACTGCTAATTATTTTAATCTTCACAAGGTAAACTAACTCTGCAGCTGCCATTTTAAATAAATGCTACAGTGTCAGAAGTACTCCTTTTCTTTTAGTGTTCTATAATGATCCATAGTATCACAGGGCCATACTCCAGGTGTTTTGCTCTGCTCTAGACCTGCAAAGTACTTGGAAATCCAGCTTCATTGGCCACCCGAGATGCCTTTGAAATTCACCATACACACACCTGTCTCTGAATGCAGGGGCAGACCCAGGGGAAAAGAGACATGGTCCCCCCAGCACTGGAACAACCCCTTGGCACTGCTCTAATGTACACTGCTATCAGACCAGTCCAGCCAGCCCCAGAATTGGTGTAAACTGTTTCCCCTTGTCAGTTATGTTCCTAACTGAGAGAATTTGGCCTATATCTTATCATAGTGTTAGACATTTTTAGATCACTATTGCAGAATACCGGAGTGTATTTTATTTATGGGGATGTCACATGTTAAATATTTGAGCTTGAAATAGTAGTGCAGTTTCCCTCCTCCTGAGAGCAGAGAAAGAGTTTAGGTGGCTGGTCTTTTCGAAAGAAAATAGGTATTAATGTGTCAGGGGGAAAATAGGTATTAATGTGTCACTGAAGAGCTTTTCAAACATGCCACAGGGGGTACAGTACCACCTACTGTATCCGCAACAGCATTTACTGCAGTGTCTTTGGGCTTCCCAATCAATTTCTGACCCAGGGCAACCTCAATTAGATTGTGAGGTCTGATGAGATCACAGTTCTGGCTGCAGGAAAATATATTTCTTACAGAGATATACTTGTGCAGGTGAAGGGCAAGAGTGATAGGGAATGGAGAAGATTGAGGTAGTAGAGATCAATTAACTAATTAATCTTAAGTCAACCTGCTCTGTCTCTCCCTCACACTATGTAAAGAGTGAGTATAGCTGGGCGAGTTTGATGAAAAAAATATCAATGTTGCATCTTGTTTGTACACTTGGTAAAGCTCTGATGTTTAGAACTGAACAACATCAAACCAAACATGACAGGGATGAAAAGAACAACAAAATCCCACTTTTTAATGGGCTTCTCCTTATCTATCCTGTTATGAACTCCTTTCTAAGTTGACAACTTGGTAAGAGCAGCTGTATGATTTTACTCTGCTCCCTAAAATGAGGTTGCATACGAAAAAAAAGGTTATGTAAATGATTGCCAGTATACTTGATTTGCTTCTTATGGCATCACCAGTAGTGCTCACTTTATTAAACAAATATTTTACTACTCCTAGCACTGTACACCCCATTCATCAGTGCAGGAATGAGCCAGATCATCATGCATCATCAACTAGACTGTCAGGCAAACTTTGACTGCAGAATCTACAAATAGATTATCAGTAAGGTTAAGATTTTGTCAGTTATTTTAGTAAAAATTCATGGGAGGTGCTGTCTGAGACTTTTACTAAAAATAATGGAGGAAGAGTGCTGCGGGGAGAAGGAGGAAGGAATGACAGCTGGAACCCCATGGGGGTGGACTGACAGCCCCAGCCCCAGTGCCATAGGAAGGGGCACACAGCCCTGGCTTCTGCCCTGCCAAAGTCCTGCCACAGGTGGGGGCATACAGCAGTGACTCTGGGCCCAGGTGACGCCTTGGGAAGGAGTCGGGGGGGTACGGCACAGCCCCAGCTCCTGTATTGACTGAAGCTGTGGGGAATGAGGGAGAGGCACACAGCCCAGGCTCCAGCCAAAGCTGTGGGGGTGTGTGTGCATAGTCCTAGCTCTGGCCCTGGCTGAAGCCACAAGACGGGGGCAGACAGCCCTGGCTCCGGCCCTGGCAGCAGCTGTGCGGTGGGGGAGGGCACAGCTCTGGTTCTTGCCGCAGCTGCAAGGAGTGGGGGGAGGCCCGTAGCCACAGCTGAAACCATGGGTCCAGGGTGCACAGCCCTGATTCCAGCCCTGGCTGCAGCAGTGGGGGGAGGAGGACCCATCCCCAGCTGCAGCTGTGAGGGGGTGTATCACCCTGGCTCTGCCCCTGCCGCTCACAGGTGAAGTGAAGTCATGGAGGTCTGCTAAAGTAACAGAATCCATAACTTCCTTGACCTCCATGACTGAATCATATCCTTAATTATCAATATTATTTTTGTAGCTGCTGTTCTCAAAGATAGAGGGAATATGGCCTGATTCTCAGATCATAGGGGAAATTTGCAGGGGTAGCAGTTAGAAAAGTCTTTTCTTTCTTTTGGTTTGTAAACTAGGCAGACTTTACAGGAAAGTGACTGAGCGTGAATATGGACACACACACACCCCGCCCCACACACAATATCCTGTTAACAATCCCATTGCTGACTATAACTGCCTGTGTACCTTGGCAAGTCCAGAAGATGTATCTAATGTTTGTAGGCTAGAAAAGCTTCTTCAAAATACCTGACTAGTGGCGTGAAAGCTGCCTTTTGTACATCATTATTATTCACATCTGTGCCACACCATGCTGTGTGGTATCCATGCCGTGGGGTGGCTTATACTCCCTACACTAGTTACTTTCTGTAAGGGAGCATGTGACCTAAAAAGCCCCTTAATTCCAACTGGCAGGGGGCCTGCTACACTCACTACCCCCAACAAGCTATCATAATATGTATTTAAAAGGCATCTTGTAAGGAATCTTATGTGACACACTGGTCCCACAGATCACTGTCTAATTTATGTACAGGTTATGTATAAAGAGTTTTATATGGGTGCTGGAAGTGCGTTCTTAAAAATGTGTTTTGAGGGGCAGTGCATCAACCCAGTGTGCCTGCAACAAGGGAATATATAATCCCCTGTCTGACTGGCCTGATTACAGCCAGAGGGCAATGCCAGTACATTTATATATTCAGTAAACAAAGCAATCAAATTAACAGGCAGCAGCAAGTGAGCACACCTAGAGACAGTCTGCACCCCAGAAATCTTTCCTGGCTCTTGTGGCAGAGACAATGGATTTTTGGGAAATACGAGGGGAGAAAAAAGAACTTTTTAGGGATCCATTATGTAGGGAACAAAGGGAACAGCACCTTTTGATTCTGTGAACATTTGTTTCCCTGACCTTGAGGGCTGGAGATGCTGGTAACTTCACGTGAGCAAGAAAACTTTATGCAAAGATTGTAACTTGCTAAGATTAAGTGTTAGGCACTAGAAAGTGTTTTATTTTGTTTGTTTGTTCCCATACCTGTATCTGTCTCTTGCTTTGTATCACTTAAATCTCTGTTCTTTGTGAATGCACTTATTTTTGTTTTATTTTAAAGCCGTCTCAGTCCTGTACATTAAAGTGAGGTATAAGGCTTCCGCTAACTTAACAGATTGATGTGTGTTATGTCTCTTTGAGGGCAGAAAACCTAATAATTTTGGTGAGTGTCCAGTGAGAGGTACTGGACACTGCTGGGGAACTTGGAAACTAGGTTTTGTTACCTGCAGGGCAAGGTTTAGACTGCCAGAGTCTTGAAGAGTGTGCTGGCAAGGCAGAGACTGGCATTTCAGCTTGACATACAGCTTAGTGGCAGAACTGCTCTCACTCTCTCTAAGGCAGAGGGACAACACAGTGGCACACAATTCTGAGTGTCCTGAACAGCACCTCACACACAGGCTCTTGTTCTACAGTCATTTGGGGAGAACTTCTGGCCATGGTTTGAATTAGATTTCAGGATAAATGGGCATGAAAGTCAAAGCTGCAGAAAGAGAAGGCATGTTTATTAAATTGCGATATCCTGATCTCCCTGCTGTGACCTCCTTTTCAAGATGACAGTTTCCTCTAGAAGTCGCCATGTATGCTTATTTTTATTATTTACAATCCTTCATCCTGCATGCTGGGGGTACATTCCAGTATGTCAAACTTTATAAATGAGCTCTGCAGTTTTGAAAAAGTATCCAGCTGTTTTCAGAACATACACTTGATGTCTCCTACATACAGAATATATTGGGCTCAATACTTGAAATTAGCTGGAATACTGTTAAATGAGTTTTCCACTCATCTGCTTGAAGTCTATAAGCAAATTTACCACTGGCCTCGATGGGTATGTCTACACTGACCTGTGCTTGTGAACTCAGTGTTTCCAAGCATGCTTGCACATCCATATTGCATAGTAAAACTATTTACAGTCGGTGACTGAGGTCCCATAACCTTCTAAAGCAGCAGTGGGCAACCTGCAGCCCCCGGGCCGCAAGTGGCCCATCAGAGTAATCTGATTGCAGGCCGCGGGACATTTTGCTGACATTGACCGTCTGCAGGCACGGCCCTCTGCAGCTCCCAGTGGCCACAGTTAGCCATTGCCAGGCCACAGGGACGTGCTGGCCGCCATTTCCTGCAGCTCCCATTGGCTGGGAACAGCGAACTGCGGGCACTGGGAGCTGCGGGCTGTACCTGCGGTCCTTTAACATCAGCAAAATATCTTGCAGCTCACACTCAGATTACCCTGATGGGCAACATGCAGCCTGCAGGTTGCCCACCACTGATCTAAAGCATCCACACTGCACTGAGCAAACTGGCTTGAACTGTATTTACACTGCAAATTGACAGGGTTTGGACCCAAGTCACAGTGGGAATCTGGCTTGGACCCCTGAATGGGACCATGGGCTAAGATTCTGAGGCCTTATTGACCCAGGTCAGAAATACTTGCTTGTATAAACAGAGGTTGAGCTTAAACCTGAATATAAGCCCAGGTTTGCAATGAAGTATAGGTATACCCAATGAGAATTGCACATACATGTCTCCAGGGAGAGGTGCTCAGGTCCTACAATACATGTGCTGGCCATCTATTTAGTATCCTCCATCTACATTTTAAGAAATATCCCACTTTTGCAAACCCAGAGAGCACGAATGAGCAAAAACAAATAAATTTGTCCAAGCAATTAATTTATTTTTAATTTGTTCTGGTGGCTCCTAACCTTTAAATCATATCCATCATGACTTAACACAACAATATTGACATGTTGAGCTAGCTCCTCATATTTTTCTTATGTTTTTATGCACATGAAGTATCTTTTCAGATTTTTAAAAAGGTTTGTGAATTTCTCAACAATCTGCTGCAATAGATTTTGATAACATTCTTTGCAATGCTTACTCCAGCTTCACAACTTCCTTCAAAACCCCCCTCAAGAAATAAAGGACAGAAAGATCCTCCCTTATCCATTTTCAGACAATAAACTTGCTTAAAAATAAAAAAGCCATCCCAGATGAAAAGTGATCAAATGTTTTTCTCAGGTGAAGGCTATTCAGTAGACTACACTGCATATATTTTTTTTTTAATTTCAAAAGTTTGACCAAACATTTATTACAATTTTGAATTCGATGAAAATATGGGGAATAAACCAACACCACTTTCATGAAATTTCCCCTCCATTATTCTTCAACAACTATGGAGCTGGAGGCTACTATACTGGATTTTGAAAATTTGACAAAGTTTTTTTTAAAAACATTGATTCCCACCCCTCCACCCCTGTTCTGGTCAGATAGGATGGGCTTTCCAAAGACACCTAAGTGCCTTAGTCCCATTGACTTGTGCTGCTAAATTATTTAGGCCTGGCCTACGCCTAAAATTTAAGTTAATCTAGCTACATTGTTCAGAGGTGTGAAAATTCACACCCATGAGCACTGTAATTGAGCCAGCCTAAGCCCTGCTATAGACACCACTAGGTTAAATGAAATAATTCTTCTGTTGATCTAGCTACTGCCTCTTGGGGGTGGATTACCTAAAAGGCTATGGTGGCACAGCTGGAGCACAGGACCTGCGGTGCTGTTGCGTGTGTAGTGTAGATATACCCTTAGTCTTGTTGTTTTGAAAATTCTACCCTATCAATGCACATGTTGTTGTTCTCCGTCCAGTTCCATGAAAACAGATGAACATGGAAACTGAACTATTATGTGCAGTATCCTAGAGTTGATTCATATGGGCATTAAAACTCAACTAATATTAGAGCTGGTCAAGATATCAATATTTAAGTGTTGTAAAAAAGAAGAGACTCCTAAGACAACGGTGGATTAATAAAGACGTGCACATTAATGCTATGTCTACACTTGGCACTGGGGGTATGATTTTCTGCTTGAGTAGACTAGTCGTGCTCGCTCTCATCAAGCCAGCCACAAAAAAATAGTGACGCCATGGTAACACGGGTTTGAACGACTTGTTTTTGTAATTCTAAGCATAATAAAACAGGGTGTAATCCCTCTAGACAGTGGAAAATATTTAAACAAGGTTTGATTGTGTTTATTAATAAGCAAAGTACCAGAATTTCTAACAGTTTTTTGCAGAAAAACATGAATCTTTACCCCTTCCTGAATGCTGTAGACAGTTACCCCAGACATACACATCTCTCTCTACACTCATTTTGAGCCAGTTATTTAGGTCTGTATCGATAAGTTTTTCTTTCAAGTTTGTTGCCCTAGTATCAGAATGCCTCACAGATATTAATGATTCACTCCCTTCACACCCCCGTGAGGAAAGGAATATTATCCCATAATTACTAACATTTCAAACAAAGTTTCTTGGATAGATTTCTGAAGCAATTAGAGCTCTGGACTCAAGTAGGGGACAAGCACTGGAGGGTCACAGGGAGACTTCAGTGGGCTGAGGGAGCGAGGGGGAGGGTGGCCATGTGAGAGGGGTGTACGGGTTTCTATTCGGGAAAAGCACTAGTACTTCAGTTTGCTCCTTGCCTTAGCTTTCTCTCCCTTCCAGTAAAACAACTAGCAGCTCAATTCACTCTGCACCCAGGATTCCTTCCCCCCAACACACAGATTAGGCACTTATCTGCATGTCTAGGTACCTAAAACTCTTGGATAATCTCCCCCTCAGGAGCCTTGTTTTCAGGGGTACTGAGCACACATTGCAGTGGCTTTTTTCAAGTCTATACAAGGTGCCCTCATTCTGCTTGAGCCCATGTTGCTCTGATATTTTGGTGCCTCTTTCCATCCCAATAGTCTCATGAAAGAAAAAAGTGCACCATGTTATGTTATGTTTTAACTTGATGCATGGATCATTTGTAAAGAGCTGTCAGGTAACCCTACAAGTAGCCTTATATGTATGAAAATATTTAAAACAAAACAAACCTGCTCACTCAATCTCTTCTAGTGGTAGGAAAGATAATTGTACCTTATACCGCAACATTATATACAAAGGGAAATACAGCCACATGGAAGAAATTGCTCAAATTGATTGATTTCACAATATTTCTTAATTCACCTCAGAGAACATTGAAAGAGGTTGTTTTTTCTCATGCATATCAATTAAAGGAGCATTGACATTGTACTTTGTAGCAAGTGTGACAGTTGGCATATTGAATTCTGAAGCAGAATTGAATGCTGAATGCTCATCTTTGCCTGCACTGCATCAGAGCAGAAATTCAAAGGCCTCAGCACTGCCTTTTGATTTGATTCTTTTGAGTATGTTTGTTGATCCCCTGCCAGAAGAAATAGCCATGCTAAACATGTCTGAAAATATCTTATTGCAAAAGATAAGTCTTTCTAAACTGCGTCCATACATATGAGAACAGGGAGCCTGCAACTGAAAGAATTGGTATGGGCTGTGATTAATTCCCTTCACCAAAATACTTGGCAGCATTACATCTACGATTTTATAGGAAAAGAGAACTTGACAAAAAGTGACATTTCTATCAAAATTCAGTGGGTTTAGGAGGATTCAACCTATTTAATAAATAGCAAATGCTGCTTTAAATAGCCCTAGAGGGGGTTCAGTTCATTATGCAGGAACATTGTCATTTTGATAGAAAAGCAACTGAAGAAAATAGAGTAGATGTGGAATCAGTGGTCTAACCAAGTGAACAATTATGGAAGAAAGCCATAATGTGTATTCACTGCACAGTCATGATCTTTAGGAAACAAGTGTTGGAAAAAACCCAAAAGCAAATTAGTGAAAAAGGAAACCCCTAACTGTATGGGTGAATCTGTTCATTTGCTGTCACTACTAGACATGCTTGCTACGGCAATAGATTCTAGGACTGAGGTCCATATTCTCCCCTCCACTAAAATTAGCTGAGAGGAGTAAAATCTGGTGAGCAAACTGAGCAGGATGTGCAAAAGGGAGTGAGAACCCGTTAGGCAGCCTGCTCCTGCCTTCCCTTTTGATCGAGGAAGAAGCCCTTTCCCTCAAAGTCTGTGGGGTCTGATTTCTGTGGATGTGGAAGGAGACATGCCATCGGCAGGGGAGAGTGTAGCCAGTAAAGATGGTGATGAGCTCAGGGATTTTGCAGGATCTGATAATGTTGAGCTTGTCAGCATTATCCTATCCTGATTTTTCCTCCAGAGTGAGGGGATTTTGATGCAGCAGGTGGCAAGGAAATTGTCAACATGGCTCTTGGGAGAGCCATCTTAGCACTATGGAAGAGAAGGTTGATGAGCAGTGACAAGGCACTGGGCCACCACATAGTAGCTCCAAATGCCCTAACTGGTAATACTTATAAATAATGGATGAAATCTTGTCTCCATTTTATTTAATAGCAAAACTCCTGTCAATGCAGAAGAAAGCTAGGATTAGTTCACAAACAATTAACTTACCCCAAGGGGGCTACACATTAATAATGCACATTTGTAATAGTTTGTTACAATTTGTAACATATCTTGACTACTTCTTGATGACTAATTGAATGTATTTCAAAGGAGGATAGCAAGGAAGGACAGGGCATTGGTTAAGACAAGAGTCTCAGGGTGAAATCCTGGCCTCATTGAAGTCAATTGCAAAATGCCTATTGACTTCAGTGAAGCCAGGATTTGCTCCCAAAGTTTTATTCCCAGCTCTCTGGACAGATTTCCTGTGTGAGCATAGGCACTTGTGTGCCTCAGTTTCTCCATCTTTAAATACGACCTCTCTGTGGAGTGCTGTGAGAATTAATTCATTAATGTTTATAAAACACTTTGAGAAGCTCAGTTTTCACTTGAGTAGAACTTGCAGGATGCTAGTCTTAAGCTAGGTACTAAAGTACAAAGTATACATGAAATTTAGAATTTTATTTAATATACACAACATGGTGAAAGGGTTAAATGAAACTGGGCTCTCAAAATGAAAGACAAATCTACTTGCAGTTCAGTTTATCTTGGAGTCAAATCTAATTATGCATTTGTTGAATCTAAGAAAATAGGATTTTAGCCGCTCCAAGTAAAATATTCTGCCGCAAAGTAAAATTTTAAAATATTTTAAATGTTGGGTCAGAACCTGCAATCCTTATTCATGTTGACTGTACAGTGATGCTGCTCAAATGCGAAAGTGCTTCTTAGCATTACAGACTCTGGACCTAAGTCAATAAGGCACTGATGAAAAGTATTCTAATAGAAATCCGTTAAGATGGAAGTCTTTTGTTGCGTCACTGAAGTGATTCAGCTCGGGTAGCATCAGTGCAAAAGTACCCACACTGCCTTTTCCAAAAGGGCTTGTTGGAAAATAGCAAAAAATACCCAGAAATGTGTGATGAAAATGTCTTATTTTTTCATTTAAACATTACTTTCAACAATTTTCCCCAGCAGAGCTATTCACTCTATACACCTCCTTTTGGGAGGAGAATGCTCTTCAGTCTCTTGAACCATTCAGACTTGAGACTGCCAACAGGTGCCAGTTAGTGCCAAATGTGATTTTATGTAACACACCGTATAAATAGTACTTAAGGTGCTACACAATAATCATTAAACATATGTAGGTCAAAACTTCAAAATAATCTTTCACGTCATAAAATGTGCCTGGCCTTAGACAACTGGAATGAAAACCAGAACAGCAAGAACAATGATATAATTCAGCCAAAGGATGAGACTGAATCAGAACTCCTTTTGCAGCATGATCAGAAATGAAATACCTTGTTTACCATTTAAAGACATCTGAATTACTTTCTTAAGCTCAGTCTGCAGTTGATACCACCCATGAAAATTGCATGTAATGCTATCAAAAATATTTATGACATGTTCTGTACCATATCTTTGATGTCCACAAGCCCACTAGAAACATTGTGCATGGGAGGCAGTAAGTCATTTATGTCACTACTAAACCTTTCTCACAGAACAGAGTGGAGAGCTGAATCTCTAATGCTTATTCAATGAATGTTTGGAGAAAACTAAAGGGACTATTAGAAACTATAAAAAACTATAAAAAATAAACAAACTGGACTTCATACTGAGAATTCAGATGATATAAAACTTAGATGAGTGCACAAAAGGAAAAGCACTGTAAATGATATTCCATATCAACACCTAATTGTTAGATAAAACAATAAATAATGGATGGTTTCTGTTAATGTAGTGTATCAGGAAGAATTAGATTTGATTTAAGTATGTTCAAAAATATCACAGCTATGTTTTGAAAACTGTTAATCTCAAATTGTGCTCTATGAAGACTGAGCAGTACAATCATTTTTCTCTTAACAGACATTAAAAACATAACATTTTGACAAATACAAAATTTGAAGTCAGATAATGTTAGTTCAAAGCTGTAGAGAGTTTATTAGTTATTTTGAAAGCAATCTGGAATATGTGATCCTAATTTGTAAATCACAGGTATGGAACATAGCTTGAACCATCCCATGCTATTTGTTGGCACTTCAGTTTTTATCAGGTGGAATGCTTTGTACATAGTCTGATTTTGTTGCAAAGATGTGTGAAGGATAGACTGCTAAAAGTAAGTTTCTTGTCCAAATTCCATACTACATATACTTTATTAGTAGGAGTATCTATATTATAGTGTTTTGACAGCTCCACCAAGATCAAAACCAAGTTGTGCTAGGTCCTGTACAAATGCATAGCAAGAGACGTTCCCTCCCATGAAGAGCTTACAGTCTAGATAAGAAAGGGTTGATCTTCCCTCAAAAAACCCATATCCTATAAAGATGACATTTATCATCAAATGAAAGAGTGAAACGTCATAAAAAGTTAGTGTTTATGGTGCTTCAGCTAGTAAGCTGGAAAGGACTCTAGTTTTATAGCAGTGTGATGTATCAGTGATATTGCAGCATTACTGATGTCATGATATGCTCTCACATGGAGAATATCCCTCTGGGACCCCAGTTATTAGGAAGACACAGGTAATAGTAGTTGGGGGATTTGATTATTAGAAACATAGATAGTTGGGTCTGTGATGTCTGGGAGAACCTCATGGTGATTTTTCTGCTGGGTGTGAAGGAAGCAGCTCTCTCAAGACATTTTGATAAGTCTTATAGGTAGTGCTGGGGAGTAACCAGTGGTAAAAGTAGGTACCATGGACATAGGGAAAGGTAGGGGAGAGGGCTAGAGGCCAAATATAGGCTGCTAGGTAACAGATTAAAGTCCAGGACCACCATGGTAGCATTCTCTGAAATGCTTCCAGGTCCGTGAGCAGGGTAAGTTAGACAGGCAGAACTGCAGGGTTTCCAATGCATGCATGAGATAATGGTGTAGAAAGGACATTTGTAGGTTTATTAGGAACTGGAGAACATTTTGGAAAAGGAGTAGGCTACACCAGAAGGATTGGATGTACTTTAACCAAAATGGAACCAGACTGCTGGCACATAAAATTAAAAAAATTGTAAAGGATTTTTTAACCTAAGGGCTGGGGGACAGCCAACAAGCACATGGTTCAGGTTGACATCCCTTTGGGATGAATTTATTAAAAGGGGAACTCTATATCCTGGAATATAATATAGAGCAGTGGTTCTCAAAGCTGGTCCACTGCTTGTTCAGGGAAAGCCCCTTGCGGGCCGGACCGGTTTGTTTACCTACCGCATCCACAGGTTTGGCCTATCATGTCTCCCACTGGCTGCGGTTTGTCGCTCCAGGCCAATGGGGGCTGCAGGAAGTGGCGCAGACCAAGGGATGTGCTGGCTGCCCTTCCTGCAGCCCCCATTGGCCTGGAGCAGTAAACCGTGGCCAGTGGGAGCCGCGATTGGCCGAACCTGCGGATGCGGCAGGTAAACAAACCAGTCCGGCCCGCCAGGGGCTTTCCCTGAACAAGCAGCGGACCAGCTTTGAGAATCACTGATATAGAGGATGGGAAAAAGTTGGTAAAGGTAGGAGCTGGTGAAGAACAGTCAGATGTAAAAGAGTCCCATTTAAACATCACACAAAGGCAAGCAACTGAATATTGACAAAATGTACAAGTGTTATATACAAATGCTAGAAGTCGAAATACTAAGATGGGTAAACTAGAGTGCCTAGCATTAAATGAGGCTTTTGGTATAGGTACCACAGAAACTTGGTGGAATGATGAAAATCAATGGGACACCATAACACCAGGTTACAAAATATATAGGAATGACAGAGTAGGTCATGCTGGTGGGGCAGTGGCATTATATGTTTAAAAAGCACAGCCAAGTAAGGTGAAAATCTTAAATGAATCAAACTGTACCACAGAGTTCCTATGATTAGTCCCTGTGCTTGAACAGTGAGAGTATAGCAGTAGGAATATGCTGCAGAACACCTGGCCACAATGGTGACTGTGATTATGAAATGCTAAGGGAGGTGAGAGGCTACAAAGTCAGAAAATGCAATAATAATGGGGGATTTCAATTATCCTCCTGCTGAGTGGGTAAATGTCACCTCAGGATGTAATGCAGAGATAAAATTTCTAGAGACCATAAATTACTGCTTCTTGGGGCAGCTATTCCTGGAACCCACCAGGGGAGAGGCAATGCTTAAATTAGTCCTAAGTGGAGCACAGGATCTGTTCCAAGAGGTAACTATAGTTGAACTGCTCAATAATAGTAACCATAATGTAATTAAATTTAGCATCCTTGTAGGAGGGAAAATATGAAAAGACCTCCACAGTGGCACTTACGTGTAAAGAGGGAAAACATACTATCATGAGGATGCTAGTTAGATGGAAATTTAAAAAAGAGCAGTTAAGAGTGAAATGTTTTCAGCATGGACACTACTCAGAAACACCATAATAGAAGCTCCAGAATAAATGAATACCCCAAATCAGAAAAGACAATAAAAGGACCAAAAAATGCCACCATAGCAAACCGCAGAATAATGGAGGTCATTAGAGGTGAAAAGGAGTCCTTTAACATTTGGAAGTAAAATCCTAATGAGGAAAATAGGAAGAAGCACAAACTCTGGCAAGTAAAATGTAAAAATATAATAAGGCAAGCCAAGACAGAATTTGAGAAGCAACTTGCTTAAGATGCAAAAACTAACAGTAAATCTTAAGTATATCAGAAGCAGGAAGTCGGTCAAAAAAAGCTGTGTGATGACCAAGGAACACTGAAAGGAACACTCAAGGAAGACCAGGCCATTTCAAAGAAGCTAAATGAATTCTTCATTGCATCAGTCTTCACTGTAGAAGATGTGGGGGAGATACCTATATCAGAACTATTCTTTTTGGATGACAAATTGGAAGTGCAATCCCAAACTGATGTGTCAGTAGGAGAGATTTTAAAACAAATTGATAAACTAAACAGAATAAGTCACCAGGACCAGAGGGTATTCATCCAAGAGTTCAGAAGGAACTCACATATCAAATTGTAGAAGTACTAACTGTAATATGTAATCCATTGCTTAAATCAGCCTCTATAGCTGGAAGGTAGCTAATGTAATGCTGATTTTTAAAAGGGTTCCAGAGGAGATCCTGGCAATTACAGGCTGCTGAGCCTACTTCAGTACCGGGCAAATTGATAGAAACTATAAAAGGAACAGAATTATCAGACACATAGATAAACACAATATGTCGGGGAAGAATCAGCATGGCTTTTGTAAAGATAAGCCATGCTTCACCAATTTATCAGAATGCTTTCTGGGTGTCCCTTAGGCTCTGATTGCTAGAGGTTGGGACTGGATGACAGGGCATGGATCACACAATAATTGCTCTGTTTGGTTCATTCCCTTTGAAGCATCTGATGTTGGCCACTGTCAGAAGATGGGATACTGGGCTAGACGGACAACTGGTCTGACTGAGTATGGCCATTCTTATGTTCTTACAAGGGAGTTAACAACCTATGGATAAATGTGATCCAGTCAGTATAGTGGACTTGGATTTTCAGAAAGCCTCTGACAATGTCCCTCACAAAGTCTCAAGCAGACTAAGCAGTCATGGGATCAGAGGAAAGATCCTCTCATGGATTGGTAACTCATGGTTGAAAGGGTAGGAATAAATGGTCAGTTTTCAAAATGGAGAGAGAGCTGAACAGCAGTTCCCCCCAAAGTATATCTGTTGGGACCCATGCTGTTCAACGTATTCATTAATTATCTGGAAAAGGGAGGGAAAAGTGAAGTGGCAAAGTTCACAGATGATACAAAATTATTTAAGATAGTAAAGTTGAATGTGAAGAGTTACAAAGGAATCCCACAAAACTGAGTGAATTTCACCTGCCTTTTTGCTGCCCAGTCAGTGTTGATAAGTGCAAAGTAGTGCACATTGGAAAACATAATCCCAACTATTCATATAAAATGATGAGTTCTAAATTAGCTATTGCCACCCAAGAAAAATCTTGGAGTCACCATGGATAGTTCTCTGAATACATCCTCTCAATGTGCAGCAGCAGTCAAAAAAGCTAATATGTTAGAAACAATTAGGGAAGGGATACAAATATAAGACAAAAATATCATACCACTGTATAAAATCATGGTGTGCCACACCTTGAATAGCGTGTCCAGTTCTGGTCATCCCAGCTCAAAAAGGATATAATGGATTCGTAAAGGTGCACGGAAGGGCACAAAGATAATCACAGGTATGGAAAAACTTCTATATGAGGAGAGACTAAAAATATTAGAGCCACTCAGCTTAAAAAAAAAGAGACAGCTAATGGGGGACGTTACAGAAGTATATAAATTCTTGAATGGTGTGGAAAAAAATTGAATTGACAAGTTTTATTTCACCTTTCCCACAATACAAAAATCAGGGGTCAGCCAATGAAATTAATAGGCAGCAAGTTTAACACAAACAAGAAGTACTTTTCTACACAATACAGAACTAACTTGTTTTTGCCATGGGATGTCCTGTGCCTTTAAATGGTTTGGTCACTCTGCACTCAGTTGCAAAGCCTCACTTTCTTTTCAGTTTGTTTTGCTGCCAGAACAATACAACCACCACAGCAAACCGCTGTGATTCAGTCACCTCCCCTATCTCTGTCTCCTTCTCTGATGGGTCCAAATATAACAGTTGTGATAGCCAAAAATATAACAAGGTTCAATAAAGAACTGGATAAATTCATGGAGGGTAGGTCCATCAGTGGCTATTAGCCAAGATGATTAGGAATGCAACCCCATGCATTGTCCCTAAACCTCAGACTACCAGAAGCTGGGAGTGGAAGACAGGGGTGCATCACTCCATACTTGTCCAGCTCTGTACATTCCCGTTGAAGCTCTGGTAGGAGTCAGTGTCACAGACAGGATATTGGGAAAGATGGACAATGGTCTGACCCATGATGGCAGTTATGTTCTTATTAAATGAACCGAATTTACTGATCTCTGTTTCATGTCACATTATCTTTTAGCAGGAAAATCATCATCATAGTCATTGAGGACCTGATCCAAAACCAAATAAATGCAATGGAAATGTACCCATTGAATTTAATTGGCTTTGGATCAGGCCACAATTCCATCTAATAGCAGTGCTATTTGTAAAGGGTGAACACATATACACTTGTCCATCTCCGTCTACTAATTGCCTTGACTGCTAGGACGCTCAGACCCCTTTTCTTGACCACAATCATAGCTAATCAAGCAAATAAATCAGCAGTTGTGTGCATGCATGTCTTTGCCTGTTTCCTGTTAATTGTTTTAGACACAGTGTTGTTACATGGACTTTTGGGAACGCTGCCTAATGGCTTCATAGTCTACATTATTTAACTATATTTCAATCACTTGTTTCTACAAAGCATACATGGAAGCAACCTGCTCCTGCCTCTATAGCCACAGAGTTGTTATGATTCTCTACCTCCTAATACACTGTGATCCTAAGCATCGCGGTATTCACACCCTACACTGTATTGTAATAATCTTTGTGCAAAATCTGCCTTGATGTATCATATGAAAATGAATAACTCACTGATCAGTGATTCTTGCATGATTTATGTATGTGTTAAGAGTTATGGATATATGCTGCAATTATTACTAAAGTGTGTTTAAACCAGGCATGTAAGGGGGAGTTGGTAAACCGGTCTGCCCTAGATGAAGAAAAGTGTACTTGCTTCTGGTCATCAGGCAGACAATGAAGGTCCATTTTTACATATCAGGTAAGCAAAGCTTTCAAGGAAACAAGTAGGGGAGGAGACAGCATGGCATCTACACTCAGCAGGAGAGAGAAGCTAGGCCTGGGTTTTACTTTTCAAAGAATACATTGTGTAGGTTTACTGGCCTATAAAGACAGGGTGTCTGAACCTCAGCTGATAAACAATTGAAACAATTGTTTGTATACAATATTATTATATTATAAAAGTATGTAGAGTGAGGTATTTTCTGAAAACTAATAGCACACTTGTGATGAATATCATTGTCAAGTGTATGGCTTAATACAATATGAGGAAATGTGGCTACTTAATGATATTATGCTTTAAAGTCTCTAACCAAACAGGGAATAACAGGTTGCCTCCCAGACAGGAGAAAAGGCAGCTGTCTATCTGTCTCCAATGAAATTATGCAAGGTGTGACCAAAAATGATGGAAACCCCATTTACAAAGAAATCAGCAGGGGATTGGGAAGCCCACAGGAAGGGAAGAACAGCAGGAGGTCATCCTGCTTCTTCATGCAAGGTCATTGAACTTTAGAATATAACCAAGGACAGAAGCAATTTTTTGCATCCATCACTAGACTGACACATGGGAATATTGCTCTTGCAAGCTGAGAAAGATCGGTCTTTCAATCTCGGGGGCGGGAGAGGATTTGAAGTCTCTAGGAAATGGATGCAGTGAGAAACCGGCTTAGACAAAGATCTTTCATCTAGGAAGACAAGGGAAGCCAGCTTCTTGTGTGTCTGTGGAAGGTCCTGACAGAGGGAAAGAGGAGGCTGGGAAGAAGAATGACTGGTGAGAGAAACCATCTTGAACAGGTTTCAGAGTAACAGCCGTGTTAGTCTGTATTCGCAAAAAGAAAAGGAGTACTTGTGGCACCTTAGAGACTAACCAATTCATTTGAGCATAAGCTTTCGTGAGCTACAGCTCACTTCATCGGATGCATACTATGGAAAGCATAGAAGATCTTTTTATACACACAAAGCATGGAAAAAAATGGGTGTTTACCACTACAAAAGATTTTCTCTCTCCCCACCCCACTCTCCTGCTGGTAATAGCTTATCTCAAGTGATCACTCTCCTTACAATGTGTATGATGATCAAGTTGGGCCATTTCCAGCACAAATCCAGGGTTTAACAAGAACGTCTGGGGGGGGGGGGGGAAGGGCGTAGGAAAAAACAAGGGGAAATAGGTTACCTTGCATAATGACTTAGGCTTGAATAGAGACTGGGAGTGGCTAAGTTAATTGTATCCAATTTGCAAATGAATTCCACTTCAACAGTCTCTTGCTGGAGTCTGGATTTGAAGTTTTTTTGTTGTAATATCGCAACTTTCATGTCTGTAATCGCGTGACCAAAGAGATTGAAGTGTTCTCTAACTGCTTTATGAACGTTATAATTCTTGACATCTGATTTGTGTCCATTTATTCTTTTATGTAGAGACTGTCCAGTTTGACCAATGTACATGGCAGAGGGGCATTGCTGGCACATGATGGCATATATCACATTGGTGGATGTGCAGGTGAACGAGCCTCTGATAGTGTCAGCCACTACCCCCCCCCCCCCAGACGTTCTTGTTAAACCCTGGATTTGTGCTGGAAATGGCTCACCTTGATTATCATACACATTGTAAGGAGAGTGATCACTTTAGATAAGCTATTACCAGCAGGAGAGTGGGGTGGGGGGAGAGAGAACCTTTTGTAGTAGTAAACACCCATTTTTTCATGCTTTGTGTGTATAAAAAGATCATCTTGAACAAAGCCTGTACCTTGGTAGATTAAGTTTTAGACTTTGAGATTAATGTTTTTACTTTTATTTGCTTGTAACCGTTTCTGATTTTATTCCTTTTACTTGGGATCACTTAACCTGTGCCCTAGTGTTAATAAATTTGTTTTATTTTTACTATAAACCAACTCAGTTTAAATTGGTTGTGCAGTGTCTAAAAGGGTGTATTTGCCCCAGTTAAGTTTATGCGCTGTGGTGTGCTTTTGAGTCTTTAGAGCAACAAAGAAACTTTATTATTTCTCTGAACTGTCCAGGAGAGGACTGGACATTGCAGAATATATGGTTTTGGGAAAATTCTGGACTGGGAATGTTTTGGGGTCACCTTGCTGGCTGTAACCAAGGCTGCTGGAAGTCCGAGTGTGGCGGTGTGAGCAGTAGACAGGCTGCTGGGGTCAGAGTTGCTGAACCAGGGCTGGCTGTATAGCACACAGACACTTAAGGTATGACCTGCATGCTGGTTGCTGACTATGAGCATTCCAGGCTGGGAGCTACAGTAGCAAAACATTGTAAGACTGCAGGACAGGACCAGGACTGCAGGACAAGTGATGACAAACTCATTGATTTGGATGGCCTCCAAGCCCAAATCACTATGTATTTAGATTAAACCTGCCACTGTAGCTTTCTGGAGGCTGGGGTGAGATGACTATTAGTTTACATTTCATTAGAGCTGAGCAAAAACCAGAGTTTCCATCCCACAGGAAATTCCATCATCTTTATTTTTCATCCCAAATCAGTTCTGAAATGCTCTGGGAAAAAAAATTCTACTTGGAATTGGCAAAACACGGTTTCAGCATTTTCTATCAAAACAAAAAATTTCAATATTCCCACATCAAAATGGTTCATTTTGGTTTGTTGAACTCACCTGAAATCTTTTGATTTGAGGCAGTTCAGCATTAAACTGCATTTTCCTGTGGGTCTGCATTGCTTAAAAGAGTTGTAGTTTGGGTATCTCATACCCGCATTCTTCCTTCTGGGCTGGGACTCCTGACTAGTCTATGTCTCCCATGATGTGCTCAATCATGTCACTCCCAGGGTGACACAAGGCAGAATCAGAGAGGAAATGGTATTGCTTTATGAAAACAAAGTTTTCGGTCTGTTCAGCAAATTGAAATATTTTGATTTCAGGTCAAACCAAGCCCCACCCCAAATATTTCATTTGTTTTCCTGGTGTAAAATTTCAATTTTGCGGAAAATGAATTTTGGTCAAGAAATTGACAAAACATTGTGACCAGCTTAATATTAATTATGAACTAGATTACGTGTAAGATTAAAATACTTGTTTTTCTTTCTGTGCTTTAGATCAGTGGTTCTCAACCAAGGGTACACGGGAGTACGCCAAGGTATTTAGGTATTCAACTCATTTAGATATGTCTAGTTTTACAACAGCTACATAAAAAGCACTAGCAAAGTGAGTACAAAGTAAAATTTCATACAGACAATGACTTGTTTATACTTCTCTATATACTATATACTGAAATGTAAGTAAAATATTTATATTCCAAATGATTTATTTTATAATTATGTGGTAAATATGAGAAAGTAAGCAATTTTTCAGTAATAGTGTGCTGTGTCACTTTTGTATTCTTCTGTCTGATTTTGTAACCCACTGTTCCTCAGACATTCTTGTCAACTGCTGGAAATGGCCCTCCTTGATTATCACTACAAAAGGCTCCCTCCCTCCCCCCCCACCGCCCCTGCTCTCCTGGTGGTAATAGCTCACCTTAAGTGATCACTCTCATTACAGTGTGTATGAGAACACCCATTGTTTCATGTTCTCTATGTATATAAATCTCCCCACTGTATTTTCCACTGAATGCATTTGATGAAGTAAACTGTAGCTCACAAAAGCTTATGCTCAAATAAATTTGTTAGTCTCTAAGGTGCCACAAGTACTCCTTTTCTTTTTGTGAATACAGACTAACACGGCTGCTACTCTGAAACCTGTAAGCATGTAGTTTAATGAGGTGAAGCTTGGGGGTATGCAAGACAACTCAGACTCCTGAAAAGGGCACAGTAGTCTGGAAAGATTGAGAGTCACTGCTTTAGATAGATTTATAATATATATACTATGCACTCCAATATCCAGTCACTTGGATTGTCATAACATAGCCCTTGCTAATGATCTTTGACATGTTTTCCACCAGATGAACTTATTTTGTTATGCAATACCAAATTGTGTTCTGTCTTGAATGTTACCTACTTTAGGTACAGTATACGCGCAACTTAGATATATTTGCTGCATGAGTTAAAAATTAATAAACCACATACTAGTATATCTTTATTTGTGAATCATGAATATATTTCCTTCAGACTTCCAGAAAAACAATTTAAAAAAAAAACCATCTTCTAGAGGCATCCCCGTTACGACCCATCTGATACCACAAATAAAAGACTTTACAAATCTCAGCCTAGTCCCCAGGGGGCACTTATCACAAAACCATCACACCCATTCAATACAACTGGGTTTTCTATGTGCTAGGGGAGATCCAGTACTAGAATAGGGAGGGTGCTAGAGGTCAGGATTCAGCAAGCAGGCAACAGCCATCTAGGGAAATGTTCACAGCGTCTGTCTGAACCATTTCTGGTTCTAACAGGTTTACCATAAACGTATGCTGTTAAAAATATAGCCAACAATATTTCTTCTCTCATCACTTTCAGTTCCTGTGGCCCATTCCCACCACACTAATCCAAGATCAAGGGATCAGTTTTCTTTTTATTTTCCCATGATAAACTGGATGAGGACTTTAAATAGTTGTTTTCTTCCTATCTTATTTGATAGTAACTGAATTGAATATTGGTGACTAAAATGAACCTGACTTACACATTTCTAAATATCATCTACACGTGTTGAAAATGGTGACTGGATTGTGTCTGCTTAATGGTCACCAGATACTGAACAAATATAACTTATTTTAGAAATCTACAATCCAGAGACTGTTCTGTTGACCAAATGCATTTTCACCAACGTAAATACATCACTATCCTTACACTGGTGTACAGAGACTAATCTGGTTCCATAGTCCTTGCTGTACAATAGCATACTTCACACATAAACTCTGATCCTCATGATTGGAAGTAGAGCTGAGTGGGAAATGGATTTCCTTCCCTCAAATATTTGAGAGTCCAACATTTTCTCCTGATTTGAATTGGGATGAAACATCAACTCAAAAATCACATATTGAAAACCCTAAATGCTTTGTTTGGGTCAGTTGAAACACTGAGTAATTCAGAAAAATGTGTTTCAAGTTGAACTTTTTTAATTAATGTCACAGCAATTTCTTTAAAAGGCTCCAGAGATGATCCTGGCAATTTCAGGCCAGTAAGCCTAAACTTCAGTACCTGGCAAATTGGTTGAAACAGTAGTGAAGAACAGAATTATCAGACACATAGATGAACACTTGTAGTGGAAGCTTGTAAAGGGAAATCATGCCTCAAAAATCTATTAGAATTATTTGAGAGGGTCAAAAACACATGGACAAGGGTGATCCAGTGGATGTAGCATACCTGGAATTTCAGAAAGCCTTTTACAAGATCCCTCACCAAAGACTCATAAGCAAAGTCTGCAATTGTGGGATAATAGGAAGGGTCCTCTCATGGATGGCTAAAAACAGGAAACAAAGAAATAATTGGTCAGTTTTCAGAATGGAGACAGATAAATAGCAGTGTGCCCCAGTGATCTTTATGGGGATCAGTTCTGTTCAACATAATCATAAATGATCTGGAAAAAAGGGGTAAACAGCGAGGTGGCAAAATTTGCAGATGATGTCAAAAAACTGTTTTAAGTAAAGTCCAAAGCAGACTATGAAGAGTTACTATGGGATTTCACTAAACTGACTGTGCAACAAAATGGCAGATGAAGTTCAATGTTGATAAATACAAAACAATGCACACTGGAAAACATATTCCCAACTCTACATAAAAAATTATGGAGGTCTAAATTAGCTTTTACCACTCAAGAAAGACCTTGGAGTCATTGTGGACAGTTCTCTGAAAATATCCTCTCAACATGCAGTGGCAGTTAAAAAAGCTAGAATGTTAGGAACCATTAGGAAAGGGAGAGATAAGACAGTAAATATCATAATGCCACAATATAAATCCATAGTTCACCCTGTACCTTGAATACTGTGTGCAGTTCTGGTTGCCCCATTTCAAAAAGATATTAGAACTGGAAAAGGTACAGAGAAGGGCAACAAAAATGATTAAGGGTATGGAACAGGTTCCATATGAGGGATTAAAAAGATTGGGGCTGTTCAGCTTGGAAGAGAGACGACTAAGGAGGGATATGATCGAGGTCTATGAAGTCATGACAGGTGTGGAGAAAGTGAACAGGGAAGTGTTATTTACCCCTTCACATAACAAAAGAACCAGGGGTCACCCAAAGAAATAAATAGGCAGCACGTTTAAAAACAAAAAAAAAAAGGAAGTACTTCCTTTACGCAACACAGAGGCAACCTGTGGAACTTGTTACCGGGGGATGTTGAAAAGGCCAAAATGATAACTTGGCTCAAACACAGAGTTAGACAATTTCATGTAGGATAGGTCCATCAATGTCTACTAGCCAAGATGGTCAGGAATGTAACCCCATACTCTGAGTGTCCCTAAGCCTCTGACTGCCAGATGCTGGGACTAGATGACAGGATCTATCACTTGATAATTGCCCTGTTCTGTTCATTCTCTTTAAGGCATCTGGCACTGGCCACTGTCAGTGGACAGGATACTGATCTAGACTGACCATTGGCCTGCACCAGTGTGGCCGTTCTTATGTTATGTTAAAGGCTGTTATTAATAGGACTATGATCAATTGTCCACTGAAGGTAGGACAAGAGGTAATGGGTTTAACCTGCAGCAAGGAAGATTTATGTTAGATATTAGGAAAAACTCTCTAACTATGAGTTGTTAGGCTCTGGAATAGGCTTCCATGGGAGGTTGTGGAATCTCCACCATTGAAGGTTTTTAAAGTACTGATTGGACAAACACCTGCCAGGGATGGTATAGATTTATTTGGTCCTACCTCAGCGAAGGGTGGGTGGACTTGATGGCTTCTTGAGGTCCCTCCATTTCTGTAATTTAGGATTCCTTCAGCCCAGCTCTTTGAAAGTTGCTCACTCTAAGACCCTGAAAGGAAGAATGCAGGGTTTTCTCACCAAACTGAGTGAATAAATATAAGATATATGCCAGAAACCAAATGTCTTTTTTTAAAAATGTTTCTTTAAAAATATCTAATCCCATATAAAGCTGGAGTCTGCAAGATGTTTTCAGAAAACAAACCTGAACACCCAAATTTAAGGCTGGGTTTTGAAAGGAAACAAAGGAGCTGTTTACACACGGGACACCCAGGAAAGTGAAAATGAATTAAAGATATAAAGACAAAATGCTTTAGTGCATTAAACCCCTTTGTGGATGCTCTCAGTCACAAGTAAAGTGGCCTTAGTTTGCTTTAACTTCTGCACGTTAACTTCACACATTTAGTTGATTTGTCTTAACTTTCCTACATTTTTCCATATAAATAAGCCCTTAGACTCCTTTGAGAATCTCAGCCTAAAAGCAGCAACCAGTGATGCTTGCTAAATCCAGCTTGTGATCCATAAATTCTGGGTGCACTTGACTACATATCCATCAGATCTTTTAGCAAAATAAGCAAGTTTTACAAAAAAGTATTCTATTGAACTTGGTCAGAAATGAGAGCTAATTATATGGACCAGCTCCTAGGCTGGTGTAAATCAGCATTGCTCCATGGACTTCAGTAGAACTTTGCCAGGTTATGTCAGCTGAGAATCTGGCCCCATATTTCTAAGGCTAGACAGACTGCTTAGGTAGTATGTAGCTAAACCACTCCATGGAGAGCATTCCTTACTGGACTCCCCTCTTGTGGTGAAGGAGTGAAGAGACTAATTTACTCCACATATTTTTGGTCTGTAGCCTATTCCCTCATGTTCCCAGCTTGCTCTGCTGTCCTATGAGTGATAAGAGGGAGCCTTGTGTATGGGAGGAGTATCAGGTGTGCAGCCCCTGCACTCCTAGCCATGCCTGCAGCTGTGATCCTGGCATGTCTTACACAACAGAACAAGTAGAGTATTGGAGGAGATTTCCCCTCTTTAATCCCCTGTGTGCTTGTAGAACCATAACAGCCAGACCCATAGAGAATTTTGTGGTTTTCCTTCAGGTGTCCTATAACAAGTAGCAATAAATGAACCTCCTGTCTACTGTCAAAACTTTTAAAAAAACGTCATTGCTGACCTCTCTTTAGCTCTTACCAAGATTAGAGTTCTCACAGTTATCACAATTTTAAGCCTTTGTTATCTGATCCTGAACAAGGTGAATTTTAGGCTGCTCTAAACGGTGGTTCCAGCACACCTGAGGATTCAGTCCAATAAATTTCCTTCAGGCTGGCTTGCATGCTTTATCCTTTTCAGACAGCTCAGTGCTATCTGCAGACCACAATGTAGAATGGAAAAGAACACCAAAGGCAAAAATACTTGAGGCTTAAAACAGAATTCAGATCTACTATGTTTGTCTTACATGCAACCATATCCTTCTCCACATGCAACTTCTCCTTCCCACGTTATTACTGGCCTTCCCTATATCCTTTCATGTGATTTCATGTGATTGAATTTAGCAAAGTACAATGCTGTTTTGTATTTCAAGTTTGAAACAAATTTCTCCTCTTTGTCATTGTTTGTCTTTTTGCCTGGACTAACATTAATGAGATTCCATTACATTCTATTTTGGAGCTGATGGTTGGAACTGTGTTTCTGTGCATTACACTTTGCAAGGGAGAAAATAATGCATTATTTTTTCTTTGTTTCATACATTTTTTCATATCTGCTCAAATGAAAAACAGATGTGTTGACTTCATCTGTTTCTTCCCAGCCCCACAAAATAGCACGTTCACAATGTGACTCAGCCTGAAAAGAGTGAGATTTACTATTTATCATTTACCATTTTGCTCTGATGCCCTTTTCCCCCCTTCTTGATTATAGTCAAGTCCCAAGGTGAAGCTAATAGTTTATAAAAGAGAAACAGGTATAACGTAAATGCAATCATCTTCAGAACCACAAATCTTTTCAAAAAGGAATTGCTGTCAAAAGAAATAAAGAAGTTCCAAAATATAGTACAGGTTATTAGAAAGTAGTCCATCCAGTTTCTTAGGGTCCATTTAAGCTAATATTTTCATATAGGATAAACAAATCTGACTTTGCTTTCATTTTTCACCAATAACATTTATTTTGCATACATAATTGATATATTGTACACTAGCCATTACCTTCAGCCCCCAACTAAAACCTCTCCAGTGCATCATCAAGGATCTACAACCTATCCTGAAGGATGATCCCTCTCTCACAGATTTTGGGAGACAGGCCAGTCCTCGCTTACAGACAGCCCCTCAACCTGAAGCAAATACTCACCAGCAACCACTCACCACAAAACAAAAACACTAACCCCGGAACCTATCCTTGCAACAAAGCCCATTGCCAACTCTGTCCACATATCTATTCAAGGGACATCATCATAGGACCTAATCACATCAGCCACATCAAGGGCTCATTCACCTGCACATCTACCAATGTGATATATGCCATCATGTGCCAGCAATGCCCCTCTGCCATGGACATTAGCCAAACCGGACAGTCTCTATGCAAAAGAATAAATGGACAAATCAGACTCAAGCATTATAACATTTAAAAACCAGTCGGAGAACACTTCAACATCCCTGGACACTCAGTTCCAGACCTAAAAGTCGTAATTCTTCAACAAAAAAACTTCAAAAACGGACTCCAATTAGAAACTGCAGAACTGGAATTAATTTGCAAACTGGACACCATTAAATTAGGCTTGAATAAAGACTGGGAGTGGATAAGTCATTACACAAACTAAAAACTATTTCCCCATGCTAATTTTTCCCCTACTGTTACTCACACCTTCTTGTCAAATGTTTGAAATGAGCCATCCTGATTATCACTACAAAAGTTTTTTTCCTCCTGCTGATAACAGCCCACCTTAATTGATTAGTCTTGTTAGAGTTGGTATGGCAACACCCATTTTTTCAAGTACTGTGTGTATATACATTTTCCTACTGTATTTTCCATTGCATGCATCTGATGAAGTGGGTTTTAGCCCACGAAAGCTTATGCCGAAATAAATGTGTTGGTCTCTAACGTGCCACAAGTACGCCTCGTTTTTATTGTACAATAAGTTATTCAACTTGAAGGAAACAGACATCTACATTATCAAACCCAGTGGCTTTGTTTAGGGTGCAAGGCACAAGATGACAGGATCTCAGTTCTGTTTATTTTGCTGTTCATTGCAAGATTATTGGCTGATAAAGTTAATGTTGTCCATGATTAATAATGGATGAGTCCCACAGCTTTGCTTGTAACACTAAGGGGTCTTAAAGCAAGGTTCTCGTATCTTAAACATGGGTCCAAAACATGGTATAATGGTTTCTTTATCCAATTTGCTCAATTTACAGGTAAAAAAAGATTTTATTTTCTAGCTTTCAATGCTGAAAATTCAGGCTAGGATCTGAAAGTCAACTGGCCTGAGACTCCATCTCTTTCTCCCTTAGCTTTAATGGTTCTACAGTGCTTATAGAGGTTAACAGTAATAAAAACATGTTTATGTCACTTAAGTACACTTATATGACCTGGGATAGGACAGGGAACAGATTCCTTGAGTGAGATGGTTTTCTGAGCCTAAGAAGGAGAAGTTGAATGCCAAGCTAATCTGCTCTACTGACTACAACATGCGTGAAATTTTGCCCTCTTCAAAATAGGGTGTAAGTGATGCATAGGAGTTGTGTTGGCCTTCTGCTTAGGACAATTCCATTCAATATGTGCTAGCCAGCTGGGGGACTAAACATAATCTTTAATAAACAGACCATGCCCTCTTTAAGAACAGTACCTACAGCGGCATTATAGCTTGCTTATCTTCCCAACACACGCTTTCGAGACATGCTGCTCTGTTGGTTGCATAGACCTGAAAGCAAACATGGGAAGCCTCAAAAAGTTATGAGCAACTGAAAATGGGAGATTAGAATAGACCCTTCATCTCAACCTTAACTATCATTCATGACAGTAAATGTTATTCTCTATTATCTCCATATTTTTAAAATGGCTTGGTTGAAAGCTGTGTTCTGATTGACTAAAGTAGTGTCTTAACCCAACTATTTATTACCCAATGAATACTCAAGTTGGGTCTACAACACCTGCCGTTGTAATGTTACTCTGTTGTAGTCAAACAATTTTTATTATAACATTTATACTTAAATTATGCATCAAATACAAAACCTCTGATATATATAAAAAAAGCATTTAAAATGTATCAATTTGCTAGTCTATGTGGCTAGGACTTTTAAATAAAATCACAAAAAAATCAAGGTTGCCTCTAAGCCATTTTAGCCACCTGATTGGTGAAGGTAGAACTCCTCAAAATTTTAAACACACAGCTTTGCCATTAAAAAAAAAAAAAGAACTTTTATCAAATTTTTTTTGTGCAAAAAAGTAAAAATTGCTGAAATGTTTCATTTTTCATTAAGTTTCTTTACTTTTTCATTTTTTCTAATTTATCAATTAGACTTAACAAAATGGTCAACAAAATTTTACAGCTATTGAAAACCATTTTCAATCAATATATAGTATGATAAATATTTTGAAAAAGTTTTTTGTAAAATTTTCCAAAAATAATTGACAAATTCAGTGTAAATATTTGAAAAAAAGAGGGGAGGGTTCTATTCCAAATTTTAAAAAGGAAAAAATCTTCAAAATTACCTATAAAATTCATGGTTTTTATTTTTCAGTCAGCTCTAGGTGAGGAATATATAGACATTTGTACGTTCCCTTTCAGACCTTTTATTTTCCCCTCCTTTCCTCACACTTATCACTCCCATCTCTTTCCAGCTGATCAAGGAGGTTCAGGAGGTCTTAAAAGAAAAAAAGTCACCTGTGTCAATTCAATCATCTGACTGGTGACACTGGGACTTCATAAAGGGAACTGCCAGTCCTATTGTTTTATCTTCAAAGAGGAAGCCAGTCACAGAGTGGAGGGGAGTGGGCTGATAACAAGAGTTTCGCTTTTGAAGCTCCACTCAGGTCAACTTTGACCAGCAGCATCGGTCTATTCTCTGAAGCCCAGCCCACACTAATACAGAAAGGGAAGAGTCAGGGGGAGGAAAAAGTGGGAGAAGGCAGAGAGTGGAGGAAGGAGGAAGACATGCATGGGGGGAGGAACAAAAAAGAACTGGCTGTACAGATTTGATCAGCTGTTTTGTTTTGTTTTTTTGTTTGTTTTTTTTACCATATACTCCATTGTGATAGTGAAGGAACCGAGGGGGTTTGGGGCTCATTTTGAATCTTGTCTCACATCGTGTATAGCATAAAGATACAAAAATAAAACACTAGTATCTAAAATTCAATCAAGCTTTTAAATGTGAAAAAATATTTGTATTGACTGCCGCATTTCTAGCAGTGGAATTTGAGAGGACTGTAGCATTTCGTCAATGATTTTGCTGATAAATGAAATATTAGTTATTTGTCCCACAATGTATACATAATGACAGTACAAAAAAGGAAGAGATAAAATGCATCAGCAGCATTACTCTCAGTTTCAGTATGACTAGGCATTTTTTAAAAAAATGAAGTAGGAGAAATCCAATGCGTTTGATCTAATGCGGGTTAGACATTGTTGATGCAAACCAATTTCCAAAATGCAGTCAAATTCAAGAAATGCTATTCCTGTTCATAAAGCAGCCTGTATCAAGAGATATCATTCCTTCAAGACAAGATGATAGTCAGCTCAGGAATGTTACAAGTGGGTACTAGCCCATCTTGGAACCACTCACCATTATTGTTATTACACATTGTTTATATTGCATGGGAAATTTTAATGGCTCTTTGAAAACCTCAACAATATAAGAAATTGTACCTATCAACAATATTGCCAAAACAAACAAAAACACACACGGCACTTAGAAAAGTTTTACTGCATATTTAAATTAAAGGAACAGAGTCAGACAAATAATGGGTGAAAAAAGTCACTGCACAAATGTTAGATCATTTCAGTATGCAAAGTATTGGTCTTCGTGAAAACATATTTTAAGGCAATTTCAGAAGATAAAAGAAAGGGTGGTTCATGCTTAAGTTCCTAGCTCTGCCTACAGAGTTCTTGTTTGTCCTCGTGAACAGGAGATCTCCCACATACTGGGTGAATACCTTGCCCATTAGGCTAAAGGTTCTAAGGGAGCTTCTCCCCTCCCTGCACCACCGTTGTGTGTGAACTCGCCAAAGGAAGCTGATCTGGTAGGTGGTCTCAGAACACACCTACCGGATCAGGTCCCCACATGTAACTTAGGTGGCTGAACACCTATATTCTCTGGTTCATGGATCACAAGCAGAGATAGGCACCTCCTTGCAGCCTGGACATAGGTGCCTATCTCCATGAGAGGAGTGGGTCTTAGCATGTACCCTTCTGGTGAGTGTCTCCCATTGGCTAGCATAGAGCCACCTAGTGTGCTAGCTTTGGGGGTTGCATTCTAAGGCATCTATCTCTCCCCGCTCAACATACAGGATCCGAGGTACCTAACTCAGGCTTTGTGTGTTGCAGTATTGTTCCTGTGATTTTCTAAGCATCTAAAAATTAGGGACTACAAACCTGGGCCTCATAATGCCTAAGTCCCTTCATGAATTTGAGCTTAATCTCTGTGACTCGGTTTCTTTTCTGTAAAATGGGGATAAAATGCCACATTCCTTTTATCCTCTCTCTTACTTATGTTTGGACTGTAAACTCTTTACTCTTCCAGGTCTATTTTTTTTTACTATGTTTTTGTATAGGGCCTAGCACAATGAAACACCAATTTCAGAAGAGATCTGTAAGATCTACTAATCCAAATCAGAACCCTAAAATGACAGTTTAACTATCTCAGAGCGCTTTGTTTTTACTGTAGGAAAATATATCAAAGTGAAGTCTACTGTGAAAACCAAAGCGTTCTGAGATAGCTAAACAGTCAGAATCTCCATTTTAGGGTTCTGAAAGATCAAGCAGTTCAGATTACTCAAGTAACAAAATCTCTCTGCATAATCATTCCAGTATGTTTTGGATGTAATGTTATTCCAAGTCACTATCTGATACCTGTAAACATTGTCTTAAAAATTCAGTTTAATTGAATATTGGGAAAATATTGCAAGAAATGTTGTGGTGTTAGTTTGGCGGGGTCTTTTGGATGCTCTTGCCTACAGCAGAAAACTTTTGTCATTGCCTGAGTATCTTTAACGTTTTAGATGCAGAACCTATTTGTTAGAGGATGGTCACACAAGCAAATAGGCACATATTTATATGTAGAAAAAAATATACTAAATATCCTGAATATTGATTCTTGGAACACTCATTCTGGAGCACACAGGAGAAGGTAACTGTGGACTTAAATTTGTCTATATGGGAAAGTTTTGCCTGTTATTATATCTGTATAACTGTATTGATGTGAGACTGGTATAACCCCCATTTGGACACTCTTATTCCAGTATAAGACTGTCAAATATAAAGGGAAGGTTAACCACCTTTCTGTATACAGTGCTATAAAATCCTTCCTGGCCAGAGGTAAAACCCTTTCACCTGTAAAGGGTTAAGAAGCTAAGGTAACCCCGCTGGCACCTGACCCAAAATGATCAATGAGGGGACAAGGTACTTTCAAATCTGGAGCAGGGGGGCGGAAACAAAGGGTTCTATCTGTCTGTGTGATGCTTTTGCCAGGAACAGATCAGGGATGCAAGCCTTACCACTCCTGTAAAGTTAGTAAGTAATCTAGCTAGAAAATGTGTTAGATTTTCTTTTGTTTAATGGCTTGTAAAATAAGCTGTGCTGGAGAGAATGTATATTCCTGTTTGTGTCTTTTTTGTAACTTAAGGTTTTGCCTAGAGGGTTTCTCTATGTTTTGAATCGGCTTACCCTGTAAGGTATTTACCATCCTGATTTTACAGAGGTGATTCTTTTACCTTTTCTTTAATTAAAATTCTTCTTTTAAGAACCTGACTGATTTTACATTGTTCTTAAGATCCAAGGGTTTGGGTCTGTGTTTACCTGTACCAATTGGTGAGGATGATCATCAAGCCTTCCCCAGGAAAGGGGGTGTAGGGCTTGGGGGGATATTTTGTGGGAAAGATGTCTCCAGCCTCTTGTTGGGCCACAGTGGCCTGTATCAATGCCTTCATACATCCTCCTTTTTTTTTTGGGGGGGGGGGTGATTTATAGGGGGCTGATCCTGTCCTGAGATGGCTTCCACAGAGCTTTACTCACTCACCACATCCCCCTGCTGACTCCAAGTGTGGCAAAATACCTTGTTCGCCTCAGCAGGCTCAGTCCTTTTTAGCCTTGGAGACTCAGGTTTGGGGCAAGGCAAATCCTTATAGGTGGCACAGGGTCCTGCTACTCCTCTCCTCAGTCAGTCCCTTGTGCTTGTTGTCCTTCCCTTCTGGGGAGGGAGTGCAACCTCCCTGCTGGGAGGGTTTGGTGTCTTGCTGCAAACAGCCTACTGGCAGCTTCCCTGTTCCTCTCATTCCCTTACTCCCCCACTCCTTCCATGCAGGGGAGGATTTTAAAGAGGTCTCAGGTAGTTGGAGTCAGCTGAACCTAATTGGTTCCCTAGCAACCCCTTTTCCAGCTGAACCTTATTGGCCCAGGTTCTCTCTCCTCAGTGGATAGGGAGGGGCCTTTTAACCCCCTGGGACTAATTATTACCCCCCCGTAGCTGTTTGTCCTGAGTTTACCACACTGTTCTTTGTTTAAAGGGCTTGGTGGTGGCAGCACACTGTTCAAGGACAAGGCAAAGTTTGTACCTGGGGGAAGTTTTTAACCTAAGCTGGTAAGAATAAGTTTAGGGGATCTTTCATGCAGGTCCCCACATCTGTACCCTAGAGTTCAGAGTGGGAAAGGAACCTTGACAAAGGCTTTCTTCAGTTTAGTTTAAGCCTTTTTCCAAGGGATATAAGCTATACCAAAAAAGCAATCAAACCAACCCCCAAAACAACAAAACACATCATTATATCGGAATGTGAGTGTCTAAGGGGGAGAGGTGGTTGATTTATACCAACATAACTCTATTGGTTTTAATTCACACCTTAGGTGACAAAGCAAAACCTTCCCATTTAGACAGATCCTTAGCCTTAATTACATACAAGAGATAGTTTAGAAAATAAGTGTGAGTGAGCCCCTAATTAACTGTGACCACACCTGTTTCTGTTCTACACTGTAGAATGTATGCTTGTGTAAGGTATATGACTTGCTGAATTCCAACTGAAATTTTATCAGCTATTAGACAGTAGAAACACAGCCCTCAAAATCATCCTAGGAGTACGCAGCATGACATCATCCTTTCCATCACAGCCAGTCAATCATTGCTATAAATTACCACTAAATATACAGAAACAAAGCTTCTGATTCTGCAAGTGTAGACTGTGGGTCAGTATAATGCACCTCTATGTTGATTTATTATTGTGATGAGGGAATACAGGCCAGGATGAAGAATATTATAGCTGTTGTTGAGTGCACCAGTGATCCCCGGTAGTAAGAATAGCCATCTATCTTAGATACTTACATGGCCCTCATTTCTGCAGTATCTGAGCCTTTCACAATTTTTAATTTATTTATTGTCACACCTTTGTGAGGTAAGAAACTCCCATTTTACAGATGAGGAACTGAGGCACAGAGACTGACTTGCTTGAAGTCACATAAGACAACTGTCTTAGAACAGAAAATTGAAATTGGGTCTCCAGAGTCCCAGGCTAACACCGTAATCACAGGACCATACTTTCTACCCAAGTCCAGAATGTCAGAGAGAAAATAAAGGAATCTTTACAAAAACACATAAGCTAATCAGGAAGACAGAAAAATGGAATGGACTAAAACAAGACAAAAACAGCCTATCAGCAGTCAACTCCATGGATATATGGTTACTGAGGCTTTCACCGGCTTCTTTGTAACTTCAACAGGTGCTTGTCAAGGACCTTCTACTCTATCTGCTCTTTCCAATGTGTCTGCTATTTACATCAGCCACAAGAAGGTTCAGCAAATGTTTGTTAGTTTTCAAGGGCATCCAGGATCGTACATGCCACTTAGCTATTGGGTCTTATTCAGTGTAAGTCTGACTTCAGGCCTTATTCAGTGTAACTCTGTGGAATTAAATGCTGTTGCTCCTGTTACCCATCATGAGCAATAGGAGAGCCATGAAAATATAAATGAATTTGTCAAAATAAGGTCTTTTCACACAATCTGGTTCAGACAACACTTGAAGCAGTAAGAAATATACTAGAATTTATATTTTTGCCTTTCTATTCTATAAATGGTGATGTTTTTATTAATTCTGTTTCTGGAATCTTTTAAGTATCTCATCCATTGTTTTCTCTGCCCCCTGACTGTATGTTATGCTTTTCTCCTCTGGTTCAAGAGGTTTGTGACTCACTCCCACACTGTTGTGCACTATAAACTGCAATTGTTATTTCCGTTATTTGGTGGGTGAGTCATTTTATTTGCAGTTATTCACTACAAAGTGTGAATTTTACTTTCTGTTAACATCTGTTTGAGTCTTTTCTGATTTGGTGATTATTACAGTTTATTTCCATTGTGAGCATTTTGCTGCATTGTTGTTTACTATATACGGAGTTCTGTTAGCATCACCTGTAGCTCATACTCTTCCCTGAAGTTGTGTCCCATGTAAGGCTTGATCTATTTCTTTGCCTTGTTATTTTGCCTTCACCTGACAGAACTGTTTAAACCTTTCCTACACTAATTATTATGGTGCAACTTACATCACATCTAAAGATTTCCTGCTCCCATTAAAACATTTGCACTTCCACATGTAATAATCACTAGTTCTGATGAGAGAAAATTACACCATCGGTGAAATCCTGGCCCTAATGAACTCAGTGGGAGTATAAGTATTCCACTTAACTGGGCTAGGATTTCACCTCATAGCTTTAGATGATTTCCTTTGCAAATTAACAGCAATTGCCACAGCAAAGGATACTTACAATTTCTCTAACCCACTGAGAAGTCAGGAAGCCTCAGAAAGGGGCAGGTTTGACACAAGAATTGGCAAGCAATGTAGGTGGAATTCATCTCTGTGCATAAGGCCAGAACAAGGCCTATGTACCACTAAATTACTCAAAATGGAATTTATGTAGTACATAAGCTCTTCCCTGGCTCTCTGTGCAAGGGAGAATTTCAACCTCTATGGATGAAAGTTCAGGTTTCATGGTATTTATATATAAGAAATGAAAAAGAAATATTTTGGCCATGATCACAGTGGGTTGAGTTCGTACATATATCTTTGAGACATTTGTAGAAGGAAAGCTACACTTTCAGCTATATCAGGTATTTATTTATAAATCTTCATTTGAAATGTACCATTCATTATCACTCTTTTCACGATAGACACAGCAGCTTCCATCACATAGGGTGGGAGAACTACCTTAATACAAATCTGCTCCTTCTTGTGCCCTGAAGGCAGCAGCCTTCTTATCCTGGTTTCACTGCATACCACCCAGTCAGAGGAAAAGGAATATACTCAGAATGTGCACATGTGAAGATAAGGAAAATCAGCTTCTATCCCCCAAAAGGCAGAACTGCTAAAGCGAAAGTTCACTAAATGCTACCAGTTATATTTTATGATATTGAGTCTTAATAATCAAAAATAGATTGGCACAGATGTGCTGGAAGCAAAAGCCTGCACAGACTGTGTCTGGCCCTAGTGTGGGTGTGTAGTAGTAGGAAGAAAGTAAATGTCTTCACTTGTATACACCAATTACGGGGCCAGACATAGCAGCAGTCACTGTGCTAAAGGGAGGATAGAAGTTGCTTCCTCCTGCTGCCCTCAGGGTTCAAGTCACTCCAAAGGGGCCAGTCTCCCCTCTCGCACCATGCACCAGCCTGAGGAGATAGCCAGGTGAGCTGCAGGGAGAACTTTGCATCCTCCTAAGTAACATAACAATTCCCAACTCAGGCAAGGACTAAGTGACACAATCTGGGCCTTTAGTGAGAGTATACAGTAACTCAGGCTCAAGCAAAAAGAGTAGAAATCTATTACAACCATAAAAACGTTTACAGGTTTCAGAGTAGTAGCCATGTTAGTCTGTATCAGCAAAAACAAAGAGGAGTCTTTATCCCAAATAAATGTATTAGTCTAAGGTACCACAAGGACTCCTCACTGTTTTTTATAAAAACATTTGTATAACACATGCAAATGGAAGGGGACTTGTCTGTTCAGCTTTGTGGATAAACATGGCTTGTTGCTGGCATTTATTATGTGAGAAATTACAGAAGCTATAAATATATATGTTAGAATTTACTCCCTTACTCAACAAAAGCAAAGATTTGTCAGCTTGGGTAATCTGCAGCGCTTATACAGAATCTATGAATGAAGCCTTTTATTCATATTTTGTATTTCAAAGTCATTCTGAAGGGTATTTTCTCTTATTTTGAATTAGTATCTACAACAGACAAATGATTAATCTCTGATCGGCACAATTAAATGTCCTGGCAAGGAAAATTGGTTGTGTTGTGTTGTCTACTAATAGATTTTAAGACTATTGTGTGTCATGCTTATTCATCTCTCTAATGAGGTTTGTTCTAAAGGAAAGATTGAGATCTTTGACAGTTACTGAATTTCATTTTAAGAATCCCAGGGAGGAAAATTTCTTCCTAAAAAAACAAGGCTAAGAATGCTAAATCCTTCTTACAGCTCACACAGGCATAACTGTGTAATGGTATATAAAGTGTTTTAGCCTTCTATTGTGTCGTCAACACATACAGGGGTTTTGTTTGTTTGTTTTTGAATTGCATTTTAAAAGAGTGGGACAAATTGAGCAAAATAGTCACTGGGCAGCTTACTTTTTTTCTGTAAGTGTTTGTTGCTGTTTTCTTCTACAGCTTGTCTCTCCCAAAATGAGAATTTATCATTATTTCTGCTATTAAGGGCCCAAGCTTTCCCATAAGGAAGATACTGAACATTTCTCTATTAGATATTTTACTAGGTTGTAACCTGTATCTCCACTTATCAGCTACTCAGTTGACTAATTCTGCAATCAAGCCTATGTCGGTGAGGCAATATCCTTTATTGGACCAACTTCTGTTGGTGAGGGAGACGAGCTACAAAGAGCTATTCTTCAGGTCCGGAAAAGGTACTCAGTCACAGCTAAATACAAGGTCAAATAGATAGTTTAGCAGTTCCATAAAGGGCTTGAAGGGAGAATAAAACTACTATTGTTAAACAGTGCATATAAATGGATCTGCTGACTGCCTACATAGCTTGAGAACTGACCAAGAAAAAAGGGGAATCCACACAAGTCTAAGATTTGAACGGAAAGGCCTTGATTTCTTAGGTTTGCTAAGCCTTGCTTAGTGGGAAAGATTAAGAACTTCAATCCCCTACCCACTAAGACAAGCATTTACCATTTCCAGTATACAATGTAATCCTACAAATACAGCAACTGTTGAGTTATTGCCACATTATGTTCTATCAACAGAATAAGGTATTGCACATAAAACAAAATGATGGGAAAATAATTAATAAAATATAAGCAGACAGGATGAAGCATCTTAATGCCTAATAAATCAGCATCTTCGTCAGTTCTTATTCTTAGGCAGCTTGGTTATGTCATGTGAATATTAAAAGAACACACTGAATCTATAGAGTGCATAATACTGGCATTATCAAAGACCACATAAGCACTGGCATCAACTTAGTGGTGTCTGGCAGCTTGTGAACAAATTTTCTGGATGGCTTCTAAAGAATAACAATAAATGTCATTTTAAAGTTGTCAAGTACGCGATAATAAACAGACGTAGGATGTGTGATGCTTTGGTGCTAATAAAATCAAATTTAGCTGTACACAGTAGAGATAAAGGGAAGGAAAAGCCATGTTCAGTACTGGACAGCTTTTAAGTAGCCTACATTTCAGTTTGTGTTTCAGAGTTTGTCAAAGGAATGCTAAGTTGCCCAAGAATTGGATTATAATGACAAGAAATTAATAGTGGTTAAAAGTTAAAAAGTGGCACTATGCTCAAAATGCCTGGAAAAATAATATAGGAAATTGCACAAAAAGAAATTGTTATAAACAGATGTGAATATATTATGATGTTACATGCAAATCTCATGGTTATGAATGAGTACTTAATGTAACAGGCAATAATTATTTTTATCCATATGATTGGTTAGATTTACTAATAGAAAATATCATTAAACAATACAGGATCAGAATTGCATTATGGGCAATTCAGAGTTTTGAAAGGCATTGTGGCAGAGCTCTGACCTTGTCCCCATGGGTCCCCCTCTTCCAGGCAGTTTATGCTAGCTTCAGAGGCTCACTACAACCCTCCATGTAGCCCTTCTGTCTCTAGGGCCAGGGATACAGTCTACTGAGCACTTTTCATCATAAGCCAGCAATGGAGGTTGGTGAGAGAGTTCCCACAGTCTCTGTTGCTCCTACAGCCTCATGCCAAAACAGTTTAACCTCCTGTGCTGACAGGGGCCTGTTTTCCCCTCCCAGGAGATGTTTCTGTAGTGGTGAGTTGGGGGGAGCTGGGCCCACCCTCTACTCCAGATTCTAGCCTAGGGACTCTAATGGTAGCAGCCAACCTTTTACTACCAGTTGCTACATTTTCCTGGGCCACTTCCCCACGGCTCTCCTGCTTCTCCCTTACCTTAGGGCTCCCTTACTAATGACTTGAGGTTATCTTCATTAACCAGCCCTTCAGCAACATTTCTACTCCTAGGCCTGAGTGGAGTGAGCCCTTTTATATTATCAGAGAGGCCTTAATTAGAGTCAGGTGCTCTGGGACGAACTCCCGACGGTCAGCGCGGGCGACCGAGACCGGCTAGAGCTGCCTCTCACTCTGGCCGAGTTCTCGGAAGCCCTCCGCCACATGCCCACCAATAAATCTCCGGGCATGGACGGGCTGACCGTGGAGTTCTACCGCGCGTTCTGGGACGTCCTCGGCCCGGACTTAGTTACTGTCTGGGCCGAGTCTTTGCAGGGCGGGGTCCTCCCTCTTTCGTGCAGGCGAGCTGTGCTCGCCTTATTGCCAAAGAAGGGGGACCTCCGCGATTTACGGAATTGGTGTCCCGTCTCGCTCCTCAGCACGGACTACAAGGTCGTAGCGAAAGCCATCTCGCTGCGCCTGGGGTCCGTGCTGGCGGACGTGATCCACCCAGACCAGACCTACACCGTCCCAGGCCTCACCATCTTCGACAACCTCTATCTGGTCCGGGTCCTTTTGGACCTCGGGTGTAGGGACGGTCTGTCGTTCGCCCTCCTGTCCCTGGATCAGGAGAAGGCGTTCGATAGGGTGGATCACGGGTATCTCCTGGTCACTCTGCGAGCGTTTGGCTTGGGTCCCCAGTTTGTGGGCTTTCTCCAGGTGCTGTACGCCTCCGCGGAGTGTCTGGTCAGGCTCAACTGGACCCTGACCGAACCGGTCAGCTTCGGGCGGGGAGTACGGTAGGGGTGCCCCCTCTCGGGCCAGCTGTATGCTCTGGCGATCGAGCCCTTCCTCTGTCTCCTCCGCAGGAGGTTGACGGGGTTGGCGCTACGGGAGCCGGAGCTGCGGCTGGTCCTGTCGGCATACGCCGACGATGTACTCCTCGTGGTCCAGAACCCGGGCGACTTGGCGCGGGTGGAGGCTTGCCAGGCTGTGTACTTGGCAGCCTCCTCCGCCCAGGTCAACTGGGTCAAGAGCTCTGGCTTGGTGGTAGGGGACTGGCGGCAGGCGAGCTCCCTCCCACCCGCGCTTCAAGCCATCCGGTGGAGCGCGGGTCCGCTGCTCTATCTCGGCTTTTACCTTTCTGCCACGCATCCGTCTCCGCCGGAGAACTGGCACGGTTTAGAGGGCAGGGTGGTAGAGCGGCTCCGGAGATGGACAGGACTGCTCCGGTGTCTGTCCTTTCGAGGGCGGGCACTGGTGCTCAACCAACTGGTCCTGTCCATGCTCTGGTACCGGCTCAACACCCTGGTTCCGGCCCCGGATTTCCTGGCCAACCTCCAGAAATTGATTCTGGAGTTCTTTTGGTCAGGACTGCATTGGGTCTCTGCAGGGGTTCTCTATCTGCCCCTGGAGGAGGGAGGGCAGGGCCTGAAGTGTCTCCGCACTCAGGTCCACGTCTTCCGCCTCCAGGCCCTGCAGAGGCTCCTTTATGGTGCAGGTAGTCCGGCGTGGAGCGCATTGGCGCACGCCTTCCTGCGCCGCCTCCGAGGGCTCCGATATGACCGGCAGCTCCTTTATCTCCACCCGAGGGGTCTTCCGCGAGACCTCTCCGGGCTGCCGGTCTTCTACCAGGACCTCCTCCGGACCTGGAAACTGTTCGCAGCGACCAGGTCCGTGGCGGCCCCCATGGGGGAAGACGTCCTCGCGGAGCCCCTGCTACACAACCCCCAGCTCCGTGTGCAGGCGGCGGAGTCCCCCTCGGTGCGCCAGAGGTTGGTCCTGGGAGAAGTCACCAGAGTCGGAGACCTCCTGGACTACGACCGGGGAGACTGGCTGGATCCCCTGACGCTCACTCAGCGCATGGGGCTCTCCAGACCTCGTACTGCCCTGCGCGTACTTCAGGAGGTGAGGGCCGCTTAGCCGCCCGCTGCTCGGGTTTACCTCGACCGGGTCCTGCGAGAGGGCGCGCCCCGCCCACCCTCCAAACCCAGGCCCTCCAGACCTTTTCATCGGGCCCCTGCCCCGTGGACCCAACCGACCCCCCCCGCCCCTTCACCGTGAGCCGGCTGCGCGAGCTGCAGCAAGTCCGGTTCCAGACCGCGCCAAAACGACATCTCTACACGCTCGTGCTCCACATCCTTCATGTCCTCACCCTCGCGTCCCACCCTGACACAAAGTGGCGGGACCTCCTGCCACCTCTAGAGGGTGAGGAGCCCCGGTGGGCCAGCCTCTATTCCACCTTAGTGCCAAGGCCCGCCGGGGATATCAGTTGGCGGCTCCTTCACGGGGCCGTGAGCACGGGTGTGTATTTGGCGCGGTTCACCTCAATTCCGGACACCTGCCCCTTTTGCGGCGTGAGGGAAACCCTGGCGCACGTCTATCTGGAGTGCGCCAGGTTGCAGCCCCGCACTATGGGGCACCTCCCGCACTATGCTCAGACAAGCGGGAGAGCCCCGCCTCCGATGCTTGCAATCTGGCAGGGCCTGTGGAGGAGGATGCAGCATGGATACCGCCGGGCATGGGAGAGGGCCCGCCCCAGGGGGAAATCTTCCCTCCATCGTGCTGCCCCACCGTTACCCCCCTGAGTCCCTGAGCCATTGCCCATGCTCCCTAACCTGACCCCTGCTAGCCAGCCCCCAGATGATGCCATGGAGGGCTGGGCCCTAGTACAGGTGAAGTGGGGCAAGTGGAAAGCTCGAGCTCCGCTCCTTCCATCAGATGCGGAGACCCCCCGGAAGACCAGAAAGGGGGGCACCAATGCTGAGCCTTCTGCCCTGCCCACAGGTGTGATCCATCCACCGGTACTGGCTGGGGAAGACGTGGCAGCACCGGAGGGTCATATCGCCCCTCCACGGGAGTCCCTCCCCTCCGAGGTCCCCGATGGAGTCCCTTCTGCCCCATTACCATCTGAAGCCCCTATGAGCCCCGAGGCGACCGCCGCTTTGGGTGCTGGCGGGGAGAACCCCAGGGTGGCGGAATGCAATCTCCCCTCCATTTATGAGGAGATCGAGGCCCTGGGTCTGACCCCGGTCACCCAGGGGGAGGACGACCCTCTGCCAGCGGGCCTCAATCTGGGTGACCTCACTCTGGCCCCCCTTTCCCCATGCTCACTCCCGTTAACCATTGCTTCTGCTCCCGCCTCCGAGGAGCCCCTGGACTCTTCCACCAACCTGGCCGCAGATGGCATCCCCTTGATGGCCACCAAGCCTGCTGTGGTGATGGCCAGTCCCATGCGGCCAGGACCCGAGCCACCAGGGGCACCCCCATTGGTGTGGAGCAATCCACCTCTTTCCCAGTCGGGGGTCCTCCAGAAGACAGTCCACCTCCTGATGCCGTGGCTGCCAAACCCACCATGGAGCCTCTGCCCGGGATCGCTGAGAGCCCCCTTCCCATCCCATGAACCCTTGAGCCCGACCGGGAAGCACCACTGCCCAGTTGCTTGGCTTCTGGAGCCCAGACTCTCACCTCTGTCCCTGCCCTTGTCCCTGACTCTGGTCCTGCCTCTGACGCTGACCCTGTCCCAATCCCCTCCACCTCCTGTGATATTATTGCCATCCCTGGGGCTGTCTCTTTCCCCTTTCCAGCAGATGACCCCCAGGGAGAGGCCTTTGTGTTTCCCTGTCCCAACCCACTAGGGGCTGCTATTTTCCCTCTGCCGCCCCGTATTGACGCAGAGTTTGAGGCAGGCCGCATGGTGCCAGCCCATCGGGTGCCCCGTCGGGTTGTGCCGGGGCCCCGCCAGAGGATGGTCAGGAGTCAGTAATCCCACCCCCCATGCACTGCAAGAGGAGCTGCGGGAATTTCTTGAAGATGTCTGCAGCTCCCACAACAAGGTACAGCTTGCTTTCTAGCGATGGGGGGATTTTCACCAAATCCTCCGGGCCACGAGGGCCCTTATGGGGGAGGGTAAAAGGACCAGGAAGCAGGCCGTCGCAGCCTACCAGTGGGTCCACGGCTTCCATGACTCATTGCTCACTTACGGGGTAGGTCATGGTTTGCTGCGTGGCCCAATGGGCGCCGTGAGCATCCCTGCCGACGAGGATCCCCCCCAGCCCTCCTCATGGCACCACTCATCATTGCAACGTTGAACACCTGGGGCTGTAGGATGAGTCTCCGCAGGTCCCAGGTGCTCTCCTTCCTTCGGGATGGGGGGGTACTCTGTGATTTTCCTATAGGAGACCCATACGGATCTGGCCGCCGAAGACAGCTGGTGGCTGGACTTGGGGGCCAGGGTCTACTTTAGTCATCTAACAGTTCATATGGCAGGAGTGTTCTCGCCTGACCTACTGCCCGAGGTGCTGCGGGTCGCTGAGGCTGTGCCGAGCTGCCTGCCGCACCTCCAGGTCCATATGGAAGGGCTCGTGGTCAATCTCGTTAACATCTATGCCCCAACATTGGGCCCGAAGTGCCTTGTCCTGGGCGGGGACTTTAACACCACCCTCAAGGAGTGAGACCGCTTGGGGACCGAGCAGTGCCTGGCCACTGCAGACATCCTCCGGGAGATAGTCGAACATTGCTCCCTGGTGGACGTCTGGCGCAACCACCACCCGGCTGACATCTCGACATTCACCTTTGTCCAGGTGGAAGCCCACTGGTCGCGCCACTCCAGGTTGGATCGCATCTATTTATCACGCTTCCACCTTTCACGGGCCCACTCCTCCAGCATCCAGCTGGCCCCATTCTCTGATCATCATCTAGCCACCGCGATGGACTCTCTCTGCGTGGAGAGGCCGGGGCCAGCCTATTGGCATTTCAACAACAGCTTGTTGGAGGATGTGGGCTTCCTGGCATCCTTCCAGGAGTTCTGGCTGGCCCGGCAAGGGCAGCGGCATGCCTTTCCCTCGGCGCGGCGGTGGTGGGATCTGGGGAAGGTGCGTGCCTGGCTCTTCTGTTGTGATTTCACCCAGGGCATTAGCCGACGGAGGGATGCAGCGATAGAGCAGTTGGAATGGGAGGTCTTAGAGCTGGAGAGGCATCTGGCTGCCAACCCTGAGGATCCACCCCTCTGCGGAGCATGCCGGGAGAAGTGGGAGGAGCTCTGGGCCTTCAAAGAACATCGGTCCCTGGGCACCTTTGTTCGATCCCGCATCAGTCTCCTTCGGGAGATGGATCGCGGCTCCCGCTTCTTCTATGCCCTGGAGAAAAGGAGGGGGGCCAAGAAGCATGTTACCTGCCTTCTCACAGAGGATGGCACCCCCCTCATAGATCCGGTGGAGATGTGCGGGAGGGCCAAGGCCTTCTATGCAAGCCTTTTCTCCCTGGATCCGACCGATCCTAACACTTGCAGGAGGAGCTCCCTATGGTCAACACCGGCGACTGAGACCGGCTCGAGCTGCCTCTCGCTCTGGCCAAGTTCTCGGAAGCCCTCCGGCACATGCCCACCAATAAATCTCCAGGCATGGACGGACTGACAGTGGAGTTCCACTGCGTGTTCTGGGATGTACTCAGCCCAGACCTAGTCACCATCTGGGCTGAGTCTTTGCAGAGCGTGGTCCTCCCTCTTTCGTGCAGGCGAGCCGTGCTCACCTTATTGCTGAAAAAGGAGGACCTCTGCGATTTACAAAATTGGCGTCCCGTCTCGCTCCTCAGCACGGACTACAAAGTCATAGCAAAAGCCATCTCGCTGTGGCTACGGTCCATGCTGGCGGACGTGGTCCGTCCAGACCAGACGTACACCGTCCCGGGCCGCAGCATCCTTCACAACCTGTATCTGGTCCGGGACCTCTTAGAACTCGGGTATAGGGATGGTCTGTCATTCACCCTCCTGTCCTTGGATCAGGAGAAGGTGTTCAACAGGGTGGACCATGGGTATGTCCTGAGCACTCTGCGAGCATTTGGCTTTGGACCCCAGTTTGTGGGTTTTCTCCGGGTGCTGTATGCCTCCGCAGAGTGTCTGGTCAGGCTCAACTGGACCCTGGCCATATCGGTCAGCTTCAGGCGAGGAGTATGGCAGGGGTGCCCCCTTTCAGGCCAGCTGTATGCTCTGGCAATCGAGCCCTTCCTCTGTCTCCTCCATTGGAGGTTGATGGGGTTGGTGCTGTGGGAGCCGGAGCTGTGGCTGGTCCTGTCAGCATATGCCGACAACATGCTCCTCGTGGTCCAGGACCCGGGTGACTTGGCGTGGGTGGAGGCTTGCCAGGCCATCTGTTCGGCAGACTCCTCCGCCCTGGTCAACTGGGTCAAGAGCTCTGGCCTGGTGGTTGGGGACAGCTGGCAGGCGAGCTCCCTCCCACCCGCGCTTCAGGCTATCCGGTGGAGCGCGGGTCTGCTGCTCTATCTTGGCATTTACCTTTCTGCCACACATCCCTCTCTGTGGAGAACTGGCACGATTTAGAGGGCAGGGTGATAGAGTGGTTCTGGAAATGGACAGGACTGCTCCGGTGCCTCTCCCTTCGACGGAGAGCATTGGTGCTTAATCAACTAGTCCTGTCCATACTCTGGTACTGGCTCAACACCCTGGTCCCAGCCCCAGATTTCCTAGCCAACCTCAGGAAATCGATTCTGGAGTTCTTTTGGTCAGGATTGCACTGAGTCCCTGCAGGGGTTCTCCATCTACCCCTGGAGGAGGGCAGGCAGGGCAGGGCCTGAAGTGTCTGCACACTCAGGTCCATATCTTCCGCCTCCAGGCCCTGCAGAGGCTCCTTTATGGTGCAGGTAGTCTGGCGTGGAGCATACTGGCACACGCCTTCCTGCTCCGCTTCTGAGGGCTCCGATAAGACCGGCAGCTCCTTTATCTCCATCCGCGAGGTCTTGCCTCTCGGTGTGCCAGAGGTTGGTCCTGGCAGAAGTCACAAGAGTCAGAGACCTCCTGGACTACAACCGGGGAGACTGGCTGGATCCCCTGATGCTTGTTCAGTGCATGGGGCTCTCCAGACCTCGTACTCCCCAGTGCGAACTTCAGGAGGTGAGGGCGCCTTGCCGCCCGCTGCTCGGGTTTATCTCGACCGGGTCCTGCATGAGGGCTCGCCCCACCCACCCTCCACCCCAGGCCCGCTGGACCTTTTCATTGGGCCCCTGCCCCGTGGACCCAACCGACTCCCCTACCCCTTCACCGTGAGCCAGCTGCATGAGGTGCAGCCAGTCTGCTTCCAGACTGCACCAAGGAAACATCTATACATGCTCCTGCTCCACACCCTTCATGTCCTCACCCTGGTGTCCCGCCCCGATACAAAATGGTGGGACCTCCTGCCACCTCTGGAGGGGAGGAGCCCCAGTGGGCCAGCCTATATTCCACTCTGGTCCCGAGGCCCGCCGGGGATATCAGTTGGCAGCTCCTTCATGGGAACGTGAGCACGGCCGTGTACTTGGCGTGGTTCACCCCTATCCCAGACACCTGTCCCTTTTGCGGCATGAGGGAAATCCTGGCACACATATCTGGAGTGTGCCAGGCTGCAGCCCCTATTCCTGCTCCTCCTAAATATTTTGTTAAGATTTTGATTGCGCTTTTCCCTCACCTTCTTATCTATGCACTCCTTATCTGTGGCCCCAATAAGTCATGGGACCTCCTGGTCAACCTCTTCCTGGTCCTGGCTAAAGTGGCCATCTATAAAACCAGGGTGAGGAAGTTGGCAGATGGAGTCTCCTGTGACTGTGGGGTCTATTTCCGATCCTCCGTCCGTTCACGTCTCCTGGCAGAGTTCTTCTGGGCAGCATCCACTGACTCCCTTGACGCCTTCGAGGAGCAGTGGGCACTGTCCGGAGTTCTCTGCTTGGTTTCCCTGTCTGGTTCCCTTCGTTTGACCGCACTCCTGTTCCTGTTATTTCATTAGTTGTCCCCCGTAATTATTTGGTGTCCACGGCCTGTGGACCCCCCTCTTAGGCTGTGGGAGATCCTTTAGCACTTTCTGGATCCCAATAAGGCTACTCTGCTGTACCCAACTGGCCTGGGTTTATCACAGCACACACAAAGAAGCCCCACCCACAGTGATTGAAACAACCAAAAAATATAATGATATATGGGGCCAAATATATCTTATTTCTATTATGAATAGCCACTTATAAATTGAAACAAAGACAAGACTCAGGTGCATGTATTTAGTGAGGCTTTCCTGCTATGGCATCATCAACAGCTATTCAGAAAATTAAATGTGCGTCCAGCATTCTAAAAATAACCCTTCAAAGTAAGTGTATAATTGTTCTGCATCGCAATAAATATTATCAATTGATTATATTATATTTGTGTTCTGATAACACCCACAGTGTGCTAGATGTACAGGAAAACAGTCCCTGGCCTGAAGAGCTCACAATCTAACGCTATGCCTACCCTTGGTGCTAGGGCTGTGATTGCCAGTGTGTGCAAACATACTTGCTCTCTCACTGAGGGAATGCACTAAAAATAATAGTGTAGCTGCAGGAGCATAGGCAGCAGCCAGCAGCGGCACAGGCTCGCCACCCTGAGTATGTACCCAGGGGGTCCAGGTGGGTTTGTAGTCAAGGTGGCCTGTGCTACCATGGCTACATTACTACTTTTAGACCACTAGATAGGTGGGAGCTAGCATGAGTATGTCTACACCAGTTGGGAATCACACCCCTAGCTCCAAGTGTAGACATGCCCTTAGAACAAACGAAGTAGACAAAGGGTGGGGAGAGAGAATAAAACATACAATTACTTTTTCGAATGAACAATCTATTTCTTTGTCTCTCAGCCTAGTTATTCTTTGGCAGTGCCTTGTAGGTAGAAGTAGGTTTTGAGGTGAGGAGAGATTTGAAAGGAGAGGGTGGTGACCCTATAGTTAAGTTGATAGAGGACATTTCTTCTGTAAAAGGCTGCATGAAAGAAAGCATGGAGATGGTTATGGGAGAGAGGATGGACGGGGTCACTGGGAGTGATAGAAAAGTCCTGGATATTGATGGATTGGAGGTCACGGAAAAGATGAACAAAGGAGCAAGTGGCCTGGGGCAGTAGGTGATGCTGACAGATGAGGTGGTGGTCAGAGCAAAGGCATTCAGATGTTGGGAGAAGTAGCACTGTTCAGTGAAGATGAAGTCAAGCGAGTGGGAGAGTTGATCCACGATTGAAGATGAAATAAGAGGTAGATGGGACTCTAATGGGTCATATAGTACACCAGCACAGAAGTTGAAGTCACCAACGATGGGGGTGGGGTATTGTGAGGAAAGGGAGAACCACATGTCAAAGTCAAAGAGGGTGATGGGGAAAGAGTCAAGTGGTAGAGTGTAGAAATGGCAGAAGGATAATTTGGGTGAAGAGGCTCCCTATGAAAGACAGCAGCTGTTGAGGCAGTATTGGAGGAGGGAATCCAGGCTTCAGGGGGTTATGTCTTGATCATTAACTTTTTAATATATAGTGTATTGTTTAAAACCCTTATTGTAGCTTCTGCTTTGTTTGCAAACGCCATATATATTTACAGCTACATATTTCTTTTTTTCAGGTTTTATATCTTGCTGGAACTTGTAATCAATTTTTACTATAATGAAATTGTTCACAAATATATTGAAACCTCAGAGCTGCAGTAAATGGAGACTTTTTGAAAGCTAAACAGAAGAAAAATGGAATGAATACAAATGGACAAACTGGACGTGGTTATTGACTGTGTCTTTGGAAAAGCAAAACCAGAGATTGGATAAGTAGTACTTGGATCTGAACAAATATTTCAAAGTTCAAGGTGGTTGAAAAATTATTCTAGTTTTGGCCTTTCTCTAGAAATAAGGAAAAATTTAACAACTGAAATAAAAAGAAAAGGGGAATTCAGAAGGTGGATGACTGGATAGTCAGTAAATATTAGGGTCCAAATTCTGATTGTCTTCTAACACCAGTGCAACCTCCAATTAACTCAGTTGAGCTAGTTACAGTAGCCCACTACAAGCAAATAAAAATTGGTTTTCCTGCTATTGCTTTTTTTCGTACTACCTGACAATTAGTCCCAAAAGAGAGGAAAAGAAAAACCCACCAAAACACTCGTGCAACACTTGCTTCTAGAAAACTTTTCTAGGTTGTGTGGTGAGGCACTTCTTGGAGGCATAAGGTCACATTCACCTCTCATTTTCATTGGTGCAGTAATGGGAGAACAGAGTCGCTTTCTGGGTTACTTTTCTGGGGACAGATGCTCAGTGTCGGTTTTATTTATTTATTTACTTAGGCTTGCTCTGTTCACCGCTGAGGTACATATAGAACATTTGTGCCAGAGAATATGGGTTAAAATAACAGTTGGCTGCGTGCGTATGTTCCCTGTATGTGCTGCCCCAGTTCTACACAGATAGCTGACAGAGCAAACCCCGAGAGAACCCCCTAATGACCACAGACTCTGAAAAGGTACGAAGGCACCTGGCCAGGTTTATTGTCAAATGAAGCACAGTAATAGTTTCTCACAGACTCTGCAGGACATACTACGAATATGTGCCCCCTGACAATGGACCAGCTCAGTCAGTGGCAGGACTCTCCACTGCCCCTAGGCCAGACAAAGACAACGACTCAGAGGTGCATTCTTATACCCAGGTACAAACAGGTTACACATCACTCCTGACATATTGAGGTACAGCCCCTCTATGCATTAGGATGCTGCCTCTCACCTGGTACAGGTTGGTTCAAACAAACTAGTCTATCCATCATATTGTCCTTTTAACCCTGTCTTTAGGATGGGTCTGCCTGTTCCTTGCTATCTCTGTGGGATGTGTTTGCACCAGGATGTTCTGGTGCCATCCTGGCACACGTTCATTTTATTAGTGCTTATATGTGTATACGTGCTTTTAGTAGCCGCCTTCTTGCCAACTTCTGTGAGCAGGGCCTGGCTCTGGCTCACAGCGTAACTTTGCTTTATGTTAGCAAGGTCTTGACCATTACTTTAGTTCAGGCCTCCTACCGGGCCTCTGATACCAAGGGTTTATATTTCAGGGACTCATTTTACGACACACTCTACCTTTTGAATAATAGGAGTATCACCACCCAGATAATGGAGGTATCTGTACCAATTCCATAGGTAAGTTTGTGTTGCTATATAGAAAAGGATTGAAATGCCTGCATTTCATGCTTTAATGATTTAGTTTAGTCTCCAACTTTGCCACAACAACTCCCCAGAAGACCAAATAATTTTTAATATAAGTTTTTTTTAGAAAAATACTTACTGACTTTATCAGGAGAAACCTTTACAAATGCTTCCTTTTAAAATGTTTGCCTCCCACTAGTTAAACATATACACACGCTTTCTGAACATTTCAGGGATAAGGGCACAATTAAAATGTTACATTTAAGGAAAAAAATGCTAAACAAAACCTAACTGATCATTGCCAAAGGAAGCTAATGGAACTGCTCAGATCCATCTGCTACTTCTTCTGTACTGCAAGTTTCTACTTTCTGATGCCTTGAGATTTAGATCTCCCCTCTTCTTGTCCCCACCCTACAATTCTTTCTTGTATCTGTATTACTAAAAAGATGCCATGACAAGGAGAACTCAAGCCCAAACTGCCAAACACAAAGTCTGCTAGGAGTTCAGCGAACAGAGCTGGCCAGAAAATGGAAATCCATTCCCACAAAAAAAATCTGACATTTTAAAAAATGTTTTCCCTATCCACTGAAATGCACAACCTCAATCTCATGTTCTTTCATGTACAAATACATCATAGACTTTACCACTACACTGTAGACAGCGTATTAGTCTGACTGAAGTTCTAGCTGCGCATTTGAGTGCGACTTTGAGAATATAAATGAATGCATTGGGCATGGTGGTGTTTGTGTAGTAAGGCATGTGATGTATGGTTAGCTTGTGTGTTATTACTGCTAAAATTGTGGATTTGATTTCCTTTTATTTTAGTATTTATTTTGGAAAAAAAACCACTTGAGCCACCACTAACAGTAAGCTAGCAGAATGTAGCTAGCATCCACTCAGACCCCGTCTCAAGAGAACAGAGGCAAAAGATGAGTCTTGTATTTTTTTCTTTGAAAAAAATAATTGCATTTTTCTATCAAGTACTTACAGTGCTGATATATTAAAAAGTTGCTATAGACTGCCTTGTCATCACAGTGTGTATGTTAGCAAAGTTTATAAGAAAGCTTTCATTTGTGAAACATCCATCCAACAATTCCAATGGAACAGAATTAACATTAAGGGGAAAATGATGCATGGAATTGTTTTACACTGAGCATTTATCATCTGTGATGAGGCACGTATATTAGCTTATGATAAATCTGCCTTATTGGGTTGCAGGAGATAATGGTAGTTAGAAGTGAGATTCTCATATTTTGAAAAGGGGTACAGTGCTCATATTTTCTGCTGCTCAAATAGTAAAATGGTCCAAATGCAGGTGTGATTTCTGAACAAATATTGGTAATGTGACCACAGGGTAAATTCAGGCTCCACTGAAGTCAATGTGAGTTTGCCAATGACTTAGAGCTGGGATTTTACCCAAGGTATCTTGGTGCCTTTCATTCTCTGAGAGAAACAAGCCCCGCCGCCCTCCACCCGTCCCCAAATGTACTATAGAATATATAATTATATAACCTCAACTAGTGTATTTATTCAAAGCTGGTAGATGGCTGTCAAAATGATCAACAATCTTTTTTTCTTATACTTCAGTAACTTCTGAAGATTTATAAATTAGCTCAGTACATTATGTGCCCTGCACTTTTTCCTCTAGTCTTCTCAGGGTTATTTGAGTTCATTTTCCTTATTCCTGTGAGCTGCTTATATTTCACAGGTAGTACAGAATGTCTAGCTAATTTGAAATTCCCTTAAGAAGTATTAGAAAATGGCTTTTTACAAGAGATTACCAAGTTACCTGAAAATGTCACATTTGAAATGGTTTTTAAAAAGTTTAGTTTCTTTTCCATTCTCTTTGAACAGCATATTTGTGGAGAATAGACTACAGGAGGTTTTCCTAATATACAGTGGACCAGATTCCTAGCTGGTGTAAATCAGTGCGCCTTCACTGAAGTCAAAGGAGCTATGTTGCTTCACTACAAATTGGCCCCACGCTGGTTTTCTTTTATTTTGCTCCAATTTAAAAACATTGGTGTTTCAAGGACTTATCATTTAGGAAGACAAGCCAGGTTGGCAAAGCACAGTGGTAACCTCTCGTGAAAGTTCCATGCCTTTAGGGGTCTTTTATTTAAGACAAAAAGTATTAGGACTGATGCAATTTAGTGCATTTTACAGCAGCATTTTGTTCCATTGTAACCGTCTCCGTTACTGTTTAACTCTTCTAAAGTGGAAGGTGAGTTAACTCCCCAGAGCTCTTCCCATTCCCATCCCTATCCTCAGCCCTTCACTCCTGGCTGCATGATTCCATTGGGGAACATGTCTCCCACATATTAAGCACTAGGTCATTTTCTGATGTGCCTACTTAGGTTTCTTCATGGCCGATACCTATAATACATGCTTAAATTCTGGGCAGCACTTGGAAATGTGATGCTAGGGAGAAACGGGGATTTTAAAGCAACATTATGCCCTGATTCTCACACACGCACTCACATGCTCAAAAGGAGCCTCAGGTTGCTCCAATTTGCACCCAGCTCCTAGACATCCCAGTGCCTTTATGGGCGTTGTGATCCCCTGGAGACTGTTTGCCCTGGTCACACCTCCTTTTCCCCAGCCGCACAGCTAGTGGCTGCAGCTGGGAGGAAGATGGCACAGGGAGCTGCTACAGTGGCTCTATTCCACCCACCCAACATGAATGTCTCCTTGCCAAGACATTCATTAGGAAGCCAGAGCTGCCATCTTCACCAGCTACATTGTGCTGCCCCCACAAAACTGCGAGATAGAAACAGATTCTGGCAAAGAGTAATTAATTCTGTGGTGCATCAAGGCTTATGAAAAAGGCACTCTATCAATCCACCAAGAATAAATAAAATAGCCCTCCCAGTAAAAGTAAATCCCTCCATGCTGAAAGTACGGTTGTAATACTTTTTAGTAGAAATTTTCAGTGTTTCCTTCAGTTCTACTGTTCTCTTTTTTGAACTGTTTAAGGCTCTGCCAGCCAAATTTAAAACTCGGTGTCACTACTTCCACTGTGATTACGTAAAATGAATTACATAATGGACTCTGCTGTTGCCATAAGGTCAGATTTAGTTTTTAGAGCAGAGCTGAATGGATTTCCCTTTCTTTGGAAGATATACATTTCAGCCACACAAGGCATGCCTCAAATTATAGTCCTGTACAAAAACTATGCCTAAATATGATTTATGATGGCAGAATCTTGGAGCCCTTACTGCACACACATACTTATCTCCAGTGGTCATGCTGAAATCCTAAGGGGGAAAAAAGTGGCACTGTCATAAATATAAAGGGAAGGGTAAACCCCTTTTAAAATACCTCCTGGCCAGAGGAAAACTCCTCTCACCTGTAAAGAGTTAAGAAGCTAAAGGAAACCTCACTGGCACCTGACCAAAATGACCAATGAGGAGACAAGATACTTTCAAAAGCTGGGAGGAGGGAGAGAAACAAAGGGTCTGTGGGTCTGTCTTTATGCTGCCTTTGCCGGGGATAGACCAGGAATGGAGTCTTAGAACCTTTAGTAAGTAATCTAGCTAGGTACGTGTTAGATTACGATTTCTTTAAATGGCTGAGAAAAGAACTGTGCTGAATAGAATGACTATCCCTGTCTGTGTGTCTTTTTTGTAACTTAAGGTTTTGCCTAGAGGGATTCTCTATGTTTTGAATCTAATTACCCTGTAAGATATCTACTATCCTGATTTTAAAGAGGGGATTTCTTTACTTCTATTTACTCCTATTTCTATTAAAAGTCTTCTTGTAAGAAAACTGAATGCTTTTTCATTGTTCTCAGATCCAAGGGTTTGGGTCTGTGGTCACCTATGCAAATTGGTGAGGCTTTTTATCCAACATTTCCCAGGAAAGGGGGGGTGCAAGTGTTGGGAGGATTGTTCATTGTTCTTAAGATCCAAGGGCCTGGGTCTGTACTCACCTAGGCAAATTGGTGAGGCTTTTTACCAAACCTTATCCAGGAAGTGGGGTGCAAGGTTTTAGGAAGTATTTGGGGGGAAAGACGTTTCCAATCAGCTCTTCCCCAGTAACCAGTATTTGTTTGGTGGTGGTAGCGGCCAATCCAAGGGCAAAGGGTGGAATATTTTGTACCTTGGGGAAGTTTTGACCTAAGCTGGTAAAGATAAGCTTAGGAGGTTTTCATGCAGGTCCCCACATCTGTACCCTAGCGTTCAGAGTGGGGGAGGAACCTTGACAGGGTGGCAGAGCGGTGGGATTAACCTGAAATCATTTTGAGATCCAGTTGAGATTTTTTTTAACTAGAAATACAGATTTTAAAAAAGGAATTTTTTTTCCTTTGGAAAGGAAGTCCAGAAAGCAGCTGAAACTGAAAGCAGCTTGTTTTTTCTCTGCTTTGTGGCCAAGTAGAGACAAAAGGGGATTATCTTTGTGAATTGCAGGTTTTCTTTGCCTGGAGGCAGGGTACTTAACTCCTGCAGGGAAATTCACAGTCTTCCAACCCAGAGTTTTTTTTCCCCTAAAAGTAAACGGGGGGAGGGGGGTGTTCTACCCATTTGCCTGGAGACAAAAGTGGCAGGGTTGTGTTTTTTTTTTTGTTTTTTTTTAGGATTTTGATTCTTTACAAGGAGCACCGGTTTGAAAAGGAATTTTGTTTTTCCTTTAGGCTGCTGGTAAGCAGGTTTCCAAGTAGTTGGAGGTTTTTTGCTTTGATTTGGGGCCAGAACAGAGACAAGGGAATTGTCTTTTCCTGTAGGCTGACAATCACTATCAGAGAATAGGTATTCTATTCCAGCACAGCAAAATTTTACAGCCAAGTTTTTTTTGTTTATTTCTAAACCTCGGGTGTAAAGTTAGCTAAAAACAGAGAGGTTAGAATGACAAAATCCACGGCTCAACAAAAGCTGGAATTAGCCAGATTTCAGGCTGAGGAAAGACAAAGGGAACATGAAAAACAGATAGAACTCATGCGGCTGGAGAAGGAACAAGAAAGGGAGGCAGCAAAAGAGGCAGAAAAATACCAAGCAGCTGCTCACAGCACAGCTATGGAAGAAAGGGACAAAGAAATGGAGGAGAAGGAAAAAGAGAGGAAGCATGTGGAGGAGATGGAGAAGATAAAGGCTCAGCAGAATATCCCAACAAACCCTAGCAATCCTTCTCCAAGTACCACTTCCCATCCCAGAAAGTTGCCCACCTACAAGGCAGGCGATGATACTGAGGCCTTCCTAGAAACTTTGAAAGGGCCTGCCTTGGGTACAACATCTCTACTGACCAATACACGGTAGAGCTGAGGCCGCAGCTCAGTGGACCCTTAGCTGAGGTGGCAGCTGAAATGCCTAAAGAACACATGAACAAGTATGAACTGTTTAAATCCAAGGCGAGAGTCAGAATGGGGATAACACCCGAGCATTCTCGTCGGATGTTCAGAGCCCTAAGGTGGAAACCAGACGTGTCATTTACCCGACATGCCTACCACATTGTGAAACATTGGGATGCCTGGATATCAGGAGCAAGTGTTGAATCTCCAGTAAATTTGCCCTTCCTAATGCAAATGGAACAATTCTTAGAGGGTGTTCCTGAGGAAATAGAAAGATACATCCTAGATGGGAAGCCCAAAACTGTAATCGAGGCAGGAGAGATTGAAGCCAGATGGGTGGAGGTGGCAGAGAAGAAGAAAACTGATCGCAGTTGGAGCGGAGACCAGAAGGGACAACCCCAGACCACACCCTATTACCGGGGGCCGCCCAAGGCCCCACCTACCTCCCAAAGAACCCTCCAGACACCTTATCGTCCCACCACCCCATTCTCCAGCAACCCACCTCGCCCCAGTGACCCGTCAGCTGGACGATGTTTTACATGTAACGAGCTGGGGCATGTAAAGGCCAACTGCCCCAAAAACCCCAACAGATTACAGTTCATTGCACCGGAATCACACCAGCGGTCCGCAGGCCCAGATACCTCCCAGATACCCTTGGAGCGGAGGGAAACTGTGAGTGTGGGCAGGAAGAAGGTCACCGTGTGGAGGGACACCGGAGCACAAGTGTCAGCTATCCATGCTTCCTCAGTGGACCCCAATTTAATCAACCCAGAGATCCAAGTGACGATTCAACCCTTCAAGTCCAACTCTTTCGATTTGCCTACAGCCAAGTTGCCTGTCCAGTACAAGGGCTGGTCAGGAACGTGGACTTTTGCAGTCTATGATGATTATTCCATCCCCATGCTGTTGGGGGAGGACTTGGCCAATCATGTGAAGCAGGCCAAGAGGGTGGGAACGGTCACCCGCAGCCAGACTAAACAAGCCGTGAGGCCTAGCTCTGTTCCGGAAACTTCTATCAGGACCCGGTCAGAGGTGATTGGCCTGGGGTCCAGGCCAATGTCTGCAACAGCAGTAGTGGATCCAGTCCCAGAGACCCAGATGGAACCAGTCCCAGAACCGGAACCAGCCAAACAACCAACACCAGACCCATTGCCAGCACTGAATCCAGTACTTGCAACCTCAACACCAGAGGGCCCCACTGAACCTGAACTGGCAGCAGCCGATAACCCTACACAAGAGGCTCAGCCGGAGCCTGAATCCCAACATAGTGCACCCACGGAGAGCGGTTCACTGTCAACAGAAACAGCTCCATCCCCTACATCGCTTCCAGAGGGACCAAGCATAGGTCCACAATCCCATGAGGAACTGATGTCCCCAGCATCAAGGGAACAGTTCCAGACTGAACAGGAAGCAGATGAAAGCCTCCAGAGAGCTTGGACGGCGGCACGGAGCAACCCACCGCCTCTCAGGTCTTCTAATCGATCCAGGTTTGTTGTAGAAAGAGGACTTTTATACAAGAAAACTCTTTCTGGGGGACACCAGGAAGACTGGCATCCTCAGAGACAGTTGGTAGTTCCAACTAAATACCGGGCCAAGTTCTTGAGCTTAGCCCACGATCACCCTAGTGGCCATGCTGGGGTGAACAGGACCAAAGACCGTTTGGGGGGGTCATTCCACTGGGAGGGAATGGGCAAGGATGTTTCTACCTATGTCCGGTCTTGTGAGGTGTACCAAAGAGTGGGAAAACCCCAAGACCAGCTCAAAGCCCCTCTCCAGCCACTCCCCATCATTGAAGTTCCATTTCAGCGAGTAGCTGTGGATATTCTGGGTCCTTTTCCGAAAAAGACACCCAGAGGAAAGCAGTACATACTGACTTTCATGGATTTTGCCACCTGATGGCTGGAAGCAGTAGCTCTAAGCAACACCAGGGCTAAAAGTCTGCTAGTGCCTGGCACACACATTTTTGCCAGGGTAGGTTGGCCCTCCAACATCCTCACAGATGCAGGGACTAATTTCCTGGCAGGAACTATGGAAAACCTTTGGGAAGCTCATGGGGTAAATCACTTGGTGGCCACTCCTTACCACCATCAAACAAATGGGATGGTGGAGAAGTTTAATGGGACTTTGGGGGCCATGATACGTAAATGAGCACTCCAATGATTGGGACCTAGTGTTGCAGCAGTTGCTCTTTGCCTACAGAGCTGTACCACACCCCAGTTTAAGGTTTTCCCCATTTGAACTTGTATATGGCCGTGAGGTTAAGGGGCCATTGCAGTTGGTGAAGCAGCAATGGGAGGGATTTACACCTTCTCCAGGAACTAATGTTCTGGACTTTGTAACCAACCTACAAAACACCCTCTGAACCTCTTTAGCCCTTGCTAGAGAAAACTTACAGGATGCTCAAAAAGAGCAAAAAGCCTGGTATGATAAACATGCCAGAGAGCGTTCCTTCAAAGTAGGAGACCAGGTCATGGTCTTAAAGGCGCTTCAGGCCCATAAAATGGAAGCATCGTGGGAAGGGCCATTCACGGTCCAGGAGCGCCTGGGAGCTGTTAATTATCTCATAGCATTCCCCACCTCCAACCGAAAGCCATATTAATTCTCTAAAGCCCTTTTATTCCAGAAAATTAAAGGTTTGTCAGTTTACAGCCCAGGGAGGAGATGACGCTGAGTGGCCTGAAGGTGTCTACTACGAAGGGAAAAGTGCTGGTGGTGTGGAAGAGGTGAACCTCTCCATGACCCTTGGGCGTATGCAGCGACAGCAGATCCAGGAGCTGTGCACTAGGTACGCGCCAACGTTCTCAGCCACCCCAGAACTGACTGAACGGGCATACCACTCCATTGACACAGGTAATGCTCACCCAATTAGGGTCCAACCTTACCGGGTGTCTCCTCAAGCTAAAACTGCTATAGAATGGGAGATCCAGGATATGTTACAGATGGGTGTAATCTGCCCCTCTGGAAGTGCATGGGCATCTCCAGTGGTTTTAGTTCCCAAACCAGATGGAGAAATATGTTTTTGCATGGACTACCGTAAGCTAAATGCTGTAACTCACCCGACAACTATCCAATGCCACGCACAGATGAACTATTAGAGAAACTGGGACAGGCCCAGTTCATCTCTACCTTGGACTTAACCAAGGGGTACTGGCAGGTACCGCTAGATGAATCTGCCAAGGAAAGGTCAGCCTTCACCACACATCTCTGGCTGTATGAATTTAATGTACTCCCTTTCGGGCTGTGAAATGCACCCGCCACCTTCCAAAGACTTGTAGATGGTCTCCTAGCGGGATTAGGAGAATATGCAGTCGCCTACCTTGACGATGTGGCCATATTTTCGGATTCCTGGGCAGACTACCTGGAACATCTACAAAAAGTCCTTGAGCGCATAAGGGAGGCAGGACTAACTGTTAAGGGTAAGTAGTGTCAAATAGGCCTAAACAGAGTGACTTAGCTTGGACTCCACGTGGGTCAAGGAACTATCAGCCCCCTACATGCCAAAGTGGATGCTATCCAAAAGTGGCCTGTCCCAAAGTCAAAGAAACAGGTTCAATCCTTCTTAGGCTTGGCCGGTTATTACAGACGATTTGTACCGCAATACAGCCAAATCGCCGCTCTACTGACAGACCTAACCAAACAGAAACAGCCAAATGCTGTTCAGTGGACCGAAAAGTGTCAGAAGGCCTTTAACAAGCTTAAAGCGACACTCATGTCTGACCCTGTACTAAGGGCCCCAGACTTTGACAAACCGTTCCTAGTAACCACAGATGTGTCCAAGCGTGGTGTGGGAGCAGTTTTAATGCAGAAAGGACCTGATCAAGAATTCCACCCTGTAGTGTTTCTCAGCAAAAAACTGTCTGAGAGGGAAAGCAACTGGTCAGTCACTGAAAAAGAATGTTACGCCATTGTCTATGCTCTGGAAAAGCTACGCCCATATGTTTGGGGACGGCGTTTCCACCTGCAAACCGACCATGCTGCACTGAAGTGGCTTCACACCGTCAAAGAAACTAACAAAAAAACTTCTTCGGTGGAGTTTAGCTCTCCAAGATTTTGATTTCGACATCCAACACATCTCAGGAGCTTCTAACAAAGGGGCTGATGCACTCTCCCGTGAAAGTTTCCCAGAATCAACTGGTTAAAATCGTTCTTGAGATGTGGAAAATATTGTTAGTCTTTATGTACTTGGTAGTATATTTAGAGATGCATGTGTCTTATTAACTCTGTTTTTCCTAGAGCTCCAGGAAGAAATCCCCGCCAGTGTTTCACCCTAGCTGAGATTTGGGGGGCGTGTCATAAATATAAAGGGAAGGGTAAACCCCTTTAAAATCCCTCCTGGCCAGAGGAAAACTCCTCTCACCTGTAAAGGGTTAAGAAGCTAAAGGTAACCTCGCTGGCACCTGACCAAAATGACCAATGAGGAGACAAGATACTTTCAAAAGCTGGGAGGAGGGAGAGAAACAAAGGGTCTGTGGGTCTGTCTTTATGCTGCCTTTGCCGGGGATAGACCAGGAATAGAGTCTTAGAACTTTTAGTAAGTAATCTAGCTAGGTACGTGTTAAATTATGATTTCTTTAAATGGCTGAGAAAAGAATTGTGCTGAATAGAATAACTATTTCTGTCTGTGTATCTTTTTTGTAACTTAAGGTTTTGCCTAGAGGGATTCTCTAAATTTTGAATCTAATTACCCTGTAAGATATCTACTATCCTGATTTTACAGAGGGGATTTCTTTACTTCTATTTACTCCTATTTCTATTAAGAGTCTTCTTGTAAGAAAACTGAATGCTTTTTCATTGTTCTCAGATCCAAGGGTCTGGGTCTGTGGTCACCTATGCAAATTGGTGAGGCTTTTTATCCAACATTTCCCAGGAAAGGGGGGGTGCAAGTGTTGGGAGGATTGTTCATTGTTCTTAAGATCCAAGGGCCTGGGTCTGTACTCACCTAGGCAAATTGGTGAGGCTTTTTACCAAACCTTATCCAGGAAGTGGGGTGCAAGGTTTTAGGAAGTATTTGGGGGGAAAGACGTTTCCAATCAGCTCTTCCCCAGTAACCAGTATTTGTTTGGTGGTGGTAGCGGCCAATCCAAGGGCAAAGGGTGGAATATTTTGTACCTTGGGGAAGTTTTGACCTAAGCTGGTAAAGATAAGCTTAGGAGGTTTTCATGCAGGTCCCCACATCTGTACCCTAGCGTTCAGAGTGGGGGAGGAACCTTGACAGGCACATATTACAAAAAGTCAGATATATATTTACTAGCCGTGGCTCTGTAAGGCATGAGATCAAAGCTGCATTACTTTAAAATGCAAGTTTGTGTGTAAAAAAAAAAAAAAAAAAAATCAAAGTTGCAGGGCAAGCACTAGCTTCAATCTGCTTTCTTGCTAATGTCTCAGTTTCTTTCCCTGTGATTAGACTGAGTCGGAGGAATCATTGCTTGGATACCGTCATAGCAGTATCCTGTGGGACTATAAACCAATACTGACTAAAATGACTTTAGATTTCTTGGTTGTTTGATATTGATGCCTGAAAGATTCCTTTAGTGATTAAGATCAGAAAATCTAATTACTTTTTTAAAAGTTTTCAGGTGAACAGCACTGCAGTAGAAGGTTTTGCATAATTCTGCAGTCATTGATATGGTAGCATTTCTGCTCTTATAGCTGGGTAAAATGTCAGCAATCTGCAGTCTGGCTGACGAAAATTGCTCCTATTAAATGGTATCTTTTTGCAAAGCCTTTTGAAACTTGCCAAACAAATATAGGGTGCAAAATTTCATCCTATTTTAGACCTTGTACAAATTCCTTGATGGAATATAGAGTTGCCTGTGAAGTTGCATGCAACCAATGAATACATTTAGCCCTCATTAGACCACTTTAATTGTTCACACATGATCAAATATAACATAACCGAACAAAATAATTATTTATATATATTTAAATATATTTTCAGTGCTGTTTCATGACATTTTAATAAAAGACACACAGAAGAAAAAGAATAATTCCTCAGTGCAAGCAGTTCTTTGCTCTTCCTTTCAGCTTTGTCTGTTTTTTTTTTTGGTCTGTATCCTTTTTGCATATCAATATAGGCTTACAGATGACTTAGTAATAGGAATGGATGGATGGGTGGATGGATAAGCAAAACGTCTAGCCATCTTCTGCCTGCATACAACTTATCCCCTGGGCAGTGGTGACTATTTACCCATCTCTGGGGGTCCATATCTTCTTTGGCCTCCTGATGAGGGCTCTAGTATGTTCTGCAGCAATCAGTTGTCCCCTAGTGTATACAAATGATGAAGGAGGGAGATAGCGACAGACAGCATAGGTGCCATCATGGCACTAGAGACCCAGAGAAGGTAAGAAATGAACATTTTTCCAAAAAATTATCCCTGTTTTTCTTCAAAAATGTTCAGTGCTTGAAATGTTCCAGCCAGCTCTATATGGGTTCAGCCCACATATGGGTTTTGAGGAAGCCCACAGAGGCCTAAGTCTTGCACATGTCAGGGAAAGCAGAGAGAAGCAACACTGTCCCCCAGGCCACAAACACCTGGTGAGACTAGCACCCCAGAGAGGCCAACTGACTGATCATCTTTCCCCCTTAGATCTTAACTATTAGTGTAAGAATATATTTAAATAGGCCAGGGGGTAAATACACAAGCAAAAAAATCAAACATGAAAAATTGGTGTCTGTCTCTCAAATGTAATTGTAGTGGAACTGCATTTGGTCTTGGCAGCATCCTCTGAAGTGCCAGCTTCTCAGGCTTGTATGTGAGAACAATGTTGTATATGTGTTGCCCATGTACCACATACAAGACCTTTGGTACCATTCAAGAAGTTAGTTAATGTGCCTTTTTAAAACACCTGGTAATTGGGGCTGTTCCCAATTTCCAAAGATTCACAAAATTAAAAACTCAATATTTAGTATTCAGGTACTTGTAGTAATTGCGGTGGCTTCCTATAATTATGTTCTGTAAATACGGTAGTTCCTTCCTATCTGGAGAACAGCAAATATTGATGGTGCCTTAGTCAGTTCCAAGGTTGGAAATTAATTTTTAAACATGGGCCTACAAAATTCTTGGGCAGTCATAATAGCACTTTTGAGTGCATAGGTTTATGGCACAAAAAAGCCAAAGTTTACACCCTTTGGAGGAGATTTTGAATAAGTCCCATTGACTTGTCGGGAACCTAACTCCCCTTTGTGCCTTTGAAAATCTCCCCTCTAAAATATTGAAGTGTCCCTGGAAAAATCACAGAGCAGGTCCTCGAGGAATCCATTCTGAAGCACTTGGAGGAGAGGAAGGTGATCAGGAACAGTCAACGTGGATTCACCAAAGGCAAGTCATGCCTGACCAACCTGATTGCCTTCTATGATGAGATAACTGGTTCTGTGGATATGGGGAAAATAGTGGACATGATATATCTTGACTTTAGCAAAGTTTTTGATACCGTCTCCCACAGTATTCTTGCCAGCAAGTTAAAGTATGAATTGGATGAATGGACCATAAGGTCCATTACTGCTCTTTCAACAGCTACATGCCAACTATGGAAGGTCCATATCTTCTAGCAGCATCTGGCTCCTTGGCAGAGTCTTTAGGCAGCTATGCTGGCAGCATTAGAGTGGCTCTTGAGACTTCACATGGTAAAACTTCTGATGTGTGTTTTGCCTTGCTGACCTGGATGTCATTTTAATTTGACTCATTTATGATTCTGAGGAACTTGTGTAGTCGTATTTGTCTCTGAAAATGTTTCCAGATAAAATCTGAAAGAGAACTTCATGCAGGCCCCTTTCCTGTCAAACACAGCTTCTCTTATGTACTGTATGTTTTTCTTCATACATGAAACTGTATCTTTGAGTTGGCTTTGTTTCACAACAGCACACATTTTATTTTGCTGTCTTTATCAAGGTATCACTTTTCCCTTTTCATGGCCTTTAGTCTGCCTCAGTATGTACCTCCATATTTTTCTCTGTGTGTGTGTGTGTTTCTGATGGTTCTACTTGCAGTGTTTACGAGAGAATTCTTCATACAAATATTCATAGATACTTCATTTTTTTTATCCATGGGCTCAGTGATATCTGAGTATCTTTTTGAATATCTTTATTTATGTCTAGAGCTGTCCTGTCCATAGGATGGACAGAGGCAACTGCCCCAGACCCTGCACTTTGGGAGACCCCATGCTTCGGGACGTGGGATCCAGGGCAGCCTGGCACCAGCTGCAACGAGCGACCCAGCCCCAGCGTTGCTTGCGGGAGGCAGCGGAAGCCAGAAAGAGGTGTGGCAGGGGCTTGGGGAAAGGGAGGAAGAGGGGGCAGGGTGGGGGCGAAAAGAGGTGGGGGCTTGGGGGAATGAGTGAAGGGGGGGCAGGGCCTGGGCAGGTTGTCCTGGGCCCTACACCATGCTTGGGACGGTCCTAGCTATGTCTCTCTCATTCTTTCCGAGCCTGAGTCTCCCCTTGTACAGTGCAAGTAATATTGATTTTCAGATATGCTGTGGTGAGAGAATAGCAATGTCCTCTTTCTCTCATTTTTGTTATTATTTCTTTTTACCATTATTTATCACATCGATTCTGGGAGAGCTCTGAATACCCAGCCAGGACTGAAGCACCATTGTGCTGGGAGTTTTATGAAGACATGCTGTAGGGCTAAAAAGGGACACTCCTGTGAGGCCTAATAACCTCTCAGCTGCAGCCATGAAGGGAGAGGATGAGCTGCATGCCCAGTATCTCCATCCTTCCCCATAGGTGAACAGAAAGAATCAGGAAACCATTGGAGTTCTGGTCCCCACCATGCTGATCTGTGCCCCAGATTCATGAAGGGGGAAAGTAATCAGCTACTGTTCCAGGGGCACGAGCAGATCATTTACCTCTGGGAAGCAAGGGAAAGTATTGTGACTGTATGTCATAACTCCTTCCCTGGGCTCCTTCTGGAGTGACTCACCTATAGGTTGTGACTAAAGGCACAATCTAGGCCTAAGAAAAAGAGGGACATAAGGAAGATGGGGAGAGATGGGCACAGTTCAATGTGTCCTATTTATATGTACTTTTTTCTTAAATTAATTTTAAAGTTAGGTGCACTTACCTTATCCCCAGCTGCCTCTAGAATATTTAAAATATAAGAATGATTTTCTAATCTGCCTAATGGAGCTAGACGACCAATCTCCATTAAAGTTAAAGGGAGCTGAGCATGTAAATCCCCTTTGAAAATTCCACCCTTAAACTTTACCCTCTAACATTTTACAAATCCCAAGAAATTAATATTTAAGATTCAGAATCAGTTCATTAAGAGATCTCCGTTAAATCACTTTTTAAAGTCCAACTGATTTGTGAGCTAACCTTGAAACTTACTTCTATATCAAGAGTCACTCCCATAATTCATTCACTGTAAAATATCTGCATGTAATTGCTGTGCAGCTTCCAATAATCATAATTGTGGATTTTTCTTTTTGCATGGACTTATGATTATTACCTTGCTTAAAGAAGACAACTTTCAGCAGCTTGGACAGCAGATTAGTACATCAAAACAGCAGCAATGCCATTTAACACTTTATCACCATAGGACTCCACTTGGATGCAAGTACTGGATGTGAGATAATGAATCATCTCATCAGAATAGTCTGTCACTGCTGCTTCTTATACACCACCATAACGAATCCCACACTTATGTCACTGAACTGCTGAAAGAGCAACATTTGCAAATGGCCTCTAAATAGTGATCTAGCTGCAGTGAGACTGATGCATTAGTAATATGCAACTTGCATAATAACTACAAAGAGAATGTATTTTGTTATATTTTGTAGGTTGTATTTTATTTTGTTAAAGTGTTCACACTTTTACCTTAAATCTAAAATAAGGGAATTAGTCTACACATATTTCATGTGTGTAACTCCCACTGCTATTGATGAGCTGTACATGTGCATTGAGGTTTTTGGGGTTTTTTTTAAGAGGAAAAATACTAAATGAGCACAGCATTATGGTATCTAGCCATCTGGTATCTGAGAAGGCTCCCACTCTCCACTGGAGTGGCAAAGAAAAATGGAGTTGAGAGATGGTGGTACAAAATACTAAAGTGTTTATTCCACCCTAAAACACTCCCACCCCAAGTCTGATTGGTGTAAAAGTGTGAATTCCCAAAAGTGGGGATAAATCAGGGTTGTGTAGTTGAACGATGTTGTCTGTAGGACTTCTGCCTCATTTGTTGCAGAAGTTGGAAAGTGTGTAACAAATGAGGCGAGGGACTGCAGGAATAGAAAAGATGGCCTCATGGTTAAGATAATTGAATGCTGCCCTGGAGAACTGGATTCTATCCCCACGTCTGCCAAAGAGTTCCTATGTGATGCTGTGCAAGTCACTTAAACCAAAGTTTTTGCAGGTAGTCACTAATGTGTGTTCCTCATTTTCTGGATGTCTGAATTGATGTCTTAAGTGCTGAGTACTCACAGCTGCAACGAATGTCAATGTTCCAAAAAAATAAAGGTGTACCCAAGTTCCCCAGCTGTAAAATGGGGATAAGTCTCTCATCTCACAAAGGTGTCAGAAAGATAAATTCACTAATCTTTGTGAAGCTCTCAGCTACTATAGTGATGAGCACTATAGAAAAATCATGAGGAAATTAATAATTCTGTATTTAGAGCAAGGTTTGAATAGTGTGCAAGGAAGACGACCCTGGGCCACCCATAGACCAATGAAGAAAAAATGAAAAATTGAATGAGCACTGTGTAAAATGGTATGTGGTCAAGTGATTACAGACTGTATCATAATACAAACTCATAAAGGTGCCAAATTTAGACTGCATGGGCAAACTTAATTTTCTGGAATTTCCTAATTTGAGTGCCTAACTTTGCAAAGTTAGCATTCTTTTAACTTAGGCTTTGTGGATTTAACACACATACACATATATTCCTTCTAATTGTTCTTCTCTTGTTACAGAGGTGGCTGAGCTCCCCTGTTGGACATTCCCTTTGGCAGTGGGGAATACACCCTAGGTATGAGCTTCTGGTTTGCAGTGCCTCCTCAGGGGCATGTGATAGTGAAAGCAAACAGACACACAGATACATTTTTCCAAAGGATTCGAAAACACCATTATTGTTTGTTTAGCAGCATGAGAGATACCCAGATCTGGACAAAATAAAAGACATCTGTATGCATTTCCCCAGCCTAAGGTTCCACACTCCTCTGGAGAAGTTTGGGCTTGGACAGAGTCCTCTAGGGTGTCCAGGGTCTTTCTCTAGCATGGTCTTCTGAATCACTGAGTCTTTCCAGCTCAACTAGCTTTCTTTGACATTAACTGCAGCCCAGCCAAACCGGTCTCCCGCTGCTATGAAAGCTTGCCTAATGCTTCCGCTTTCCTGCCCAAAATTTGTTCCTATCTCAGTGAGTCCCTCAAGTTTTTGTGTGTCTCTACTGTCACCTGGTTCCTTTACTTGGCTGCTGCTTTTTTTGTTTCCAGTCTCTGCTTCCCCAGCTCCCTGCAGACAAGCTGGAGAAAACAGTTTCTCCCCGATCTAGCCAGCAACCTTAACATACCAGTTGTTTGGTCCAGAACACAGTAATTAAGGTTAATGACTCTCCACTCTATCTGATCTGGGAGAAATGTGTTATAGCTTATCTCAGCAACCGTTTTCATAGTAACAACTTCATAATATCAACCAGAATTAATAACTTGTACATAGAGTCCCCAAATAACCAGACCTATCCCTTTAATTTGGATATAGTGGGAAAGTTCTGTAAAAGAGGAGAGTCCTGCAGTGAGACTTGACAGTGGACAGACTCTGGACCAGTTTCACTTTCCCTGGAAGTGTGTTCCTTTTAGATGCCATAGCACGCACATTAGAGACACAAGGTGGGATTAGCTTCTGTTGGTGAGAGAGACAAGCTTTTGAATTTACACAGAGTTCTTTTTCAGGTCACTTTCGAGCTCTGTGTAAGCTTGAAAGCTTGTCTCTCACCAACAGAAGTTGGTCCAATGAAAGATATTACTTCACCCACTTTGTCTCTCTAATATCCTGGGACTGACAGGCTACAACAACGCTACATAGCACACGCATATAACTTAGAACAACCCTGAGGCAATGAGGCCTCCAGCCCTTGAGCTTTATGCTGAGAAGAGCTTGGCCAGACCCAAGTATGGGACCTAAAGATTTAATTTCACAATAATAGTGTTTTGGGGCTTCTCATTTTTTCATGGATTTTAAGGAGTATTGCATCAATAAACTAAGCATAGGAACTGCTGTATAAAGTATCAGACAAAACTGATCATGTTTTGGCTTCAGGGACAAGCTGAATTACTGTGATAATGTGCCATGTCTCGAATTAGAGGAAAAGGTCATTTGCAAGTTTGAAGTTTATCTATGAAATGTTTTAAAAAATAATTTTCTTCATTCAATATCTGTCTTTATTCCTCTACTTTGGCAGGTACCCATATGGGGCTATGTAGGCACATCACCAGTATAAAGTTTATTGTGGCAGCTGATTAAACAAAACCTTCTTCTAAAATTCATGGTAGAACCCTAGATCCAGCAGTTCTCTGTTAACACAGTGCTGAGTATGTGCAGTGGACCAGTACAGTGCACCAAGTGACTCCCAGGTATCTGTGGGATTGAACAAAGTGTCATTCTTTAAAATACACATTTTAAAAGGTTGAAAGCATAGTGTCAGCACCCACTGAATTACATTGGCAAAGCTGTGTGTGTGTGTGTGTATTTATAGATATAAATCCAAAATTACTCCAGATTGTTAAAACATTGAAATGTAAGTACCAAATTGCTAAAATTTGCCTTGCTTAGCATACGCATTTGTCAATTGCATAAATATTTGCATGTTACCTACATATACATTGTTTGTATATTACAGTAGCACCTGCATGCCTCAACTGACATCAAGGCTGTATTTTACCAAGAACTATACAAACACATAGTACATAGGGCTGACGCATCTGAGATATTAAAAAAGGGACTTACAGGATGATCCTGGACAGGTGGCAATCCTAGTAGTATAAGCCAATCCTTGTCCTGAAGAGTTTACAATCTAAAGAGACTAAATAGAAAAAGGATGGAAAGTGTGGTGTATTGAGAGCTGTGTTGGAATTGCAAGCTATCATTTTAAGAGCTGAGGAGAGTGTGGGTGTTTTGACCTGCTTGCAAGCTAGGGAGACAGTAGCAAAGTGTACAATGATCAGAGACTGCCTGAAAAAAGCCATTTTAAAGAAAGGTGGGGTGAATTGTTCCTCTGTTTTAGGGAGCGGCCTGTTTTATTTCTCTCTGTTTTGGGGGTTTAATGTGCTCTGAATTCCAAGAAATAAAGTAGTGCTATGTTGCAACCTTCCAGAAAGAGTATTTTATGTTTTTATCTAATTTCTCTGTTTGTATGTTATGAAACATAACAGAGAAAATCTGGTAACAAAGGTGGGATTATAAAAAGAATATAAAGAGAGTAAAGAAAAATGGCTGCATATAGTAATATGAGCAGTTTCCAATTCAATTAAAAAGAGGAAGATTTTGCAACATATACTCAGACTTAAGCAGTATTTTTATGCACACACTATTGAAGATACTGATAAGAAAGGACTGTTTTCCTAACAATGTTTTAAAAAAATGTATATTTTCCATAAGAACCTGGCGAGCTGGAATAGAAGGACATAACAGATTCTAAAGAAGCATTATGTGCCTACCACTAATTTTTTAACAGAACAATGTAAGTTTAATGTAAGAAACTGTACAGAAGGAGAAAGTATCTCTGAATTTCTGGCCTGAAAACAACTGTCTGCTACTTGCGTTTTGGTAATTCTCTGAAAGATGCTCTCAGAGATCAATTTGGTTTTGGAGTAAAACACCCTGAATTAAGAGAGAGGCTGTTGAATTTAGAATATAACAAGGAACTGACACCAGAGGGAGTGGCAGAGATTGTGGATTCAGACAACAGAGCAAAGAGAAAATGCACCAACATTTGAAAATAAACTGGATGCGTTGTGCCAGGCCTGGAAAGAAGGGTCTCAACAGGGATGAAAAGGATGATGAAGCAGGTTGTCATCTCTGACAGGATCCAAACAAAAGGGAGCCATGTTTCTACTGTTTAGGGACATCACACTGCCAGGAGCAGTATGTCTTTAATAAGATGCTGCTGAAGAAATCTGATCAGAGGGGAAGATGCCACCTGGGCTTGCTGCAGCACATCAGGGCACATCAAAGGTTACGCTGAGAAGAAGCTGTCAGTGCCTACAAGTTGGAGCCACAGAACTAGTTCTCAGAGTAACAGCCATGTTAGTCTGTATTCGCAAAAAGAAAAGGAGTACTTGTGGCACCTTAGAGACTAACCAATTTATTTGAGCATAAGCTTCGTGAGCTACAGCTCACTTCATCAGATGCATACTGTGGAAAGTATAGAAGATCTTTTTATACAGACAAAGCATGAAAAAATGGGTGTTTATCACTACAAAAGGTTTTCTCTCCCCCCACCCCACTCTCCTGCTGGTAATAGCTTATCTAAAGTGATCACTCTCCTTACAATGTGTATGATAATCAAGTTGGGCCATTTCTAGCACAAATCCAGTTCTGTGACTGTGGAGTCAGGCTTGGAAGCAAGTTGTCTCCTGGATGAAAGGCTGTTTGAGATATACCATTTCACAGAAATGTATGTGGTAGAAAATTATCAGATATATAATCCCTTACTTTGTTAATGGAAAGGTAAATGATGTGATATTGCAAATGAAAATAGATATAGGGGTGGCAGTATCCATGATTTCTGAGGGACTTTACAAAAAAACAGTTTGAGCCACGAGTAAGAGAAGTAATGTTCTTTTACAGAATTACAATAAGTGGCACATACAAGTGTCAGGCTCCGTCAGTGTGACGTATAAATGTATCTTTTTACCATTAGAGTTAATTGTAACTGAAAAAAATGGGCCCCCACCGATAGGCAGTCACTTGCTATAAAAGCTTAAAGTGTGAGGGAATTGAAACAACAGTACAAAGCTGTATTTAGTACAGACATAGGTTTGGTAAAAGGCAGTCTCTGGCTGTCTCTGTCAAGGCCATTCCTAAATTCCAGAAGGGTAGAGTTGTGCAATATGCTCTGCAAAAGCCTGTGGCAGAGCAATTGGATAAACTGCAAAAGCAGGGCATAATTTTACCCGTGGAGTTCAGTGGATGAGCTGTACCAATTGTGTGAATGCCAAAACGTAAGTATTGGGGGTGGGGTAGGGGGGAGATGCTACAGTCGTCATAAACCCCTTCTGGAAGTGGACAATTCTTAAACTGCAAGCTTTATTTGGAAAACTGGCCAGGGGAGTGAAGTTTAACAACCTAGAACTGTCCCAAGTCTAGCAGCAGGTGCTGTTTGGAGCTAGATTCAAAACAATGTATGGCAGTGAACAAACACAAGAGTGTAATTAGGTATGAAAAATCGAGGAGGTAGCTAGTGCAGTGCTGTGTTTCCAAAAATAATGGATCAGGTACTGCAGGGGGTAAATGGGGTTGTCTGTTATTTGGATGATGTATTAGTAAATGGGGGGAATTTAGAGAAACTTAAAAAAGACCTAGAAGATGTTCGAAAGAGATTGCAAAACAATAAGGTTTTCAGGTTCACAAAAACAAATGTGCTTTTTTTCAAAATCAGGTCTCTTACTTGTGACATTGTATGGATGCAACAGAGGTACAACCACTACAAGAGAAGACAAAATGCTACAGAGAATGTCCCCATACCACAGAAGTCTCAGAGTTTAGATCATTTCTGGCAATGTTAATTATGGAACATTCATTCCAAATTAGTCAGTCTGATGTCTGCTGTGTTATGGAAAAAATATGAAGTGGGTTTGAACAGAAAAGGATAATAAGTGTCATTAGGAAGCAAAAGAAACTGAGCAGTTCCAGCCTATTGATACATTTTAATCCAGAGCCTCTCATAACACTAGCCTGTGAGTTCTCTCCTGTAGGAGTTGGGGCTATGGATAAAAAATGAAAGCCTTTGGTAATGTTCTGGAAGCAAATGCTGAAAGAAACACTTCACAAATAGAAAAAGAGGCTTTAGACGTCATTTTGGAGATTGTTGAATTCTGTGAGTGCTTGTGTGGGGGAAAAAGGGTATTCACACCAATGATCATAAACCCCTTGTAAAAATACAGGGCCCAAAGCTGGGTGTTCCGCTGCTAGCAGCAGCTAGGCTACAAAAAATCGGCTTTGAACTTAGCTGCCTGCCAGTATTACTTTTATTATAGACCACCAGAAAAACTAATGCAGGTGCACTGTCCCATTTGCCCCTTTACAAAGGGAACATACAGAGGAAAAGTCTGTGTACAGAGTCACTTTCCTAAATGACCTCCCTATTACAGTTAAGAAATTAGCCTTAAAACAAGGAAAAACCTCATTTTGGTTACGGTGATGCCCTGCCCTATATACTTCCAGGGTAGCCAAATCACATAAAGATCAACCTAACTTCAATTTTCTGAAATATGGCCATCCATGGAGAAAGGTTGTTTACTATGGGGACTATAAGTAACAATACCAAAGTGTTTACACAAAAAGGATCCTAGTGGAATTACATGAGAGGCACCAAAGAGAAGTAAAAAAGGAAAGGGGTGGCCAGAAGTTCTTTTTGGTGGCCAGATTTAGAGAAAGATATACAAATGGAAAGTAGCTACCATGAATCCTGTAACAGCCATTGAAATGTGCCAGAAACAGCACCATATCATGCATGGCTATAGTCTATAATTTGAAGACGTGGCAGTGGCTTCACATTGACTTTGCAGGAAGAAAAAGAGAATGTACTTAGTAATGGTTGATGCGTAATCTCAGTGTCCAGAGTGCACTTAACCTCTTCTGTAAAAACAATTAATTTGCTTCAAAATATATTTGCCATCTATGGTTACTTGAGAAGCTAATTTCAGATATTCATCCACAATTTATTTCTGAGGATTTAGACATTTCTATGGCAAAATTGTGTAAAACGTATTAGGTTGGCTTCCTAGCACTTAGCATCATATGAATGTGCAGAGCATTTTGTGCAAACACTGAAATGAGCATTAGACAGAAAGGATGGAAGACTTCTGCCACATTGTATTGCAGAATTGTTTGAATATAGGCATACCCCACAGTCTACAACTCAGAAGACTCCAGTGGAATTGTTACGTACTAGATTGTATCTACTTAAACCAACACTCAGTGAAAGGGAGCAGCAGTGAAAAACCTACAACCTAAGACTCCCAGATTTTTCTGCCTACATTGGTTTGGTACAAAGTTACAGTGCTCCAGATAAGTCTGATCAGGGTATTCTTTTCTGGACAGGTTTGGTCCAGAATTCCATGCAGGTTTACTCCAGTCTGGAATCTTCTAGGAGACCACCACCTGCAATTTGCATTAAGTAATGTTAACCAGCTATAGTCCACTTTAACAGAGAGTCTTCACTTGCTGCTTTTCAAAGGATTTCATTGTCATTGAGTCTTCCACAAATTAAGAGAATCACCCTATATAAACACTTTTTACAAGTGTTTGAGCTTCAAAACCTACACTAACACCACCAAAACTAGCAGGATCAAGAGATCCCTGCATATGCAGATTAGCTGGATTCCTTTTTGCCGGTAGGTGGGACAATCTGTATTTAAAATAAGTAATAGATCATACCACTTATGTTTTTATTAAATTTGGCCCTTAGAGCCCAATTGACTGCTATTATGACAAGTTCATCCTTCATAATAATCTGTAGTCATTTTAATATGAAAGCTGGATGGGTTATGATTGGGTGTTCAAGGATTAGATTTTTATTAGTAAATGTCAATTTCACCACACACACAAACCAGCAAAAACATATATTTCCAATAATAATCAAAATGTAAACACAGGCAAAGTAAAAATAAATGCTGCTTGAGAACTCAGTTTGATTTAACGGTATTTATTTTATGTATTCTGCATGTGATGTTGACTGTTTCTGTTTTAATGGTTATAAAGCTTAAACTTACTGAATCTCAACATCTAATGTAATTAAATAATTATTGTCTGACCTCTGCTATGTCTGATCATGCTCCAATAATTTCTTGCAACTGTGAAAATTTAACATATTTCATTGGCCGAATGCTGACCCCAAAAATGCAGTAATACAAGGTTATGTGTCCTTTACTCCCAGACATAGTAGGTGGCTCCATGCTGTCCTAAAGACTATCAAGAGAGCTCGTTAGGGGGTTTTCCAGACTGCAAGGTTTTTGCTAGACAATTCACATGAGGATAATGATGTTCCTAGTTTGCTGTCTGTGGTATAAATGTGTGTGAACCTGCTTTATATTCAAGTTATTTTCAATAGGTGTCCTAATTTATCTAGAACTAAGAAGAGAATAAAATGAATAAAGACACATTGCCAATAACCATCAAAGTTTTGCTAATGCCAAACATTAGGTGATTTCATTTCAGATTATCTTTTTTTTTTTTTTTAAACTAATGAGCATTGAAATGTTATGCTGGGCTCAAATAAGTTGTCCTCGGTTCCCAGTCAGAAAATTGCCATGTCAATTTGGGTGACCAGTTTCTCTGGAGAATGAAGGAATCGTCTACCAAGCAGGAAAACAGCAAGGAAAACAACTATATTTCACGCCTCTTAGGTTTAACATAGTATATCTCATTCTTTCAGATAGAAAATTTGTTTTACTAGCAACTAATGATATTTTGTATGCATGCATTCAGGAAAAAAATCTTCAGGAACAACAGTATCACAAATCATAACAGGTAATTTATGCTAAATAATTAGAATAAGCATATGAAGTATATATATGAATTATATCATGTGTTGTTCCACGCTTGACAGACTAAAAGTAGACATCTTTCTTCAACTCTTGTCTCACCAATAATTCATCAACTTTCGGTAATTTGCATTCCGTTACCCAAGGTTCTGTCTTTTACTTTGAAAAGTCAATGAAATCAAACACTTTTGATTCTTTATATTGTCCAGTGTGAAGACAGATAAGAAAATGTGCTGTTCTGTTTTAGGAATACATTTGAAAGTCGTTCTTAGACTATTATGCTGTCACTGGAAAAAACACTGACACATTCAGAATGGTATGGAAAGTTCTCATTAATATTCTGTGTTGCCTTCTGATGATCACTAATGACAGCTCATTACAGAAGGGGTCAGATACAATAAAAAGGTGAGTATAATAATCCTAAGAAGTTGAATGCCTGGAAGTTATATGTTCTTGCAGAAACAGCCTCTAAAAATGTGAATTTTCTTCTTTAATAGTAGTGTGTCTTTCATCTAACTCTGGATATAATGTCAATAAAGTAGCACTCTATAACGGCTGAATATGAACAGCCCATTTTACAACATTTGAATACATGATTGCATTTTAAAAACTCAGGCTTATTACATCAATCTATATGAAGAAATTTTGTAAAGATGTGTTGACAATACTTGATGCAGTTTACAGTCTTGCTGTCAATGCTTTAATACCCATGTTATAAATGACCATTTAGTGTATGGGGATTTTTTTCCCCTATATTTCCATGTATAAATTCAATATCATGTTATTAAGAAGATACTTCAAGTGCTAAAGTCTACTTCCTGATCTGTAATTGACTAGAAATCCACTGTCTCTTATATCTCATTTCTTACCAACAGACTCCAGCAGAATAACTAGTGTAGAAATACTCTGACAATAAGTCATTCTAATTCACATTAAGAACCCCTCTTCCAAAAAAAAGTCAGTTAATTTCAGCAAAAGGGGACTGGTCTGAAGAATGTTATTTGTTGCTAAAAAAAAAAAAACAACACTTTTCAGTTTCAGTAAGCCTGCAGGAAAGGAATAGAGGCCTGGGCATTAAGATCAAGAGAGATAATTGCATGCTGGAAAGTATAATCTCCGCACTCCATGCCTCTATTTTACAGATAAAGATGTGTATGATTTACTCATTTATGCAAATTAGGTCCAGTGCTCAGGCAACTGGCCAATTGCCAATACAATCTTGAGTTGGGTAAACTTTACAAAAGCTTGCAGCTTTTCTTTATTATGGGTGCATGACCTGAAACTGGACAAAGTTTGGACATTTCTAGAGTAAGTCAATATAAATTATATTCTATAGACTATGTGGGTCACATTTTGAAATGTGTGCATAGAATTGTATTTGCAAAGCTTTCACACCCAGCTCTTAAGTGTACCAACCTTTCATTTACATGTGCCAAGCTATTAATAGTAGATCTACTGATTTATAGAATTATCCATTTTGCATGCACAGTTACCTATTAACATGAATAAATGCAAGCTTTATGCATTAAGTAGTTTCATGGGCAAATTACTCCTAGTAGTCTTGTCCACAGATGGTGTTATAAAGGCTTTTTAAATCACAGCTGTTTTATTCAACTGCTATGGTAATGCATACCTGCAGTGCCTAGCTCCCAGATTTCTCACTTCACTTCCTATGTCATTTAGTCTGCGGAAGAGAAGAATGAGAGGGGATTTGATAGCTGCTTTCAACTACCTGAAAGGGGGTTCCAAAGAGGATGGATCTAGACTGTTCTCAGTGGTAGCAGATGACAGAACAAGGAGTAATGGTCTCAAGTTGCAGTGGGGGAGGTTTAGGTTGGATATTAGGAAAAACTTTTTCACTAGGAGGGTGGTGAAGCACTGGAATGCGCTACCTAGGGAGGTGGTGGAATCTGCTTCCTTTGAAGTTTTTAAGGTCACGCTTGACAAAGCCCTGGCTGGGATGATTTAGTTGGGGATTGGTCCTGCTTTGAGCAGGGGGTTGGACTAGATGGCCTCCTGAGGTCCCTTCCAACCCTAATATTCTATGATTCTTAAAATGACAATATCTTTTTAAGGTGCTGGTGAATGAGCTCATTAATTTACTGCAGGTCAGATTTTACCATCTGTCAGTAAAACCATGTTGAACAAATATCTGATTCTGTGAGCAGTTCCATTGATTTCAGTGGATCAGATTCTAATACTTTCATTCATATTGAGTAGCATTTTACTCGTTTAACAGAGAACTTTGTGTTTACATATAATAAAGAATTAATAGATAAAGAGCCAGTAAATTACTCGGAAGAACACACAGCATAGTTCCTGGGTTTTGCAGGACCAACAAAACACGTTGTGCGTTACAAATTGCTTCCTTTGTGCAACTTTTTACATGGAGCCTTAACATACTTCACTGGAACAAATTGCTTAGGGAAGTTGTGGAATCTCCATCATTGGAGGTTTTTAAGGACAGGTTCTAGTTATTACATAGTCCTGCCTTGAGTGCAGGGCACTGGACGAGATGACCTACTGAGGTCCCTTCCAGTCCTGCGATTCGGTGATCCATAAATAGGCCTGTATATCAGTGGGGATACTCACAAAGTGAGTGAGGATGGCACAATCTTGCCCTGAGGAAGGAATTAATTATCAATGGAAACAACTATGCATCAGGCCTATCGGTCATTTTAAAAGGGGCCATAAGCTGTCTGCAAATCCTCAGCAGTGAATTCCCCCAGCATCAGAATCCCCCTAAGTGCGCAGTGGTACTGCGGCTGGTGTACAGAGTATGTTGGGAAGAGAGGGGTCACACTGGGGCAATGTTCTACTACACTAATCCTCCATCGGTGAAGGATCCATTGAGGACCCTACATAAGTGAAGGCACAATTCAGAGATGCCTACCAGCAAGGCTAGATCTAGCCCTGAGGATCAGGGCACTGAAATCAGCTCCTTGTTGCCACCCACACCCACTTCGCCCTGAGCTGAGCTTTCACACCGGTGAGACTGTAATCATGTATAGAAAGACAGATCCAAACAAGCCAGATTGCAATGATGATCTTTATAATTGTTAGCATTTTTTTCTCCAGTAGATTATGGACTATTTTCAGTTCCTTATGCAGCTGTTATTCAATCCTTGCTTAGGTGAAACTCCCAGAGGAAGCAAAGGGTTTGGCTCAATGCAATAGGAAACAATTAACTCTATTTGTATAGTCTTCACAGGAGGTATATTACGAGATGAAAATAATAATTAGTAAATGCAAGTATTGTATTTTATTAAAGCTACATAAAATCTCATTGCCACAGCATGTCACAAATAAAACTATAATCCTCATGAGAAATGTCACAAAGGATCAAAGTGAAAAAAGTTTGGTTCACAATTCAAGGACAAATTCATTCCCTGCTGGAGCCCTTAGTCCATCTTAGAAAAGGTCATCACTGACTCACAGCTGTAAAGATTTCTGAATGCAGTGCGTGGTTGATAGTTCAGTCCCCAGAGGATACAAGTAAATAGCATAATTCTGTTTCTAATTCAACAGTGTCCTCTAGGGCAAGCAGGAGATAAATATAAAGGAGGAAAAACTGGGTTTTGGCACTCAGGAACTGGGTTGAAGACAAGTATAGAAAAATAAAGCAACAGTTTATACAGCATATTGTGCTAAAGAATACATATGCAGATGTAACTGAATATTCATTCAATACATAGCTGACATAACTTTACAAGCAACATTGTTTTCCATTTAATAAAACTAACTTTGAGGTCTGAGTCTGCTCTTATTTGCCCCTCTGTAAACCAGGAGTTATTTATTTAGTGTGTGCATAGTCGTCTAGCCAAGTGATGGCATCTTAAGTGGCATGATGCAGTTCTTCTAGGCCACCGCTGAACCTAGTGAGCAGGCATTCCTCGACAATGTGCGTCATCATCTGTATTGCACCACAGCTGCACAAAGACTGTCACGAAGGCCCCAGCAATACTGGTTGACTGCACAGAGACCTTGCCCAGTCCAGAACCTGTTCAACAGGGACCATTGGAGATGGGGAAGGTCAAAATCAGGTGGGAAAATTGCAGGGTCAGCGACAAGGGACTGGTTGGGGATTATAACAGATATCCATTCTTCTCACCAGAGTATTTCTACGCTAACATTCTGGTGTGGCAGATGAGACCATAATGGGCGACGTGACGGCAAACATGCAGCTGATGGTTTAAAACGGTAATTGTGCAGCAGCAGGCTTGGGTTAGCACATACTTTCTCCAGTAATTTGCCAGTAGCAACCTCTCGTCTGATATGAGGAGGAGCAATATTGCTCAGAACTGGAAGCCATGGGAGTGAAGTCAGATGCAGGGTGCCACAGATGACATGCATGGCAGCATGTAACTGCGTATCCACCAGTTTGGTGTGTGACATTCAACTCCAAACTGGTGCGCAGGACTTTGCCACTGAATACAAGGCGGCAAGAGCTGACATCCGCAGAGTCAGAGCACGAGCACTTCGTGATGAACCTGTCAGTTTGCTAAGAAGATTGTTGCACATCTTAACTTTAGCTGTTGTCTTCTTCATGTGGAGATGGTAACTCAGTGTGTGGTCTAAAGTCACACCTAGATAGATCAGTTCTATTTCATGCTTCACCTTCTGACCATTCAGATAAACATTCAGCTCTCAGGTTGTGCTGGTGTGATGAAGATGGAACAAACTGGAGACTGTTTTTATGACACTTGGCTGGAGGCGCCAAGTCTTACATTAGTGAACTAACTTTGTCATGTCCCGGTTTAAGGTGGCATCAAGCTCGTGAAATGGCATGGGCCTGGGTACTGCTGCATAAATGAACTTTCGTGACTCCGTTGTTGGCAGGGCATTGATGTAAAGGCTGGCTGCAGTTGGAGAAAGCAGAGCCCTAGGGTAACCCACTGCTGTGTCATCTCCAAGCACGCGTCTTCTCCCCCATATGGACTCTGAACTGCCTATCAGTTCAACAACACCTTTGACCCAAGGTAGCAAGACCCATGATACCTTCATGAGCAAGTCCGTGTGCCATACTGTATCATACGCTGCTGCTAGATCGATGAAAACAGCGCCTGTTTTCAAGTTTCTCTGGAAGCCATTTTCAACATTGTGGTCAGCGCAAGTACTTGGTCGCATGTGCTCCAGCCTTGGCAAAAGCCGGCTTGGTCAGGGCTCAAAATTCTCTCCACATCGAGTAATATGCGCTGTATGACCAAGCGCTCCAGTGCTTTGAAGCACAACAGGAGTAAGACAATGAAGTCAATAGAGCTCACCAGCATGAAATTATAAACTAAGGAGTTGTCTACACAAACATTTCATTTGCTGCAAGCTAGGGTTTTAATCTACCCATGCTAGCTTGCCACAAACCAATTGTGCATTTACAGTTTGTTAGTGCATTTGAACTATTCCTCTTTGAAATGGGATTAGTGTGGGGTAGATTCACACCCTGCTTGCCACAAACTACTTATGTAAAAATAAACCTTAAAAAGAGTCCAACCCTGTGTTTCTAAAGGTAGCTGTGGGTGTTCAGCAACTGTGACAAGCAGGCCACTTAAATGTATATGCTAACTTTCAGCACTCCAATTTGGAAATGTTTGCTTGTATTTCTCAACACCATCTGTAAAATGGGGATAATGATTCTCCATTTCCCTTAGCAAACAGTTTGGAGAAATAGGAATATAGAAGTCCGATGTATTTACTAGCTATTCTAGGCTACTCATTATCATACTTTGTTGAAATTGTACCTGCAATCGGTTGGAATATGAACAAGAGGCTGCTCGGCAGCTCTCCAACACCACTTTCTACAAGCCATTACCCTCTGATCCCACTGAGAGTTACCAAAAGAAACTACAGCATTTGCTCAAGAAACTCCCTGAAAAAGCACAAGATCAAATCCGCACAGACACACCCCTGGAACCCCGACCTGGGATATTCTATCTACTACCCAAGATCCATAAACCTGGAAATCCTGGGCGCCCCATCATCTCAGGCATTGGCACCCTGACAGCAGGATTGTCTGGCTATGTAGACTCCCTCCTCAGGCCCTACGCTACCAGCACTCCCAACTACCTTCGAGACACGACTGACTTCCTGAGGAAACTACAATCCATTGGTGATCTTCCTGATAACACCATCCTGGCCACTATGGATGTAGAAGCCCTCTACACCAACATTCCACACAAAGATGGACTACAAGCCGTCAAGAACACTATCCCCCATAATGTCACGGCTAACCTGGTGGCTGAACTTTGTCACTTTGTCCTTACCCATAACTATTTTACATTTGGGGACAATGTATACCTTCAGATCAGCGGTACTGCTATGGGTACCCGCATAGCCCCACAGTAAGCCAACATTTTTATGGCTGACTTAGAACAACGCTTCCTCAGCTCTCGTCCCCTAACGCCCCTACTCTACTTGCGCTATATTGATGACATCTTCATCATCTGGACCCATGGAAAAGAAGCCCTTGAGGAATTCCACCATGATTTCAACAATTTCCATCCCACCATCAACTCCAACCTGGTCCAGTCCACACAAGAGATCCACTTCACTGCAGTGCTAATAAACGATGGTCACATAAATACCACCCTATACTGGAAACCTACTGACTGCTATTCCTCCATGCCTCCAGCTTTCACCCTGACCACACCACAAGATCCATCGTCTACAGCCAAGCTCTGCAATACAATTGCATTTGCTCCAACCCGTCAGACAGAGACAAACACCTACAAGATCTCTATCAAGCATTCTTACAACTACAGTGCCCACCTGTGGAAGTGAAGAAAGAGATTGATAGAGCCAGAAGAGTTCCCAGAAGTCACCTACTACAGGACAGGCCTAACAAAGAAAATAACAGAACGCCACTAGCCTTTACCTTCAGCCCCCAACTAAAACCCCTCCAATGCATTATTAAGGATCTACAACCTATCCTGAAGGATGACCCAACGCTCTCACAAATCTTGGGAGACAGGCCAGTCCTTGCCTACAGACAGCCCCCCAACCTGAAGCAAATACTCACCAGCAACCACATACCACATAACAGAACCACTAACCCAGGAACCTATCCTTGCAACAAAGCCTGTTGCCAACTGTGCCCACATATCTATTCAGGGGACACCATCACAGGGCCTAATAACATCAGCCATATTATCAGAGGCTTGTTCACCTGCACATCCACCAATGTGATATATGCCATCATGTGCCAGCAATGCCCCTCTGCCATGTACATTGGTCAAACTGGACAGTCTCTACGTAAAAGAATAAATGGACACAAATCAGATGTCAAGAATTATAACTTTCATAAACCAGTCAGAGAACACTTCAATCTCTCTGGTCATGCAATTACAGACATGAAAGTTGCGATATTACAATAAAAAAAACTTCAAATCCAGACTCCAGCGAGAAACTGTTGAATTAGAATTCATTTGCAAATTGGATACAATTAATTTAGGCTTGAATAGAGATTGGGAGTGGCTAAGTCATTATGCAAGGTAACCTATTTCCCCTTGTTTTTTCCTACCCCCCCCCTTCAGACGTTCTTGTTAAACCCTGGATTTGTGCTGGAAATGGCCCACCTTGATTATCATACACATTGTAAGGAGAGTGGTCACTTTAGATAAGTTATTACCGGCAGGAGAGTGGGGTGTGGGGAGGTATTTTTTCATGCTTTGTGTGTATAAAAAGATCTTCTTCACTTTCCACAGTATGCATCCGATGAAGTGAGCTGTAGCTCATGAAAGCTTATGCTCAAATAAATTGGTTAGTCTCTAAGGTGCCACAAGTACTCCTTTTCTTTTTTTGTACCTGCAAAGAATTTAAACGTACTGGATAGGTAGAAGGTATGGTATTCTGCATCTTACACTATTGCTCAATATTGGAATATGTTGATCTTCTTGATTCAGACCTTTCTCAGGAATGACCAGTAAAGGAAAAAGGATAATAAATTTCCCTTTGAATAGTAAACCTAAAGTTGGCATTATGGTGTTGGGTTTTAAATTATGCCAGTATTTAGGATAAGTGTTTTGTTCCTTTTGCAGACTACTTGGTGATGAAGTCACCCTATTTCTCCCCCCTTTCTTCTCTTTTACTTTATATTAGAGGCATCATCTTCTTTGGGGTAAAACCATATTCACATACTTATTGTTAAACCCAGTTTGCAAATAGCTCTGTAGCAGGGCTTAGCTGGTTTAGCTTCAGACTCTGCTGCAGACTCAATTTCCCCTTCTTGTCCCAGTTAATTAAGGACACGTTCTCAATAGCCATTCTTTTTCAGAGACTAGTTTATTAATATAAAGTTCAAAACAACACAAATCTTAACTGGCTCACAGACTTTGGGACAGTGTTCTGAATCTTGTCCCTATTGAGGCTTTCCTCTCAGCACACTTGATACCACCCCAGCCTTCCTAGCTATCTTCTACTCCCCAGCCCCTCTACCTCGAGGTAAAAAGATAATCACTGTGTGGAACAGCTTGTAGTCTTGTAACCCTCTTATCTGAGTGAGGGCAGGTTGCCCCTATATCTCCCAGCAGGCCTGGCTCTGTCACATGTTCCCACTATCACATGCCTCTTGTACTCATTTCTTCCACCTGGAGAGGTGGGCTAAACCAGGCACAGGTAAGGCTGAGCTTTAGCCCCCTTAAAGGGCCAGCTCACCCAGTGGCAGGTTCCTACTAATGCTGTTCCTTATACAGCTTCCTGGGCAGTACAGACTAGACATGAATATGGTAAAATAGTGTTTAATCACAATTCATCTGGTTTTAGAACATGGCCTTTAAATGGAGCTAGTGACTATTTAAACAATTGAGTGCAACAAGCATTGTTCTACCCTGGTTTAGATGTAGCCTCATATTGAAGAGTAAATGAAAAGTGACAATATATTTAAAAGATACCCTGTGGTAAAGCCAGTTTTCTTTTTTCATAACAAGCTAAAATCAGGGCATAACAAATCTTCTAATAATACTTATCAAATAAAAAGCTGACATTAAAAATGGCACAGAGTAGGTGGAGTGCTATTAAAATCTGGAACAGCACAATGCTGCAGAAAGGGAGTGAAACAGTAGAAGAAATGCAGGAGGGCAAAAAAATCTATTAAATTCTGCAGCATGCAAAACTCTACAAATAATAAAATAATCATAGTGGAAGGAAAACTTATAAGAAAGTATTGTTTGTATTTTTAATCAAAGTATAACATATGATTAGCAGTTATTAACATTCAATACCAGAGTGTCAGGAATAAATCAAAACACAGTACCTAGCATGAATCATCTTGCAAGGTTCAGCAGACGCTGGTGGACCTCATATGGTTCAGAAGATTCACTTGAATAAGCCCAGAAATAGCTAATTATTGATGCCACAATCAATGACTTATCTCAGCTATCTGAAGTCTTTCTTTTTATTCTCCTGTGATGGGGTATGTACACCATACAGGCCCTTAAGGGGTTAATATGGGCCTAAGGGGCTAATTAGGGTATCCAAATGCACCTGGAGTTAGACCAAAGTTTAACTGAACAAGAGGCTCAGCTGGGCCAGAGTAGGCTGGCTTATAAAGACAGGAAGTTTGTAGCAGAAAGGGCTGTAGGGAGAAATTCTGCAGTCATTTTCTGGGAGATGAGAGACTAGGATGTGAGACCTCATGAGGCAGAATAAGCCCTGAGTTTCTAGACCTAGAAAAAGGGTCAACCCTAGAGAAGTTGTGGGAAAAGGAAAACCTATCAGGATTATTTAGGAATAAGTCTGGGGAAACAGCAGCAAGAGGTAGGATAGTGCAGACCTTGACTGCTTGTTATAGGGTTCCTGGTCTGTAATCCAGTGTAGAGGGTGGGCCTGGTTTCCCTGACAGCTAGTGAGAAGTAGTACAAGAGTGTTAGAGATGCCAAATGGACAGCTGCTCTGAAGGAACTTAGTTACCCAAAGGTGAGAATTACAGTGACTTAGCTGGAAAGTGAGTCATGAAGAAGGAGCACCATGGGTCCTACAGAAGAAAGCTAGTAGAGGTTCCCTTAGGCTAGTGCTTGAGGTATGCTATAGATTCCATAGGATCTGATTTGGATATAGATGGAGACCTCCTTACTGATTTTAATGAAATAAATACTATTGGGAATGTGTGATTATGGGAGACTTTCTTCCCAGATGTAGATTGGAGGACAATAATAGTAAGGTCCAGATTTTCCTGGCTGTGATGAATGACCGATTTCTTTACCAAATAGTCACTGAACCAACAAGAGGTAATGCTATTTTAGTTTTGGTATTGGTGAGCAGTGAGGACCTCATAGAAGAACTAGTTGTAGGGGACAACCTTGGCTCAAGGGATCTTGAGCCAATTCCATTTAAATTAAATGGAAGAAACAAAAATAAATCTACAACTAGGATCCTTTTTTCAAAAGGGCTAACTAAAAAAAATAAGGGAATTAGTTAGGGAAGTGGACTGGACTGAAGAACTCAGGGATCTGAATGTGAAGGAGGTTTGTAATTAGTTTCTGCAACTTTGACTTAAAGTATCAGAAACCTGCATCCCAAGAAAGGGGATGAAATTTGTAGGGAAAGGTTGCAGATCAAGCTGGATGAGCAAGCATGTCAAACAGATTAAGAGAAAGCAAAAAGCCTACAAGTTATGGTATGGTGGTATGGATCAGCAAGGAAAGCTACCACTTGGAGGTCAGAAAGTATAGAGATAAAGTGAGATGCCAAAAAACAAGCAGAGTTGGACCTTGCAAAAGGAATTAAAATAAATAGTAAAAGGTTCTACAGCCATATAAGTAAAAATAAAGCAAGGAAAGAAGTGGGACCTCTTAGCACTGAGGATGGGGTAGAGATTAAAGATAATCTTGGTATGGCCCAACACCTAAAAAAATACTTTGCCTCAGTTTTTAATAAGGCTAAAGAAGATTTTAGAAGTTGTGAGAGGGTAGCTATGGGAATGAGGATCTGAAGGTAGAAATTACCACATCTAAGGTGGAAGACAAACTCAAACATCTTAATGGGACTGAATCAAGGGGCCCAGATAATCTCCATCAAAGAATATTAAAGGAACTGACCCATGAAGTACTGGAGAGGGTGAGTGAAATTCTGTTATATGCAACGTGCAGGAGGTCAGACTAGATCATTATGATGGTCCCTTCTGACCTTAAAATCTATAGTTGCCATGGTGTGACGAAGGGGGCATCAGGCCTGAGTAGAGCTAATCCTCAAACATTGCCATAAGAAAGTGCTCCTTGTGGTGAGTGAACCCCATTATACCCCCTCTTTCTCTAGAAACATATGTGCAGGACTGTGACAGTAACTGATGTGTACTTCTGGAAGTGAGCCTGCAGCCCAAAAATAATGCAGCTGGTAAATGGTGCTGGCTGCAGTTTAACAACACTGAGGGGAATACACTGCATGCAAGGTGAACGGCCTGAATGTTGAGTGATGGAAATAAAAATGAAACAAAATACAGTAATAAGTAACTCTGAAAAGAACCTGTGGCTAATCTTGTCAGTACCACTAGGAAAGCCATATTTTCCATTTGCCAGATTTAGTTTTCCTAGCTGTACTATCACCACCCTGACTACAAATACTTGAAGCATAAAAGGAGAAGCCACTGGGGTCCCCAGACTCCTCATTCAGTTTAATAGTCTGCTAAAACTGGTCACCAGTGCAACCATTAGTGAGAGTGAGCAACCTGTCAACTGCAGATAGTTGTTCTATAGTAACTGTCAAAGCTATTAATGTGTTTGGGGCCAGTGATGATCTCCCTCAGGAGAGCAAGCTGTTTGTGCTCAAATACCAAACAAGAAAAAAAACTCCTTTTATTCCTCTTTAGTGTGAAAGTCAGAAACACAGCTCAGCAATGTCTTCTGTTTCACAGGAAAATGAGAGTCAAACACTGTTACAATGGAAATAAAAGGAGATAAATGCCCCCCCCTTTGCTAAATAGTATAGTACCCATTACTATTTACTTAAGGCAAAGATGCTGTTGTGGTTTATGAATCTATTGGATGTAATTTAGTGCAGCCTATATCTATTGCTGAGAGCTTTGGGGTTCGTTCCTCATGGTTTCCAGTTTAACTCCTTAATTACACACAAGATATTAAACCTTCAAGGTCAGATCATCAGGTTTGACTATTTTGGTGCAGGACATAAGTCTGGACAACAGAAATGGTGTTATACTGCTATGATCCAAGGGGCATCTGTTCCCCATCTCAGATATCCCCCTTGTCAGGGCTCTAAGAGTAGGCTGCATAGAATAAGATACAGTGGCTTTGCACTACATTGGGATTCCTCACTGCAAGGGGAAATCTCCAGTTGTATATTTAAACTGTAGCTTCCTGACTCTGTTTTGTGAATTGGTGTAAAAGCAACAGAGGTTGACAACCTGACCCTCTCTTTATTTACTTTAGACATGATGGGAAAACTTCAGATTACAGAACCAGATTTAAAACTCTTATGAAACAAAGTTAACTAAATTATAACACAAATCCTTCAGTTGTGTACAAGGTATTAAACTTTGGAGATATTGGTTTGACAAAACTCAGGCAGATAAATGGAGACAAGAAGACAGGAAAATAGAAAAGTTCTTTTTATGGACTGCTAATAGGTGGGTGATTGTCCGTTTCAAACCTAAGAAATGGTTCAATTCTTGTGCAGTCCTTGGTTCTTATGGGGATAGATGGGGCTGGATAAGAAGACAAAGCCCAGTTTGCCTTAATTCTCAGATTGGATGGTCTTCCCCTGCTGCAGAGACAGATTCAGATAATCAGGCAGTCTTCTGGGATACGTAGTTGAACTCAAGGTATATGGGTGTTAGGTTCAGTAGCTAGAGTGGGGGTGAGAAATAGTTTTCCCGCCCCAGCAAAATTTGACATTTCAATTTTGATTCAGGTTTGTCCTGAATGGAACAAAATTGAAATCTTGAACAATTTCACACTAATAGTCTGAAAATTTTTGCATGAACTCATTTGAAATGTTTCATTTAAATTTTGACCACTTTTTTTATTCTAATTAGCTTACATTTTGAAGCAACTTTTCATTTCAAACCTAGATTTTTTTTATTTTGAAAATGTAAAAACAGGACACTGACCATTTTGAGAAAAAAATTCAAGTTCAGAAATTTGTCAGAACTGACCATTTCCCTCAAAATGATTCAATTTTTTTTAACTAATCAACATTTTTCTATGAAAAACACCTTGTTAAAAAATTCTCAACCAAGTCTATCAGTAGCCTTTTACAAACCTGTAACTTGGCCTGAAAAATAGAAGCAAAGAAGAGGTTGGACATGTTAAATTTTACCAATTAGGAAATAAGAAAGCAATGCATTCCCTACAGAATTGGTGCAACATGTTCCCTTTAGCGAATGTTGCCTGAAACAGTGCACTGCTATTCACACTTAGGAGCTCAGATCTCATTGATGTGTATAGTATAAAAACTGAAATAGAGGCCACGAGAACTGACAATAAAACTAGAGCCTTCCAAATGGACATGCTGACAAAAGAACTCTTTGCTGATGTGATTTATCTAATAGTCCAAACAAAACAAGGTGTACCAGCCAAATGACTTTTTTGACAGTATAACTGTCTACACTAGGATTTTGGCTGGCACACCTATGTTGCTCCTAACCAACATGACTGTCAGCAGTAATTTTTAGTACGACTAGGCCAGAGAAGCTTAGGTTAGGGGTGTGACGGGAACCTCAGGTTGCAGCCTGAGATTGTGGGACTATTGTGTCCCCTCAACTCTCCAGCCCGGGCTGTCTCTCACAATGCTTTGCTAGTGACAAGCATCAAACCTCTCCAGGAGTATCACTCAGCAGACCCACATGTGGAGCCCCATACCCAGCTAGATGGCATGAATGCTCCCAGAGCCACTCACAAATCACACAGAAACAAGCACCAGCCAATTCCACCTACTCCCCTCCCCCCGCAGCCTTGTACCTCAGGAATATACTTGGACTGCTCAAGATGATGATTAGTGCAAATCTACTATCAATTACTTCACCACTTCATCAATGGAAAGCGGATATACACCAGCCCATAGGCAGTGACTTCCTCTCTGTATGGTAGGTGCTCAAATCCCACTCCATTCCCGCTTCTTTCCGACCCTGCACTCCCCTTGCCCCACCCCCATTCCGCCCCTTCCCCAAAGTCCCGTCCCCACCCTACCTTTTCCCACCCCAGCCCTCCCTGCTTCCTGCCCCCATTCCACCCCCTTCCTCGCCTCTTCTCCATCTCCTCTCCCTCCTGGAAAGTCCTAAGTGCTGCCAAACAGCTGTTAGGCAGCGGTGGAGGGGGGGAAACACTGGGAGGGAGAAGCGGGGACATGACTCCCTGTGGGGGGGAGAAGGAGGTGAGGAGGGGGGGATCTTGGCTGCCGGTGGGTGCAGAGCACCTACTAATTTTTCCCCCATGGGTGCTCCAGCCCCAGAGCACCCACGGAGTCTGTGCCTATGCACCAGCCTTCGTAAAACCTGAGTAAATTTACCACACTTCAGGCAAACTCACTGGTAAAGATAAACAGTAAAAAAAATTGGCTACAAAAGAGAGGCAAAAAGTCAGAGTGCTTACCCAATAAAATAAGTATGCAGTCTTAACTTTCAACTCTATTAGACTGGGTAACATCTAGATTAAGCAGTTTTTCCTCACCCCACTGGATATTGCAGTCCTTACTTAATATACACGTTTGTCCCTTAAACTTGGGCCAGCCTCCTGTTGGAGTCTTCAGTCTTCTTCTGAGTGTCTTTGTTGCTTGCAGCATAGATTGGGGAAGGAGAAAGGCCAAACATGGGACCGCTGTGTTCAGTTTTATATCCTCAGTCCATGTGCCTGAAGAAAACAAGTCCAAGCATGTCTGGTGGGCATTGCTGAGTCCCCAGGCAAGGTTGAGCAATTTCCCTGGTGTGGCCTCATTCAGGTAAGTCACTGAATTGTAGCTCCCTTAGTGGACAATGGCTGTTGATGGGTTATTTGACATCTGCCCTGGGCGTGGATTACTTTCCTTGCTGTTGTCTCCAGGGAGCTAATATCTGGCCAATTCCCCAGCTTACAGTATGTTTTAGTGACAACCAAACAACACAATCTCATAACTTCACTAAGGATATACATATTTTAGATAGAACACCAACTTTCAGCTGATCATAACCTTTTCCTTGATACCTCACCTGGCACACTTTATATGCAATATCACAGTTATATATAGATGAGGAATATGGGAGTTACAGGATGCTCCCCCCAAGAATGTAACCAGGGGTTCTTACTCATTCCCTGGGCAAAGCTTTAGTTTTGCTTGAGTAGCTTTATCTTAAAGACCTTATTCAGTTTTTAAAGTTAAATAAACCAATGAAAAAGGCAGAGGCAAATGTAGATAAAGCATGACCAAGTACACATGAAGGCACACTTTCATGTGAGATTGTAAAAATTTCAAAGGTGAGTTAAAAGTTTTAAATTAATGGTTTTAAAAGATGTTAATTTACTGTGGAGGGTAATTTGGAGGGTAATTTATCTCTAACGATGCCTTCAGAAATGTCACTCAAAGGATAAACCAGTGCTGAAATACTGAGCAGCAAGGGATAGAGGGATACTTTAATATACCTCATCCTTGATGGTGTGGTAGAGAATCTTGAAGGAAGGATTCAAGAAGAATTCCCCTTGCATGCCACCACCTTGTGCAAGGTTCAGGCATCTTCAGCATCTCCGCACTCAGAAGCACAAGAACTGTTTCCTCCTGATACATGAAGTACAAAGCACTCCAGAGAGTGTAGGGAGAAGGAAAACCAGTATCATTCAATAGATAGGGAATGAGAGTGGTGCTCAGGAGAAATGAGAATTATAGTCCCAGTTCTTCTGCCTCTTATTCCCTCCCAAGCTTTTGTCTGTCTTGTCTACGTACTCTGTAAGCTTTTTGGTGCAGGGGCTGGCTCTTCCTATGTGTTTATACATTTCCTAGCACAACTGGACTTTGAATCTCAGTTGGAACCTGAAATGCAGCATTGGAATATTAAAAATAACTATTAGGTGCCATCTCTCAAAGTACAGTGCTGCACCTGCTCAAATGCAAGCAAATACAGAGTGTGTGTATATAAGTAGATTGGAGTGAATAATTTATATAAATGAATGAGTATTTGCACATTCATTTTTGATATTTCCTTGGCTCTATTAATGAGGTCATTTGGTTGGTAGAGCTGCTCAAAAATTATTTACCGATTGCTAAATTTTGAGATATTTTGCCAAATAGTTTATCCAATTAATATTTTTATTCAAACAGCTTCAGTATTGGATGAATGAATTATTCAATCAGTATTGGCTTTTTCAGAAAAAAAATTGAATTATTTATGGCAATGCTCATTCATTATGTTGCTATTCACACTATTTATTTGGTATTCAATTCAGCTGTAAGTTTATGACTATTTGACGTCCAGACCAGATCCTGCACGGAGCTTTGCACAGATAGAAATTCAATGTGGCTCTGTGTGAGTGGATCTCTAAGAACGGCAATACTGGGTCAGACCAATGGTGCATCTAGCCCAGTATCCTGTCTTCCAGCAGTGGCCAATGCTAGGTGCTTCAGATGGAATGAACAGAACATGCAGTTGTGTGATCCATCCCCTGTCGCCCATTCCCAGCTTCTGCCCATCCTGGCTAATAGCCATTGATGGACCTGTCCTCCATTAACTTATCTAGTTCTTTTTTGAACACCATTATAGTCTTAGCCTTCACAACACAATTCATGATGCACAATTCAGTGCAGCTCCACACAGGGGTACACAGACTGGAATTCAGTGCAGGATTGTTGTCACTGGGCCTGATCCATTGAAGTTGGAGTCTTTTTCCTTTAACTACCATGGATTTCAGATCAGGTCTTAAGTGAATAATAAACTAGAAAAGAGGTATGTTTTATTTTATTGGGGAGGGGTGGGGGGAGAAAATCACATAATAAATTAAGGCTGTTAAAGAACACATATCAAACGTGTATGCCAACCAGCTGTTCATCAGTCTATCAGTACATCAGTCTGGGAGATCATATATTAGCCCCCCGATCTGATGAGAACTCCCCCCTCAAAAACAGTGACCCAGGATGGTGCCAAGAGTGAAAAGAGGTTAGGACCTTCTTCATATTAAACTTATGGATGACTTGATTCCAAATTTGCTTTCTTACAATAATTACTGGAATTAAAGTAGGTCCAAAACTCATGTAATACTGCTATTACAGTTAAGGAAATCATAACTATTATATTATCTGGGAAAATGTAAATGCTGTGACTGTGTTCTGAGTTTTAATAGTTTTGTATGTCGTAGTATACTGAAAACTGTTAAAATTGTAATCATTAAGTTATCTAGGATTTTCCTGATTCTGCTTTTTAGGGAAGGGATTCTGTAAAGAAGTGTGCAATCAAACTCAATCTGGAAAGAGCCTACCTAGAGTAAGGTGGGTTGAGTTATGACCGTTTTAAGGAGGAGCCCATTTTGTCTCTTTGTGGTTTTGGGTTCTTGTGTGTCACCATTCTGAATTCTAAGTCATGTTTCTCTACAACCTTCTAGCAAGAGTTATGTTTTAATCTAACCTCTGTTTTACAGCATAGAAATATGTGAAGCCTTTGTTAGAACCAGGGGCTGTGTCCACCCAGAAAAGCTAAGGGAAAATGTTTACTTTAAATTAACACCATCTCTGAAAGACCACTCTGTACATATTTTTAAATAGTTTGGAAATAGGTAAAGAATATATAGATAATTGTTAATTTATAAATTAACAGTCTTAATGGAGTACTATCTCACTATTCACACATCTTATAGGCATTTAATATACTTAGATGCCACTGAATGATGAAGGAGCAACAAAGCAAGAGGCTGGAGATGTCTTTCCAGAATACCATAGTAAAGAGCTGAGTGAACTATCTTTTGTTTAAAATTGTGAGTAATGCAATGAATTTCTCAAATCTGAAGCCCAAGAAGAGAGAACATGGGACAGATGGTCTTTGCACAAAAAAATAGTAGTCTGGTTCTCCATTGCTTTACCCATGTAAAAATGTATTAGAGGGTGTCAGCACTATTATTCTGTCTTGATGATGATAACACCTCCTTTTGTGCAGTGCAAAGCACCAGATAATCAGGCCCAAAGATCAGGTGGTAGAATAGGGAACTAGAAAGTCAGAAGTGTGCCATAGGAGGAATTCATAGATTCACTATGTGAAATCCTGGCCCCATTGAAGTCAATGGCAAACTTTCCACTGACCTCAATGGAGTCAGGATTTATGCCATGGATTTTAAGGCCAGAAATGACTATTATGACTATCTGCTATGACTTTCTGCATAGCTCAGGTAATAGAATTTTACCCAATAATTCCTTCATTACAATTGAATTAGAGTATATATTTCAAAAGATATTATCTTGTTTTAAAATTCAGGTGATGGGAGAATTTACCGCATCTAATGATATTGTTCCAATGGCTAAGCTAAAATATTAGCACTTTTAGAATTGAAACTAGAAAAATTCTACCTTCCCACCACTGAATCTTGTAATACCTCTGCTGCCAGATTAAAGAGCTGTATACTATCTGATTAATTATTCATAAAGTACCTAAAAATTTTTGAAGAGGACCTGAAAGTGAAGACCAGAATCCATCAGTGGTTATTTCAGCCATATGGACATATTGGGGGAGGGTTGGGAAAAGAGACAGTCTTGTGTCAAAGGCTGACTTCCAATAACTTGCAGCGAGGTAGCTGCTCTGCTATGCCAGAAACCCTGACCCAGAGCTGTGCCAGATCCAGAGAGAGCAGACCCTGTCCTGGGAGCAGAGCTGCAGCCCCAAAGCCAGAGGCACAGCCCAGAGAGAGCAGACTTGCCCTGGGAGGAGAGCTGCAGCAACCAGAGCCAGAGGGGCCAGAAAAGCAGCCCGCAAAGCAGGTCAGTGCTGGGAGCAGAGTCACAGAAGCAGCCTGCAGAGCAGACCTGTCTTGGGAGCAGGGCTGCAGCAACCAGAGGCAGAGGGGCCAGAGAAGCAGCCCAGGGAGCTGGAGGCAGAGCAGCAGCAGTGTTGAGACAGAGTGGTGGAGCTGGGGCTGGAGCAGTCCAGAGCTGGGTGCTGTGAGCAGCTGGGGAGAGCGACGGGGACCCTGGGCAGTGGGCCCAGCACAGGGAGATGCCTCAGCCAAGAGGCTCTGCAGGCCAGGCTTGGATCGTAACACCGACAGGGTGGGGGCGACATTGGGAAGAAGGGTCCTACCGCTTAGAGCCTGAGAGTGTGTGGCCACCACCAGAGCAAGTGTCCAACCCGCAGCATCCCTGCAGCACAGCCAGGGCCTGAGAAGGAGGCCTGGGGACTTGCAAGTAACAGACTCTGAACTGCCCTGATGTTCCAGAGACACTGTTTGTGATGTTCCCTGCCACAGAGCGGGTTGATGTTTCCTTTAACCTTTTCCATTTTTCCTTATTCTTCTTAAAATTGTTGATTAAATAACGTGCATTTGCTTTAACTTGTATGTAATGGTCAGTGGGTCAGAGAAGTGCCCAGTGCAGAGAAAGTACCCCGCAGTGGGGACACCCTAGCCCCTGTCCTAGGTGACCACAGCAGGGTTGGGGGTTGAGCCCCCCCAGGAATCCTGGGCCCAGCCTTGTTGGGGTTATGAGGACTCTGCCAGACAGGAGAGTGGAAGGGGAGTCCTCAAGGGCAGGGAGGCCACTGGGTAAAGGAAGTGGAAGCGAGGACTCAGATCCTTTCGCTAGCCCACTTCACTGGGGTAGTGCAGAAGCCAGGAAAGTTCCCTACAATAGCGGTACTATTCCCCCACTTACATACACCTCATGTCTCTTCAGTGCCAGACTAGAGTCAAGCTCAACAGGGTCGTCTTTCCCTGTTGATTCTGCCAAGCCCGTTCCCTTGGCTGTAGTTTCGCTAGATAGTAGGTAGGGACAGTGGAAATATCGTTCATCCATTCATGAGCATCACTAATTCGATGAGAAGGCATTTGGCTATTTTCAAAACCCTCACGGGTTTCTTTTCTGGGTTATTTGGAGTGTAAGTACACCCCTGGTGGCCTGTCCAACCAAGTTTACCATGTCCAGTGTGAGCAATCAATCATTATGAGAGTTTCATGAAGGAAAGAGGGGTAGATAGATTGGATAAGAGAGAGATGAAAAGAAAGGGAACTACAATACCCACCTGGGGAGGTGAGGAAACAGATTAACAGAGCAAAATGGGTACCCAGAAATCACCTACTACAGTACAGGCCCCATAAGGAAAATAACAGACTACCAACTGGCCATCATGTACAGCCCCCAGCTAAAACACCTCTCCAGCACATTATCAATGATCTACAACCTATCCTGGAAAATGATCCCTCACTCTCCCAGACCTTGGGAGACAGGCCAGTCCTTGCTTACAGATAGCCCCCCCCCCCAATCTGAAGCAAATAGTCACCAACAACTGCACACCACAGAAACACTAACCCAGAAATCAATCCCTGTAGCAAACCTCGTTGCCTACTCTGTCCCCATATCTACTCTAGCAACACCATCAGAGGCTTATTCACCTGCACATCTACTAATGTTATATATGCTATCATGTGCCAGCAATGCCCCTCTGCCATGTACATTGGCCAAACCAGACAGTTCCTATGTAAAGAATAAATGGACACAAATTGGACATCAGGAATGGTAATATACAAAAGCCAGTGGGAGAACACTTCAATCTTCCTGGACATTCTATAGCGGATTTAAAAGTAGCTATACTTGAACAAAAAAACTTCAGAAACAGACTTCAAAGAGAAACAGCAGAACTAAAATTCATTTGCAAATTTAACACCATTAATTTGGGCTTGAATGGCTCATTAGAGAAGCAGTTTTGCCTCTCTTGGAATTGAGACCTCCTCATCTATTCTTGGGAGTGGACTACATCCACCCTGATTGAATTGGCCCTGTCAGCACTGGTTCTCCACGTGTGAGGTAACTCCCTTCTCTTCATGTGTCAGTATATTTATGTCTGCATCTGTAACTTTCACTCCATGCATCTGAAGAAGTGGGGTTTTTACCCACAAAAGCTTATGCTCAAATAAATCTTTTAGTCTTTAAAATGCCACCAGACTCCTTGTTGTTTTTGTGGATACAGACTAACATGGCTACCCCCTGATAATCGCCTTCCAGGATACAGTCTCATTCTGTAGGTGTCACCTGCATTCCTTGTTCCTAATAGATTGATCCAGTTTACCATGTGATCCAGATTACTCTGTATCAGTGCACTGTCAGAGCATTTTTTAACCATTCTACCAATCTTTGTGGTGGTCACATTTTTATCAGCAGTCATTTTATCTTTATGTCCAGATCATTGTTCTTTTGAGGTAAATACTGACCCAAAACAAATTTTGGTATCTTCAGTTGAAGTCAATGAATAAAAATTTCATAACTGCCTAAGTGAATGAGGAGTCTAAATCCCATTTACTTTCAGTCACACTTAGTCCTGGTCTACACTAGGACTTTAGGTCGAATTTAGCAGCGTTAATGTAAACCTGCACCCGTCCACACGATGAAGCCCTTGATTTCGATTTCCTTACTCCACCCCTGACAAGTGGATTAGCGCTTAAATCAGCCTTGCCGGGTCGAATTTGGGGTACTGTGGACACAATTCGACGGTATTGGCCTCCGGGAGCTATCCCAGAGTGCTCCATTGTGACCGCTCTGGACAGCACTCTCAACTCAGATGCACTGGCCAGGTAGACAGGAAAAGAACCGCGAACTTTTGAATCTCATTTCCTGTTTGGCCAGCGTGGCAAGCTGCAGGTGACCATGCAGAGCTCATCAGCAGAGGTGACCATGATGGAGTCCCAGAATCGCAAAAGAGCTCCAGCATGGACTGAACGGGAGGTATGGGATCTGATCGCTGTATGGGGAGAGGAATCCGTGCTATCAGAACTCCGTTCCAGTTTTCGAAATGCCAAAATCTTTGTCAAAATCTCCCAGGGCATGAAGGACAGAGGCCATAACAGGGACCCGAAGCAGTGCCGCATGAAACTTAAGGAGCTGAGGCAAGCCTACCAGAAAACCAGAGAGGCGAACGGCCGCTCCAGGTCAGAGCCCCAAACTTGCCGCTTCTATGATGAGCTGCATGCCATTTTAGGGGGTTCAGCCACCACTACCCCAGCCGTGTTGTTTGACTCCTTCAATAGAGATGGAGGCAACACGGAAGCAGGTTTTGGGGATGAAGAAGATGATGAGGTTGTAGATAGCTCACAGCAAGCAAGCGGAGAAACCAGCTTTCCTGACAGCCAGGAACTGTTTCTCACCCTAGACCTGGAGCCAGTACCCCCCCGAACCCACCCAAGGCTGCCTCCTGGACCCGGCAGGCAGAGAAGGGACCTCCGGTGAGTGTACCTTTTAAAATACTATACATGGTTTAAAAGCAAGCATGTGAAAGGATTAATTTGCCCTGGCATTCGCAGCTCTTTTGGATGTACTCCCAAAGCCTTTGCAAAAGGTTTCTGGGGAGGGCAGCCTTATTGCGTCCTCCATGGTAGGACACTTTACCACTCCAGGCCAGTAACACGTACTCGGGAATCATTGTACAACAAAGCATTGCAGTGTATGTTTGCTGGCTTTCAAACAACATCCATTCTTTATCTCTCTGTGTTATCCTCAGGAGAGTGACATATCATTCATGGTCACCTGGTTGAAATAGGGTGCTTTTCTTCAGGGGACACTTAGAGGTGCCCATTCCTGCTGGGCTGTTTGCCTGTGGCTGAACAGAAATGTTCCCCGCTGTTAGCCACGGGGAGGAGGGAGGATTGAGGGGGTAGCCACTTGGCGGGGGGAGGCAAAATGCGACCTTGTAACAAAAGCACATGTGCTATGTATGTAATGTTAACGCAAGGTTCATCCGGAAAGAGTGTAGCCACTGTTTTATAAAATGTCTTTTTTTCCTCCATCAGCTGCATGTGTTTCAATGATCACAGGATCTTCTCCTTCCCAGAGGCTAGTGAAGATTAGAAAAAAAAAACGCACTTGTGATGAAATGCTCTCTGAGCTCATGCTGTCCTCCCACACTGACAGAGCACAGACGAATGCGTGGAGGCAAATAATGTCAGAGTGCAGGAAAGCACAAAATGACTGGGAGGAGAGGTGGCGGGCTGAAGAGAGGGCTGAAGCTCAAATGTGGCAGCAGTGTGATGAGAGGAGGCAGGATTCACTGCTGAGGCTGCTGGAGGATCAAACCAGTATGCTCCAGTGTATGGTTGAGCTGCAGCAAAGGCAGCTGGAGAACAGACTGCCGCTATAGCCCCTGTGTAACCAACCGCCCTCCTCCACAAGTTCCATAGCCTCCACACCCAGACGCCCAAGAACGCGGTGGGGGGGCCTCCGGCCAACCAGCCACTCCCCCACAGAGGATTGCCCCAAAAAAAGAAGGCTGGCATTCAATAAATTTTAAAGTTGTAAACTTTTAAAGTGCTGTGCTTAAAGTGCTGTGTGGAATTTTCTTCCCTCCTCCACCACCCCTCCTGGGCTACCTTGGTAGTCATCCCCCTATTTGTGTGATGAATGAATAAAGAATGCATGAATGTGAAGCAACAATGACTTTATTGCCTCTGCAAGCGGTGATTGAAGGGAGGAGGGGAGGGTGGTTAGCTTACAGGGAAGTAGAGTGAACCAAGGGGCGGGGGGTTTCATCAAGGAGAAACAAACAGAACTTTCACACCGTAGCCTGGTCAGTCATGAAACTGGTTTTCAAAGCTTCTCTGATGCGTACCGCGCCCTCCTGTGCTCTTCTAACTGCCCTGGTGTCTGGCTGCGCATAACCAGCAGCCAGGCGACTTGCCTCAACCTCCCACCCCGCCATAAACGTCTCCCCCTTACTCTCACAGATATTGTGGAGCACACAGCAAGCAGTAATAAGAGTGGGAATATTGGTTTTGCTGAGGTCTAAGCGAGTCAGTAAACTGCACCAGCGCACCTTTAAACATCCAAATGCACATTCTACCACCATTCTGCACTTGCTCAGCCTGTAGTTGAACAGCTCCTGGCTACTGTCCAGGCTGTCTGTGTACAGCTTCATGAGCCATGGCATTAAGGGGTAGGCTGAGTCCCCAAGGATACATATAGGCATTTCAACATACCCAACAGTTTATTCCCAGACCAGAAAATAAGTCCCTTCCTGCAGCTTTTGAAACAGACCAGAGTTCCTGAAGATTCGAGCGTCATGTACCTTTCCCGGCCATCCCACGTTGATGTTGGTGAAACGTCCCTTGTGATCCACCAGAGCTTGCAGCACTATCGAAAAGTACCCCTTGCGGTTTATGTACTCGGCGGCTTGGTGCTCCGGTGCCAAGATAGGGATATGGGTTCCGTCTATGGCCCCACCACAGTTAGGGAATCCCATTGCAGCAAAGCCATCCACTAGGACCTGCACATTTCTCAGGGTCACTACCCTTGATATCAGCAGATCTTTGATTGCGTGGGCTACTTGCATCACAGCAGCCCCAACAGTAGATTTGCCCACTCCAAATTGATTCCCAACTGACTGGTAGCTGTCTGGCATTGCAAGCTTCCACAGGGCTATCGCCACTCGCTTCTCAACTGTGAGGGCTGCTCTCATCTTGGTATTCATGTGCCTCAGGGCAGGGGAAAGCAAGTCACAAAGTTCCATGAAAGTGCCCTTACGCATGCGAAAGTTTCGCAGCCACTGGGAATTGTCCCAGACCTGCAACACTATGCGGTCCCACCAGTCTGTGCTTATTTCCCAAGCCCAGAATCGGCGTTCCACAGCATGAACCTGCCCCATTAGCACCATGATGCATGCATTGGGAGGGCCCATGCTTTCAGAGAAATCTGTGTCCATGTCCTGATCACTCACGTGACCGCGCTGACGTCGCCTCCTCGCCCGGTATCGCTTTGCCAGGTTCTGGTGCTGCATATACTGCTGGATAATGCATGTGGTGTTTAATGTGCTTCTAATTGCCAAAGTGAGCTGAGTGGCCTCCATGCTTGCCTTGGTATGGCGTCTGCACAGAAAAAAGGCACGGAACAATTGTCTGCCGTTGCTCTGACGGAGGGAGGGGCGACTGACGACACGGCTTACAGGGTTGGCTTCAGGGAGCTAAAATCAACAAAGGGGGTGGCTTTACATCAAGGAGTATTTCAGGCAGGACTTCACGGAGGGTTCCAATAAGAAATGGTGCAGCTAAGTTATTGTTCTTATTGGAACAAGGAGGTTAGTCTGGCCTCTGATTGATACATGGCTAGATTTACCTCGCTGCACCTTCTCTGTGAGTGACTGCAGTGTGACCTAGAGGAATGAGTCCCCTAGACGGGAGGGGGGGAAACAAATGAGTACAAAACAAATCTGGTCTATTTCTTGTTTTGATCCACTCCATCTATCTTTTACATCTTTGGCTGGCAGCAGACGGTGCAGAAGGACTGCATGCCATCCACATCTCATGGCTGCTCAGCAGAAGATGGTGCAGTACGACTGCTAGCCATCCTCATCTCTTGCCTGCCCGGCAGAAGATGGTACAGTATGACTGCTAGCAATCCGTATCGCCTGCCTGCTCACCATAAGAGGGTTCAATAGGACTGATTGCAGGACTAAAGAGAATGACCTGGTCAAGTCACTCCAAATTTAGTCCCTGCGCCCATGTCTGCCCAGGTGCTCCCAGCCGACGTGGCCAGGAGCACCTCGGACACGACAAGAACGGCTATCAGTTGTACTGCACCGTCTGCTGCCAGAAGGCAATGGGTTGCTGCTACTGTGTAGCAATGAGAAAAGGAGTACTTGTGGCACCTTAGAGACTAACCAATTTATTTGAGCATGAGCTTTCGTGAGCTACAGCTCACTTCATCAGATGTTTACCGTGGAAACTGCAGCAGACTTTATATACACACAGAGAATATGAAACAATACCTCCTCCCACCCCACTGTCCTGCTGGTAATAGCTGGTAACAGCAGGACAGTGGGGTGGGAGGAGGTATTGTTTCATATTCTCTGTGTGTATATAAAGTCTGCTGCAGTTTCCACGGTAAACATCTGATGAAGTGAGCTGTAGCTCACGAAAGCTCATGCTCAAATAAATTGGTTAGTCTCTAAGGTGCCACAAGTACTCCTTTTCTTTTTGCGAATACAGACTAACACGGCTGTTCCTCTGAAACCTGTGTAGCAATGCCGTACCGAATCTGCCAGCACCCAGGAGACATACGGTGACGGTTACCTGAGCGGGCTCCATGCTTGCCGTGGTATGGCGTCTGCACAGGTAACTCAGAAAAAAAGGCGCAAAATGATTGTCTGCCCTTGCTTTCACGGAGGGAGGGAGGGAACGGGGGCCTGACGATATGTACCCAGAACCACCCGCGACAATGTTTTAGCCCCATCAGGCATTGGGATCTCAACCCAGAATTCCAATGGGCAGCGGAGACTGCGGGAACTGTGGGATAGGTACCCTCAGTGCAATGCTCCAGAAGTCGACTCTAGCCTCGGTACTGTGGAAGCACTCCTCTGAGTTAATGCACTTAGAGCATTTTCTGTGGGGACACACACACTCAAATATATAAAACCAATTTCTAAATAACCAACTTCTATAAATTCAACCTAATTTCATAGTGTAGACATACCCTTAGGCTCCTAGGTCACCCAGGCACTTTTGAAAATTTTACCTAATATCTGTTTAGGCCATAATATAGTATCCATTTTGATTTGTTTGTTCCTTCATTCCAAGCTTTTGACTGGAAGGAGTGGGTACTGTACATAGTTTAAGGAATATTGTGGCAAAATACCTTATTTGCCTCAGCAGGCTCGGTCCTTTTTAGCCTTGGGGCAGGTTTGGGGCAAGGCAAATCCTTATAGGTGCACAGGGTCCTGCTACTCCTCTCCTCAGTCGGTCCCTTGTGCTTGTTCTTCTTCCCTTCTGGAGAGGGAGTGCAGCCTCCCTACTGGGAAGGTTTGGTGTCTTGCTGCAAACAGCCTACTGGCAACTTCCCTGCTCCTCTCACTCCCCCACTCCTTCCCCTCAGGGGAGGGTTTAAAAAGGTCTCAAGTAGTTGAAGTGAGCTGAATCTAATTGGTTCCCTAGCAACCCCTTTTCCAGCTGAACCTTATTGCCCCATGGTTATCTCTCCTCAGTGGATAGGGAGGGGCCTTTTAACCCCCTGGGACTAATTACTTACCCCCCCCCCTTTGTAGCTGTTTGTCCTGAGTTTACCACAATATATTTATATTAATATCAAGCAGTGTATTAATGTAATTTTGTTTAAAGTTCTCCATTACTCAGTGACAGGAAAATATTATAAATGTAATAATAAAGGGCTAAAATATATTTCAGAACCATCTGAATGTATTTCTAATATCCTATGTGACTCATCTCATTGTGGTGATCACGATCATGTCATATCAAAGTATCTGAATCATGTCTGAGGGAAATAACATAACATGACATGGAATTTAATATATTATCAAATAGGTTGTTTTCATGTTTGCAAGTTACTACTTAAAAATTCTCCTATTCTGAGTCATAGCAAGATTTCATGTAGTTTTCTCTTACTCTGTGTTCTTTTGGATTCTTCAGTGATGATTATGGGTCTGATTTTACTCTGGATTTATACTGGTATCACTGAGATTATCTTCACTGAAGTCAATAGATTTAGACTGATGTAACTAAGATCAGAAACTTCCTATGCAAAGAAAACTATTGTCCATAAGCCTTTGGGCTAAATTCTCTGCTGGTGTAAACTGAAGCACTTTCATTGATGTCTGAAGAGCTATGCCCTTTGTTTTGAACAAAAATAGTGTATTTGCAGAATATCTAAAATGAGTTTATAGAAATTGAGGTGGGGTGGGAGAAGATAATGTGGCCATTTAGGAAACTGCAAACTCACCTCTAGAGGTTGTTGGTGAAACTTTGACAGAACCATATTCTTTCTGTCAAGATATAATTTCTTTGTGAATGCAGAGAGTTTGCTAGATTTGTTTGGGGGAAAGAGTTCCAGCAATATCCGAGTGGGATGTTTCAACAATTTTGGAACAAAATATTTTAATTTTTTGTTTTGAAAAAGCTTGTTTTTTTATTTTACTATATTATAATACATTTGTGTGTTTGTGTGTAATTTAAATATAATTACATTGTAATATATATTTAAAGGGTCGAAATCTAACAAGTGTTTTGAACAACACAGTTTATTTATTTTTAAAATTTTTATTCACTGAGAATTCCCAGTTTTTGCTCTGATTTGAAACATGGCCAAATTTTGAAATCTCAAAATCCTTCATTTAATAAAACTTCTGCCCTCTGCCCATGCCTCGTTACCTCTGCACTGCCACTGGATAATGTCTGGCTGAATCCCTCAGATTCACTCCACATGTGGTAGAGAATTTCCAGAAGAGGGAACCCAAAGCAAAATATAACTTATGGACAGAGTCCCTGCTCCTTGGAATAGAGCTTCTAGGCTTTAAGGCACAGCACTCATAATGTCAGTGTGACCCACTCATACCAGGGAATACCCTGCACAATTCCTATTGCCTTTTGTGAGTACAGTAAACAATCTGTTCTCACTTACACAATCAAAAGAAGTTCCAACTGAAGGAACAAACTCAGTGGGTAGAATTATGGGTAAGCAATATTATACTTTTGTAACTGAAGCATGACCAGCACTGACTATTCCCTCTCCCCAACAGAGGGAGCAGATTATTTAATCTCTCTACGTTTTCTGGAGTGGGGCTTACCCATCATATCTTCTACTCAGTGGCAGTCTCAATATTCATAGCCTCCCCAGCCCACTTATATAACATGTATATATTTCTTATTCACTAGAGACATGTACTATGTTTTTGTTGGTACATTTTCACTCTTTGACAATCCTTGTGTACATTGATGAAAAGAACTCATTGAAATGTGAAGCAAGTAGGGTTGTTGCGCGCTTAAACTAATTGCGCGCTTAAACTATAATAGAATACCATTTAAATATTTTTGGATGTTTTCTACATTTTCAGATATATTGATTTCAATTACAACATTATAAGTGTACAGTGCTCACTTTATATTTTTGATTACAAGTATTTGCATTGTAAAAAATCAAAAGAAACAGTATTTTTCAATTCACCTAATACAGTGGTCTCAAACCTTTTTAAGCACAAGATCACTTTTTGAATTTAAGTGCAAGCCAGGATCTATCTCAAAGAAAATGTAGAAATAATAGTAATCAGACAAACCCAAACACTCTTGCCCCGCCCCTTCTCTGAGGCCACACCCTGCTCACTCCGTCCCCCCTCCCTTGGTCACTCGCTCTCCCCCACCCTCACTCACTTTCACCAGCTTGGGACAGGGGGTTGGGGTGCGAGAGGAGGTGCAGGCTCTGGACTGAGGCCGAGGGGTTTCAGAGTGTGGGAGGGGCTCCGGGCTGAGCCTGGGGCAGAGGGTTGGGGAGCAGGAGGGAGTTCAGGGTGCAGGCTCTGGGAGGGAGTTTGGGTGCAGGAGGGGGCTCAGGGCCAGGGCAGGAGGTTGGGGTGTATGAGGTGGTGCAGGGTGCTTGCTCCAGGTGGGGGCTGAGGACTCAAGTAGTGGGTTAGGGTGCAGGGTGTGGGCTCTTGGAGGGGACTGGGGCAGAGGTTTGGGGTGCAGGAGGGGGGTGTGGGCTCTGGGAGGGAGTTGTGGTGCAGGATGTGGGAGGGGACTCAGGGCTGGGTCTGGGGTGCAGAAGGGGGTTCAGAGTGTGGGCTCTGGGAGGGAGTTTGGGTGCAGGGAGCTCAGAGCTGGGGTAGGGGTTTGAGGTTCAGGGCTGGGTCAGGGGTGCGGGAGCGGTTTGGGGTGCAGACTCTGGCCAGGCGCTGCTTATCTCAGGAGGCTCCAGGGTGGCAGCGCAGCAGGGCAAAGGCAGGATTCCTGCCTGGCCTGGCCCCACACTGCTCCCGGAAGCAGTCAGCATGTCCAGTAGCATCTCCCAGGGCAGGGAGGGGCAGTTCTCATTGGCCGCGGTACCCCATTCCCAGCCAGTGGGAGCTGCGGGGGTGGTGCCTCCAGGCAAGGACAGCATGCAGAGACCATCTGCCCCCTTCCCTCCTCTCCCCAGGAGCTGCAGTCGGACATGCCATCTACTTCCAGGAGCAGCACAGGGCCAGGGCAGGCAAAGAGCATGCCTTAACCCTGCTGCACTGCCTGTCAGTGGCTGATCTTCCGATTTGGCTGCAGGAGGTTTGGCAACCCTAGACTGAGACTGAGATTGACTGTTAGAGGCTCCACGATCAACCGGTCTATCGTGATCTACCAGTTGGTGACCACTGACCTAATACAAGTACTGTAGTTCAATCTCAACTATGAAGTTGAACTTACAAATGTAGAATTATGTATATAAAAAAACTGCATTCAAAAAAACAATGTAAAATTTTAGAGCCTGCAAGTCCACTCAGTCCTACTTCTTGTTCAGCCAATCACTCAGACAAACAAGTTTGTTTACATTTGCATGCCAGATGCGCTAAAAATTCATATGTCCCTTTGTGCTTCAACCACTATTCCAGAGGATATGTGTCCACACTGATGACGGGTTCTGCTCAGTAACAATCCAAAGCTGTGCGGACTGACACATGTTCATTTTCATTATCTGAGTCAGATGCCACCAGCAGAAGATTGATTTTCTTTTTTGGTGGTTTGAGTTCTGTAGTTTCCACATCAGAGTGTTGCTCTTTTAATATTTCTGAAAGCATGTTCCACACCTCGTCCCTCTCAGATTTTGGAAGGCATTTCAGATTCTTAAACCTTGGTTTGAATGCTGTAGCTATCTTTAGAAATCTCACTTTGGTACCTTCTTTGCATTTTGTCAGATCTGCAGTGAAAGTGTTCTTAAAATGAACATGTGCTAGGTCATCGTCTGAGACTGCTATAACATGAAATATATGGCAGAATGTGGGTGAAACAGAGCACAGGACAAACAATTCTCCCCCAAGGAGTTCAGTCACAAATTTAATTTACACTTTTTTAATGCGCATCATCAGTGTGGAAGCATATCCTCTGGAATGGTGGCTGAAGCATGTAGGGGCATACGAATGTTTAGCATATTTGGCATGTAAATACCTTGCAATGCTGGCTACCAAAGTGTCATGCAAATGCCTGTTCTCACTTTCTGGCGACATTGTAAATAAGAAGAGAGCAGCATTATCTCCTGTAAATGTAAACAAATTTGTTTGTCTTAGTGAATGGCAGAAGAAGTAGGACTGAGTAGGCACTGAAGTGTTACATTGTTTTGTTTTTGAGTGCAGTTATATAACAAAAAAAATCTACATTTGTAAACTGCACTTTCACGACAAAGAGATTGCACTACAATACTTAGGAGGTGAATTGAAAAATATTATTTTATCATTTTTACAGTGAAAATATTTATAATCAAAAACATACTTTTTGATTACAACACAATACAATATATATATGAAAAAGAAAAATATCCAAAATATTTAATAAATTTCAATTGATATTTATTGTTCAACAGTGTGATTAAAACCGCAATTAATTGTGATTTATTTTTTTGAGTTAATCTGGTGAGTTAACTGTGATTAATCGACAGTCCTAGAAGCAAGTTCTACCACTTGTTAATAAAATACCACTTCTTCAAAGGAGTTACTCTGGATTTACAGTGGCGTGTCTGAGAGCACAATTTGACACTATTATTGTTTATATTATCAAAACACCAAGGATCCTTACTCATGGAGTAGGATTCCAGTATACACCATTCTAGTATACACCATTTGCTTCAGAATGAATTGGGTAAATCAAGAGTAAGCAAAGTAGAAATGAGGTCCCTGTCTGTGATTCTGATTCTTACATATGATGGCTTTACACTAATATAACTCCATTCAATTTAGACGAGTTACTCCTGATTAATACCAGCATGGGATCATGATTGTATTCCCAGTAAAGGCAATAACAAAGTTCCAACAGACTTGAATGCTACAGGATCAACACACAAGTGAGATTAGAATTAATCCCATTATTAACAGAAGGAAAAATTCTAGTGTAGAAGCTCAGAGTTACGAACACAAGAGTTACAAACTGACTAGTCAACCACACAGCTCATTTGGAACTGGATGTACACAATCAGGCAGCAGCAGAGACAAATATTAATTAATAAAAAGCAAATGCACTACAGTACTGTGCTAAACATAAACTACTAAAAATGAAGGGAAAGCGGCATTTTTCTTCTGCATTTTAAAGTTTCAAAGCTGTATTAAGTCAATGATCAGTTGTAAACTTTTGAAAAGAACAACCATAATGCTCTGTTCAGCGTTACAAACATTTCAGAGTTACGAATAACCTCCATTTTCTAGGTGTTCATAACTGAGGTTCTACTGTATTTATTACACTAGTGTAAAAAGAGACTGCGTTGCAGCATGAATAAAATGATCAAATCTCTATTTTCTGAAGATACAAAAACAGTTATCTTTGCAGCAACATTATAGATAGTTGTTTTTAAATACACTCGTGTATTCATAATTTGATTTTAGTGATTTGCTTTAATAACTTCTAAGAGTCACAGTACCTTTAATTGCCCTGTTGTATTTATAAGATTTTGACGGTAAATTATGGGATCAGTTCTGTATTCTGGTCTTACCCAGAAAATTAAGACAAACGCTGACATAGCCTCTAAAATATAGAAATAAACCAATTTATTTCTAGCAACACCCTATGCACATTATTCCTTTTAAAATAGCATCATGAGCAATGTTCAATGTACCGCAGGAAAATAAAGCAGAGATGCACTTCTTTCCCTTGCTTATACTGAACCACATTCTGTCCTTGCTAAAATTTTTTGTTTTCATTAGCAATTCCCTTGTCAGTCTTGAAGTTAAAATTAAAAAATGTCTTTCAAAACCCAAGCACAATTGCATCTGTCAAACAAAGATATTCCATCTTCAGCAATAAAACTAAATTGTAATTGTTCTATCAATGTGTACAAATATTGCTGCACTGTGCAAACCAATGTATTATATTGTGCATTGGAGAAACCCTAGGAATGAATACTCCTATGCTAAATGACTGAATTATAGTATTAAAAAATTAGAGCCAAATTCTGAACTGCTGTACATTGGTATAGTTCTGTTGACTTTGAGGTAGCTACACCAATTTACGTTAGCTGAGTATCTGGCTTTTATTTTAGACACACACTCTTCTCCATGTTGATATCAAGAGACAGAGGTGCCTGAAGCTCTTGACTCTTAGTTGTATACATTTCATACATGAATGCCTTACTTAATTTTCAACACACTGAATGGTATGCCAAGATTACACATGTAAAATCAGTTGGTTCATGAAGACTAATTAAAGCTTTGGTACCTCTAACAGTACACCTCTCAAAAAAAGTGTTAAAATTATGCCACATTAGCATATTGATTTGTAGTTTTAGGCAATATCTTTGAGTCTGATACAGATTGATTCTTGTTTCAAATTCATTTTTGCAGACTGGGATCTAAAAAGTAGGAAATTGCCGAAAGGAATATATTTGTTTTTGACACCCTGAAATGTACATTAGATTGACCTTTAAGAGAAGTTATCATAGTCCAACAGTTTTTGTAGCTATGTATTCCATTGAAGCTATTTGAAGAGAAGGAATCTCATATAATTCATGGCTAGTGAACATAGCAATTGCTGATTCAGGGCTTGTCTTCACTACCATGCTGCACCAATGTAATGCATCTGGTGAAGACGCGCTATGTCGATGGGAGAGTACTCTCCCGCCAACATAATGCGGTGTAGACACTGCTTTAATTCGATGTCATTTAGGTCACTCAGGAGGTGGCTTTTTCACATCCCTGAGCGATGTATGTACTACCGCTTGAGTCGATGTAACAGACAAGCACTTATTCTCAGTAGGCCAGATTCTGATCCCCTTCCTCTTGTTGAAAAGCACCTTACTCCAGGAGGAGTTCCACTGACTTCAGTAAGACTTCTCACTGAGTAAAACGGTGCTCATTGTGAGTGAGGGGTACACAGTCTGGCCCAGTGTGGTTATACGTAGAACGATGGTATTTCAGCTTTTTCATTGTGCATATCTATATGGGGGAGGAGGGACGGACGGAGGAGGAATACCTCACTTATACCATCCCCCTTTCCACTACCCCAGTTCTGTATACTGCAAACTATCAGGAATGGATTTCATAACACTGGCAGCTAATAGTGCATATTTCGAGAACCACTGTACTAGGACAGTTTCTTAGGAGCATTTCTGAATTGGACTGATAAATATTCTGTTCAATATCTTCATCAAGGATTTAAATAATGGCATAGACAGTACACTTATAAAGTTTGTGGATGAAAGCAACCTGGGAGAGGTTGCAAGTGCTTTGGAGGATAGAAATAAAATTCAAAATCTGGACAAACTGGAAAAATGAAGTAAATAGTATGAAATTCAATAAGGACAAATGCAAAGTACTCCACTTAGGAAGGAACAATCAGTTGCACACATACAAAATGGGAAATGACTGCCTAGGAAGGAGTACTGCGGAAAGGTATCTGGGGATCATTGTGATCACAAGCTAAATATGAGTCAACAGTGTAACACTGTTGCAAAAAAAGCAAACATCATTCTGGGATGTATTAGCAGGAGTGTTGTAAGCAAGACACGAAAAGTAGTTCTTCCGCTCTACACAGCGCTGATTAGGCCTCAACTGGAGTATTGGGTCCAGTTCTGGGCGCCACATTTCAGCAAAGATGTGGACAAATTGGAGAAAGTCCAGAGAAGAGCAACAAAAATGATCAAAGGTCTAGAAAACATGACCTATGAGGAAAGATTGAAAAAATTGGGTTTGTTTACTCTAGAGAAGAGAAGAAAGAGGGGACATTACAACAGTTTTCAAGTACATAAAAGTTACAAGGAGAAGGGAGAAAAACTGTTTTCTTTAACTTCTGAGGATAAGACAAGAAACAATGGGCTTAAATTGCAGCAAGAGAGGTTTAGGTTGGACAGTAGGAAAAACTTCCTAACTGTCAGGGTAGTTAAGCACTGGAATAAATTGTTAACGGATGTTGTGGAATCTCTCTCATTGGAGGTTTTTAATGACATGGAGGTTAGACAAACCTCCATAATGATAATAATAATAACCTCCACCACAAAATAATGGAGGTTAGACAAACACCTGTCAGGAATGGTCTAGATATTACTTAGTCCTGCCATGAGTATAGGGGACTGGTCTAGATGACCTCTCAAGTCCTACAATTCTATGGCTAAAATCATGCATGCTGGTAATACTAGAATGCTGGTAATTCTAGAATGGAAAAGAATTAAATGTATGGGTTCATGGCTTTGTATATCAATTGATTTATTTAGCAGCTGACTATTCCTTTCATTTTATTCACACTGACATACAATTTATAGGAATAGGAAATTGGCTATTTATGAATAGTTCACAATCCATTAGTGAACATCTTCCTCTTACAGCAGACAGGAGTAACCACAAACAGAGGCATTAGAGAGTAGAAGCAGCTTTATTTTCTAGGTGCAGTTCTACCATAATGGCCAGCAGCAGAACAGTGACCTGAAACAGATCTGCCATGTTTTCTTTTATGCCTGAAGCCACAATGGATTTCTGTATTAAATTTAACTTGGTAGGTTTAGGGGAAGAAAAGATTTGTGGTTTGGAAGGACAAGAACTGATACTGTGGTGCATCAGAAGGGTGAGGATTACTTGAACAACCAGGTTCAGTGAGCACCACTACTCCAGATGCAAGGAACCAGACAAAGTGGAAACAAGAGAGGAGGACTTGCAGTTTCTTATCAGAGGCAAGGGGAGCAAGCAGCATTCAGCACAGCTGGAAGAAAATGATGATAGACAGGCTGTGACTATCAGAGAGGAGAGGACTAGGAGGAATTTACAAAGCTAGAATTATCAGTTTGTTATGAAAACTGCAGAAAATATATCTAAAGATCCAGCTAGTTGAATGGAATGGAGAGCTGAACAGTACACACCTCTGGATGGCTACTCAGCCCAATCCATAAGACTAGGAAGTGTGCCCACAAAGTTTGCCTACCATCCAAAGACAGACCTTCCTTGCCAAGAATTCTGTGCCAAGAAGAATGGAAAAAAATTGTGACATTTCTCTCCATATGTGTTATGGAAATATGCTTATGAGTGTGACTATGACGTAACTGGTATATGCTTTATATAAGAGGTCTCTTGTAAGGTATCATTACAAAGCTTATAATCTACTGAGTGTGTTTGTCCTATTTGTATGCACGTATCATTCTTGTATCTGAAGCTAGAAATATAAAGTATAACTCTGAGGTCCTATTGTAACTATGCAAAGTGTGGGCCGTTAATGGTGGTTTAGAATCTTGATGGCTTCCTTTGACTAGGACATTTGGTTGTAGATGGTTTATTTACCTGCAAGCCTTCCTGTGAACGTGTGGGCCAGCTGATGCGTAATGAAGAATGAGGTCTTACAGTGACATGTGACCATGTCACATAATCCTGGAATCCTTCTTAAATCTGGTACTTTTTCATTTAGAAGGAGGGCTGGGGAGCCAGAGAGACAAAAGATTCCCGCCTTGTGCCAAAGCTATAAAGGGGGTGGAACAGAACAGCGGGGGCTTCCAGTCATGAGAATACCCCTGCTTTCCACCTAAGATGTCTGCTGGAACTAAAAAGGACTGTACCAGGGGAAACGATTGGGCCCAGACTAGGATCCTTAGGAGTCTAGTCTGTGAAAGAAGCTTATTGGAACATCTCTGAGGGTGAGATTTTACCTGTAAACAGTTTCTTAATGTATTAGGCTTAGACTTGCATGTTTTTGCTTTATTTAGCTTTGTGACTTACTTTGTTCTGTCTGTTATTGCTTGAAACCACTTAAATCCTACTTTTTATACTTAATAAAATCACTTTTGTTTATTAATGAACTCAGAGTAAGTGATTAATAGCTGGGGGAGCAAACAACTGTGCATCTCTCTCTCTCTGTCTCTCTCTCTCAGTGTTATAGAGGGCAGACAATGTATGAGTTTACACTGTATAAGTTTATATAGAGTAAAACGGATTTATTTGGGGTTTGGATCCCATCAGGAGATAGGAAACCTGCTGAGAAGTTTTTAGTTAAAGTCTGCAGCTTTGGGGACATGGACCAGAACTGGGTGTGTGTTGCAGCAGGCTAGCGTGTCTGGCTCAACAAGGCAGGGTTCTGGAGTCCCAAGTTGGCAGGGAAAATGGGCTCAGAGGTAATCCAGCATGTCAGGTGACAGTCCTAATGGGGTCTCTGTGACCGAACCCGTCACAAGAATGTCTTGCAAGAAACAGGTGGGCAACAGGGTTGTATGTAATCTTCCCTGAACCAATACACAAGTAGTCACTCTAAGACTGGATAGGCTTCTGAAGTCACCAGGAAAGGATCCACTGGTGAGGGTACATAACCACACTAACAACACTTTCACACAATGCCTCATAGATTATAAACAATGTAGGGAATGTGTAAGGGTGCTGAAGGGAAGGAATGTCCAAGTGATCTTCTCAGAGATACTTTCTGTCCTGAAAGCATGGGAAGAAAATATTCTGGAAGAGAACCACTGGCTAGGTCACTGACGTGAGGTAGAGGGTTACCACCTCCTCAGGAGAGAGAGGGCTGCATAGTTTGGATGAGCTTCATCTTTGTACAAAAGAAATAAATCTCCCGGGGAGGGGCAAGCTAGGAAACTCAGGAGGGTTTAAACTAAAAACAAGATGGTAGGGTGAAATGAGGATACAAATGAACACTCATTTAGTGAAAAAAATCAAGATGTTCAGAACAAAATTATTCAAGGAACAAAGGAACATGAAGAGAAGAAATTATTTAAATTGCCTACACACCCATGCTAGGTATCTAGGTAATCAGCAAGAAGAACAGGAATTGTTCATTTATGAACATAAGTTGACCTAGTTGAACTAGCCTGATGGGAAGATTTGCATGATTGGAATGTTAAAATCAATGGTTATAATCTATTTATGAAGGATTGAGGAGGCAAAAGGAGAGGGGGAGTAAATCTGAGGGGCAAAGTTGTGCTTAATTGACAGATTAGAATGTGCTGGGGAGAGTTAAAGCACTAATGAGATCATTAGCTCAGGGATTAGAAGACGGGAAGGAAGTGGAATGGGGAGACCAAGACAGAGTGAGGCAGGCTTTGAGAGCCAGTACCAAGAAAGCTCTTCTCCCTACTGTTGGTCTAAGGGGCTGAGGAATTATGTTGTTATAGATAAGGTACTGCATAGTGCTGGAAAGGTGATGGGGGAATGCTATAAATAAACGACACATGGTGTTTACAAGCTGCGAGTCTCCAAGCAGTCTGTTTGCACAGAGGAAGACAAGAGTGGAGAGGAAACCTCTGTTACAGACGCTGTATCAAAAATAGTGCTACCTGTTTGACAGCTCAGAAACAAATGATCTTGAATGCTTATGGAACAATGTCCTAAGAGATAAAGCACAAAATAGGGTACTAGTTTGCATAGGCACCGACTCCATGGGTGCTCTGAGCTGGAGCACCCCCAGGGAAAAATTAGTGAGTGCTCTGCACCCACTGGCAGCCAAGCTCCCTGCCCCACCTCACCGCCGCCTCTTCCTCTGAACATGCCGTGTCCCAGCTTCTCCATCTACCTCCCAGTGCTTGCTGCTGCCAAACAGCTGTAGCAAGCTCCGGGAGGGAGTGGGGAGGAGCGGGAACATGGTGCACTCAGGGGAGGAGGCAGGGCTGGGGACTTGGGGAAGAAGTCGAACAGGGGCAGGGACTTTGGGGAAAGGGTTGGAATCAGGATGGGAGGGGCGGGGCAGGGGTGGAGTCAAGGCAGGGGGCGTGAAGCACCCACCAGCGCCATTAGAAGTCAACGCCTATGCTAGTTTGTGTCTGCTACAGGCAGCCAAAACACACTAGAGAACAGGGTCACTGGTGCCTTAGGTGCCTATCTATAATGTGTAGGGGGAAAAACTGTTATAAGCATGGGTCATGTATACTGTATGAGTTTGGAGAGGGCAAGGTAATACTTAGCTTAGTATAACTGACTTTGACCTAGCCGTTGCTTGACATGAGTGTTGCTTGCTGAATTCAACCTCACAGGACTTACTTAAATAATGCTTATAGCTATGTTGGAGAAAGATGGTGTTTTGTTCTGTGTGGAAGGGCTTATATAAAAAGGAAGTTAGTCACTAAAAAACACAAAAGGTATTGACAAAAAGTCCCTTTACCGGAAGGAAAAAAAAAAAAGAAAGTACTTACATTCAGTGGTATGATCGGAGACACAGTGGAAAAAGAGACATGGTGACATAAAAATAGTATGGACAACAAAATTTATGTAAACTGAAGCCTGTGCATGCATATTGTATAAGTTACTAGATTATATGGGAAAGTATCATTATGGTAGAGTAGAAGAATAGAGTCAGATTCAAAGGAAAAATCCATCATAACCCTCCTATGTGTCATTCAGTGCTTTTATAGTCATTATGAATATAAGGCCATGCATTTGATTCTAATAAAGGTCTAAATTAAAATATCAGTGTCTTGGCTCTGAATGTATGGTAGTTTTCACCCAAAACCAGCTAAAAACACTGAATCAGGCCTACAGGAAAACTGAAAGCAGCTTTTATATAAAACAAATGGAAATTTAAAGTTGATAGCAATGAATATAAATTAGAAGCTAGAAATTGTAGAAAGTTGATAAGGGAAGAAAAAGAACAGTAAAATCTATAGATAGCAGGGTTAAGGAAAATAAGGAATCTGAGTATATCAAGAACATAATAAAGAAAAAACCCTTAACAATGGGTATTGGTCTATTACTACATGGACACAGTAGCATTGTCAATAATAATGAAGATAAGGCAGAAGTGTTCAATAAATATCTCTTGTTCTTTATTTGGAAAAAAGCCATATGATGTATCCATGCCATATTATAATGCCTTTCCAGTAGTAATTAAAGGGGACATTAAATCACAGCAATTAAAGTTAGACATGTTTAAATCAACAGGTCTGGATAATGTGTTGTAAGGGCACCCTCACCTCTAGAGTTCCCTCTCATCCCCAGACATGGCATTGCAGAGGACTACATCCCACATACACCCCTGGTAGCCACTTCCATGGCCCATCCCAGCTGACATCTCTCAACTCCTCTCTGGGTGTTCCCTGGCTGGGCCTTCTGGCCAAGTCACATTACAGTTCACACCCTTTCCAGGGCAAGTAAAGGTCCAACTTAAAGTTAAAAAAAAATCCAAACTGGTAGTTTTTCTATCACTCTTAGGCTTGACAGAAACCCACTGCTTCCTGCCCCTTGCAGAGATTCTCTTGATCCACTGTTTCCCTTCAGCAATGACTCCAGCAGTTTACCTCTGAGAATCTCCCTGCTCCTTGTAAGCCTTATCTAAGGGATCCTCCACAGAAGCCTACTTTTCTCCAATATCTGAAAAAGGTAAATGGGATGACCCAGGTAATTATAGGTCTGTGAGCCTGACACTGATCCTTGGCAAAAAATGCAATGGGATTTGATTAATACATAACTAAAAAACAGTTATATAATATATGGGATTTATGGAAAATAGATCTTGCCAAACTAACTTGATATCATTGTTATGAGATTACACATTTAGTTGCTAAAGGCAATAGTAGGGATGTATTATACTTACATTTCTGTAGGCAATTGACTTGGTATTGCCCTACATATTGATTCAGCATCAACATGGCACATATTAGATGGATTAAAACTAGCTAAATAATAGGTCTCAAAAGGTAAGTGTAAACAGGGAATAATCATCAAGCAAGTATATATGTAGTGGGGTCCCAAAGGATTGGTTCATGGCCCTATGCTATGTAATAAGATTATCATTGATCTGCAAAAAAACAATGTAAATTGATAAAGTTTGCAGATAATACAAAGATTGCTGGAGTGGTAAATAATGAAGAGGACTGATCACAGATATTGAACAATATGCACTGCTTGGTAGAGTGGATACAATCAAACAATATGCATTTCAGTATGGTCAAATGTAAGGTCATACATCTAGGAATAAGGGGATTGGAGGCTGTATTCTGTGAAGCAGTGACTCTGTAATTGATTTAGGGGTCACAGTGGACAACACAATATGTGAGGCTATAGCCAAAAGTTCTAATAAGATCTTTAGATGTATAAACTGGGGAATATGAGTAGGAGTAGGGATGTGATATTACCTCTGCATTTGCACTGGTATAATCACTACTGGAATACTGTGTCAAGTTTTGGTGTCAACACTTGAGGAAGGACGTTGACAAATTGGAGAGCATTCAAAGAAGAGTCATAAGAACTATTAAAAGATTGGAAAACGTGCCTTATAGTGAGAGACTCAAGAAGCACAATATATTTAGCTTATCAAAAGAAGATTAAGGGATGGGTTGGATCATTGTCTATAAGTACCTTCAGGGGGAACAGAAATTTGCTACTCTTCTAACAGATAAAAGTATAATAAGGTCCAATGGCTGGAAGTTGGAGCTACACAAATTAAGAGTAGGAATAAGGCACTGATTTTTAATAGTGAGGGTAATTAATAATTGGAAAAACTTAGCAAGGGTTGTGGTGGATTTTCTATCACAGAAATTTTTAAATCAAGATTGGACGGTTTTCTGACAGATATAATTTGGTTAAATCATGGACGTGAAGAAGAAATTAATTCAGGGAAGTCCTATGGTCTGTGTTATTCAGGTAGTCAGATTAGATAATCACAATGGTCCCTTGTGGCCTTAATATCTACAAATCTATGAATCTTAAATCTGATGTATTCTTTGACCAGTTTTACTTCATATTTACATAATCTATGAAGAAATATGTGGACAAATTGGAGAGAATGCAGAGAAGAGCAACGTAAATGATATAAGGTTTAGAAAACCTGACCTATGGGGAAAGGTTAAAATAACTGGGCATGTTTAGTCTTGAGGAAAGAAGACTGAGTGGAGACCTTATAAGTCACCAAATATGTTAAGGGCTGTTATAAGGAGGACGGTGATCAGTTGTTCACCATGTGCACTGAAGGTAGGATAGGTAGTAATGGGCTTAATCTGCAATAAAGGGAATTAGATTATATATTAGAAAAACCTTTCTAACTACAAGGGTAGTTAAGTAATGAAAAGACTTCAAGGGAAGTTGTGGAATCTCAATCACTTGACGTTTTTAAGAACAGGTTAGAAAAATATCTGTCTGAGATGCTCTAGGTATAAATTGGTCCTGCCTCAGCACAGGCAACCCGACTAGCTAACTTCTTGAAGTCCCTTCCAAACCTATATTTCCTGGATTCTATGCTTCTAAGTCTACATTTCCAGTGGAGAGGTTTCCACATTGGGAATTCCCTTTCTAGATACACAAAGTCTGAATCTGATATAACAGCTGTACGCTGCTATAGCTCCATTGACTGTAATGGAGTTACTCCTGCTTTAAATGTATGTAACTCAGAGCATTGTTTGGCTCAGAATATATAAAGTAATTGCAAGCCTTAGTGTCACTGTGCCTCACTGGGGCACAGCCAAGAATGCTGGATTTAGGACAAACAGCTGAGAAATAGGGCAGATTTACTGAGAAATAGGGCAGAATAACTAGTGGTTATTCTTTCATTAGATTATAACTAGTGATTATTCTTTCATTAGATTATACTCAGCCAGGAATAAAAGTAAACATCTGTCTCATTACACTGATTAACAAGAAGTCAAAAATGCAGGCTCCTTAGGCATCTCAGCCTTTGTCTCACCATCCAGACACTGGATTCTATGATGAGTGGTTACTGAAAACCAGTTTAATAAAATGTAGGGTCCTTCCAATCTCAAGAGATCAGCCACTTAGCCAGGTCAATCTTAGTCAAACTTAGCCAACTCAGATCTTACCCAGTAATCATGCAGTGGTGAATTCTTTAGTAACTAAAATTTAAAGGTTTATTAATAAAAGAAAAGAGGAGGAAATGTTTGATAAGTCATATACATACAATAATTGCAATGTCCTTCTATCAGGTTTGTAGCAGTGATGTTAGAGGCTGCTGGCTTGTAAAGTCTCTGGTAATTTCCAAAAGATTGGAAGGTCCTTGGTCCATAGTTCAATGTGCTCCTTTTAGTTGTAAATCCACAGTCCAGACAATCAGGGCAGGAAAGAAGCAAAATGGAGTCATTACAGGGATCTTTTATACCCTTTGCCTAGAAATATGCTTTTTCAAACAAAGCTCAAAGCCCAAAAAACTTTTTTTTGTAAAGTTACTGGTAAAAAATGGAGTTCACAGTCACATGAGCATATTGCATGTCCTTACATGGCTTGATAACTCATAGTGGGTAACCATTGGCCCCTTGGAAGAGGAAGCATCTGCAGAAAGAGCCATCTGGAGGGAAGGAGTTTCTGCTATGGCCTATTGTGAGCACTGGTGTCTTTGATGGACCATCAAATTTGAATAGTCCATTCACAATTTTGCTAGTTAGACTGAATATAAACTACTTTGTGGGTGTTACCCCAGAAACAAATACATTTATGATACATGTGTGTCATAAATATAAAGGGAAGGGTAAACCCCTTTGAAATCCCTCCTGGCCAGGGGAAAGCTCCTCTCACCTGTAAAGGGTTAAGAAGCTAAAGGTAACCTCGCTGGCACCTGACCAAAATGACCAATGAGGAGACAAGATACTTTCAAAAGCTGGGAGGAGGGAGAAAAACAAAGTGTCTGGGGCTGTCTGTATGCTGCTTTTGCCGGGGACAGAACAGGAATGGAGTCTTAGAACTTTTAGTAAGTAATCTAGCTAGGTATGTGTTAGATTATGATTTCTTTAAATGGCTGAGAAAAGAATTGTGCTGAATAGAATAACTATTTCTGTCTGTGTATCTTTTTTGTAACTTAAGGTTTTGCCTAGAGGGGTTCTCTATGTTTTTGAATCTAATTACCCTGTAAGATATCTACCATCCTGATTTTACAGGGGGGATTTCTTTATTTCTATTTACTTCTATTTTTATTAAAAGTCTTCTTGTAAGAAACTGAATGCTTTTTCATTGTTCTCAGATCCAAGGGTTTGGGTCTGTGGTCACCTATGCAAATTGGTGAGGCTTTTTATCCAACATTTCCCAGAAAGGGGGGGTGCAAGTGTTGGGAGGATTGTTCTTAAGATCCAAGGGTCTGGGTCCGTAGTCACCTAGGCAAATTGGTGAGGCTTTTTACCAAACCTTGTCCAGGAAGTGGGGTGCAAGGTTTTGGGAAGTATTTTGGGGGGAAAGACGCGTCCAAACAGCTCTTCCCCAGTAACCAGTATTAGTTTGGTGGTGGTAGCGGCCAATCCAAGGACGACGGGTGGAATCTTTTGTATCTTGGGGAAGTTTTGACCTAAGCTGGTAAAGATAAGCTTAGGAGGTTTTTCATGCAGGTCCCCACATCTGTACCCTAGAGTTCAGAGTGGGGGAGGAACCTTGACAATGTATATAGCCAATATTTATAACTTCAGATACAATGGTGATACATGGATTTAAACACCGTAATTTTATTTAGCAAATCATAACTTTTCCATTGACACCTTACATGACATACTTTGTACAAAATGTGTTGCAATTGTCCAGCAATGGCAGTATCAGTGCTATACATGGTCATATTTCAATCATGCAGGATCACGAGTGAAACAGTTTATGCGGGATTTTGTCCCATTTTTATGGAAGTTAACATGATGTTCCTTACTATATGCCTTAACCAACCCACTTTTGAAATCAATGGGAAGTTTGGTATTGACTTTAAAAGGAGAAGGATTAATTACATTACATTCTGGATCGTCCAGGTCACTTCTTTAAGACAAAAATGGCCTGGCATTTTTTTGTAATTTACCCTAAATGTTTGCTTTACTCATGCTGTTGAGAGTAATCCTGGATGTTAATTCCCTCAGGGATTACACTGAAGTAAATCAAAGAAGCCTTTGTTAGAGGGCTCTCTTCAGACCCCTAGATCTCTTCAGACCCATCAGCTCCTTTTCTCTGAAGTAATCTGAAAGGGAATCTCCCTAGCCTGTCAGTACTAAACATGCTAAGCTTGTTTTAACTGAAAATTATTCTTTGTCTTACATATCTTACATAATTTGTGAAAAGCAATATGATCTTGACCTTTATTAGGAAAAGGCGGCTGTGATTGCAGAGCCATTGGCCATTATCTTTGAAAACTCATGGCGATCGGGGGAAGTCCCGGACGACTGGAAAAAGGCAAACATAGTGCCCATTTTTAAAAAAGGGAAGAAGGAGGATCCTGGGAACTACAGGCCAGTCAGCCTCACCTCAGTCCCCGAAAAATCATGGAGCAGGTCCTCAAGGAATCAATCCTGAAACACTTACACGAGAGGAAAGTGATCAGGAACAGTCAGCATGGATTCACCAAGGGAAGGTCATGCCTGACTAATCTAATCGCCTTCTATGATGAGATTACTGGTTCTGTGGATGAGGGGAAAGCAGTGGATGTATTGTTTCTTGACTTTAGCAAAGCTTTTGACACGGTCTCCCACAGTATTCTTGTCAGGAAGTTAAAGAAGTATGGGCTGGATGAATGCACTATAAGGTGGGTAGAAAGTTGGCTAGATTGTCAGGCTCAACGGGTAGTGATCAATGGTTCCATGTCTAGATGGTAGCCGGTATCAAGTGGAGTGCCCCACGGGTCGGTCCTGGGGCCGGTTTAATTCAATATCTTCATAAATGATCTGGAGGATGGTGTGGATTGCACTCTCAGCAAATTTGTGGATGATACTAAACTAGGAGGAGTGGTAGATACGGTGGCAGGTAGGGATAGGATACAGAGGGACCTAGACAAATTGGAGGATTGGGCCAAAAGAAATCTGAGGTTCAACAAGGATAAGTGCAGGGTCCTCACTTAGGACGGAAGAATCCAATGCACCGCTACAGACTAGGGACCGAATGGCTACGCAGCAGTTCTGCGGAAAAGGACCTAGGGGTGACAGTGGACGAGAAGCTGGATATGAGTCAACAGTGTACCCTGTTGCCAAGAAGGCCAATGGCATTTTGGGATGTATAAGTAGGGGCATAGCGAGCAGATCGAGGGACGTGATCATTCCCCTCTATTCGACATTGGTGAGGCCTCATCTGGAGTACTGTGTCCAGTTTTGGGCCCCACACTACAAGAAGGATGTGGAAAAATTGGAGAAAGTCCAGCAAAGGGCAACAAAAATGATTAGGGGTCTGGAACACATGACTTATGAGGAGAGGCTGAGGGAACTGGGATTGTTTAGTCTGCAGAAGAGAAGAATGAGGTGGGATTTGATAGCTGCTTTCAACTACTTGAGAGGTGGTTCCAAAGAGGATGGTTCTAGACTATTCTCAGTGGTAGAAGATGACAGGACAAGGAGTAATGGTCTCAAGTTGCAGTGGGGGAGTTTTAGGTTGGATATTAGGAAAAACTTTTTCACTAGGAGGGTGGTGAAACACTGGAATGCATTACCTAGGGAGGTGGTAGAATCTCCTTCCTTAGAAGTTTTTAAGGTCAGGCTTGACAAAGCCCTGGCTGGGATGATTTAATTGGGGATTGGTCCTGCTTTGAGCACGGGGTTGGACTAGATGACCTCCTGAGGTCCCTTCCAACCCTGATATTCTATGATTCTATGATTCTAAGCTATTGATCCACATGAAATAATATGGATATTTGATCATTCCAAGTTGATGTCAGATGATTATGCTGTGAGAATGATAGATTATAAAACAGAAGTTGTTTAATTGTTTTAATGAACCAATCACCCACACCCTATTTCTGACCTTTTTCTCTCTCCCTTAACTAGTAAGTGCACATTTGGGAATTATTGTAAACATGAATTTTATCAGCAAGAGTAGAATTAAAAAAATAAACAAGTAACAATAGAAATCAAAACAAAAATAGTTATGTGATAGTGTTGGAAAGTTCAAGCAAATTAATTTAGCATTGATGCTGAAATTTATCAACAGATAAACCAATTAATTGATCAAAGTTCTCTGACTCAATCTTATTATATAGGTAGAAAATTCAATTCGGGCAATTTGTATTCAAGGTGCATTAGCAATAGAACTTCCTCACATTGAAGGAGCATGTTATAGAATACTTTATATAGCTTTAATCTTCAACCTACTTTCTTAAGCTTAATCAACACTTTTCATTTATCCCTGCTGATTAACATTTCTTTTTCTTTCTTTCTTTCTTTCTTTCTTTCTTTCTTTCTTTCTTTCTTTCTTTCTTTCTTTCATACTATACAAAGTATAATACATTTAGATTGGCTGGATTAATATATATTATGACCTCCTCAGCATATTTTGTCAAAGGAAGAAATTACCTTATTATAACTCAACAGCAGTTTGATTTTTTATCTAAGCCAGCTGTTACTATTACCAAATCTAACATTAATTTACTCTGTAAAAAAACAGAAATTGTCTGATGCCATTTGACATGTTAGGGGTTCCCTGTATTGGGGGGTTTAAGTCAGTGCTAATTGATATGCTTAATATTATTACCACTATTAATTAAAATGCATATGATTTCTGACATCATCATACAAGGCTACCCAGGGAACAGTTTACTCAGATTTTCAGAAAGCCTTTGACAAGGTCCCTCACCAAAGGCTCTTAAGCAAAGTAAGCTGTCATGGAATAAGAGGGAAGGTGCTCTCATGGATTGTAACTGATTAAAAGATAGGAAAGAAAGGGGAGGAATAAGTGGTCAGTTTTCAGAATGGAGAGAGGTAAATAGTGGTGTCTCCCTGGGGTTTGTACTGGCACCAGTCTATTCAATATATTCATAAATGATCTGGAAAAAGGGGTAAACAGTGAGGTGGCAAAATTTGCAGATGATACAAAACTCCTCAAAATGGTTAAGTCCCAAGCAGACTGTGAAGAGCTATACAAGGACCTCACAAAACTGCGTAACTGGACAACAAAATGACAGATGAAATTCAGTGTTGATAAATTGTAATGCACATTGGAAAACATAATTCCAACTATACATATAAAATGATGGGGTCTAAATTAGCTGTTACCGCTCAAGAAAGAGATCTTGGAGTCTTTGTGGATAGTTCTCTGAAAACATCCAGTCAATGCTGCAGCGGCAGACAAAAAAGCGAACAGAATGTTGGGAATCTTTAAGAAAGGGTTAGATAATAAGACAGAAAATATCATATTGCCTCTGTATAAATCCATGGTATGCCACATCTTGAATACTACGTGCAGATGTGGTCGCCCCATCTCAAAAAAGATATATTGGAATTGGAAAAGGTTCAGGAAAGGGCAACAAAAATTATTAGGGGTATGGAATGGCTGCCCTATCAGGAGAGTTTAATAAGACTGGGACTTTTCAGCTTGGAGAAGAGATGACTGGGGGGGGTGTGTATGATTGAGGTCTATAAAATCATGACTGGTGTGGAGAAAGTAAATAAGGAAGTGTTATTTACTCTGTCTCATAACACAAGAACTAGGGGTCATCAAATGAAATTAACAGGTTTAAATAGCAGGTTTAAAACAAACAAAAGGAAGTATATTTTCACACAACACAGTCAACCTGTGGAACTCCTTGCCAGAGGATGTTGTGAAGGTCAAGACTATAACAGGGTTCAAAAAAGAACTAGACAAGTTCATGGAGGATAGGTCCATCAGGAGGATAAGTTCATGGAGGATGGACAGGGATGGTGTCCCTAGTCTCTGTTTGCCAGAAGCTGGAAATAGGCAACAGGGGATGGATCATTTGATTACCTGTTCTGTTCATTCCCTCTGGGGCATCTGGCATTGGCCACTGTCAGAGGACGGGATACTGGGCTAGATGGATCTTGGGTCTGACCCAGTATGGCAATTCTTATATTCTTATGGCAGTGAATAAACAATAGAAAACAGGAATAATTTCCACTAAATGGACTTTCTAGAGGATCCTATTTAAACTCTTATATTCAAGGTACATAGAACAGTTTTTCATGGAATCACACTGTCATACACTAAGAAATCAGTCTGGCAGTAGAAAAGCAAACAAAAGGAATATCATCTAATGGAAGGCTGAGCTTTAGTGCATTTCAGGTAACAAGTTTATTCTGTACCTGCACTGCTTTTTGTAGCCAGTGCATTCAGAATAAAATATGACATTTTGAAAGGTATCACAGATGAAAGCACAACGTTGCAAACATTTTGTAAAACACATAAGTAGGGTTTTACCAGGTATGTCATGGAGATAAACCCTGCCCTCAGCTGGGCAATGGACTATGAAGGGAACTGAATGCAAGGATCTTTCATCCCCATGCCTAATGCATGCATGCATACATGCAGCAAAAGAATTATCTAGTGTTCAGGAGAGTAAGAGAAGGGTAGGAAGGGGCTTTGCTACCATGGCTGCTGATACACCATGGCGTAAATAGGTCTCATCTCTGGCAAGCTGTATGGATGTGGCATATCCTCAGCCACCCACAGAATATGGTATGATCAATAGTATGAATGAGAGATGAATGCTTACTCCTGCTTCTTTGAAGAGTACTAAGGTGCCTCCCATCACACATCACCTTTTACTTATACTTAACCATTTTGCCCTGCACCAGCAGCTGGCCTTGAGACTATACTCACAACAAGCGCTGGTCCACTCCCTTCCCTCCTCCCCGTCCCATAGTTCTCAACAGTAAGGGCAGGATTTTCCCTTGATCAGATTAGCAGATTTTAGCATGGCAGTACAGCTGGTGATGCAGTTCTTAAATCAACAAGCATTCATCAACACAAAGTGGGCTTCCATCAGAAAAATAAAGTTTCAGTTACCTTCTTTGTTATCTGTTAACAGCACTGCAGTGTCGCTACCTTCTGATGTTCTTAAAAATATAGGGTGAAATCCTGGTCCCAGTTAAGTCAGTGGAAGTTTTGCTATTGACTTCAGTGAGGACAGAATTTCGCTCAGTCTGTTTTGGACAATGCTTACTACTAGATCAAGTCATCTTCAGTTACTGATGTAGAAGGTTTTAAACATAGTTGCTGTTTGGCTTTGAGTCTTGAAAGTGGATTAAAAGAAAAATGAAAGCCACGGATTTGGAACAAGATGTACAGTTCCATCAGTCATATTATTTGTATTATGTACTGGAAACTTATGCTGATGAATACCTTGTTTGTTTGTTTTTTGAAGAGGCCCACTAAATATTCCTTCCGAACAATTTACACTGTGTGCTTAAGTATTTGCAGGACTGGGGCCTAAAACAACATTTTTGGGGATTTTTCTTTAAATAAATGATAAAGGTAGCTTGATAAATTAAAGATTTGCTTTTGCTTTCTCCTTTTTTTTAACTTAATATCATGTTGTGACCCCACCCCCAGCATATGAGGGGTTTTGTCAGTCACCCAGGATACTGTCTTGTCCGATATGATATAATGCCAGATGACTTGTGGAACCATCAGACAATGTGGTAACTGGCAAATTGGGTCAAAGCACTGGAAAAACAATGTAATTTCTTAAAACTCTGGTTTCATAAATAAATTATTGTATTTTTTAAAAATCCACAGTTTTTGTAAACAGCTTTTAGAATATTTAAGTAGATATTTTCTTCCCTGACCACCAGGTTATCTCCATGTCATTAGACAGTGTCATGTTCACATGCCAGTCACTAACTCCTGTTTAAATGATTGAACTCTAAGAGTTTAAAGGACACTAAAGTAAATGGGAGGCTTTTAGGGTCACCATTAAAGCAGAACTAACTGCTACCCCTAAATCATGCCTTGTGCCTAAATTCATAGCAAAGAAGAAGAAATTAATAAAATCTATTTTATAAATAAAAAATTCCCTACCCCAAGTAAAGTTTTGACCCAAAAGGGAGAATAACCAGAGACTCCATGAAGTCCAGTAGGGTCTTCACAATTGCTATTGATTTTAAATGGCCTGAGTACTGATGGTACTGATGGCCAGCAGTATTAAACCTTAAGTTAGTCAGATTGATAATTCATACATCCTACATCACTGCCACTTTTGTAGGAACAGTATGTAGGGATGTGGCAGTATGATTAGTTCTGGAGAAATATTAAACTTTTTGTGGCTTCAGTACTGTCTACTTCTCTTAGATGCTAGTGTAGTTTACCCATTCCCCGTCCAGGCAGTAAATTGAGTGTTGCCAGCAGAAAAACTGTTCATAAATCAAGACTTCCTGAGAAAGCTGAGAGACCTCTTGAAACCCTTGATTTGATGACCAAAAGGGTAGGTAAATAATTACCGTTATAATTTTCCACCAGCTTTTGACTGAGTTTCAAATGAGTTCACTTGGCTGTGGTCAATCTCTATTTTGTACTTGCCCACCCTGAACATTCAAATTATCAAGATTTACTCAAACCGTTCATCATGGGAAGCTAATGCTCAGCATGCATGACTGCAGAATCAGTGCTAATTTAATTAATACAATAGTTCATTTCTCAATGCTGAGAACAAAATTGTTTCCCTCATCAATAAGCTGAATTTGGTTTGAATTACCTAGATTTCAGAATCTGATATGCCACCATTTTAGGCAGTTACTTCATTTAAAAGTTATCAGAGGGCAACTGTATAAGGGATAGTTGAGGCTATTGGTGCCTAGAGTGGCATGGGAAGAAGTCTGAGATTATGGGAGAAGCACATTAATTAGATGTCTGCTAAAATCATCAATAACTAACAGCGTTGAATTTATATTGATATATTTAGCTTTCAGAGTTAATCCTATGGGAAAGACAGAGCAGTTCACACCTCTCTGAGCAATTTTTTCAGGCTTTCTTCAAACATGTGAAGATGCCACTGCATTGGTATATGTTTGGTTCACATATTCAAAGTCTTCCATGCAACCATGAAGGCTAGAAACAAGTTTTAAAATGAAAGCATTGATACTTTAGGACCATTCTGCAGCCGGAGATCATCAGAGTACAAAGAACCTTAGGTTTGGATTTAGGTATTTAGATTAGGCTGTAAAAATTGAGCCTGTGTGAACTTTAAAGACCCCCTGGCAAGATTAAGCTTTGCTTTGATGTCCTGGTGATTTCCCCTCCCCACACTGTTGTGTAGTAGGCTGGCTGCAGGCATTCCAGAGAGAGCTGGCTGTATATCAGTGATTAGTGTAGGCCTATAGTTTGGTGCTATATAAAGGGATGGAAGGTGATATATATGTACAGGTAGGATATGAGCATTGTTAACAAAAAAATATACTACAACCTTAAAGAGCTGGACACACTGATGTCAATGGGAATAGTGTCTCCTGATCAAAAAGTGCATGCAATCCTTTATTTGGCATTATCTTGTAATAATTACATGTCAGTATTAGCCAACTGATACCGTACAGTTTTATCAGATATGACAGGCTTTCCGTCTAATAGAAAAATAACTCTGCAATATCTCTTCTAATGACAGCAATTGCATGTTGATCAGGAATGAACAGAAGGACTAACACAGCTCAGCGTACAATGAGAGATGTGCATGGAGCACGGCTACCTCGCACCAGACTTCAACAACAAAACATCCAGATAGATACATGGGAAGAACACAACTCAAGAGGCACAAAGTTCTAAGGATTCTTTTAAAATTAACTTCAAAAGCCTAGAGCCTATTCTTCTACAGCAGTCAAAACACACTGCATTACAAAACAAAATATTGGTATTTGTGATTTCAAATACTGGGTGAATATAAACACTTAAAACAATATCTTGCAAAACATAAACAATTTTGACTTGCCCAGCATATGTGCTGTCCTATACTGCTTAACATACATAAATCCACAGTGAACGTTTATTGTGAAGTGAATTGCTATGTGTTTGAAGCCTGAGTATTAACTCCTGTTTCACTCAAAGAGATGGAAGTATTGAGTGCTCCTGCTGGAGTGTTTTTGATGTGGCATTTTTTTGAAAGCAGCAGGCGATTAATATTAATATCAGGATTAATACTAATAATAGTATTTTCAATATGCCATTAAAATTTAAATGAACAGAGAACTGTTCAAATACCAGTTGGGCACATGAATATAAAATGGAGTATCTCATATTGGAAATAGTTTTTCTTTTCTCCATGTCCAGACCCGATTGCATATTTTTAGCTTACATGCTGCGAGGCAGAGATCCAACCAGCAAACTTCTGGTTTTGAATATCCTCGGTTGACTCAGAAAATTTCCAGTTCCTTTCTACTAAGTGGAAGCCTTCAGCCAAAACTAAAGGTTATGCAAGTCATAGATGGCTACCAGTCAGTGATGAAGTGGATGAATATCGTATGTAAAGAAAAAAACATGAGTGAATATTAAAAATCATATTTTCCAAATATCCATTCAAGTTTGTAAATGATTTTGATCTGTGTTCATTCTTTTTTGTGTCCAGTTTGCCTCAGACTTTCTAGAACAAGGCTTAAAATAAGCCGGAGCCCACTAGAGCCGGAGCCCACCAGTAAATATTAAAATAAGCCGGAGCCCACCAGTAAATATTTTCAATCCCACAGGAGCCCAGCACACCCCTCCATCCCCTAAAGGGCAGAAGCCCCAAACCCCAGTGCCCCATCACCCCCATGGGGCTAACGCTCAGAGCCCTGAATTGGGGTGGGAGGGCCTCTAGGAAATAATCTTTAAGAATTTAAGCCCTGTTCCAGAATATTTCTGCCTTGCAATAAAATCACTCATGTGAATTTCCAGACAGATTGCCATGGCTTTGGTGACACTTCAAAGGGAGATATATAAATCAAACTTATCATAAATGACTGCTATAGTGTAAACTTTAGAGAGACACTGTCAATTCAAATTTGGATAGGACTATTTAAAATTTTCCTAAACCAATGTAAAAAGTCTCCATTAAAAATAATCCCAATGGAAATGGTCTTTTAACAAATTCACATTCCCTTCTTGTGTATGCAAGCTAAATATTACATAACTTGAAAATGAATCTATCAACAAAAGTGAAACTAATTTTCTTGATTTCCAAGATGAGAGAGCAGTAAGGAGAAAAAAGCATATTGAACTGTCCATCAGAATTTAAATTATTTCATTTTCGTAATCTAAGGTGTTATTAGTAACATAGATAAGCAAACGTTTTTGACACTGTGCCTGTTATATGGCAAACCCATGTTTCCTGTAGTCAACTATAAATTTTATGTTCAAAGGAACAAAGTTAAAAAAAAAATCTCTGAAGCAATAGTGAAGCTCAAGGTGATTACAATATAAGAATTATTCCTTTGCTCTTACCTATGTGTACAAATATGTGAATTGCAACGGCAAGCAGAGAGATAGAGCTGAACTTTGAGGTTAACTCCATTAATTTAAACAAAATTTGCTTTGGGATACAAAAGAAAAGAAAATGCAATACAACTAAATTTTTCTAGAGCTCTTCTGGTTGTTACCTTCCTGATCGGTTACTGTTGCAGTTTCTGGATTTTTTATATTTGCTTCTTTTAGGCTCTGATATAGCAAAGCACTTAAATGCCCATGTGACTTTAAGCATGAGTATTCCCATTGAGAAACTTCACTGTAATAAAATTCCACAAAAGTATCAATAGGATGCAATCTTTATTTGCCAGGTAGCAAATTTAGCACCAGAAAACAGAGGTATTTTAATTTTGTTCTCTTAGGATCTGTTACATTGAACTCAGAAAGAATTCAGAGAAGTGCAAAGTAATTTCTTCCCATTCATGAATGCTTGGTCTTAGGTCTTCAGTGGCATTGAGGGTCTTGTCATATGCAGAAGGAGGACAATTAGGTGCCTTGGTAAGAAGGATCATAATAAAAATAGAACAGGAGTACTCCTGTTTTTTTTGCGGATACATACTAACACGGCTGCTACTCTGAAACCTGTCATTATGCAAGGCACTGAATTTAGCCGTATGGAATGGAAATCCATCTACTTAATGAAAAAATTAAGTACTCCTGTTCTTTTTGCGGATACAGACTAACACGGCTGCTGCTCTGAAATAAAAATAGAGTAGGATTTAGGACTTACAAGGATCAGAGCAGGTAGAGTCACTAAGTAATGATCCAGCAAAATATTTAAGCACTCTCATAATTTTAAGCACGTGAATAGGTGAATTACTCATTATTTACACAAGTGTAAATGAGGGGAAAACAGAAGTGGTGATTAGACTGCAAACCAATCTGCTGCAACATACCACAGCAGAGAAAGAAGAAGCAACTCCACTTCACATAAGGACATCACAAAATAGTGGAGTTTCAAATGCCCCTTATATGGTGGAAAGAACCAACTTCCTTCTGTCAATGCAAGGACGACCGCAAGCAATGACCCTTCAGGATTGCTAATATCCACACCTGACACTACTGGGGGAATACCATTTTTCAGATTCATAGAATGTTGATAATTTTTGCTGGATATCAGGATATTGCACATCCATAATGTTACTACATGCAAAACATTCATGCCTATTTCTGTATTCATTTATGCAGGTAAACTTATTTGATTCCTTTGATGAAAAAATGTAATTAGCACTTTTAAATGTAATGATAAAGAAATGGAGAGCCAGATCCATAACTGGGGTAAATGATCATAGCTCTATTAACTGATCATGCAAACCATACAGTGGAACAGCTTCAACGGGCAATATGGAGGGACCCCTACATCAGACTATCCCATAGCTAAATGGTTAGGACATGCTCCTGAGAGGAGTAGGAAACTCCTGTCCAAATTCTTTCTCCCCCTCACCCAGAAGGGGAATTGAACCCAGGTTCCCCAGATGAGTACTCTAACCCCTGGTCTAAAAGTTATAAGGTGGGCACAACTACACCTCCCCCTTTTTCTGTCCAGATTTTGAATGGGACCTAACCTACTAGGTGCTCTCTACGCACATGTACTACATCAGGCCCCACATGTGAGATAGGCAGGCAAATACCCATGGTTCCCAGGTTTATGAATCACTCATAAGGTGGGAGGTAGGGGTATGGACACCTATAATGAGGCAGCAATGTGTGTACCCAGAGGCAGAAACTTAGGCACCTAGGGAACTTTTATCCTGAAAATGTAGGCAGCAAGTGAGTTTAGATGCCTACATTGTTTGGCAGGAGTTGAATCTCAGAGGAGCCTAAAACTGGGACTTAGATGCCTAAACGCAGATTTGGGTGCCTAAGCAATTTGTGAATCTACTCTTAGATTTCTACATTTGAATGCTTAAAACAAAAGAGGATTTAGCTGTTCTTAAATGTGCAGGCTAATTAACAGTAGTTGCGGGTTCCGCTTAGCTAAGAGCTCTAGTCAACTGGAAAAAGAAAAGGAGTACTTGTAGCACCTTAGAGACTAACCAATTTATTTAGTCTCTAAGGTGCCACAAGTACTCCTTTTCTTTTTGCGAATACAGACTAACACGGCTGGTACTCTGAAACTAGTCAACTGGGTATTCACTAATTTGCACAGCAAAACTGCAACTCCCTCTTAGCCAGCAATCAACACACAGCTAGCTGAAGGCTCTCGTTGCTAGCTCTATTCCCTTTTTCCATGTAGTGGTGCTACTCTCAAAAAATGCAAGATTTTTAATAGCACTGTGACACTGGCAGACCAGGTGCCAGCTCATGCCAAGGTCCCCATGTCTCAACTGAACACTGACAAATACATAGCTGGAATCAGTCTGGCTCACTTGTGTGTGACTATTGTTAAAATACATATTAGAATTACAAGAATGTGTTTCGTGTTTAGATTGTATTGAATGCTGGTGAGTTGCTGCATGCATTAAGCTCATGTATAACATCTATATCCCATATGATAAGGTAATAGTTGAGTGGTTCTGCTGCAAGCCTCTGGGACTATGTAAATCACCAGACAGGAAAGAGATATTTATTAGTGTGATGTTTCCCCCAATCTCCAACAGAAGGTGTAACACCCTGCCCAACAGGAAAGGTTACCAACACCAAATGGACGATTGTGGGGCGTGAAAGAAGACAAAAGATGTTTCCCTCCTCCCGCTGTGAAGATGAGTCATGCAAGCTGATCCCTCCCATCAGCTAAGTTTGCAGCTCAGCACATAAGGCAGGAGAAGAATAAAAACCCCTAACAAGGAGGAACTGGATCTCTATGCTGCTTGGACTCTAGGGGACTGTCTGGGACTCCATGGTTAGGCTGTTATAATGCCTGAGAAGTTTACACTTGGTTGGTGACACTTGGTTGGTGAATTCACAGCCAATTTGGGATTTGTGCCCTGGTACTCAACAGTCTGCCCTGAGGTTAGTACTCATGCTCTTGAGCCACTGCAGGATACCTTTACAACCACCATGGAGAAGCTTTGCTTTTAGATCTTGCCCCAAAGAGTCGGCACCTCCAGCTGTGTATAGTGCCTGTTAATGCCGTGCTGAGGGCACTAGTTTGGTAATGACTTGCAGAGAAGCTAGCCTCCAACTGACTCACCAACATGACCTCTTACACCAGCAGCACTTTTCCAACTTTGACACCTCCCATCCAACTACCAACTAGATCTAAACTATTTTAATTTGTGAGAGCTAATGAGACTGCATGCTGTGTGGAAATGGCTGGAGGGTTTACTTCACATTGCTGCATGTATTGTATCATAGGAAGTACTATAATGAACATAACTGCACAGTTGTACATTCGATGGGATGCAGCACACTTGATATGCTGTTCAGCAGAGAATGGCAAGAAGCTCAGCAGTTCCAGCTAGCAAGTTGAGAGAGTCACATTTGTTGTAGCTTTGATTAATATTATGGCTTTCTGATTATTTAAACTAATATTATTTTGTAGTCTGGCCCACACATGAAATCATTCTTACCAGTGTAAAGACAAAACATTAGTGAAGCTCAGTTAGTATGAAGTTGGTCTTTTCCATTTGTCTGTGGAGAAATAACTCCATTTTTTTTCCAGCAAAGAAATATGAAAAGCTAAAATTCCCAATTAAAACCTCACAAAGCTGAGCTGAATGCATGATTTGTTAGAAGTAAGGTAGAACTAGCAGCTTGTTTACAGTTCTTGCTGCATTTCCTTGAACTACAGAGGGAGTTACAAGTAAAACTCCTGTTATAGCTAATGGAATGACAATGAAAATGCAGCCCTTCAAGTGCTCTGGCCACTAAGGAGGCTGTTCTGTGAAAACATTCCTCCCAAATAATTTTGGATTATGTCATATGCCCAAGGCAAGTCAGCAACTTTCTCTGATCGCTGTCAGAGTCCTCATGTAAAAAAACACAGACATAAAACAATGAATCTGCAGGGCAAGAATCACCCAAAAGGAGCAGCCATTTGTTCTGATCAATGTTTAAACTGTTCTAACTGCATTAGCTGTTAGGGAGAAGTACCAGAACTTTTAAGCAGCTTTTTGCCTTTTTGGGAAATAATGAACTAGAAATATATATATAGAGAGAGCACAAGCTGAGGATACATATCATGAATACTTATTGTAGGGGACCATGGATAACTCTTCCCATGCAGTTCCAAGTGATGGAACTCACCATTACAAATACCATTAATAATAATGACAATGATTTTGCACTATATCACATTTTTCCCTGAATTATCCCAAAGAACTTTACACACACTATATATGAATCATTTTATCCACCATTGAAATGCAACCACCTCTGGAATGAAACATGGCAACTGTATAAGAACAGCCTTCCACAATGACTAGGGAGCAAATACATGGCCTAATCTTCTTCGCTCATTCCTCCAGTCTAGCAGGCCAGGATGGAGGAGTTAGACTGATCCTCTCCACTCAACTTGATTTAGTTGGGGTTGATCCTGCTTTGAGCAGGGGGTTGGACTAGATGACCTCCAAAGGGTTCTTCCAACCCTAATCTTCTATGATTCTATGCCTGTCTCCTATGCTCACATTGCCCTCTGGTACTTATGAGGTGTGCTGCTATGCGCTGCATGAACATCAGCCGTTTTACTAGTTGGTTAGTTGGTCATCTAGCAATATTTGTGCCTATAAGTCACTGTGAGTACAAAATTATGCCTGCACGGGTAGAAGAAAAGCTGGATTAAGGCACAGGTATTATAGGACCTAGCCTAGGGTCCCAGCTCCTGACATCATGTGATTATACCAGAATCTATTTTTTTTTATTTTAAAATAATATTTCTAGCCTACATTGATGGAGAGAAAAGCTTAAATACATGACCTGAGTGATGCCTGTCTGACTCTGCAAAGAGCCTGAAACAATAGCTACAAGAGCTACGAACTGCCCTGTTCATCTTAACTCTGAAGCCTGCTGAGACACACAGGAGAGGTGGGGTCAATAACAGGGGAGGGACAATGTCATGGGTGTTGTGGGTTGTACCGAGGGCTTTAATTTGACCCCAAGGCAGATGCCATTTCTTGAAATCTGTCCTTCAATATAAAAAGGTCTTCAACTGCAAATGCAAAAAAAAAGTATACAATAGCTTGCCTGCATTGCACTGTATGTATTTTATAAAGTACTGAACTACATCTTCAACAAGAAAAACAGGAATAGAAAATACAAACTTTTGCAACACAACATTGCTTAACTCTTGCATTTCTGAATGCTTATTGATTTTTGACTGTGCAACCAGGAAGCTACGTTGACATAGATTTGTTCCGTTAGTTATGTATATATACTACAATATATTTCTTTTATTTACCTAATAAGGCTAAAAATAATAGGGTGAAACATCTCTAAGTAAACAACGTCATTGTTTCAGAAGTGAATTTGATCCTTTATGGTCAGACTTATTAAATGAAGAAACATCACCCTCCAAAAAAACTTAAAACGTTTTCTTTCATATTCCCCACAATGTCTGCCACTGTTGTCACTTCAAATGTGTTCCACACCCTATTGAAAATCCTTAGCTCTTTTACTGTATATTAATGCATTACTGTGGAGACTGTAAACGGAAGTAGAGGTGCTATGAAGTAAGCCTGACCAGGAAAACTGTTCTCCTCAGATACCTACATGTTCATGGCATAATGCTAGCAAGTGACAGTGAAATAATAAATATTCAGAAGTTTGTGTTTTGGTTCTAGTTCTGCTACCAACTGGTGTGACCGATTTCATGTCATTCTCTCTTTGAGATGTGCTGCTGTTGCTGTTAGAATATTGATTTCATTCCACAAAAAAACAATTGATTGTTGAGGAATCATTTCTTGCTAAGTCATAGCAAATGATCTATCAAAGCTCCTTGCCTATTCCAATCACAGATGAAATAATTGTGCTTGAATTGATGTGATTATCCGTTCTTGGAAATATGAGCTTCCTATCTGTACAATAAGCAATCTCATCATGGCCCTGTTTATCCTAGATAGTTATATCCATCATAAAATAGTATCATGAAATAAAGTTACAATAGCATCTCAGGTAGGTGAAGTCATATAATCTGCGGTATATGATCCAATAATATAGTAAATATTCCTATCTTCCTTTCATGACATAGATAACCTACCTGGGCCACCCTGGTAGAAAGGGCTGGAATAATTCAATTCTGTTCTTTATCTGTGGATATGTGGACTTACTTCTGAATTTTAGAATGTTTCTCACCAGCTGTGCCAATAACAGTCAGGGCTCTACTGTAAGGCAATATCTCCATGTCCTCTGCTTAATATACATAATACGTAGCTCTTATATAGTAACTTTTCACCAGCAGATCTCAAGTAGATCTCATATGCAGAGGTCATCCCAAGTGAGTGCTGATAAAAGCTATATGCAACACCAAGTGATCAGGTACAGTGTTCCATATACAGCCCATATGGTACAGGACAAGTACTTTAGGAATTATTTAGAGAGTTTAAACATTTTTATGGGACTATTTTTTACATCTCTGCCTATAAGGCCAATGCCTTAGTTACCTTGGGTTAGGCCTTGGCCCAGGCCATGACTCCTCCTCACCAATCTGGCAGCTCACAGAGACTATAAAGTTATCCTCAAAGGGCAGAGGGCTCCCTCAGCATGCTATTCCCTCAGAATAGCTGGCTTTACACCACTCCTGCCAGGCCCTCAGTTAGGCAGTATGCCAGGGATGTGTCTAGGGACGAAGGGAGGGGTGATGAGTGGAGCATAAGGTAAGTCATCAAATGGGCAGCAGTAGATGTCATTACCCTTGTGATGGTGGCGAAAAAGGGCTGAGGATTCACGGAGGCCTCATAGAAGGAGTGGGCAGCTCATATTATTTGCACCATCTTTTAGCCTGTCCTACAACAGTCATAGCAGTGCAGAGTTCCTTTCAATGGAAGGTGTTAGAATTTAGCCTCAAAGCTTTAGTGGTTCATCCAAGCCAGTCCTCCACAACTTTCCAGTTTTTCCTTAGTTTTCCTTTACTTTTTCCTAGAGCCTTGAGTGTGTGTGTGTTTGTGGATATGTTAGCATTCTGAATGTACCAGCATTTGTGTGTGTGTGCGTGCGCACAGTTAATACTCTTATTAGTAAATCTGTGTATGCAAGTATGTGTGGAAAGGGAGAAGTGGGGTGGTATTTGGGACACCAAAGACACATTCTACTAGTCTTACATAAACTGTAACCCAATTACCCACCAGGAGGCATTTTCAATTGAACAATTAAAATGAAATGATTTGATCTCTAATTCTTCGGAAGATGTCAAAAATAAAATTATAACTCAATCCGCAGGAAACCAACATCCATAGATGGCACTCAAAAAATCACACTGGTCTTATAACAAATCAGTACTTTAACTGTGTTGATATTGTCTGGTTTCCCAGAGGATTTTAGAGCTTTCAGAAGATTGATTTTTTGGTAATAATTAGAGTGTAGATTAGGCACTTCTTTGAAAATGCAAAAACTCCACAAAACCCCAAACTCATTCATCTTTTTCACTGATAGAAAATGAAAAGGCTAGTTCATTTGAAGACTGTTTATTAGGCTTCAGCTTCAAGAGAGCTTTCTGCACCACACCCTATTAAAGAACACTAACAATAAATAACATACAAATGATTTAAAAAATGAACACAGCAATCAGCAACTTAGTTTGTTACCACAAGAGAAAATATAAATCCTTGAGGAATTGTGATGACTAATCCAATATACCACAATTGAGAAATAATTAGCAAACAGTGTAGTGAAATTTCACTAAACTATTATAATCATGCTTTTACCAAATCACAAAGATCATATAGAAAATATACTGTAAAAGGAATATGAAAGAAACATATCTCTGACACCTAAATGTTGCTCTTTGAGGAAACCTAAATGTTCTTGTTCATCTACTCACTATTACAAAGAAACTGTTGTGATCTTAAGAGAACCTGATAACTCATAACTCAGAAAAAGCAATTAGAAGAGAATCATTTTTTCCGAGAAGAAAAAATATAATTAAAATGCTAATAAACCAGGCTTTAGCTATGCGGGGTCCAGGGGTGGTGCTGATGTTAATTTAAAATAACAAAGGACCAAAAAAAGTATTTAAAACACATAAAGAAATATGGAAGGAAACCAAAAGATTATATATCAACCTAGTCAAATACTTTGTAAATTGGGAAATACCACTTTAGTTGTGTATTGAGTATGAACAAGTAAAATGATGTCCTAGCTAAACGTGGAAATGAGAAAATAATACCTATGATCCCCCAAGGCAAGGTCTATAAAAAAAGTTGGGGTCCCACTGAAAAATAAAGGCTTTCACAGATATCTTGTTAGGAAAATGGATGAGTATGTAACTGAGAGAAAGATCTGTTTGGTCTGAGAGTCTACAGGACATCAACAGAATTTGAGCTACATTGTGGATTGCTTCTAACATGTAAGAGTTCAAATTTAACCTTTTTAATTACTTATTTTAGCAAGGCTTTTCATTAGCCTACATCTAGATGATATTCAGTTCATGGTTTTTAATTTATTTTCGGGGGAAGTTCTAATCTCTTAAGTGAAGACTATTTTATTTTTATAAAAGGATCCTTTCTGGTGAATGGGTGCTGACTGAACATCTCAAGAGATGCAAAATGTCCTACTCTTGAAGAAGGAAAACAAGTGGAGTTTGGGTGTCATATGGACCTTAAGTCAAAAATAAGAGAATCTGGAAGGGCTGTTCATAGGTTTTTGTGCTGGCACAGATTGTGTCATCCAAATCTACAGAGTTAGGGCATGATCATCTACTATTACAAAGTCACCTTTCTTGAACTTAGGGCATTGACTAATTTAGTAAAAATTGAGGGATGAAGAGGCAAAATAAAAATTATCTATATATTTTAATTTAGAATACATTAAATAGAGGAGAGAAGGAAGGAAGGATACTGCAGATTGAAAAATATTTCCGTATAACAAAGGGTGGAGTCCTAAGAATGGATGTTAGGGATTATTCACTGCTCTTTACAGACTCTTTGTCACCTTCAGAAAATCAGTAAGGGGTATCTTTTAAGAGGAACTAAAGTTCTGGTCTTCCTTTTTGTAGCTTCAAGTAACATCTGTAAAATGTGTGCCTGAATTGCATATTGATTTTTCATGTGCATATTTGAGAATTTATGCCTTTAACTACCTTATTTGTACCCAGAGTTAGGTAGAAAGTCAGATTTGCTCCCACAATCCAATTACAGTTGCAAAACGGTTGCAACAAATTTTGTGGATTTAACTTGCACCTGCAAAGGAAAGTTGCCCTTCTAATAATTTACTTGTTGATGTCTTTATGCCTCAATATCCAAAATAACTGGGACACCAATATCTACCACACAGATGCTGTGAGGCGAAATTAAGTAATATTTCTGAGGCATGATGGGGTGCTCAGCTGGAAGCCACCATATGTAAGTGTAAAGTAGTATTAATACCATCTGACCTTTACATTTCTGAATCCCTATAGAACTTACAGAAAACAAAAAGACTTGTTTCAAAATTTCAACTCAAGAACATTTTGTTCTCAATTTCTCTAAGGGAAGACACATTCCCAATGCTAACACTGCATTGCAGCTGCAGGAGGCTGATACACTATTTAAGATGCCATCCTTCAAATGTATTCACTTTCTGTAGTATCAATAAATTTGGTAGCAATAATGTCTGTGTACACAGATGCTGGCTTCTTCCTTTCCCTGCGGGTGCTCAACCCCCACTCCTCCCCTTCCTGCACCGTCCCATCCCTACCTCGCCTCTTCCTGCCCTGCTCTACCCCTGTTCTTCCTCTTTCCACCCCCGCTCTGCCCTGCCTCTTCCACCCAGTTCCATCCCCTCCCCCAAGCACACCCCATCCCCGCTCCTCCCCCTCCCCCCAGCTTCTCCTGCACACCACGGAACAGCTGATCCGTGGCGGATGGGAGGAGCTGGGAGGCGGGGGAGGAATTGATCAGCAGGGCCACTATGGGCGGGAGGCCCTGGGGGGGGGAGAGGAGTTGGCTGTTGGTGGGTGCTAATCACCCACTAATTTTTTTCCATGGGTGTTCAGCACCTATGTCTGTGAAAACAGTGAATTTTCAGTGAACATTGGAGAATATTTATAGAAAGAGAAATTTTAATTTGTAAGCAGCAGTATTCACACCAGAAATCTGATCCTAAGACTTACTCATCCAGACAGAGTTCCACGCATGGCCCACGTGTTCAAACAAAAATAAAAAAGCATTACTTTGAATATTTAAAATGAACTGCTCTTGTAAAATCTGTAGACCCATAATTAGACAGCAAAATTATTCACTGATCATTTTAAGGAAAGGGAAAACTTTATAAGCTGCCTGTGAAAAATTTGCATATAGAATAAGAGATAAAAATATTTATGAAAAATAATACGATGTGAATTATTCAGATTCAATATTGTGAAAACTACCCCAGTCTTGAACAAAATAATGGGTGTATCTACACTGTAGTTAGACACTCACGGCTGGCCCATGCCAGCTGACTCAAGATTGTGGGGCTTTGACTAAGGGTCTGTTTAATTGTGATGTTTACTTTCGGGCTCAAGCGGTAGCCCAAGCTCTGGGCCCCTCTTCTCTTGCAGGGTCCTAGAGTCTGGGTTCCAGCCTGAGCCCAAATATCTACACTGCAATTAAACAGCTCCTTAGCCCAAGTGCTACAAGCCCGAGTCAGCTCTATTGCAGTGTAGACATACCCAATGTGTCCTCACAGACATGTGACAAGATAATGAGTCAGAGGAGATTTCCAACGTGTAAAATGTAGTACGTATTTAGAAATAAGCAACCTTCCCCTCCAAAATTAGTAAAATAACAAAAAGGTAAAACATACCCAAATCAAAAAGAGAAAAAAAATGTGTGTAAATAGCACTTAGCACATAAATAACATTTTATATTTTCAAAACATTATACAAACATTAGCTAGCTAAATCCCACAACAACCCTGGAGGCAGGTTATTTTGTTATTCCAATTTTCCAGGTGGGAAACTAGGCAGAGATCATAGTGACTTTTCACAGCTACGCCATGAATGAAAGTCACAATTAGAATTCAGAAATTCCTTATTTCCAGATCCAGGTGCAGTCCACTAGACCATGCTGCCCATAGTGTCATTCATAATCATATGGCAGCCAAAATACAGCTTCTAATATCAAATACTTAATTTGAATAACTCATGAATGGAGGGAGGGACTTTTCCTTTTTTGTTTTAGTGTAGAGACCCTTCCTTATGCATTTCTGAAGTGTTGGCCTAACTCTAAGTGTTGGTCCTACTGAAACTCCCATTAACTTCAATGAGAGCACAGTTAAGCCAGTTCTGAGTGGTTTAGAAAATCCCACCCTAAATATTCATAAAGTGGGGCAGGCTAAACTAGAGTTGCCCCATGCAGGGCCTGATTCAATCCCATTGAAATCAATGTGAATATTTCCATGGGCTGTGTATCAAGCCCTTAATGAAGTTACTTTAGATTTGCATCAGTGCAACTGAGAGCAGAGTGTGGCCCAGTTCCTTCACTTTTCCCGCCGAATCCTCCTTGAGGCCTAGGTATTTAGAGAGGAATCATTTATGAGCAGTGATGCTATGCTACAGTTATTTCATTAGCAAAATCTAAGGCACTCCGATAGAAACCACTTGTGGATACCTTGGACTAAATTCTGCTGTCAGTGGAACCTTCCAGTTCCCAATATGTAGGCAAAAAAGACAGAAAGGAAGGATGGTCCAGTGCTTAGAGCTCTAGCCAGGGTCTAAGAGCCACGTTTCAAATCCCTGAACTGCCATAGACATCCTGTGTGTGCTATTGGGCAAGTCATTTAGTCTCTTTATGCCTAAATTCCCCATCTGTAAAATGGGGATAGCATACACTAAACTAAGGGCTGGGGGAAAGCCAAAAGGTGTGGAGAGGAACACGATTTGGACAGAGGCATCCTGCGGGGAGGATTTATTAAAGGGATACTCTATATCCTAGGAAAGAGGAGAGGATAATAGTTCATAAAGTACAAGAAGAAGCTGAAGAGAAACAGTCAAATGAAAAAAGTCTCATTCAATTACATCACATGAAGGCAGACAACCAAATATTGACAAATTTTATAACTACTTATATACAAATGCTAAAAGTCTAAATACTAAGATGTGTAAATTTGAGTGCCTGGTATATTAAATGAGGATACTGCTATAATAGGCATCACCTAAACTTGGTGGAACAATGATAAGCAATGGGAGATGGTCATACCAGGGTGCAAAATATATAGAAATGACTGGGTAGGTCACACTGGTGGGGAAGGGGGGCTGGCACGATATGTGAAAGACAGCACAGAGTCAAATATAGTAAAACTCTTAAATGAATCAAGCTGTACAATTGAATCTCTATGGATAGAAAATCCATGCGTGAACAATAAAAGTATAGCAGTAGGAATATACTACCAACCACCTGACCAGGATGATGATGATCATTGTGAAATGCTGACTAGATACATATCGTCTCAGGATGGGATGCAGAGATAAAATTTCTTGACACCATTAATAATTGCTTCTAGGAACACTTGTTCTGTAACCACAAGGGGAGAGACAATTCTTGATTTAGTTCAAAATTGAGCATGGGGTCTAGTCCAAGGGGTGAATATAGTTGAACCCATCTGGTAATAGCAACCATAATGTAACTAAATTTAACATCCTTGTGGGGGTGGGGGGAATACCAAAGAAGTCAACCACCGTAGCATTTAATTTCAAAGGGGGGACTACACAAAAATGGGGAAGCTAGTTAAACAGAAATTAAAAGGAACAGTCTCAAGAATGAAATGCCTGCAAGCTGCATGGAAATTATTTAAAAAAAAAAACATAATAGAGGCTCAAACTAAATGTATACCCCCAAATAATAAATAAATAAATAAATTAAATAATTAATAATAAAAACAGTAAGAGGATGACAAAAATGCCAAACAACAAAGTAACAAAGGCTAAACAACAGAGTAACAGAGGTGGTATAAAGGCAAAAAGACATCCTTTAAAAATTGGAAGGCAAATCCTAGAGCAGAAAATAGAAAGGAGCATAAACATTGGCAAGTCAAATGTAAAAGTACATATTTGAAAAGCAACTAGCAAAAGACAGAAAAACTAATAGCAAAAATTTTAAGTACATAAAACTTCAAACGATCAGTGGGGACACTGTATGATCAAGGTCCTAAAGGAGCATTCAAGGAAGACAAGGACATTGCAGAGGAACTAAATGAATTCTTTGCATCAGTCTTCTTGCTGAGTATGTGAGGGAGATTCCCAAACCTGAGCCCTTCTTTTTAGGTGACAAATTTGAAGAACTGTCCCAGATTGAAGTGCCAGGAGAAGAGTTTTTAGAACAAATAGATACATTAAACAATAAGAAGTCACCAAGACCCGATGGTATTCATCCAAGAGGTCTGAAGGAACTCATATATGAAATTGCAGAATTACTAACTGTGGTATGTAACCTGTCACTTAAATCAGCCTTTGTTCCTGATGACTAAAGGATAGTTGATGTAATGCCAATTTTTAAAATAGGCTCCAGAGGTGGTGCTGGCAATTACAGGCCAATAAGACTAACTTCAGTACCAGGTAAATTGGTTGGAACTATAGTAAAGAATAGAATAATCAGCCACATAGATAAACATGATATGTTAGGGAAGAGTCAACATGGCTTTCGTAAGGGAAACCATGCCTCAACAATCTATTAGAATTCTTTCAGGGAGTTAATAAGCCTGTGCACAAGGATGAGCCAGTTGATGTAGTGTACTTGGGCATTCAGAAAGCCTTTGACAAGTCCCTCACCAAAGGCTCTTAAGCAAAGTCAGCAGTCATGGGATAAGAGGGAAAGTCCTCACATGGATCAAAGTAACTGGTTAAAAGATGAGAAACCAGGAATAGGAATAAATGATCAGTTTTCACAATGGAAAAATGTAAATAGTGAGGTGTCCCTAGGATCTTCACTGCCTCCTGTACTATTCAAAATATTCATAAATGATCTAGAAAAAGGATAAACTTTTTATAAAGTTTAAATAAAAGGTGACAAAATTTGCAGATGATACAAAATTACTCAAGATAGTTAAGTCCAAAGCAGATTGTGACAAGTTGCAAAGGGACCTCACAAAACTGAGTGACTGCGCAACAAAATGGCAGATGAAATTCAATGCTGATAAGTAATACCTATTGGAAAACATAATTTCAATTATACATGCAAAGTGATGGGATTTAAATTAGCCCATTCAAGAAAGAGATCTTGGAGTCATTGTGGATAATTTTCTGAAAACATCTACTCAGTATGCAGTGGCAGTCAAAAAAGCTAGCAGAATGTTAACTATTAGGAAAGGGATAGATAATGAGACAGAAAATACAAAAAATGCCACTATCAAAATCCATGGTACTCCCACACCTTGAATACTGCATACAGTTCTGGTCACCTAATCTCAAAAAAGAATATTAGCATTGGAAATTGTACAGAGAAGGACAACAAAAATATTAGGGTTATGGAACAGCTTCCATATGAGGAGAGATTAAAAAAACTGGGACTATTCAGCTTGAAAAAGAGATGACTGTGGATGGATCTGGCTGTAGTATCTGGCTGATGAATCTTGCCCATATGCTCAGGGTTTAGCTGATAGCCATATTTGGGGTCGGGAAGGAATTTTCCTCCAGGGCAGATTGGAAGAGGCCCTGGAGATTTTTCGCCTTCCTCTGTAGCATGGAGCACGGGTCACTTGCTGGAGGATTCTCTGCTCCTTGAAGTCTTTAAACCACGATTTGAGGACTTCAGTAGCACAGACATAGATGAGAGGTTTTTTGCAGGAGTGGTGGGTGAAATTCTGTGGCCTGCGTTGTGCAGGAGGTCAGACTAGATGATCATAATGGTCCCTTCTGACCTAAATATCTATGAATCTATAAATCTCTGAGGTCTATAAAATCATGAATGGTGAAATGTGGAGAAAGTGAATAAGGAAGGGTTATTACCCCTTCACATAACATAAGAGCCAGGAGATACCCAATGAAATTAATAGACAACAGGTTTAATACAAACAAAAGGAAGTACTTCTTCACATAATGCATAGTCAACCTGTGGAACTCATTGCCAAGGGATGTTGTGAAGGCCAAAATTCTGATGGGGTTCATAAAAGAATTAGATAAGTTCATGAAGGATAGGTCCATCAATGGCTATTAGCCAAGATGGTCAGGGATGCAACAGTATGCTATAGGTGTCCTTAAACCTCTGACTGCCAGAACCTGGGACTGGACAACAGGGGGTTGCTCACTCACTAATTGCCCTGTTCTGTTTATTCATTCTGAAGCATTTGGCACCAGTCACTGTCAGAAGACAGGATACTGGGCTAGATGGACCATTGGTCTAACCCAGTATGACCATTCCTGTATTATTTTGTTCTAAACAAAAATTCATAGAGATGTTTACAGAAAGAAATAAAAGTATTTGCAAATAAAATAAAGAGAATTCATGGTTTTTATTTGAATGTTTGCAAATACTATTTTTTTTCATTTATTCATAGATTTTAAGGCCAGAAGGACCGTTATGATTATCTAGTGTCACCTCCTGCATAACATTGGCTGTAGAATTCCACCAATTATATTATTTTGTTTCAGTACTTGATGCATTAAATACTGTTAAGGAGTTAGTGATAGCTTCAAGATATGGAGTATTTTATTTGATAGGTGACGTAAATAATTTGATAGAGGCTATGTCTGATTCAGTGTCTGATATCAGATTTGATGGGTAATTTTTTGAGTGAAGGATGAATTTATTTCAGTAACAGACAGTAATTCCAGCTGAAGTATACATTCATCTAGTATAAACTAGACACATATAATTGATTCTCAGTGGGATATTTGAATGTTTTTAAAAGTTGTATAAATTCCATTTCCATTTCAATATTTTAGAGCTTTTTAATCTTTAAAGGATTTAACTACCCGACTCTTTAGCCTCTGGTTTTAAAATTTACCAGATTAGTGATGTAGCTATGTTTAGGAAATACATATAAATACATATAAGTGAGCCCAGTAAATTTTGCCATCTTGCTTATTTTGTGAAATGTTCAAAGCATTCTCTTTATGACCCAAATGGTAAGCAAATGTTTTTAAAATCCAAAGTATGCTTTGCCAACTTTACTTTGGGGAGAGTTATTTCAGTTTTTAGCTAATTACTTTGCGAATAGAGAATTTAAGAAGTGCCATTGAAGTACAGTATATTTTCCAATAAACAAATGAAAATGTAACAACTAATTTTATAAACAAAACTAACTATCAGACTGATGGCCCTCCCACCCTAAGGAAGATATCCAGCTGACAGCATTTCTCCCCACCAAGGGATGTCTGAGAATGATAAGGGGCATGGAAAAAACATCTACATGCCTCATATTGAGTTTGAGTCTAGCTCTGAATGTTCTTGCTTTTGCTGGATTCTTAAAGCAAATTCTACCGTCTGGGAGACTTCTTTCTTAACTCCTGATTTTCATCAGATCTCAGTGAGACAGATTTTGTCCAGATGTGTGTCTTTGTGCATAAACAGGGCTACACCACATATACCAAGTCTTCTCTTGTTAGAAATATATATACCCAGCCTACAGAGCTGGTAGCCTCATGTAATTCTTATGATTCTGGTTTAGTTTCCAGACATGGAATTGGCTCCTTGGTATTTTCATTGCATTTATTTATAATGATCATTTGTGAACAGTGTTAGTTGAAAGAAGAAAAGGAGTACTTGTGGCACCTTAGAGACTAACAAATTTATTTGAGCATAAGCTTTCGTGAGCTACAGCTCACTTCATCGGATGCTGTAGCTCACAAAAGCTTATGCTCAAATAAATTGGTTAGTCTCTAAGGTGCCACAAGTACTCCTTTTCTTTTTGCAAATACAGACTAACACGGCTGCTACTCTGAAACCAGTGTTAGTTGAAAATTGCTTAATAATCTGATGGACAGATAGGATTGCAATAGGTAATCTAAAAGATTGTTCCATAATGAAATATCTCAGATAAGTTTTTTCCCCCAAAATGTCACTATTGGCTTGTGTATTTCTCATAGGCTAGTGCTCAGAGTCCAAAGACAAGTTTCCTCTTCTATTTTTTTTCTTTTTTGTCTGGCATTGTTTGGTGGTTTGATTTGATTTATGTTGTTCTGCAGTATATCACAGCACCTACTATATGAATTCTATAGGACGAGGGAGACAGTTCTTGCATAGTAAGAGTGGGATTTTCAAAAGCACCTAGTGGTGGCCTAAATCGACTCCAGGTAAATTCGGAGGGGGCAGAACAATTACCTCGCATGTCTTTAACCTAGCACACGCCTGTTAATACACCCCAGAATTATATCTATCTCTTTTGAAGCTACATCTGATTGTTGGTTCATATTTAATTTGTGATCCATTATAACCCCCATAGCCTTTTCTGCAGTTCTACTGCCTTGCCAGTTATTCCCCATCTTGTAGTTGTGCATTTGATTTTTCTTCCTAACAGGGCCAGCTTTAGGCACCAGCTAAGAAAGCTGGTGCCTGGGGCGGCAAATCAGAAGGGGTGGCACTTCGGCCATTCTTGGGACGGCACTCCGGCGGTTTTTTCCTTCCTTTGCTTCGCTGCTTGGGGCATGTCATAAATACAAAGGGAAGGGTAAACCCCTTTAAAATCCCTCCTGGACAGAGGAAAAATCCTCTCACCTGTAAAGGGTTAAGAAGCTAAAGGTAACCTCGTTGGCACCTGACCAAAATGACCAATGAGGAGACAAGATACTTTCAAAAGCTGGGAGGAGGGAGAAAAACAAAGTGTCTGGGGCTGTCTGTATGCTGCTTTTGCCGGGGACAGAACAGGAATGGAGTCTTAGAACTTTTAGTAAGTAATCTAGCTAGGTATGTGTTAGATTATGATTTCTTTAAATGGCTGAGAAAAGAACTGTGCTGAATAGAATGACTATCCCTGTCTGTGTATCTTTTTTGTAACTTAAGGTTTTGCCTAGAGGGATTCTCTATGTTTTGAATCTAATTACCCTGTAAGGTATCTACCATCCTGATTTTACAGAGGTGATTCCTTTACTTCTATTAAAAGTCTTCTTGTAAGAAAACTGAATGCTTTTTCATTGTTCTAAGATCCAAGGGTTTGGGTCTGTGGTCACCTATGCAAATTGGTGAGGATTTTTACCAAACCTTCCCCAGGAAGTGGGGTGCAAGGGTTGGGAGGATTTTGGGGGGAAAGACATGTCCAAACTACGTTTCCCAGTAAACCCAGTTAAAGTTTGGTGGTGGCAATGGAAATTCCAAGGGCAAAAGGTAAAATTAATTTGTACCTTGGGGAAGTTTTAACCTAAGCTGGTAAAAGTAAGCTTAGGAGGTTTTCATGCAGGTCCCCTCATCTGTACCCTAGAGTTCAGAGTGGGGGAGGAACCTTGACAGGGCAGTAAAAAGGGTAGAGCCAGCCCTGCTTCCCAAGTGTAGTACTTTGCACTTGTTTTATTGAATTTCATCTTGATGACTCCAAATTCTAATCCTGCCCTTGAATGTGCATATGACCCCTCCCAGCTTGGTGTCATCTGCAAATTTTATGAGCTTACTCTCCACCCCATTATTTAACTCATTAATGAAAATATTGAATAGCTCCAGACTCAGGGCTGACCCAGGCGGAACCCCACTAGATACAGCATCCCAGTTTGAGAGCGAGCCACTGATTAACTACTCTTTCAACCAGTTATACACCCACCTTATAGTAATTCCATCTAGACCACATTTCTCTAGTTTGCTTATAAGAGTGTCATGTGGGGCAGTATCCAAGGTCTTACTAAAATCAATATATATCGTGTCTAATGCTTCTCCACCCCTCTTCTCCACTAACCCTGTCAAACAGTGGCATAGCTACAATAGTGCAAGTGATGCAGTTGTGCCAGGACCCACAAGGTTATGGGGGCCCACCCCAATGAAGTGGTCCTCTGACACATCACCTGGTGCACAGAGTCAGAATGCCACCCACTCAAATTTGCACCCCCTCCCCATCAGATGGAAGGGCCAAATGTGAATGACATTGTGATCACCTGTGCAGGAGTCGGAGCACCACTCAGGTTTGTCCCGACTGCCCCCTGTCATGACGAGGGGTGGCCGGGCGAAATTTGAGTGAGTGCTGTTGCAACGTGGTGCACTGGGGGTATTCTTGCCAGGTTCAGTGAGCTTGCGAGCAGGCATGCTTTATAACAGGGCCTGACTTCTAATCACAGCTTGACTTTTGATTACCTTGCTTCATATTAGTAAGGCTGAACGATTACTTTAGTTCAGGCCTCATGCAAGACCTCATGTCTCAGGCTCTCTTTCTACTACAGAGATCTGCCAGTTTAAACCACTGAGAATGTGGATTTTTATGTCTAAAATGCAGCTTAGCCAATATGAGTCATGTTTTAAAAAAAGACATTTCAACTGTATTAGATGAAGGACATCTAAAATGGCTGAGACATAAAACTCCAGAAAACAAGGTTTATAATTATACTGGAATTAATAAAATCTCTCTACTATCGTGAGCACCACTTACATTGTCCTTTGTTGCAAAGGGATGGGGAACAAAAATAAATATTTTCAAAAGATGATATGGCATAAACTGACTAATAAAAGCCTAATGCTGTAACCAAGTTTATCTACATGATGTAAAAATGCAATTCCAAATACTATATGATCACCATATAGAGTTTTTATGAGATGGCATCAGACTTGGAAGCATATCACTGTTCATTTATTTCTTATTATGTTATATGGAAAGCCTCAGTACCAGCTGCTGGGAAAACGGAATATGGTCACAATTTCTGAGTTGTCAGGAAAGAAGCGATGCTACGCGGGGACTATTCCTTCATTGGGGGAGAAAAAGAGTGGACCATAGCTCAACAACCCACATAGGGAGCAGGAGGAGGCCATGATTACTGCACCCCGCTATATCAAACAGTTGTGCCCAGGACTGTAATGTATGACTGCTAAAGCACACTGAGGCTGACCCCACTATGTCAAACAGTCGTGCCCAGGACTGTAATGTATGACTGCTAAAGCATACTGAGGCTGAGGATTCTGTCTTCTGGTGCCACAAAGTTTTTGACCTAGTTTGTCTGCAGTTTAGCCTCAAGTAAAGAAATGCTAATAGTTGAGTGAAACCCCAAATAGTTTGGAAGTACATTTGGATAAGCACCCAACAGTTCAGATGCGTCACCAAATGTTATCTGAAAATCTTGAGCCAGATCCTCAGCTGGTGTATATCAGCATAATTCCACTGCAGTTAAGGAGTGATGTAATTTGCAGCTGCTGAGGATCTGGCTCTTGGGGTCTACAGAAGTGGGCTGGAAGTCTCTGAGTAATTCCCTTATGATAATTCCAGTACCTCCTGCTTCTGATTAGCTAGAAATGCCCAAAAAGCATCCTATCTCTCATGGTAGGTTCAATACTTTTTCCACCACAAACCAGGCATAGCCAAGATTTACAAAAATTAAAATGATGGGAAATTATTAATCCAAATTTTCAAACTTCCTAAAAAATGTGGTATAAAGCAAAAGTTTAGTATGTGAGTAATTGGCTTGAAAAACCAAATGTAATCCAAACTGGTTGGCTCATGTCATACTCATCCATATATAAAAGTATATACTGAATATGAATTTATTCTCTTTGGATTTGAAATGGATTTCTGCAGTACCACCACTCAGATTAAGACTGATTTACTTCTGTGATTACCAGACAAAAGTTACTGATTAGATGAAACCATCCTTCTTCCAGCCCCTCTTTCTAGCTGCTTATCCAAGATTTGAAAGGAATTTAAAGGATAACTCAAGTATAAAGGAAAATCAAAATATTGGTGTGAATGCTCATTCAGTCAACCTACATAGTACATTTAAAGAACTATATTCCTTCCCCCCCAAATGGGCACACATTAACACTGAAAAAGAAGCATCAGTGAATGCCTGACTTGCTGCAGAATCACTACCAGTCCCCCGGGTTGAAGGTGTATACAGCCCACTTGTGGGTGATGGGGAATCTGAGCTGAAACACGCGGACCATGCTGCTGATTCCTGGGCCCTGCACTGGATTTCTCTTCCCTAGCTTTGGTCACAGAAAGCCTCTAGTGTAGTTTCTCCATGGATAAGAAGGGTAGTCAGTGCTCAGTGGAAATTCTCTGTCCCACACTCTTCCTACAGGCCCATGTTTTTCTTGTTGGGTGCACGCAGCAAGAAGTGCTGACCAGAATTTTGCCCATGGTCTGTAACCATCATGATTTGTTTTTCTCCAATCCCTCCTGCCAGAACAAGAGCAGGGTTCAGCCCTTAAAACCTATAGATCTTCTGAGGCCTACTAGAGCCAGGACCATTTGTGTGGTGGCCCTGAGCTGCTCTACTGCCTCCAAGCTCCCAACCCTGGCAATATGGCTCCTACAGAGTTACATGCACATTCATTCACTTCTTACTGCAGACCCACTATCTCTGGGGCACACTGGGTTTCACTGTGAGGTGGGGAACTGATGTTAGTTACTTCTTAAATCCCTGAAGTTATGTAAATAACTAGACAGCCCACCTCAGCTCCTTTCCATGGAGCACTTGTATTGGGCCTTCCATGGGTTGAAGGCAGGGGGACAGTGCTGCAGGGCAAGCGATATCCCTTTGTACATCAGCTTTCCTGCACCCATATCTGCTTGCAGAAAGAGAGGGGACCATTTGGCCCTTTACCATTAACAAAACACTAACATGGATTAACAAAAATTAGTACCAGTATATTCATGTAACACAAATACCAACAACTGAATTTACCACAACATGCAATACACTTGCAAAAACATCTACAGCTACATTTTAACAGTAACGTTATTAACAAAATGCAAGAAAAAGTGTTAAATGTGTTAAATGAACAATGTCAGTAAGAAACAAATTCTACATGACACAATTCCTTACAGATACATAATATAAAAAATATAAGGTAAATTCAGTGGAAACAAAACCCAATCCAATGTCAGTATCTATGTATCATAATATCATAACAAACCAATCACAAAATAATACCAGTTTTCCCTCAAGTCATAAAAGCCTACAGTATTAGACACTATTATCTTAATTATATTCCTATCTGATTTCTAAAGGAATGTACAGACAGAAAAAGTACATGCGAGAGCCTCTTATGAATTTTCAGATATATTCATTTTATCAGCATTTCTTTTGATGTGCTCTAAGAAATGTTCCACAAGTCCTATTAAGCTCAAGTCTTGGCCAGATTCTGAACTGCGGTAAATTGTCATAGCTCAATTAATTTCAGTAGAACTATGCTGATTTACTCCAGCTGAAGATCTGACCCTTTCTATCTTTTATAAGTTATTAGTTCAAAAGAAGGAACATCAGCTGGATAAATAGTGTTGGGTAAAGATACAGACAATTGCAGATCTTACTATGCTGGCTGTGAATAAGGATCATTAATTTATTGGTCTGTCTATCTAAGACTGTTCTACAGTGACTATCACCATAGTATATAAGTGCCTCCTACATAAATTAGATCTGCATAATAAAGTCCCTAATGGACTTCAGGAACTATTCTGATCATCTTCCTAGCCTAATAAGTGTGAATTTGCTGGGCTGGCTGGCCTGTTCTGGTGGGGGCAGAGCTATTGAAATATTACCTATGGCAAGGAAATCAATTAAGGTCCAGACTCCAGAGAAACATTTTTCACACCGCAAATAACAATAATGATAATAACGTAAATAAAAAGGTTTTGCAGTTCATTCAAAAACATCTGGCACTCCGAATTTGGCCTGGGGTCTGCCTATTGACTACCCCAATCTATGGCATGAGAAGTAAGGCACAGCTACAGTACATATAATATTAAGTACATACAAAACTTAACTTAATATTTCTATGTAGCTATAGTATATGAATTAAATCCCAGCCTGCCTAATTATCTGTCCAGCACATTATAGTACAGCTCAGACACATTATGCAATACAGTATTTTAAACAAAAGTACGTGCTGACAGTCTACTGTTCATATACGAATTGAGCCACCAAGTGTTTCTCCCATTGACTGTGTAAATGTAGAGGGTCATTTCCATATTCAGTTCCCCAAATAATTAATACAGTTTAGATCTCTCTGGAGTCTTCAATGAATTATTAGCAATAATTCATTCTGGCAGTTCTGTTTGGCAGGGCTGATTAAGACATGCCACCTGACACAGATATAGTACCTCCATGTTGTGGTAATGGCTTCAACAAAATATTTAGTGGATTTTCTAGAGGTTATTAATGTCACAGACTTTATTCCTCTTATTGTTTTTCCATATGGGAAAGGAATGAAAAAGGGCTAATAATAACATATTTAATATTCTTTTGTAACGGGTAAGCTTTAGTCCATTTTCCTGTCCTAAAGAGGAAAAGGGGAATATGCTATGAATTATTGCATGTGCTTTCAAAAGCATAAGGGACCGTGGGCTCTCCTTTGGGTCTGGTCTTCGAGCCTTACTCAGGCAAAACGCTACTGATGTCAAAGAAAAGTCATTACAGGCTAGATTGTGACTTGTGCTATGTGTTCACCCAAGAGAGTAAGAGGAGTAAGACACCTCCTTTAAGCTCCTAAATGGGCTACCGAGTGCAGGAGCAAGTGAAGCTACATGCACACGGGTGTGCTGCAAGTGGGCAGGGATAGGTGTAGAATGGCAGAGCTTGAAGTTTATCTGTCCCACATTTTCTGGCTAGTATAGATGAGCCAGTGTATCTCTGCGGAGGGAGAAAAAGCTGGTAGTTTACTGCTTTTATAGTTTGTCAGTACATTACCATTCCCTGCGCCATCACCTGGATCAAGGAGGGAACAGAGAAGTAACTGTAACTGAAGAGCATATCTCTTTGTCATCATGCCTCCTGGGGGTTTGTTCCTGGGGTGGGCAGCCTACACATCACTCCATGCTCAGAGCTGTTCCTAAAAGTAGTAATCTAACTTAGGAGTTTAGGGAACTCAGCACCCGGTGGGGTCAGGCCCTTTTATAGCACCATGAAGTCAATGGCACTACTCACATTCTTAACATAAAAGTTAAGCACATGTTTAAGGCCTTTGCTAGATCAGCACCTTGCAGCCCTATGCCCCTGATGCTGAAGTTGCTTACCTCAACTCCCTATAAGACGATTCCTGATTTAAGTGCAGCGTTATAGTCTATTACCATGTTTATTCTTATGATATTGTTGTTCCAAACTGGGATAAGCACGGGAAGAGACCACATTGTGTGAATCAAAAAGCTTTTCACCACGGTGCAACTCTAAGAGTCTCGAGTAGCTGTAATATTTATTGAATTTCTGGGAGAATGCATACACTATTATTTCAAAACATTAATACAAGGATTTCATTCAAGGAAGTACGGCACACTAACGTCATCTGTGCACGCTGATATCACTCATAGGTGGTATTTCTGAGAATGCTATTCCAGCAACATTCCCTCTGCAGCCATCTTTCCTAGCAATGATGTTTTTGGAGGTAGACATGCAGTATAATTGTGTCTGCACTAGGTAATTAGTAACAAACAAGCAAAGATGTCCACAATAAAGAGAAGGCCTCGTTTCCTGTGTCCTTGCAAAATAAAAGCTGGGCTCGATTTTGTATTTGTCTAATCTCTTCACATTTTTTTAAGTAGTATAATTTGTAGCTTTTCTCTATTTTCAATTTAGCACCCACCACTTTTAACCCAGCACCCACAGAAATGTTATTTATTTAAAAGGAAAAAAAATCTGCACAAATCCTATATTGCTACTGTAAGTTAAACTGCACCTGCACCTCCACATGGTGTATTACATAACTGAATTGTTGTCTATTTAGATTATAAAATCCTTGGGACTGGGATATAGTTTATGTTCTGTCAAGCACTGAGCTCACAGTCAGCATTTAAATATACAAAAAATTACTCCTTGGGCAGGAATTTTCTTTGGGATTATTCATTTTGTGGAAATGATATTTTCTCTTCATAGAGCAGGCTGCAGTGTCAAGACATAGTAAATTTGTGGCTGTCTGGAGATCTGCTGGGTATCCTATGGATCAGGGCATTTACAGAAGGAAGCTATATTTGCATGAAGACCCAGTGCCTCAACATTATTGCGTGTGCTTCCCTTTCCCATGGAGCTTTCTCAGGGGCCATAATGCCATGATTTCCCTTCATTTGCTGCTCTGGAAGGTCTCAGATTATAGTAGAACTATATATAGTTCCCTGCAGAAGATATTACTGACCAGGCTCAGCATGATCTACCATGGGGATTCCCACAGTTCTGAAGAAGGAATGATACTGTGGGGAGTGGCAATCCCTCTGAGCCTCACCCCCTCCAAACTCAGCCATGCCCCCCCCCCCACATGATTGGTACACCCTAGCCCTTTTGGGGCTTCAGGGAAATGGGGAGTGTTATGGAGCTGCTGCTCTAACCCTCTGTGTCTTACCGCCATCTTCCATTGTACTCTGCTCTATTCCATTTGGATTAGCAGAGGAGAGAATATGAGCATCCTCTTTATAGGTAATAATATAAAAGGGGAAATTATTAAAGCAGTTGCCAGCCTCATATTTTTTTAACCTGAAGAATGGTGAAAAACCATTAAAAACTTGGTCTTACACTAAACAATTCTTATTTGAAGGGTTGTTAATTATAATTTGCAATAAATTTAACGCAAAATAGAAAAAAAATTACCAATATTTTTTTTAATCTGTAAACACAATAAAGATGGACATTAAAACAACAGTAACTTTAATCAGTTCTTCCTGTGGTTACAAAGAATAACACTTGTATCAGGACAAAATTTCTGCCTTTTGTTGTTGTTGTTGCTAGCAGTCTAGCAGTGAGAGCAATTAAAAAGGGAGATATAATTTAATAAATCCATATGCATTTTTTCCTGGATACCTTCATCACAGCCTTCTGTTTGGTTACAGTTAATTGTAGCCATTCTCCGTTACATAACTGTTCCTTTTAGCTTGTGACTTTAGAGCCAACCTGAGGTCAAGCTTCATCTTGCTGGAGGCTGAGATGTAAATAAGCGTAATACTGTGTTTCCTTCTCTAGGTTCTTTTGAAGATCAGAGGTAACTGCACAATTCCTCTTCTGCCCTTTGCTTCACAGAACATTAGTTAAGATGCAATTGATTTTTCAGAAATGGCTTCTGTGATGCTCCTTAAATACACCTTATTATTGGTGGGGCTTGCTGCTGCATTAAAGAATGTTACAGTTCTCTGCGTCAGTCACACATGAGTAATGCTACATAGTTACCTTGAATACATTGTTGACATATTGCACATTGAGCTATGCATTAGATGCACATTAAAATAATCACATTATTAAAAAAAATACTCAACGCACATTTTAAACTATTCGGTTGACACTAATGGTGACTAAAACCACTAGCTGTTTCATCATTATGAATTATAACACAGAACCTGAGATACTCTAACATTTTGTTAAAGAGCTCATTTATTTCTGGAACCCTTTATTATAAGTGTATCATCTATTTTATTTCATAATGGAAAAAGTAAAGGAAATGGACATCTCTTCAGAAATATTGTACAATATGCATTTTTCTAACAGAGGAACATTAGGGCAAATAATTTGCAAGACAGCAGGAACAATGATGATGAAAATAAGAAAGCATCTTCTGAAACAACCTAACAGAGAACTATAATAAGCATAAAGACACATTCATATTTTAACATCAAGCTTTTCCGTTATTATTACACATTTATCATTCAGAAATTTCACCTTTCAGCATGCAAACTGAAATGTCAACTTCATTTTCAGGCTGAAAATCATAAACTAAAGCATAAAACAACCAGTTCTGATTCAGCAGACAATGAAAATGTTATAATTTGCTGCTATGATAGCCAGGAAAATTACAGGCCCAGCCTTCCAAAAAGGATAGCAAGTTTTCCCTCTTTAAAGGAAGCATATGTTTTTCTCAGTTCTGCTCCATATTTTGCAACCACTTCTGAGTAATATGCTTCAAACATAGGCATCTGCATTGCCAAATGGGAGGAGATGGGCTTTGAGGTGTGGTTTTATTTACATGCAGATAAATTTATGTAATGCAACTATTCATTTGAGCTTTTTGCATTCTTGTGCCAGCAAATTTTATTCCAGCTGACAACAGGAATAACTGCTGTTTGCAAAGAAAAAATGCAGATTGTTAAAGAAAATAAAACAGAGTTAAATCTACTGTTTTTACTTGCTTGTTATTTACTGTGGCCCAGACTGTTCCTGCCCCCTTTACATGAGCAAACAAACTTCTACACAGGTAGATTTTCTTCTAGCCTCATGGGAGGAAGGAGTTTGCTTCTATGAGATTCTCCTCTCATCCCAGGTACTTAGTAAAAACCCTTCCCTCTTTACTCCGCAGTGTTCCCTTTACAGCGTTTTGATGTTTGGCTTAGGTAAAAAGGGACGAAGCAGGAGTCCAGCCACTCTTTATGGATCCATCCCTTGATCAACCTGGGATTTCCTTGGAGAAGTCTAAGTGCTGGCAGTGAGCATGTGAGTGTACTACTATTTGAAGTACTGGTGTAGGTGGATCGAAGCCTGCTCAAAACTAGAGGCTCTCTCCCTCAACTGAGGGGGAGGAACCACTAAGTCCAGGCTCCAGATGATTACGGGGGATAACAAAGGAGAAAACAGGACAGGGAGTGAGGTTAAAGGTTGAAAATCAAAGAAGCAGAATGGAACCCCAAGCAGAGAACCCGGGAGTCAAAGGCATCCATGGTGAGTGGGAGAGTGTGCAGGAGTGTACGTGGATAGAATCCACAGAATCTGCTTCAGTACAGAAACTGTGGAATGGTGCCTCAACTACCTAAAACAGCCCCTTTGTTACACAACCTTGGTGTCTGAAAAATCAGATCCACACATATTTCATGCATTAGGAGTCCTACATTTAGAAATCATGTGGCTTCATCTAAATCTGATATTTGTATTTTACATGTAACAAACTGGGTCATCTTGAATTGTATTGCAATGTTTTATGTAACATTATGCTTGTGGGGGGCAGGAAGACATTAGCTATTACCTAACCACCAATAATTGGGCAGGCACCAGTTATACTCTCACCATCCTGGCCACTATGGATGTAGAAGCCCTCTACACGAACATTCCACACAAAGATGGACTGCAAGTTGTCAAGAACAGTATGCCCGATAATGTCATGGCAAACCTGGTGGCTGAACTTTGTGACTTTCTCCTCACCCATAACTATTTCACATTTCGGGACAATGTAAACCTTCAAATCAGCAGCACTGCTATGGGTAGCCGCATGGCACCACAGTATGCCAACATTTTTATGGCTGACTTAGAACAACGCTTCCTCAGCTCTCATCCTACTCTACATTGATGACATCTTCATCATCTGGACCCATGGAAAAGAAGTCTTTGAGGAATTCCACCATGATTTCAACAATTTTCATCCCACCATCAACCTCAGCCTGGACCAGTCCACACAAGAGATCCACTTCCTGGACACTACGGTGCTAATAAGCGATGGTCACATAAACACCACCCTATACAGGAAACCTACTGACCGCTATACTTACCTACATGCCTCCAGCTGTCATCCAGACCACACCACATGATCCATTGTCTACAGCCAAGCTCTACGATACAACCGCATTTGCTCCAACCCTTCAGACAGAGACAAACACCTACAAGATCTCTATCAAGCATTCTTAGAACTACAATACCCACCTGCTGAAGTGAAGAAACAGATTGACAGAGCCAGAAGAGTACCCAGAAGTCACCTACCACAGGACAGGCCCAACAAAGAAAATAACAGAACGCCACTAGCCATCACCTTCAGCCCCCAACTAAAACCTCTCCAACGCATCATCAAGGATCTACAACCAATCCTGAAGGATGACCCCTCACTCTCACAGATCTTGGGAGACAGGTGAGTGCTTGCTTACAGACAGCCCCCCAACCTGAAGCAAATACTCACCAGCAACCACACAACAAAAACACTAAACCAAGAACCTATCCTTGCAACAAAGCCCGTTGCCAACTTTGTCCACATATCTATTCAGGGGACGCCATCATAGGGCCTAATCACATCAGCCACACTATCAGAGGCTCGTTCCCCTGCGCATCTACCAATGTGATATATGCCATCATGTGCCAGCAATGCCCCTCTGCCATGTACATTGGCCAAACCGGACACTCGCTACGTAAAAGAATAAATGGACACAAATCAGACGTCAAGAATTATAACATTCAAAAGCCAGTCGGAGAACATTTCAATCTCTCTGGTCACTCGATTACAGACCTAAAAGTGGCAATTCTTCAAAAAAAAAACTTCAAAAACAGACTCCAAGGAGAGACTGCTGAATTGGAATTAATTTGCAAACTGGATACAATTAACTTAGGCTTGAATAAAGACTGGGAGTGGATGTGTCATTACACAAAATAAAACTATTTCCCCTTGTTTATTTCCCCTCCTACTGTTCTTGTCAACTGCTGGAAATGGCCCACCTTGATTATCACTACAAAAGGTCCCCGGCTACCGCTCTCCTGCTGGTAATAGCTCACCTTTCCTGATCACTCTTGTTACAGTCTCTATGGTAACACCCATTGTTTCATGTTCTCTGTGTATATAAAATCTCCCCACTATATTTTCCACTGAATGCATCTGATGAAGTGAGCTGTAGCTCATGAAAGCTTATGCTCTAATAAATTTGTTAGTCTCTAAGGTGCCACAAGTACTCCTTTTCTTTTTAGACTCAATCATAGCTTCAACCTGGGAGTGATTTGACCCTCCCTGTATCAGCTATTTGGCTGAACCATAAATATGTTTATTGGCAGTGAGATTGATAATGTCCTGTTACTTTTGAGACTGACATCAAAATAAGACTTCTGCCTTCCCAAATTATTAGACAAAGCCTATAAGGAATTGTTAGATTATTGGTTATGGTTTAATCAACCCTAGCAATTAGATTAATGTCATGATTTGATATTAACCACTTATTCTAATTTGATTTGTTATAGGTATTTTATGCTTTTGCCTGGTCATTTAGTTTAGTTAATAAAATATATAAAATTGGAAAACCTGTTTAGTCTGGATGTTTCTTCACAAGACATCAGGGATTTGGACCTGAGGAGTCCTGCAGTAGACGGAAAAGGCAACTCCTCATAATCCTCCTATAACTGATGTGTGAACAGAAACACTGATGGTTTTGAAGGAAAGTTGATTTATGTATTGATCTTTCCTTTCAATAAGCAACATGTGTTCCAGAATCTTTGCTGGCTAGGGATGGAGAATACCAGCTGGTCAGTCTAAAGTCTGACTAATTCTTTATAATAAATCTGTACTTCCCACAAGTTTATGCCCCAACTGTGGCTCGGAGCTGTGTCTAAAGTAAAAATATATCTCTTAAATGCCTCAGGCCTGATTATTTAGACCAAGGCCCACTTTAAAGGCCACTATAAAGGGTCTTCAAAGTGGATGTAAATTGCATATATGTGAATGGGCTTGAGCCGCCTTAGCCTAATTCTAGGAGGTGCTGAGCACACATAAGTGAATGAGAATGGCAGCTGCTTGGCATATCTCAGATCATATCCTAATACCTGCTAAAGTCTAGAAATCTGGGGGTTCAGTGCACTAATTTGCCCACTGACTGCGTGCATCACTCTATTTGCATATGCTGTCAGAGATGACACATGGGGAGAAAGGTTTTATCCACTCATGCTCCAAGTCTCTAAGGCTCAAGTAAGTTATCCGAAGCATAGAGTAGAGCAACCTAGCTGATACCATAAAGACTGAGAGTGTGTGGGGATAGAACATCTCACCCCCACTTTCGGCTGACTTTCCCTGTTTCCCAGGGAGATTCAAACATTGGCTCAGAAACCTGTGAAGGAACATCCAAAATCAGGAGTCTCCCATGGAAAATGGGTGATTTTACAAGTCTGGATCCTAAATATGCAAATGATTAAATCAAGAAATGGCTTGTCTTCTAAGTGATATTCCTCTGGACATAGTTCAGCCATGAGCAAAGAGGAAACTTTGGTCAGCTTTAAAATCCTCATAGCCCATTCCCATTAACTACAATATACTGTCATTATTCAGAGCAGAAAAATGGAAAATCTCATGTATTTATTGACCCCAATGTATTACACGGACTATCTCCTCTTGTTGTCTTCATCACATACAATCTGTTATAGGCATGATGGTAATACTTATTTTGAAATTTAAAGGGGAAGGAGAAAGGAAAATTAGCTTCTTGCATTGGCTTGAATCACACTTAGTGGTTTTAGGGCTCTATACTGCAAGAGTGCAGAGGTTTGTGATAAGGCAACAATGGCTATTGCCACAGCTGTCAAGCATGGTACTTTGCTACACACAATCAAATAAGCTTAAATAAGATGAGAAAAGGGGATGCTGCAGGATCATGGGCCGGTAAGACCACTGTGCCCAGAATGTCATGAGGTTTCTTCAGCTGACAGTGAGAGAGAATTTCAGGAAGCATTTCTGTCAGTAGCTGGCCCTCCTGGATGACTCTGCTCTCAATAGCTCCTAAGGGAAGTCTTAAGGACATGCAAGTCTATGACTGCGCCTGCTTCTTGCCCCTCACACCATCTACTTGTCCTCTTCATCAAACAGGCTCATCCATGTTCTTTCACAGGCTCCTGAGTGTGTGCCTGAGTTTCCCAGGGAAACTGAGAAACTCAGTGGAAATTGGGGTGAAATAAGTTCTATACCCACACACTCCTAGTTGGTATGAACACAACAATTTGCTCTTTCCAACAATGTACATTTTTCTGGCCTACATGGGATTCTGTCTGTTACAGAGCTTAGCACCAGAACTTGGGCTCTCCACAGCACTCTGCATAGTCAAGGCCTCAGTGAGTACAGTCCTCAGTCTGAAGCTGATGCCCAGTGTATGTTTGTTCACGTGCGAAATAAACTATTTGGCATGACTCCCAGTCTCAGGTCAAAACTGGAAAAGCAGAGGTTCTGGAATTCAGCACAGAGTTATACTAGATGGTTTATAAGGAGATGCTTGTCTATATTTAGTTCTTTCACCTTAATAACTGAAAATATTATGCATTTATTATTACTGAAATAGGACTAATTAAGGAATAAAATCATCTTTCATATCATTACACTTGTAGGTACCAATTATAATTTTTGGTAGATATTGTAAGTAGCGTCATACAGTGGTTTAGACTCTTGTAAGAAGCAGCTTAATTTAATTAGCTATGAAAAAAATCACAAAAGCAGATCTATAATGACCACACATTACCGATAGCATGTCTAATTTAGACAAATTATTTGTCTTTATATTTGGCAAATTTATTTGGCCCAAACACAAAATTATTTTATTTCTTCTGGAGGCAAAACGGGTGAAATGTAATCGAACATAAAATTAAAGAATATACCAGATGGGGGAAAAAACCCACGACCATTTTATTTCATCTTAGAGATTATGTGTTGCTTGACATTTTAAGGAATTAAACTGAAAAATGATTGCTTGCAGCAACTATAAATATTACTTTGACCAGTCTGTTTCTATGGCAACAGTTCTAATTAATTCAGAGAGCTTTGCCGTTTTTTAAAAATTAAGAGAAATAGTAGTTTCTGTGCTAAAACTGTTCCTGGTTTTGATCCTTTCTGGAACTGAAATGTGTCATAAAGCAACTTTAGACATATTTTACATGAACAAACACAGAGTTGGGAACATTTTTTAATTCTGAAAAGATCTGTTTCTGTAGGTGCACTCAGTATATACATTTATGTACAGATACAGAAATACATATACATACATACACAAGTAGCATAATAATGGCTTTGCAGCTGGGATGACACTTCCATTCTCACCTCCTATTTTCAGCCATTTATACTTTTTGAACTGAAATATCTCATGCATAATTTCAGCTCAGAAGAGAATTGTCTTGCAAGTTTCAGAGAAACTTGTGGCTCTGCTTACTGTGGGGGGCGGGGAAGCATTTTCATTTTCTAAGAACAATTTTTGGCTCTTTATCGGCACATGGCATGGTTTTAAAGCTTCAGACTTGGACTGTAACAGACTTGGACTGTAACTAATCCTGAGAGAAGACTAGTGTGACATTATTGACATAATCTGGGACCGTATAGATCATCATTGCAACCGAGGTCCTGTAGTGCCACCAAATCTTATATAAAGGGGGTCAAATGAGGTGTCTAAGACAAAGTTATGGTTTGCTGATTATGATTATGCTGTCTATATGTGTGTATCATTTTTGTAGTTGAAGTTATGAATATTGGCTCTATACTGTCTGTATTTCAAACTTATGCTATGCTTCTGGGTGACACCCTAGACAAGGCGGTGTCAGCTCTGCCTAGCCTGTTTGATGTCCCATTAAGAACCATCAGCTATACAGTTGACCCATTGGGAGAAGGCAGACATGCCTTAAAAAGAAAAGGAGTACTTGTGGCACCTTAGAGACTAACAAATTTATTAGAGCATAAGCTTTCGTGAGCTACAGCTCACTTCATCAAATGCATACAGTGGAAAATATAGTGGGGAGATTTTATATACACAGAGTACATGAAACAATGGGTCTTACCATACAGACTGTAACAACAGTGATCAGGAAAGGTGAGCTATTACCAGCAGGAGAGCGTCTCCCCACTATATTTTCCACTGTATGCATCCAATGAAGTGAGCTGTAGCTCATGAAAGCTTATGCTCAAATAAATTTGTTGGTCTCTAAGGTGCCACAAGTACTCCTGTTCTTTTTACGGATACAGACTAACACGGCTGCTACTCTGAGACATGCCTTGGGAATCAGCAAGGTATGCAGGGACATGCCTATGCACAGAACTCTGAGGTTTTTTCACGCCAAGTGATGGATAGCTTGTCTTTGGAACAAAGAAAGAAAGACCACATGGCAAGAGACTATAAAAAGCTGCTGCAGCTCCTCCATTTTGTCTTCAGTCCTGTTTCAGACCTCTGGAGGAACTTTGCTACACTGAAGCTTTGAACCAAGGACTGAAAGACCCATCCCAGCTGTGGGCGTACTCCAGAGACTTGATTTGAACCTGCAGTTTATTCCATCACTGCTGCAAGCCTGAACCAAGAACGTTGCCATTACTGTATATAATGGATTCCATTTAATCAATTCTAGCCCTCATCTATGTCTTTTTCCTTTTATGAATAAACCTTCAGATTTTAGATTCTAAAGAATTGGCAACAGCGTGATTTGTGGGTAAGATCTGATTTGTATATTGACCTGGGTCTGGGGCATGGTCCTTTGGGATCAAGAGAACTTTTTTCTTTTACTGGGGTATTGGTTTTCATAACCATTTGTCCCCATAACAAGTGGCATTGGTGGTGCTACTGGGAAACTGGAATGTCTAAGGGAATTGCTTGTGTGACTTGTGGTTAGTCAGTGGGGTAAAAACAAAGTCTTCTCTGGCTGGCTGGTTTGGTTTTGTTTCCCTTGGTGTGCATAGAAACCCCAGCCTTGGGCTGTAAGTGCCCTGCTTGAAGCAATTTGTCCTGAACTGGCACTCGCAGTTGGGTCCCGCCAGAACCAGCATCATTAAAACTAATGTCTCAAATATGTATGAAGAAATTTGGTTTAAGAATAATATAATTGTATCCATTAAAATACAACATACAGAGTATACGTGGCACACTTATTTCCACTGGTTTCAGACAGAAACAACACACTTCAAAATATTTGACTCTGAGATCTTTCAGAGAAGTTAGAGACTTGAGAACTGCTTTGTGTCTGCCTTTCTTTCAGAATGTCATACAGTAATATTTATAACACCTCAAAAGAGTTCGGACTTCTTATTCACGACTTCTCAGCATTGTTTTCTTGTAAAATGAAACCTCCTTAACCTTTCAACATGTGCCACTCTGTAGTAGTTCATACAGATGTCAAGCTAGTGATAAAGCAATTATTCATTCTTTGGATCTAATTATCACGTGCCAGGCAAACGCATGGTACAGAGAGGTTTACCCCGCCACACCCCAAATACTTGCACAGGAGCCAATTGCAAGTGACAGCTGGCACAGTGTGGCCATCAGTGTTTTATTTCCTAAAGGGAACATGGTGCTAGCAGGCTTACCAGAAATCCACACTACAATGCTTTGAAAGGCACGGTATGGTGAATTCTTGAGGGTTGTTGATGCCCACAGCCTTCCCTGAGGTATTCTGTAGAAATAATCCTCACAATTTATTGTCAGGAAATTAATTTCCTTGTTTACTATCATAGAGCCTCAGTCTTTATGTGGCACTTATAGTTGTAAACTGAATCACTGACATTTTTGTACAGTAATTGGAGGAAAGGGGTCTAAGCCAAGAAATGAGAATTGTGAAAGAGGTACCAGGAGTAACCCCCCTAAAGTTAATGTAGAGACAGTCTGAGCAAGATTAGAATCAAGCTCATAGAAAATTGAGGATCATTAAAAAGAGTTTCTGCAAGACCAAGCCTGTGGCAGTATGGGGAGTCCTGCTCTGTGTATAATAAAGGACTTGAATCTCCAGGGCTGTTAATCCAATAACTTCCTTGAGCAGTAAGTTCAGTGAAAAAAAATATAAGCATTTGTCCCTTTGAATATAGACAACAATAACTTGAGAGATGTATGGGAAATTACTTTTACACCTTTTTATACTGAGCTCAGAGTCTAATTACAGCATTCAAAATTCCATTGCCCTTTCTACTGCCATTTGTATAATGATGTAAATTTTGGACAAACCAAAAAGACTAAATTGATTTTAAAAACTCACCGAATGATGAGCAACCTCTGCACTTCAGCTTTTGATGAAATATAAGCTTGGTTTTAAAAGTTGGTGTCGTTTTAATTGGAAACTAAATCTGCATGTCTAATTCCAGGAACCAGGGGTTGCTATGTTGAGTGCATAACTAAAAATATACTGGACCAATCTTTACTTCAGAAAACAAAATAGTTTACAATGTATATATTCATACTGCAGACAAAGGTTTAGTTCCCAAGGTGCCTCCTGAGTTTATATGCTCTTCACATATATATCAGTAGCAGAGTTTTTAAAAGTCTGAACAAATTTCTGTATATCATTTAGGAAACAACCTTATTATTCAAGCTATGCCACTGAAGTCTGGCTTTTTTAAATACCATAATATGCAAAAGAGTTCCATTCAGCTGCCAAGTGAAAAGTGTGCATGATATGACATTTATCACAACAGTAGTAGTTTGAGAGAAACTGAACCTCTGGACTTAGTTACCACAGTGCATGTGTGCGTGATATCGAACAACTCTGATAAAAAAGCATCTCTCTACAGCTGGTCAACAGTGTTCATTAAATACATTATTTGCTTCATATTATTTATTATTATTACAGTAGCACTTAGAGGTCCCAATCAATATCAAGACTGCATTGTTCTAGGTGCCATACATACATATAGTAAGAGACTGTCTATTGTGTTCATTCAGACTATAAACCCTTCAAAGCAAGGACTAGGAGTGGAGAAAAAGGCACAAAAGCCCAGATCCTTAAGGATATTGAGGCACCTGTCATTGAAATCAACGGGAGTTAGGTGCCGAAATACTATTGAAGATCTGGGGGCAGAGTGATTAAGTGACTTTCCCAAGGTTGCATGGGGATTCAGTGGCAAAAGTGGGACTTGAACTCAAATCTTCTGAGTCTCAATGACAAGAGTGTCTTTCCTCTCTACTAACTTATTTTCTGTGATAGTGAGCAAGCTGTACAGTTAGTTTAATACTATCCTTTGAATAAAACATTTGGTGAATAATGGTAATACTAGTCAAATTATATATTTTCACAAGTTTTCTGAGGGGTAATCTAATCATTTCTAAAAATAAGACTAGAAGTAGTATCTTCACAGCCACTCACAGAAACCATTACACATATTTCACAAGAAGGAGTGTAGTGGAATGAAATCAGTGATATTTTTTGCCTGTCCAGGGACTAGAGTTGAAAAGTAGAGAATAGATGAGCCACATTTGTGCCCCTTAATCTTTTAACTGTTCCTAAATTACTGTGTTCTCATGCTTCTCAGTTTTAAATCTGAAGACTCTTTGGATCTGGGTAAGTCTGAAAACATTTGGAAGCCTTTCTTCCACCTCAGATGTTCCACTAGTTTCAGGAAGGAGGAGCTACTTTGCATGCCCTCGGGGCAACTTCACTGCTCTGAATCAACCTATATATGGAAAGAAACCCGAGTTCAATTTGACTTCAGGGATGGGAGAAAATTCAAGATGACTATTTTTTCCCCAGAACTAGCCCCTAATAACCAATGCAAATAATCAATATGAAACAATAAGTAATTAAATGTGTAACAATAACTGAAATTATTGCTCTAAATGTGGGTGGCTAACCCAAACCAGGTATTTAAGTATCAGGACTGATATATTTAGTTCCAAGACACACTAAAATCCTTTTCAGATTACAAATTAACTACATTTTCAAGATCAATTGTATGCCTTAGCTGATCAATTAACTTCTGATCTGAGGCAGGAAATGGTATGTGCTACTCAACTGCTATACCTACTATCCCAAGTATTTCTTATGAAGTCTTATAGTTGGTCTCAGAGATTTCCCAGGATACATACCTGCTTCACTTCCAGGTGCAATGTAAGGTATTGATTTTACCCAGGTTACTTGGAGGCTGCCTCTCTCTCACTGTGGTGGATGTGATAAAACTACTGCATATTTCAGTTCCCACCCAGGTTCCTCAGTTTGTTGAACCTCAGGTCATGTAGCAAGGCCTATCTCAGAAGCTTTTTCTGGGGAAAAGATTTGACAGACCTTCACTGTCTCAGAGTCCTCACTGAGTTCAGCAGAACAAGACTTTGTGAGGGCAATGAGGGTGCCCCTGGAAGCCAATCTAGCCAGCCACACACCCACAGTACAAATATTAGCAAGAGCCAGAGGTAAGAGGAGAAACTTCCAGTCTCTCCCATGTTTCCCTTTTGCAGGCTTCAGTAGTTGTTCTGGGGCAATAGATTACTTTCCCCCAACCTACATGGCCAGGTTGAATTTCCAGGTGGGCCTATAAAGGGCCCTGCCCCAAAAATCCTTCCAGCCAGTAACCAGCAGCTCCAATATTAGCTGGAAACCTTTCCACACTACCTGAACTTCCGGATGTCATACTTTAGACTTTGTATGTCAGATGTTAGCAGTCTTGACAGTTACCAGGCATGTCCCTCCTGATATTATGGCTCTTACCCATGGTCACCATTTCCCTCTTCCCACTCCTTTTCCCACAATATCCTAGCTCCTCTCCCTCTCTCCCTCTCTCTCTCTCTCCTCAATGACAGTAGCCATTTCATGATGAGGATAGTCTGTATAACATAATTTTGCATATGTCACCAAGTGCTTACTTGATGGTAAAGTCTTTCACATACTAATAACTTGGGCTGTATTTGAGTTAATGCGGAAATGGTCCATATTCCCCAACTATTTGTTATCTCATTTCATTCTTTCTTTTATTTTGTGTGTAACAATGTAGTTACTTGGTTATTTCTTGAAACAATTAATTCTACCTCTGGCCTGTTTATATGTCAAACCGGGTTGAACCACACTGAATAATTAATTCAAGCTATGTTTCAGAGTGTGGCATACACACATCCTTGGGGCATCATTATTCTAGAATTCTCTGATAAAGTCCTTGGCTTTCATTCTTGCACTGTCTAGCAGACCCCAATTAGGATGATATCTCTCTCTTGGACCAATTAAAATTTGTAGGAGCAATAATTTTGCCACTGACAACCTTAGTAGATATTATGAAGCTATTTCTGTAAACATATTCAAGATTCATTAGAAAATTAAACCACAAAGCAATTATTTTGAAACTAGTTTTCAAGAGCAGAAAAATGCACATTACTTTGCAATTGATTCACACATATTCTCTTACACATGTCTAAAAAGAGTGACAGCTCAGAACTAAAAACCTGATTCTCCTTTCACTTAGAACACTATAACATCATTGACCAGTGAAGGTTCTCTTGATTTACACCAGTGTAAGTGAGAAGAGAATCAGGCACTATAAGATTAAAATAAAGCATACTGATACTAAGATCTTACTTAGGATCAGTAAAATTACTTCTTGAACAAGAAACACCGAGAAAATAATTACAAGTTCATTAACAAAAGAGCCACTGCAGCAAAAATGCCTGCAATCATTCTGAGTCACTCAAGACGCTAAACAGTGCAGATACAGGCCCAGATTCTGCTCCCAATTATACTGGTAAAACTGAGAGCAAAACTGACTCGTTGTCTGCAGCACAAGAGAAGGGGAAAACCACTCCCCTTGGAATATGGAGCAGTGTCCACAATATGCTGTCTTACAGGTCAGTAGGAATGGCTGCCAGAGACACTGGATAGGGCCTGAATGGTTTAAAAACGATGGCACAAGAGCCACTATGGAAATGGTTTCAAATACAATAAAGTATTTAGGTCACTCAGTACAGTTTGTTAATTATGTTGATAAGAGTTCTGGCTGTTTTACTGGGTGAAAATGGTAGGGTGACGAATAGCATCATTCTTTTACATTTTTGTTGAAATTTTGAAAATTTCTGCAAACAGTTTTTCATTGACATTTCAAATGTTTCTGACCAAATCTAGCTGCAACCCACTCAGGACAGGCATTTCCAAGTCATGCCCAGGGGTTGAGGAATAATTAACTATAGCAAAATATTAATCCATGCTCCAAGCACATTTAAAAATAGGTACTGTAAGAAAGTGATTAAGGAATGTGTGAGTATTACAGAGCTGGTTAAACAGTGGGAAAATACTCACAAACATGTCCACTAACTAATCCTTGCAATTTGATCCAACTGTGTAGATATCTTTGACTACTGGCTTTTCTGCTCAAAATCAGACAGCCATTGTTTTTTTGTTTGGGGAGAAGATTTTATTTCTGTTAGCACACCCACATATATACTGGCTTTGTGTACTGGGGAATCAGCATGTTAGGGGACAAAGAAAGTCACAAAGTGTTTTATAATCATTAAAAAGTCACATGGCTGTAAAATGAAACACTCAAGTGTGAGGAAATGCCAAAGTTAAGGTTCCCCAGGTAAATTTTATTCTACCCCCATGTGCATAAGTGTTACAAGGCCTGATTCATTACTGTGTTACTCCAGTTTGATACCAGTGTACCTCTACTAAAATCAGTGGAATTGCTATTGCATAAAACTTGAGCAGCAAAGTGGCAAATCGTGCCCACAATCTTTAATTACATGATCACATAGTATTTTTCCACTGGATCCCGACTTCTTTCCATACATCAGGTGATAGCGCACAGTGAACTTCTCAACACTCACAGTTATCTGAGTCAGATGAGGCTATAGCTGCAACTTTTGCAAATATGACTCTGCATGTACAGTTACTTGCTGAGAATGTGACAAGAGTAAAGTGAAGATATAATCTGATAGACAGCCATTAAATCTAGTGTATATCTTCCCTCTCAGGAAGCTATTTTTAATATGGGGTTCTTGGACAAATATAATGCTCTTCTGGGGGCAAAAGAGGACTGAAACAGATTTTACAGTGGGAGAAAATTTCCTATGTGTTTTTTTTTTCTGCTCTTATGTCTCTATCAGTAAAGTGCTCACAACCTCTTGCTGAGAAATTCAATGTTCCAGTTGTCTCAGGGCCAAGAGCAGGATGTGCCAGAGCTGTGCAGGAGACATGGGGGTGGAGGGGAGACCAATGCCTGTATACCTAGACTTTACCTGGGCTCTCCAGCACACTGAGGCAGCAATACGGGAGGGGGAAGGGGACCCCTTGCCTCTGATGCTGTGGAGCACAAGGTTTGGTTCCCTCCCATCCCTCACAAAAAATCCTAGTCCCCCAATTTGAGCCCTCCCCATTCAAGCTTTGTAGAGCCATGATTAATATGGCACAATAGATAACACACAAAACAATGTTTTTAAAAGATTTTTCTGCATATTTTGGTGCATTTATTACTGCCTCAGATTTATATTGTAGTTCAGAAAATTGTTTTTCACAATAGAAAGCAGAACATTTCTGACAAATGTTATTACGAGCAGATGCTTATTATGCTTTGGGTAACCCCTAATCCCTAGGTGTCAAACTGCAGGAAGATCTGATTTGAACTCTTGATTAGTCCAGCCAAAACAACAGAGGAAAATAGATTCCCTACTACAGCTGTTCTAAAATAGGAAGCAGTAGAATCACACAGGCAACTTTCCACAGACTTGTATAGTATTGTATTTTCCCTCCTTCCACATACACAGCATTAAGTGCTCAAGAGTCCAAAGGCATACATTAAGACTATTTTCAAACACTGAGGTAAACCTATTAGGAGAAAAAGGAACCAAGAACAGAAGAGATCTCAGATTAGGGTCAGTGGAAGAAGGGTAACACACATGGAAATGTGAAGGAATAGAAAAGGGAACACTTGATTACACTTGATTATTGGGAGAATGAAGTGAAATCTAGGGGAAGAGAAATATGAAGTTGGTAGAAGGGAAAAGGAGGAATCAGGGAGAAGGATAGGATGCAGAGAAAGGAGAAGGATCTTCAAAGGTTTGGACAGGCTTTATATAGTATCTGAATTTGGGCTATACGGGGAATATTCAAACTAAATGAATCTCAGAACCCTTGGACAGTCACCTGTCGCTATACTTTAAAAGGTTTTAGCAAGGGAGTGGGAAAACACAACAAGATGAATCACACTGCAGAACTCAGCAGGGGAAAAAAGAGATGAATTGTTAACTTTTACCTCAGAAGCAGATTTTTGAAGTGGCATTACAAGGAATCCTGAAGAGCTGCATGCTTTCTGGGGAGAAGTTTCCTTTGGAAATGTATTTTTTCAAATATGATGCTTTTAGAACATCTGGGCCTCAAAGAGCTTACAATGCCTTTTGTACAGTGCAGAAGCACAGTGATCCTGGGAGCTAACATAACATAAACACTACATAGTCATAATCAGATGAATGGTAAAGCATTTCAGTATTATGGCTCCGGTCCACAAAGCACTGAGGCACATGCATAACTTAAAGCAGATGAGTAGTGGCACTGAAGTCAAAACTTTACCTGTTCAAAGTTAAGCATGAGGTTTACATCTTCACAGGATTAAGCTGAAAAGGAGGGATCCGGTCTGGAAGACCCTACTATGCATGTCTGTTTTGAATGAGCTCTTGAACCTCCATAGTTTTTCCTCCAAATATGTACAATTACTTTAACTACTATTTATTATATTAATGCTTCTGTTACTACTTTATACTTACATATATTTAACTAAATATCAATACATAGTGCCAACATGTCCCTGTCAGCGCTCTGCCCTCTTTAGCTTAAGTTGGTGCCTGTTTACATTAACACACCTAGTTCAGAATTTTGTATACCTCAGTGATATCCCTACTTAGGGCCTGATCCAAAGCCCATTGAAGGCAACGGAAAAACTACCATTGACTTCAATAGGCTAAGGATTGGGCCCCAAATCTTGTCTTTGCTAAAGAATATGTAACTGCTATAGTTTTTGCAACCAATTAGAGTAGCTGAATCCCTGAAGATCTTATATTATTCAGGTTCTCTCTGCTTCAATTTCCTTTTTACTAAAATAAAGTAACCCGAATGCCATCTCATGGACACCGCAGTATTTGCTAGTCCTTTTGGAACAGGGCTAGCATTTGTTTCTTTTTGCATTATATTCAGTATTCCAGTGTGTGCATTGCAGAATCTTTCCCCATTGTTTCATTGCTGTCTTTCTCTTATTCAATATTCAAAACTTTTAAAGTGGATGTCTAAGGGAAGTATGAACTTGCTGTTAGTCCCTTCCCTAAATAACTCATCTGTCTATCTCATATTTTTGTATTGCTTGTGTTCTTAGTATCATTTAAAGCTTTATCAGAGTTTTGCAGTCGGGATGGTGAGTTCTTGTTCTCGGGAATCTAATGAACCTTACATAGCCTTTCAAAAGTAGTAAGAAGAAAAGGAGTACTTGTGGCACCTTAGAGACTAACCAATTTATTTGAGCATAAGCTTTCGTGAGCTACAGCTCACTTCATAGGATGCAAACTGTGGAAAATACAGAAGATGTTTTTATACACACAAACCATGAAAAAATGGGTGTTTATCACTACAAAAGGTTTTCTCTCCCCCCACCCCACTCTCCTGCTGGTAATAGCTTATCTAAAGTGATCACTCTCCTTACAATGTGTATGATAATCAAGTACTCCTTTTCTTTTTGCGAATACAGACTAACACGGCTGTTACTCTGAAAAGTAATAAGGTAATTTTTAGTAGTCTGTTTCCTTGTATGCAATGCACAACTTGTTCCAGCTGAGAGTTCCTTGAATGGAGGGAGAGATTGGTGAAGTGGGATCTGTCCATGTTATTCTATCATGTCAAGATTATACTGTTCTAGAGCTTCTTTCTCTTTCAATTCCATGGGTAACTGGTGAGCAGCTGCTTCTGTCTTCTCTTTCTGCTTCTCAGCTTCCAGGGCTAGCTGGATTGCAACTTCCAACTGTTGCTTTTCTGCCTCTTTCTCCTTGGCTCTCATCTCTTCTTGGCACCTTGGGTTTTCAAGTTCTTTGTCTTTCTCTTCTCTCTCAAACCCGGCCAATTCTAACTCTGTAGTTGTTTCAGCACTCATGTTTTTGCTTTATTGTTTCTATTTCCCTTACCCAAAATAAGCAAACAGAAAAGAACAAACTGTTGCCTTTCTTTGACTATTTCCAGCCACCACACTTGAGATTCACTTAAAACTGCTATGCCAGTACTTAAAGTGTAAATCTCAGTTAAAATAGCAACCTGTGTAGAAACGCTGCTTTGCTGCCCCACTTTGACATACCGGGGAGCAATCCAGATGAGTGAGGGGCTGTGTCACCCCTGTCCTACAACCTTGGGTGCCTTTCAATACCTTGCCACAGTAGCTCCTACCTGGGCCACTCATAAACAGCCTTCCAGGATGCAAGTCACACCTTGAGTGTCTGTGTGTAACTGCAGCCTGACAGCCATACCTGGTTTACATTCTGGCTCCCACCAACCTGAGCTATACTTCAACATTACCACACCTCTCTTTCCCGGTCCATCTCACTCTTTGCATCTGAGAATACAAAAGAAGCAGCTATTGGACTCTGGGGGAGGGTTCCTGACCTGAAGACTTTGGTCAGTCATTATGTTGGAAGCACGTGGTGAGAAACTGTGCTTTAAATCTAATAGAGTTTGCTAAATGAGGCACTACAAAGCATTTCATCTTTATTTTTCTTGTAACCATTTCTAATGACTCATTGCTGGTACTCCTTAAACTCTATCTCTTTGTTGTTAATAAATTTGTTTTACCTAATCCAGCGTGTTGTGGGGTTCAACAAATTTCAAGCAAAATTAGACTACCTAAAGCTATTTGTAAACTGCAGTTCGGACTACTGGGGTGTGAATAGTAGTTGCATCAAAGTTCCATGCTGTAACTCACCTGTGTGGACGCTGTGAGCATGAACTAAAATGGTCCTAGTTCACATGTATGTAGTCCTGTTTGAAGAGTACTACATTAATGTGAACTAGGAATCTTGTAGTTTGCAGCCACAGCATCTATACAAGGGAGTTACAGCACTTTGTAACAGCACTTTGGTGCATACTTCTGTAACCTACACACCTCCTGGATGTAGTGTTCTGTCCTGTCCCAGAGAGAGACAGAGCAAGTGAGCGAGAGATATGGCTTTTAGCTCATGCAGTAGAGGCTCATGCACTGAGGTACCAGGTTCAGTCCCGCCCGCCGCTTAGTGGGGGCTTGTTACAAGTGGGGGCTTGTCCGGGATTTCAACTGGGAAGTCTCCGAAACTCGGGACCGCACTTGCTCAGCTAGGGGAAATATCCCATCTAGTGGCACCAAGACCACTTAAAGAGAGAGAGAGAGATTAATGAGTCTGCTCTGCAGCCTTAGCTAAGAGCCAACTGGCTTTTACCTCATGTGGTAGAGGCTCAGGTACTAAGCTCCAGAGGCTCCAGGTTCAATCATGACCATGATCTATCAGTGTTGTACTTCCACTATAACACTAGTCCAAACTCTGCGGCAGTGTAGACAAGCTATACGATTCAGTCCCTGGCATCTTCTTTGCTCTTTCACACTTTTTTGGCCTGATTATGTTAATTTTATTTCCAATAGGTAAAGGCCATCTGCCCTTTTATCTCCAGGGCATCATCCTTTCACTCCTTCTTATTTTAGGCTTTAATCAATAGGCAATGCCAAGGAAAGATATTAGAAACCCAAGTATGAAGCAGTTTGTAAAAGAATAAATCAGCCTCAGGTGGCACGGTGTGTTTGCACACCAGCTCACTTAACTTAATTGCACTTTAGAGAGGAAAAAAACTGGGTTTAAAATATTCTCTACAATATTTGATTAACACAGCTTCACATGGGTAACAGTCTACAGTACAGTAGAGAAATATTTTTAGATCAGCACTGTAATTCATATTTAGTGTCAGTTGTAATGGCCAGAATGCCTCAGTGAGCTGTAAGCAACACCTGCTTCAGAGATTGAGAAGATAAAGAATGCATTCCCACTCCCCACAACAACAAGGACATGGGGTCTTTGGCTGAGGTGCCAAATAGAGTTTAAAGCTGAAATCTAACAAACTAGAGTTGCCAGTTATATAGAATAATAGACATGTAGGACTGACAGGGACCTCTAGTTCCAGTCCCCTGCACTGAGGCAGGATTAAATATTATCTAGACCATCCCTGTCAAACCTGTTCTTAAAAACCTCCAGTGATGGAGATTCTACAACATCCCTAGGTAATTTGTTGCAGTGATTAACTATCCTTACAGTTAGGAAGTTTTTCCTAATGTCTAAATTAAATCTCCCTTGCTGTCCTGTCTTCAATGATTAAGGAGAACTATTTATCACCCTCTTCTTTATAACAAACTTTTATGTACTTGAAGAGTGTTATCATGTCCCCCCTCAGTCTTCTCTTCTCCAGACTAAACAAACTCATTTTTTCCATCTTTCCTCTTAGGTCACATTTTCTAGACCTTTACATTTTTGCTGCTCTCCCCTGGACTTTCTCCAATTTATCCACATCTCTCCCAAAGTGTGGTACCCAGAATTGGATACAGTACTCCCATTGAGGCCTTATCGGTGCTGAGTAGAGTGGAAGAATTACTTCTCTCATCTTGCTCCTGCTAATCTATCCCAGAATGATGTTTGCTTTTTTTGCAACAGTATTACACTGTTGACTCATATTTAGTTTTTAATCCAACATAACACTAAGATCCTCTTCTTCAGTACTCCTTCTTAGGCAGTCATTTCCCATATTGTATTTGTGCAATTGATTATTCCTTCCTAAGTGTGGTACTTTGCCTTTGTTGAATTTTTCATCATATTTATTTCAGATCATTTCTCCAGTATATCAAGATAATTTTGAATTTTAATCCTGTCCTCCAAAGTGCTTGCAACCCATTCCACCTTGGTATAATCCATAAACTTTCTAAGTGTACTCTGTATACCATTATCCAAATCATTTATGAAGATATTGAATAGAACCAGACCCAGGACAGATCCCTGTGGGTCCACGGTCGATATGCCCTTGCAGCTTGAATGTGAACCATTGAGAATTACACTCAGACTACAGTTTTCCAATCAGTTGTACACCCAATTTATAGGAGATTTGTCTAGGCTATGTTTCCCTAGTTTGCTTATGTGAAATTCATGTGAGACATCAAAAGCCTTACTAAAATCAAGATATATCACTTCTGCTGCTTTCCCCTATCCATAAGACTTGTAACCCTGTCAAAGAAGGATATTAGCTTGGTCTGACAGGATTTGTTTTTGACAAATCCATGTTCATTGTTACTTATCACCTTATTATCTTCTAAGTGCTTACAAACAGATTGCTTGATTATTTGTTCCATTATCTTTTCGGGTACATAAGTTAATCTGACTGGTCTATAATTCCCTCGATTGTCTTTATTCCTCTTTTTATAGATAGGTGTTACATTTGCTCTTTTCCAGTCCTCAAAGATAATTGCTAATGGCTCAGAGATCTCTTCAGCCAGTTCCTTAAGTATTCTAGGATGTATTTTGTCAGACCCTCCCAACTTGAAGATATCTAACTTGTCTAAGTCATTTGTAACTTGTTCTTTCCCTATTTTAGACTCAGATTCTATCCCATTTACAATGATGTTCATTATGTTTGTTGTCTGATCACTGATAACCTTTTAGGTGAACACTGAAACAATAAGTAACACTTCAGCCATTGCTACATTTTCTGTTATTTTCTTTCCCTCCTAATTGAGTGATGGGCCTAGCTTGTCTTTGGTCTTCCTCTTGCTTCTAATGTATTTGTAAAGTGTTTTCTTGTTATCACTTGTGTCTCTAGCTAGCTTAACCTTAATTTGTGCCTTGGCCTTTCTAATTTTATCCCTATACGCTTGTTTTTTTACATTATTTCTTTGTAATTTTACCTAATTTCCACATTATTCATGACCTTTTTTGAGTTTCACATCACTGAAGTTCTCCTGGTTAAGTCAGGGTGGTCTCTTACCGTACTACCTGTCTTTCCTACACATTGTGATAGTTTGCTCTTGTGCCCTTGATAATGACTCCTTTAAAAACTACCAACTCTCTTGAACTTTTTTTCCTTTGGACTTGCTTCCCATGGGATCTTAACTTCCAGTTCTCTGAGTTTGCTAAAGTCTGCTTTCTTGAAGTCCATTATCTTTATTCTGCTATTTTCTCTTATATCATTCCTTGGAATCATCAGCTCTGTCATTCCATGCTCATTTTCACCCAAGCTACCTTCCACTTTCAAATTCTCAACCAGTTCCTCCCTATTTGTCAGAATCAAATCTAGAACAGCTCTCCCCTAGTTGCTTTCTCCACCTTCTGTAATAAAAAGAAAAACAATAAAAATAATTTACAAAAAAATAAAAACAAAAATAATTGATATACATTATAACCAATATTTGAATGGAATTTAATAAAGATACCCCCTTTTATTGTGGTAGCTTACTAATTTTAATGCTATGTTCTTTTAAGATCTACTTTTACTTTAGACAGTATTTCTCAGATCAGGACACTTTGGTTAAGAATAACAATAAGTTTATTGGTTTCAGAGTAACAGCCGTGTTAGTCTGTATTCGCAAAAAGAAAAGGAGTACTTGTGGCACCTTAGAGACTAACCAATTTATTTGAGCATAAGCTTTCGTGAGCTACAGCTGCATCCGATGAAGTGAGCTGTAGCTCACGAAAGCTTATGCTCAAGTAAATTGGTTAGTCGCTAAGGTGCCACAAGTACTCCTTTTCTTTTTGCAAATAAGTTTATTAATTAACTTCGAGCTATATAGGTATATAATCTACAATTTTGTAGGTCAAGTTTAAATAGACCAACCATTCTAAGCATGTACTGAACACACAAATACCAACTTGCAAGTATTCACAGAGTTAGGGCTCAGCAGTTATACCACAGAACAATCACTCACTCAGATTTCTTACTACATTTGGGGATAACAACATTTACCTCCTTTGTAAAGCACTTTGAGGTCTAATGATGAAAAGTGCTGTATACAGACTAGGTACTGTATGATTTACTTATAACCATCAGTCATCAATTCTTTCCTACAGTTACCATATTTCAAGCAATAAGGATATACTTATGTCTCAAGGCAATCTTAGGAAAATAGTCCTCAAAGAGGCAAAGGATGATTCCCCCCTTTTAACAATCAGCCCAATGGTTCAACTCCCCTTTCTGTCTGATCGAACAGGCATTTTCTATCTCTTGGGGGAGTGCCCTAACTACTGAACTATGGGATATATTGAGGTACGTTGGGCTTTCTCAATCTCCGCTGTTGAAATTATTCCACTATGCATAAATAATTAAAGTGAGCATGCACTGAGCCAGAAAGTGAGCGAGAATGACTCTGTAGTCTAGTAGTTGGGGAACTCCCCTCGAGATAGAATCATAGAATATCAGGGTTGGAAGGGACCTCAGGAGGTCATCTAGTCCAACCCCCTGCTCAAAAGCAGGACCAATCCCCAATTAAATCATCCCAGCCAGGATAGAATGAGGGACCATGTTCAAATCCCTTCTCCACATCAGGCAGTCCGGCAAATTGAATTGGGGCCTCCCACATCCTCGATAAGTACTCTCACCAGTGGGCTAAAAGTTAGAAAAGAGGCTTCCTCCAACCATTCTGTGTGGCTGTTGTGAGCATGCCTTTTGGATCAGGCCCCCAGGTGAGATAGGTGGGGCAATGCCTATCTCGACCTGGTTTGAGGATTGCACTGGGGCTTAGGCTTGAGATAGGTGCCCAGACACCTACACTGAGGCACTGTGAATTTGCCAAGCAGCAGAAATTTGGGTACATAGGGGCCTTTTACTTCAGAGTTAGGCTGTAGCTTAGCGGGGGTTGAGGATCTCAGTAGTGCCTAAATTTTGGAATTGGGTGCATAAAGTGAAAGTGAGCACCTAAATCCCTTTGTGGATCTGAGCCTTAGAGAATGATGGGAAATGCCTAGAATAATGATCTCTCTCTTATTCTTTTGCCTTACTATAAGTATGAGAGGGTTTGCAAATTATAAGCTAGGATCCCATAAAACAGTTTCCTGACTACTCCCTATATCCCTTGGTCTTTAGTTTGCTGGTTTTAACTAAGTGAGTGAAATTATTTTCACAAGCCAAACCCATAGATTGTCATGAGTGTGCTTAGCTTCTGAAGGTTCAGGATAATGTCAGGCTGGAAGACAGTATGCAGACTGATTTGTGAGGTGGCTAAATTTGTTTGCAATTATATTTGACACCTGCATTATTTGGGGAAGATGGGCACACTGGTCTGATGGGAAGCAGATATGTTTTTGGCCAAAGTTAGGGAGCAACTTGTTAACTATCTGGGAACCTGGCTGGGGGTTGTGTGGGCGCAGCCAAGATAATCTCAGGCACCTCCTAGTGGCCGGTGTCTAGTGCAGGTATTTGTTCCATCAGAGGTCCAGTTACCTCATACCAAGAATTGGCATGAACTTTGGGGAAGGCATCACCTAAAGAAGGTGGGGAATGGGGTTGGGGTTCCCAATGTCTGGCACAAGGAGAAGACAACCCCCTTTCTCCAGAGCCTTAATCCTCAGACAAGGGGAAGGTGATGGGTCCCAGCTGCAGTCTGGGGACCAAGTGTGGAATGGTGAAGGGCTGATGGCACCCTACGTGGAAATGGTTAAGGAAAGAATCATGGGCATTACTGTATAAGGTATTGTAGGATAATTCCCAGATGAGTTAAGTTAATAAAGGTATAATCTAATTAAATCACATCCCTTGTATCTTGTCTTTCTTCCTATCTAGTACAATAAAATGTTTGCCTTTAGAAACAAGAAAGACCAGACGCTAAAAAGAATCCCTTTAAAAACTATTTTAAAATACTTAACAATAAAATATGAAATAAAGATGATCTTGGGAGATACCCCCCACTGCCAGCATGATGGACCATTATCATAGCAAAAGTTGGTAATCAACCAGCAAGATTCAAAACAATAAACTCCCAAGGGAGCCTTTTAAATTGAGTAAAATAGCTTCAAGGTAATAATAAATTATTCCCCAAATATAGAAACCATATTATTTTACTCTAGTTTAATTACTTTAATTGAAGCAGAAAGAGAAAGAGTAAGAGAAAATACCTGCTTTGTTTGTTGATCCACAAGATCTTGAGAAAAGCCTACTCACTAAGGAAATATTCTTCATTTAAAAACAAATTCTCGCCAACATCACAAAGGCAGCAAAATCTTAATGAAAGCAAATGAAGATTTTTTTTTAAAAGTGAGAATAGAATTTAGCAACTAGTAACACTTTCAAGTTCTTCTTAGCGTTGTGATAGCTGTACATAAGTCACACATCTAGTATTCTAGAAGTGAGGTGTGTGAGGTAATATCTTTTATTGGACCAAGTTCTGTTGGTGAGAGAGAGCTTGGTCCAACAGAAGTTGGTCCAATAAAAGATATTACCTCACACTTCTTGTCTCTCTAATGATTAATTCGGCCACTGATGTCTCTTGTAATGTAGTTGGCACTGTTATGACACCTAAGTTTCTCTTTCTGTATTTCTCATTTATTTGATGCCACAATTTCTGTATTGTCTTGTGGCCCATGACCTGATATTATAGAAGTTATGAGGCACGCTTAATTAATATATAATGAGCAAAATGCTTTTAAAAGTGATGCTAGTATAGGTGAAATGCAAGTAGGAAATTATATAAATTAAGAATGATTATTATTGTAGGCTTGGCAATAGAAGGAAGACTATGTACGGCCTAGTAATCACAAAAAGCCTAACTTAGCATCAGTGCTAGAAAAAGGTCATGAGATTTAGCAACATACAATTTTTGACAAATAGCGAAACTGTGAAGTTTCAAAATCAAATTTAATATAGTAGCTTTTGGTGGATTTCTTGTATATGTATCCATGACACCGACTGCACTGATGTATCAATAGTATTGGGAAAGGGATTGACACAAATAACTTAGACCAGCCTCAGAAGTTTGATTATGGTTAGCTGCAATACTAAAGAAGGCCCTCTGGAATACCACACATGGGCAGGGGACTGAAACCTCATCAAATATGGTCCCAGATACATGTGGGTGGGTTGCAAAAAGGTGTATAAAAAGGTTTTTGCCTTGCTCAGCCGTAGTTGGGACCATCAGGATTGACAGGCTAGTGTAAACTGGACCATAACGTCACACTTATCATGTACTCCACTAAGAATCTTCTTCCATCTGTGTTTTCCATTGTTCCCAACAGTTTGTGAGTAACAGAGGACTAGGAACCTTTGTGTGTATCTATAATCTGGCTTGTTTGCATAACTTTTTAAAAATTTGGATGTCTCATAAAGCCTTCATATCTATATCTATGTAATTTACCAGCCTTATCAATTAAATATAACTGCCTGAGTAAAGCACCTCTAATTAGTGAGTTGTGCATTGTGTACCAAACTTATCCCAAGCTGCACCTATGACCATTTACATACTTAGAGCTAAAGCCATGTATGGCTCACAAAATATTCAAAGATTTAGAAATCTATAAAGACACACTCCTTCCTACAGCCATCCAAGAAGCGATGGTGGCCACAGTTCCTTAAATTTTCCCAGATCAGTTCAAAATTTGGGGTGTGCCAAATAAGCTGCTGGTATTTGCATGAGAGCTATTGCAAGCTCCATTCTTTCTGGCTTCCCACAGCTGAACTTGCTCCTCAGATAGCTTCTGATTCTTCCCTGCTACTGATCAAACTGCTGAAAGGAAGACTGCAACATGTTGAAGGTGACAGATTCCTTTCTAGAGAACTAGAGTTCTGGTAGAGATTTTTCTTGTTTCTGGAGGAGTTGGCCACTGTCTTACCCAAGGTCTCCCTGAAGAGATCATAGAATCATAGAAGATTAGGGTTGGAAGAGACCTCAAGAGGTCACATAGTCCAACCCCCTGCTCAAAGCAGGACTAACCCCAACTAAATCATCCAAGCCAGGGATTTGTCAAGCCGGGCCTTAAAAACCTCTAAGGATAGAGATTCCACCACCTCCCTAGGTAACCCATTCCAGTGCTTCAACACCCTCCGAGTGAAATAGTTTTTCCTAATATCCAACCTAGACCTCCCGCACTGCAACTTGAGACCATTGCTCCTTGTTCTATCATCTGCCACTACTGAGAACAGCCAAGCTCCATCCTCTTTGGAACCCCGCTTCAGATAGTTGAAGACTGCTATCAAATCCCCCCTCACTCTTCTCTTCTGCAGACTAAATAAGCCCACTTCCCTCAGCCTCTCCTCGTAAGTCATATGCCCCAGCCCCCTGATCATTTTCATTGCCCTCCGCTCGACTCTCTCCAATTTGTCCACATCCTTTCTGTAGTGGGGGGCCAAAA